>NW_026775572.1:78931007-79570131 GCF_030987335.1 Cornus florida
ATGACGACAAAGTCAACCGGGAAGAAGAACTTATCAATCTTAATCAACACATCCTCAATTATCCCCCTAGGCTTCTTAATGGATCGGTCGGCAAGTTGTAAAACCACCGACGTCTGTTTCAATTCACTTAGGCCCAATTTGACATAAACCGAATAGGGAAGAAGGTTAACACTAGCCCCTAAGTCAAGAAGTGCCCGGTTGATGACATGTTCACCAATGACACAAGATGTTGTAGGTGCACCGGGGTCCTTAAACTTTGGCAAAGTGTTGTGTTGTAGAATGGAACTCACTTGTTCGGTTAAGACCACTTTTTTTTGATGTTTGGCTCTTGTTCTTCCGCTTTTGGGTGCATAAGTCCTTTAAGAATTTGGCATAAGCCGGAATTTGCTTAATTGCATCCAAAAGTGGAAGATTGACTATGACTTGCCTAAACATATCCATTATCTCATTGTTCTTGGTCTTTTGCCTTTCTTTTGAAATGGACCCTTTCAAGGCGTCCGGAAATAGAGTTTTTTCAAAAACTCTTTCAGCATTTTCTTTCAAAGAATTTTCAGCATTGGACTTGTTCGATTCATTGGATTTCAAATCACTTTTCAAAGAAGAATCATGAATAACATTTTTCAAAGAACTTTTCTCAAACACATTTTTCAACACTGTTTTCAATGAATCTCTTTGGAAATCATCTTTCAACTCACAATTTGAGGGCTTCTCATTCTCAAGATCATGCACATGCAATGAAGGAGGAATAGTGTGTGGAACGGGACGGGTGACAACTTGAGGTTGTACCGGTTCACTCTCTTCATTAGGCATTCTAACTTGATTGTCTACTACCCTACCACTTCTCAAGGTTGTTACTGCATTGACATGCTCAACATTATGCCCTTCCAATGAGGATTTGGTTTCTACAACACATTGTTGTTTGATTGGGGCATTCACGTGCATCTTTCCCTTCTCTCTAGCATTAAGTGTTTTAGCTATTTGCCCTACTTGGGTTTCTAGCTTAGCAATTGATTGAGAATGAGAATGCAACAATTGAGTATTTGCATCTAGAGTGCTCAAAGCATTTAAAACCTTTTCCTCAAAAGCGAAACCTCTAGAATTTCCTTGAGAATATGATTGGTTAGGAAAATGAGAATTAGCAAATTGATTTCCTTGTAAGTTATATGGTCTTGAACCTTGGGATCCTTGGTTTTGAAGTGGAGGTGGAATGTATTTCCCTTGAAAACCGCCTTGGGAAGAGTTTGAGCCCTCCCCTTGGTTTTTCCAAGAAAAATTAGGATGATTCCTCCAACCGGGATTGTAATGATTACCATAAGGATTGTTCCCTTGGTTCACAAATGTTGCATTAACTTGCTCAATGGGTTCATTTTGAATTTGTCCATGAGGACAATTAGAAGTAGAATGAAGAACACTAGAACAAGTCATACATGATTCATTTTGAGCTCTAGGAGAATGATTAGGAAAGGAAGACACTTGATTCGCCGAGTTTTGATTGATCAATTGATCAAATTTTTGAGATAAAGACTTCATCTCGGTGGTTATATCATTTGAGTGGTCAACTTGATGTAAGCCAACACTCTTCCTACCTTGAGAATTTCTACCATTCCTAGATGACAATGTTCTATGCAAAGAGTTTTCACTCATGCTCTCATAAAGACGCCACACGTCTTCCTCTTGCCGGTCTATATAAGAACCTCCCATTGAAGCATCAACCATGCCTTTATAATTGTCCGATAAGCTTTCAAAGAAGAATTGGACCAATTGCCATTTAGCCATGTCATGGTGAGGACACTTCCTAAGCAATTCATTGAAGCGTTCCCATGCCTCGTGGAAAGTTTCTCCCTCCCCATGTGTGAATTCCCTAATGGCGGCTTTCATAGCATTGGTCTTCGAAACCGGATAGTACTTTTTCAAAAATTCTTGTTGCATTTCTGCCCAAGAAGTTATAGAAAAAGGCCTAAGGTTATTGAACCAATACTTCGCCTTATCTTTAAGGGTGAATGGAAAAAGTTTCAGCCTTAAAACTTCTTCCGGCATGTCCGTGTATCAAACGGTAGAACAAACTTCAAGAAACTCATCCAAATGCTTGTAAGGTTCTTCACTAGGAAGTCTATGAAAGTTAGGTAGCATTTCGATAGTTTGTGCTTTAATCTCATAATGGTGTGCTCTAAATGGTGGCAATTGAATGCATATGGGTGCATTATACTCATTAGGCACATAGTGATCTCTCAATGCGAGTGGTGGATTAGCAACTTGAGGTGCAACATGGACACCTTGGTTATATTGAGCTTGATTAATGATGGGGGGTTGTGGTGCATACATTGGCCTTGGAATTCCCATTGGAATTTGGCCTTGTTGTTGAGGAGGTTGATGAATGTATGGCCTAGGCATGCCTAATGGAACTTGCATATTATCATTTTGCACATTAGGGTGAAGGATGCCTTGTTGGTCCATGTGACCAAGGTCTTCAACATGATCATCATTGAGAGCATCCATTGGTAGATTGGTTCTATGTGAACTTCCTCTTCCCCTTGGATTCGTAATAGTGGATTCTAAATACAAATCAAGAGGGACAAGAGTAGGTCTCAATGAACGACGACCATGCATGCACAATGCAACACGAATAAGCAACTTTCTCAACAATGCAATTAAACTTCACAACCACAATTTTCAAATGCAATGTATGTCAAATAAATGCCTCCACGTGGGCCCTCGATTTAACTAAGGAGGTTGAGTAAGAAGGTCTCACAATAGTCCTTTAGCACTTCAACTCCAAATTTAAAAGCTTAGCTTAGCAAAAATTTATTTATTTATTTATTTTATTATTTTTTTTTTTTTTAGCAACTCTTCAGTTTAAGCATTTTTCCTTTGCTTTGCTTTGCTCCTTAGCTTGGAAGTTCTTTGCTAGCTCCTTGCTCAATGCACCTTGTTAATGAAGAACAAACTTAATAAGTAATCAAAAACAGAAAATAAAAAGAAAGTAAAGACACGATCAAAAGAGTACTAATCCTAATTGAATTTCACAATTCGACGTTGCCAATTTAAAATCCCCGGCAACGGCGCCAAAAACTGACCGGTCCTTTACAAGGGTCGCGATACCAAGTCAAGCTTGAGAGTTGTGTCTGTTTAGGAGGTGGCCAAGTTTTACATTTATAAAAAGCCACTACTACCTTTCTCTATATAAAATATAGATAGGGCGAGTAGGGATCGTCTCAAGGGATTTGATGGTGTATCGAATTGTGAAACTATGGTAATTAGGGTTAGTAGGTCAAGTGATCACACAATTGGTTGGTTGGTTGATTAAGCTAAATTGAATTCAACTAAATAAAATAATATGAGGTAAACAAGAGAGAGAGAGGTCTTGGGGTGTAGAGATCACCACCAAGCAATACTTTTCTATACTACTAACAAGTGATCAATTGAGGGTAATGGATGTGTTGCAATATGATAAGGGTGTGTGTGCATTAGGTTGATTCAATTGGCAAGGATGACAAATCAAGCAAGTATTGTCTAAACATCATGTGAAGAGCACAATATATCTAAGCAATAGAGCATATATTGTCTAGACAACACGGGGATAGCACAATAGATCAAAACAAGTCATTAATCCTTCATTAAGCTCACAATCCACATGCAACACAATATTAGAGGAATATGCCATTTGGACTCACAAGCATGGAACATCAAACATCAAGAGTAGATTGTCCTCCCATCTAACATTATACTACCACTACACTAAATCTACACTACTAGCATGAAAATAAAGCTATCTATACTAGGGGAGAGGCACAAACCATCAAGAATAGGCATAAACCATCAAATGAACCAAAATAGCATTCATTAAGCATATCATCTTGATAATCTCTAGATCTATAGCATCAATATACATAGACATGCATCAAAAACACTAAATCTAGAGATAAGCACATGAATATCCTACTCTAGCATACATAGACATATGGGTAGAATAGAATAGTCAATTGGAAGCATTAAACCATACAAACCATGAAATAATCAAGATTTATATATACATGAATATCAAGATGTATCATACAACACTAATCCCTCAATAATACACAAGATTAGAGTATAGAAAGCATGCTTGGGGCTAACTCTAGCCCCAAGAAGATGTCTAGCCACTCATGGTAGTGATGATCCAACCCTCAAGGGCTAACTCTATGGCTGCTCCTTGTAGATGAAGATCTCCTCCAATGGTTGCTCTAGCTTCCTCCTTTCTTCCTCTCCAAAAATAATCTCCAAGATGATTTTCAATGTGTGACAAGAGACTCTAGGCTCCTCGCCAAAAAGTGTATCATATTCCTTATATAGGTAGGTCAAATACACCCTATGATAAGCTGTGGTCGTGCAAGGCATATTCTCCAATGATTGGGTGAAGGACGGAATAAATGAGCTGGACTTTAACTTTTTCTCGCTGGAGGAAGTTCGATCGATCGAACCTTAACTTGGATCGATCGAAGATGGGTTCGATCGATCGAACTGCATCTTGGATCGATTGAAGTGGTCTGACTCCTCCGGATAAGAACAAGGCTGGGATATTTCGAAGATATTTATGGGGAAAAGGACAAAAGTGGTTGGTAGGCGTACAGCTGTAGATAAGATCAATCATTTGAATAGGACAAAATAGGGTTCGATCAATCGAAGGTGATGTTGGATCGATCGAACTTGGAATTTCAGCAAAGGCCAAGGTTGGATCTATCGAGAAGTACTGTGATCGATCATAGATGTTCGATCGATCGAACTCTAAGTTGGATCGATCGAACTTTTCAGCTGCACACTTTGATTCCTTTTTGCTCCTTGCTTTCTCCACTTTGCTCCCTCCTTTGGTTTATCTCAGGATTGCTTCAATTAAGCTCTTATTTGGCTGAGTTAGCTCAATTTTGGGATTAGTGCCTGAAAATATAAATAACACGTAATAAGTCTAAAACGGCAAAGTAAGATAGATAAAGGTATTAGAATGCTTAAGCTTAACGGGTTTAAATGTGCACTTTTCAGTGCTCATCAAGTCTATTTAAATTTATTTAAATCCAAACCTAGTTCCTATTTAATGTTCAGGAGTCCTAGGCATGTTTCTACGTTCCATCATTCCACAGATATGAAAAATACATAATGTAAACATATAAAAATTCACACCAGAAATCAAATCAAAATCATGCATTCATCAATTCATAACAAAATAATAGATATGAACCAATTTCATAAAACCTATGTTCTAATCCAATTAAACATGCATAATTATTTAATTTTATGTGTTTAATAAATCCTGAAATTTCCTAGGCATGTATAGAAACACGAATCAAAAGAAAAGAGATAGAATAAGAACTTGCCTTAAACTTTCGGATCAAAAGTTAAATTTCTTCTTCCTTAATCTTCTCTCTACAGGGTTTTTCTCCTCCTTCCTTCCTTTTCCTCCTTCTCTCTCTAACTCTCTCTCTCTCTCTAGAATATATTACGTGAATATTTCTAACCCCCTTTTACAACCTATAGCTATATTTTTATAGGCTAAATAAAATAATCCTAACCATTTTCCCAATCCAAGTCAACTTAAAAATATATATATATATTAAAATATTAAAAAGGTAAGTAAAATATGTTACGTATATAATTTATGTATATATTTATTAAATAAATAAATTATACACATTTCATTATTTATTAATGGATTATCCAATAATATTTAAGTTACCATAATATTATAAAGTAACTTAAAACATAACACGTATCAAATCTATTTATATTTTTATTATTTAAATATAAAACATATACATCAAATTAAATATTACTACTCAAGTTACCATAAAAGTAATTAATAAATTACTTTTCCTTTTATACATATTAAAAAGGTAAAAAAAATATGTTACGTATATAATTTATGTATATGTTTATTAAATAAATAAATTATACACAGTTCATTATATATTAATGAATTATCCAATAATACTTAAGTTACCATAATATTATAAAGTAACTTAAAACATAACACGTATCAAATCTATGTATATTTTTATTATTTAAATATAACACATATACATCAGATTAAATATTATTACCCAAGTTACTATAAAAGTAATTAATAAATTACTTTCTTCTTTATATATGTATATAATATATATCTATATATATACATACACAATTATCCATGGGTAATATTCTATACACATCTAACCTCCTATCCAAGTAGTCCATGGGACTCATTTAGTTGGCCCATTACTACTAACTATAACTATAAAAGAAAAAATAATAATAATAATAAAAGAAAAGAAAACATTTAATTTACAATTAATTAAAACACCATTTAAGCACATAATCTAATTAAATAATACATAGATACATAATCAAATAATCAAGTAATACCTAATTCAATTAAACACATAAGCAATTAGTCAAATAATCAATTAAATAATTAAAAATACAATTAAAACAAATAAATAAATACCGAGACTATCCTTTTAAAATTAAGGGTATTAAACCATGCACATGTAACCGGTTACGAGGTCCTATCTAAACGTTTACATGTGAAGGAAGCAGAATGGGCAGCCCAAAAACCTAGCAGCGGGGGTATTTCCGAAAAAAATGAAAATTTGAGGCCTTAGATTACATTTTCTGGAAAAACACAAAGAAGAAACCCCCTCAAAATCGAGTTTTCTACGTGACTCGGGAGAAAAATTGAAAAATACGCACTGTAAAATACCCAAAATGCCCTCCCAAGAAAACTGGTCCAGAGGGTCCAAAAAGCTGCTAAATTGAAAAATAGAAACTGAACTTCGGGATCGATTTCCGATGCTAAGACGACATTTTCTGGAAAAACACGAAGAAGAAACCCCGCCCTAAAATCATGTTTTCTATTCAACCATGTAAAGAACGGAATTTATTTCCCAAATAAAATTTCCAAAATACCCTTAGGTCAGATTATGCAACAAAAGTGTAAAATGAGTCCGTAGGAGGCTCATTTCGCCAAAGAAGAAGCTTTGCCAGGAAACGACCATGCACGCAAACGTAACTTACATAGTAAGAGGTGCTACAATGGTCCATGGCCCAAAAATATAGCAGATACAAAATATGAACCCCCAATGGCCAAAATGCCAAAAAATGGAACTTGGAACGAAAACTCGGAATTCAAAATTATGAAATGGTTCCAAAATACCGTTTGGCCCTTGGCCACACTTCATACAAGATTAACAAGACCCTAGGGAAGAATCAAAATGGAATTCCCACACCCGATGCAAAAGCAATGAAGAAATATCTTAGCATTTTTCAACATTTCCATAACAAACCTCAAAAACTAAAGTGCATAGAAAATAAGATACATGTCATTAGCCTCCGGCCTCATCATATACATGTTAAATACATTGTAAAGAGTGTACTCATATACACACTACATATATGGAATCAAATAATACATATTTTGATACATAAGGTTACAAAGAGGCATTTTATGCTAACACTTGCATAAAATGGAAACTTCAAAACTATAAAGCATCCAAGGAGCAATGAGCACCACGAACCAAGTCTTCATACTTGAAAAATGTCCCCACTACGTGGGTGAGTAACATAAAGCTACTCGTAGGAAGTGAGCATGCATCGACCTAGCGTTTTACAAATTATCACCTTTTGGTGAAACATGTTAAAGGGCTCATGCCACCTAACGTCTACATTAATGTGTGACTTGGGGAGCATCCTAAGCTACCTAAGATCATTTCTAGCATGAAACACATCATTCATGCAATTCAAGTAACATGGAAGCATGTTATACAAAGCAACAAGACATAGATTTTCAAAGTTATGAACTCGAAATCTAAAACACAAGAATTACCAAAATGGGTCATGCCACCTAACGTCTATGTTCCAAATGAAATTATAGGATCATTCCTAAGCCATATTTGAACATCAAAACACGAATCATGATATCAATACACTTTAACCAACATTGGAACTTCCAATACAACGCATAAAACATGATTTCACAAAGTTAACATCCTGCAACAAAATATGGAGAATCAAATAAGAAACAATAAGTTATAACATCATATAGTTATCAATTTGAAACGAAATGCGAAATTAACCAAAGTGGATACTTGGACGTCACGCCGGATCAGACCGACACCATAGTTACTTTAGGGTTACTAGCCTACGGGTAACCTCCCTATGTGTGCACTAGACTATATAGAGGGACAATCCCCCGTACTAGAACCAAGTCCTAGCCGTAGCCAAACAACGACATCCCCAAGTTTCCAAAATCAACAAGTTGTGCAACAACGTATATATCAACATGTATATACAAGATATCAACTATCTACCAAGCACAACCAAATTTGGAAACATATACAATACATGCACAAAGTCCACAACAACTATGGCATGAAAAATGTCCAATACAAAGAGTGCAATTTCTTACATAAGGCAACAACATATTCATTAAGGAAAACACATTCTCATGAATATTAATATAACAAATATGTTATCTAATACTTAATATATAACCAAGTGAATATACAACAAGTCCAAGTCCATGATTTAAATATAGAAACAACTTCCAAAACGTAATAAAATCCATGGAGCAAATATATCGAATTTAATTAAGCAAAGATAATCAAATTCTCTAAATTCTAAATTAATTCCAAATAACCCCAAATTAATATATGTTGAAGGACATGTCATGGTCATCACATATATAACTCCAAACGACCAATTAAGTGATTAAAACACTTAAAACAAAATTAATTAAGCTAATTAATTAATTTTCTCTAGATTTTTAAACAATTCCAAATGCTCTCAATTTAAGATATGTTAGAGAACATGCTAAGGCCTATCTAAATATCACATTACGACTTAATTTCATACTTGTTATAACCATGTAAATTAAACTTTCACCAAAGATAAATATTAAATAAAATTTGTAATTCTTAACCAAATGATCCAAATTTAATATATGTCAACAACCATACCAAAACCAAATTTCTAGCATGTCACAATCTAATTCCAATTTACATATCATCATGGAAATTAAACCTTAAACAAAGAAATTAATTAAATTAATTTCTAGATCTTGAACTAAAGCATGCATACAAGTTGTATAAGCTCATATAATCATCAATACAACACAAATATAATCCTAAGGCACCCCCTACCTCCATTTGAGATGAAATCTCAAATCCCCACCAAAATAAATCGGCTCCAAATCCGACGAAACTCTTAGGTTTTGTTGGGGACAACTCCACGAACATGAATCCCAAGAAAGCCCCATCAAAAACACAACTTGACTTCAAACCTGAACTCAAGAAATGGCCAAAACAAGATTCTAATCGGTTGGAATCGAAGGCCTCGCCGAGGGGAATAATAAACACAAAGGCATCACCACTTTTTAATGAAAGGAAGAAGTTCAAAAGAGGAGAGAGAAGATGGCAGCCATGGATGGAGCTTAGACCGGCTATGAGAGAGGAGAGAGAGAGAAAAATCTGATTTCTCTTTCTAAGACCTCCTATTTATAGAAAAACTCAAAAAGTGCCCCGAACGGGCCCCGCCGGGTCTGGAAAAGTGGAATTCGTGTAGATGCGCTCAAATGGCAAAACTCTATGAACAAAAAAGATTCAAAATGAGAAAATATGAACAGCGAAAGAAACGGCGTCGAAAACCGAGTCCCGAGCAAGGAGTTATGCCCAAAACAAGTTTGGCGCAAATCGGGGCCAGAAACCCTGAAACTGGAAAATATCACCCAGGAGGAAATTCTAAGAGTTCAAGACTCAACGAAATGTGAAAATAAATCTCATACGAGGATCCAGGCTCAAAACAAGGCATTGAGCAATAACTTTCATTAATTGCACAATGACCCCTCCAAAAAGTGAAAACTGCGAAACTGCCCAAGAATGAAAATATCTTCCAAAAAATATTTTCTTAGATACTCCTGAAATAAAATATCTTCAAAAGATATTTATGAAAAACACCCCAAGAAAAGAAAAGGTTTCCAAAGAACTTTGCATTTATGCCCCTTTGGACACCGGGAGCAACCAGAGTACTTTCTCACGAAAG
This sequence comes from Cornus florida, assembly GCF_030987335.1. NCBI lineage: Eukaryota > Viridiplantae > Streptophyta > Magnoliopsida > Cornales > Cornaceae > Cornus > Cornus florida. The sequence continues at coordinate 78,941,052 of NW_026775572.1, forward strand.
TAAAGATACGTATCTCATATAAATCATTGAGAATGAAGATACATGAAGTCAGAAACCAACTCCGAACACAAGAAGTGTGGTTACGCAAACAGAGTGACAAATGAGGAAAAGACGGAATAAGGAAAAAGATAAAAAGTGAATAGTGTCGAAAAACGAAAAATATGGAAATGACTCGGTCCTTAAAGAAAGTTGTCAATCCACAGAAAAGAGTCTCGAAAATCACTCCAGAGCACTCGAGACGACACTAATCGACAAGAAACCAAACTCAGAAGGGAAAAGACACAGAAAAAATTTATCCGAAAAATCCAGGTTATTACATTCTTTCCCTGCGATTCAACAAGTTCAAAGAATCATCAAAAAACATTGTTCGAGATCAAGCTTCATCAGCCCTCGATCAGAAATCATCGGCGATCTTTTTCAACTACAAATACTTGAAGAAGATTGTCGACAATCCGATTCAAGATCAAACTCCAACAGCCCTTGAATCCAACCAACAAAAGAGATCGAATCAGAGGATATTTTCTTTATTTTGTAAAGAATATCTCAGAGGATTGTACTCAAAATTTTATAAATTAATAAATTCTATTTGCTCCCTATTTTGTTCTTTATTTGCAGACTACGAAATTTGCAAAATCGACTCTACATCGCTCATCAATCATCATTTTCCAATGGCAATTTCCATTCAAGGAATTTGAGTTCCAACAACATTCTTTTCTTGCATTGATTAATTATGTTATTACTTCCAATTTCATCAAATCAAATCTAATGACCATTTTTATTTAAATTTCATTTATGCTAATTGAGCAAGTTAATTTCTTTCATTGCACTTTATTTTCCATATTGGTTCTTTTACGTATTCTTTTTATTCAAGCATTGTAGTTTTCTTTAAATACCTTTAGAAGTCCTTGCATTGAAGGCAAAAAAAGAACCTAGCCAAGAGTTCTTCCTATTCTCTCTCTTACACAACCACCTGAAGTCAACCACCAATTTAAAAGGGATAGTTGGTGTTCACGATTTTGAGTTATTTATAACTCTGGCATGCCCACAAACTCTATCAGTCGTGTGAGCTAAATTTAGCGCCACCCCACTTGGTGTTAAAAAAAGATACAATGCCACAGTCGAAGAACTCTAAGGCTATATCAACAGATGATGATCCGGAAGAAGAACATCAGTCATCTCAAGTTGGTAGCTCTGTTCGTGTGATTTTTGGCTCACACAGCTGATGGAGTTTGCGGGCGTGCTAGAGTCTATAGGAGACTCGAATGAATGAACATCAACTATCCCTTTTAAGTGATGGCTGATTGCAGACGATTGTGTGGGAGAGAGAATAGTAGAAACTTCCAGCAAGGTTCTTTTCTTGCTTTATTTGCAAGGACTTTTTAAAGTGTTAAAAGAAGAAGCAATGCATAATGAAAAGAATTTAAAAGAGCTGGCTAAATTGAAATTGCATTAAAAATAAAGTGAGTTGAAAAGGATAAATTGCAGAAATTGAAATAACTGGAATTTAAACAATGCAAGAAAAGATTGACATTGAATTTAATTTGTTGGGAAAGGAATTTGGATAAGAAATGACATTATTAAAATTAAAGAATCGAAACAAGAATTGCCATTGGAAAGAAATTGTGCAGTAAATGAAAGTTACTGAAATTCAAATAACTTGAATAAAGTTGCCATATGAATTAAAAGACTGGAAGATGAATTGACATGATTGAAAATGATAGATTTAATTAAAGTGCATTTTGTTGGAGTGGTGCTGGACAGTTTGAATATAATACAACTCCTATATTTATAGAAATTCTTCTAACTGAGTTGTCCTCTTTCCTTTACTAAAAAATCTCCTTCCCTTGATTTTCTCTTGACTTATTTAAATTGGATTAGTCTTCTAGTAAGCCAAGTCTTTTGCAAGTTTCTTCATATATCTCCCCCTCTATTTAGGACTTCAGTTGTAGTTAGTAAACCAACTTATGACCCTTTTCTTGTACACGTTGAATCTTTTTGAATTTGTCAAGACTTTCCTTCCTTAATTATAACAACCCTTTTACAAACTTGGCAGCCATATCTCCAAAATTATAACAATCATACGTGTCACAATTTTATTTCTTCACAGTGTCTCTAAAGTGGCCCTCTTTTGGCGCCATGTCAAGGCCACTTGTCGCTATTTTATTTGTCTACATTATTGTTGAGATGGCTGCGAAGTTTTGGTGCCAACAAATACCCCCCCAAATTTCAAATGTCTTTTCGGCCACCTAAGCCGATAATTTTTTTGGAATTTTAAAGTGTATTGAAAGAAAAATTTTCAGACCATAACTGAACTAATCACATGGAAGAAGATGGCAACCAACGAGCTTCTAAACTTTATTTCTTCCAGATCACCTCTAAGTTGGTCTTTATTTTGCGTCAGTCAAACCTGGTTGATACTGGTTCTTCCATTATTCCCACAAACTCATTGATACCCTTCAAAATATAGGCCATTTATAAATCTATGATGGACCTTACCGTTGAAGTTTTCCAATTCTACTAGTAAGGCATGATCGTGATTGACTTGGATCAGGTTGTTATGTAATGTCATTTGGGGCGATCTAACTAACTTCTCTATTGGAAGAATAACATTCTGCCAATATGGAGTTTTTCTAGTGGCTGATACTCTTGAATTTTTATACTCCTATACAGGTTCTGAAAGTACGTCATCCCAAGTTTCTGAATATTCATCTTCTTTAATGATTTTAGCTATATCAGCTGAAAATACCAAGAATAGTATTTCTTTTATGGCCGATTTTTTATCTTTTGGGTAAGCTTTCAGAATGTAAGTGGCCATCATGGCCTGATTCCTCTTTGATTCTTTATTTGGCACTTCAGCAATTGGCCGAGAAAGTTTTATCCTTCGTCAAAATACCTTTCTGACTAACATTTTTAAGTTATCATCAACCCGACTTCTTTTCATAGTGATCTATACTGGTCACCCCATTTTATTTGTTCTTTTGAACCTTAACAAAATATAATTCTCGTCGTGTAGCGTCACGTAAAATTTTCCATTAAATGGTCGATTTATTTTCTTTTGTAACTTTCTATTCAACATAACCTTTTTTCTTGCCATCTCCGTTTTCTTTTCTTGAAATTAGGTTGAGGACGACAAGCTAAAAGAATTCTTTCAGCCAACGACGGTTCTGGCTGAGGATTAGATATCACTCTCGGCCAAACATTCTGGTAATCTGGCCGATTTGATCCTGAAATTCTTTTACTTTGTTGATGAGTGAATCTTTCTTGAACACTTCTTTTAGAAAACCAAGTTTGGACTTTTATTTTATGAAAAAATTTAACTTTACCTCAGTTAATAACCTTCCACTTAGGGCAGCAACCATGTTGAATGAGAGCAGATTGGGTTTCTCTCAATTGTTCTTTTAATTCTTCCACAACTTTGGCATTTGGAGTAGCTGATGGTGTACTCTCAGCAACCTTAGGCTGATTCCCTTCATTAATCTTCTCTTTGGGAGCCTGGCCGATCACATTACTACTTATTATGAAAAGATCACTGTTGAACCCCGTGACTTCTGACAGCTTTTTGGAGAATTTCTAAATGTCATCGACAATTGCCTTTTTTCCAATATCAGCCGCTCCTCTTTTGGCCGATATGGTAGATGGTCGAATGCCCCCTGTAGCTGATTTTGGCTTGGTGAGGCAAAATTGAGTGAGAAATATTTCTTCCATCTACTGCCAATTAAAGATGGATTTTGGCGGCAAATAAATATCCTACAAGAAGGTTGCTCCTATCAAAGAGTTTAGGAAAAGCCTCATCTTCAACCAAGCGTTAGTACTAACCTCACCACATTGAACTGTGAAGCGGCTGATGTGCTCTACGGCTGATTGGTTTCCTTCGCCACTAAAAGTCACAAAGTTAGGGACATTGTATCATTTAGAAAATTTTATCAAGTCATATGTGCTTGGATAGGACTTTCTATACATTGGTCGGCCTATTCGCCTAAGGCCATTACCATATTCCTGCTTAATAATATCAGCCTACTGATCCTTATCGACCGCCATTGGCTAATTGGGCTGATCAACGGCTGGTCGATTTTGATTTACCACTAGCAACTGATTTTTCGCTGGTGGCTGATTATGTAATAGAATATTTATTATGTAATGTTTTTTTGGGAAAAAAATGATTAAATTTTTTGTTGTATTATTTCCCAATGACAATATTCTTCAATCAAACAGACATATTTGCAAATAATTCAATTTAGTAAATTAATTTTTAAGAAATTATATAATACAATATCCATTATGGGTTGATGAATTTATTATAGGGATGAAACAAAGACAATTTTTTTTTTAACAAAAAAATCATTTTTTAAAGAACAAATAAATAAATAAATTTTTTTTGGGGCAATATAGTTGTTAAGGCACTGTACTAATGACTCTATTTTTAGTGTTGTGTATAAAAGGGGGGAAAAAAAAAAGAAGTAAAATTAAACTTTTTTTTTGGACTAAAAAGCTATTTTAAGTATTATTTGTGTCAACCAAATATTACCTTGATGGCTTATAATTTATTAGCAATCCATTCAACGATTCATTTTTTTTAACCCAAAATTCAACGAGCCCATTGGAGTAAATGCGATCGCCAAAATGGTACTTGGATCATGGCTCTAAATGTTGCAAATGCTCAAAATCATGATGTTTAAAATTTTCAAAAAACATACTTTTCTGCCCTATTTTAGGCATTATGAATGCAATTAACGTTATAATTTGTTGTTATTATTATTTAAGTTAATTTTTTTTTATAATTATATGTTACTCATTTTCCAATTTGATATCTATATAATCATATTTCAAAATAAGTTTTTTATTTATTATTTTTAACAACGACCAAGATGGTGTAATATTATTTTTTTTTTCCAAATATAATTTTATATCTTAGTAAAAAAAAAAAAAAAAGCAAAAACAAAAAAATTATTCTCAATTCAAATCTAATTTGTTTCTACACAGTACACACACATTTATAATTTCATTTTACTTCCAATGGAGGTCCAATATTTCCAAATCTAAATCCCTTTTGAGCAATGATGCATTTACGGTTCTAGTTACCGAAATTTATTCTATTTCCTTTTTCCAAACAGAGTGTGAACCGTCTGATGGTTAGATATGACCGCCGGTCAACCGGGCGAGGGTACATGATGTGGTGAGTAGAAGAAGACAAAATGAGGGACACACCACATGATGATTGATAGACACCCTTTTTGGCATATGATTAGATTTCAATCTGCAATCACCAACTAACAGTTACAGAAAAACACACACAGTAGTAGTGCTCTCTCTCTCTCTATCATCTCATCTTCAAAGCAAAGATCCCCCAAAACCCAATTGTTTTTCTTCCTTGTGATTTGAGTTTCACTTTCACCTACTACACTCTTGCTTAAGATTCCTCTAAATCATACTCCCTCTCTCTACCGGTCTGAGAATCTTGTAATTTTCTCGCTCTAAAAACTCTTTCTCTATACAGACGGTTTGTATCACGGGTATGTGATGGATGCTATAATGGGGTTGTAAATATGCTAAATTGTCATAATCTTTTGTAGTTTGATCGGTTTGAATTTAGGTATTTCGGTTTGTGATTGTTGGTGTTGATTTGGGTTGTGAAAGGTTCATTAAGTAGAGATGTTGATTTGGTGTTTTTGTAATTACAGATTGTTAGGGAATGTGGAGTTGATGTTTGAATTGGCTGGTAATGGCAGGCGAAGTTGAAGAGCCTTTTAGCCTTAGTTTTCAGGTATTACATTTAGTTTTATGGAATTTACTGTGATCTAAAAATGATGAAGGATCTGCATATTTGTAATTGGAACATGCCGTTTGTGGATTTTGCATTTGAATACTTCATTTACCCAGTTTAGTTTTATGTCATCATAGATCAAGTTTACTGCCTTTTATCTTTTCAACTGATGGTTTTATTTCGTGTTTTGACTCTGTTCTGTTGTTATGTTGGATTGAATTTGATGTTTGTGGGATTGAGTGATGACTTCCATGTGTGTGTTACATATACACAATTATTTTTACTATTTGTATGGATCTGCCCTGTCTTTTGTTGTAACCGGAATGCATTGATTTTCATACTGTGTTTACCATTTACTGACTATGTTGTTTTAAATGATGAAACCAGAGAATAGGCAAGAGCTAAATTAGTGGTTTGGAGGGAAACTTAAGGATCAAGAGGATTCAAGATAAGTAGGATTAAACCCAATTATATGGGATGTAACTTTAGCAAAATTAAGAATACGAATGGGAATGTAGTGAAAATTGAGGATCAAAAGATATCAAAAAATGAACACTTTCGTCAACTGGTCTCAATTCTTTAGAAAGAGTGAGAAGTTAAAAGATGATTGTAATCATAGAACTAAAGTAGGATGGGTTGAATTGATGAGTACTTCTAGCATATTATGCTCGAGTAGACCTTAAAAAGATGAAAAGTAAATTCTATAAAACAGTTATAGGTCAACCATACCTTATCAGATTGAAATTTGAGCAGTTAAAAGGCATGTTAAGGAAATGAGTGCTAATGAAATGCGATTAATGAAATGGATGTCTGAAAAAAAGAAATGATAAAATTAGAAATGAGCATAGTTGTGAGATGATTGAAGTGTAGTTTGTTGGATATATAATGAGAAAAAGTTGATTAAGATGGTTTGGTCAACTATGTGCAGCCTGTACCACTAACTACACCAGCTAGAAATGTGATGTGATCAACATTGAGGTAAAGCTAATAAAGCTAGACGAAGGAGAATATCAAAACTAAGATGGGATTAGATATTAAGTATACATACATGGAGCATGTGGTTTGATTGAGATTATACCGTTAGATAGAGCAGAATGATGAAACAAGATTTATGTGGTTGATGCAAAATAGATGGGAAAAAGCTTTAATAAATTGAATTTAGTTTGGGAGATTAAAATTGAAACTTCAGTATATTAACAAATTTTTTTTTCTTCTTCCTGAATGTATGCTAACAATTTCCTTATCAATGGTGATCATAATGTGGAGTAATTCCACCATGTACAAAAGCTGATGTCACAAAGACTTTGTAGATTATGAGATGAAAAGACCAATTGTGAATTATTACAACGGCCTACATTTAGCATAGCTGCATTGCTACTTTATATTTTTCATGGCCATTTATGCTCACACCATAACAGCATATTTAGGCCTGAGAATATATTGAATGAATTTGAGTGTGGTAGAAGCATTGGATAATAGAGAGGATGATTTATATGTTACCATTTTGGGGTTATTTGGTATATTTACTAATCGTTCTACATTATACACCAAAGGCATTATCGTTGTTAACAACCACTGACATATGATTGTACTTTTTTAAGTTGGGCATCAGGACGATAATGGAAAAGTAGGGTCCACATTCCTGAAATTTTTGGAATACCTGCAAAACTCTAACAAAAGACGATGACTGACTTTAAATAAAAACTTGAACATGCATAATGATTGATATTTTTCTGATTTTCCTTCATATTTTGCTACATTATGAAGCTGTAATGAATTGGAACTCTCTATCCTTTTAATTCCATGGCTTGCTTGTCCTCTTATTGCCGTTTTGACGTCCATTTTCTTAACATGGCAGCCTGATTCTTTACACTCTGGCTCTATCTCATTTGGAAGGTTTGAAGCGGAATCCTTATCTTGGGAAAGGAGGTCATCTTTCTCACACAATAGGTATCTTGAAGAGGTTGAGAAGTACAAAAAACCAGGCTCAGTGACTGAGAAGAAGGCTTATTTTGAAGCTCATTTCAGAAAGAAAGCCCTTCTGAGCCAGAGTTCATCTGAGTGCCAAAATGGAACAGAATACGAAACTAGTGAAAATGACTTATCAGAGAGTGTGGGTTACAGAGAAGAATTTGAGTATGTCAATGAGGATAGCTGTTTTACACACTTCGATGAGAGTCCTGATGGTTCAGAATATAACAGAGAGTGTAAGATGATGGATTGTGAAAGAGAAGATATGGAAGTTTCACATTCAGAACCTATAATTGAACCTTCTATCAATATTGCTGATGCTGTTGTGGACAGTGTTCCTGGGCATGTCATGGCTGAGGAAACAAATCAAATTGAAATGGGAACTTCACTTTTAGTTGATGCTAAAACAGGAACCGAGATACAAGAAAATTTTAATTATGAAGCTGTAGTGCTTGTGACATCTAAAGCCATTGATTCATCCCCTAAAAGTCACACTGCTGAGAAAGATTATAGTTCTAGTCCTGAACATCAACAGGATCCATCCACCAAGGTGAGTTTTAATTATAATTTAACTTGTTATATGTAATATATTTTCTCATTCTATAGTTCTTTTATTGGTGAAGAACAGCAGCTGTATTGCCATATAACATATAAGAATGATTATGAGAAGGAAATATGTAGGGATGCATTTATGACTATAAGTTATTTCTAGCTTTCAAAAGTGTATTATGCATACTTTTTTTTCTGAATTGGAAGTTAGATTTTGCTCCCATTGTTTTTTCTTCCCAGCTTACACTTCTTGAGGTCTGACTCTAGGGAAGGGCTGTATCAGAAACCAAACTTATAAATCCTAGATTAAAATATCAAGTTTGTGTTACTCAGGTTCAGAGAAATGTTACAAGTGAATCACATAATGACTCTGCAAAGAAAATTAGTAGAGGGGAAAGAGATGGTTCACTGAGAACAAAAGCAGAAAAGCAGTCATCACATACTTCTGGGCCAACCATACGTTCGATATGCAGGACTTCAAAGCCAGAGGCAAGTATTGGTTTATGATGTACAATTTACAACTATTGAAATATTAAACTGTGATCAGACAAGGGTATTAACATAATGTTTTAATATGTTAATAATGCATTATTGTCTTTTATTTTGTTCTTCCATCATGATTACGATTTGTTCTTTTTTGTGTAGGACTCTGAAAGATCCAAAGCTAAAGCATATCATGACAAAAAAAGGTATATATTTCTTGCTGGTTTCAGCAAATGGCAAAATATATCTTCCTTAGTGATTACCTCAATGACATTTACTTCGGGCATTGTACCAGTGAATATCAGTATACTGCACCGGAGATGGTTGTTCCAAGGGAAGATCAATCTGCAAACAGGTTTATAAGAAACATTATAAAAGAATGCTTCATATAGATGTGTTGAACTTCCCGAGTACTGATATTGAACAACTGTTATGTAGGCCTAAGCAGAGTCCAACTTCAACTAAACCAGGCATCAAGAAGAGTGCTGCAGGTTTCAATTTCAAATGTGACGAACGAGCAGAAAGGAGGAAGCAGGCAAGAAAGCATGTTAATTGAACTTTCGTTTCAAAAAAATAAAATAAAAAAGCTGATTATGGGTTATTTGTTTATTTATTGTTGTTCCCCATCTCTTTCAGTTTTATACAAAGCTGGAAGAGAAAATGCATGCTAAGGAGGCCGAGATTAATCAAATGCAAGCAAAAGCACTGGTAAGTGGACTAATGCCATTACTAAAAGATAACTTGATAAACCTTAGAAAAGTTCATTTTTTGTCCTCGTCAAACTATTTAGACGCTAATCCTTGATATACTGCATGGAAACATATTCTGATATCTGGATCTTATTTTTAAGTATAGCTTGAAAAACTACCATGAGATATAACCAAACAAGGTAGATTGTATTATGTTCTCGATCATATCTAGAATACAGTCTTTAAATATTCCGTGTCATTGTTCATTGTTATTAAGAATAGTGCAGAATCTAAGGTGGATCAATTACTGTATCTGCAGGAGAAGACAGAAGCTGAGGTTAAACAATTTCGAAAAAGCCTCAACTTTAAAGCAACACCTATGCCTTCTTTTTATCATGAAGCTGTAAAAAGTGGATCGGATAAGAAGAAGGTACGTGAACAAGTCTGTTTCACTCAGTCTTTCTGCCCTTTTATAGGTGTCCATAACACCTTCCTCTAACATAATCAAGCCTTCCAAAAACTTGGGCTCTCATATATCAAGTTTGGTGTCAAAGAGCTCCTCTAGATATGATTTTCAAATGCTGAGCTGTTTTTTCATCAGACAAATATTTTATTAAACCTTGTTTTCTTCTGAAACAGCTGTTCTAAAGGGTGATAACACATCCAGAGACTGCTAATTACCCCCGATGCTTAAGCCTCATTTTTACTTTGTATTATTTTAAACCTCTTTCAGAGTTTTGCAATATCCCTTTATCTCAGCATGGCATTGTTTGTTTTCAAAATTTTCTGCTTATGAAGAATAGTTAAATTTCTCTATATTTTCTGTTTAATCAGTTAACCTATCAATTACATATCTTTGACTTAAAAGTTGGTAATAAGTGAAACCCTGATTTTGGTAGCTTCTTCTATTTTTGTCCCAGACTGTATCAAATAACACCAGACCAATAAAACTACGAAGCCAGTCATCGAGTTCAGGAGGTAAAGATGCTGTGAAATCTTCATCCTATGCAAAGGGAGGAAAGGAGCAAGTCTTTTCTGTTGGTGAACCTGTAAAGTCAAATGACCCACCTCAAGCTTCAGGAGAAACCAACTGCCCTACAATTGTGCCCTCTGAAACCGGTGGAATCTTTCTGCATTCATCAACAAACAGAAGCCAGCATCCAAAAGCTAAAATAATTAGTGAGGTGACTCAGAAGAAAGACCAAGAGAAAGATAAGGATATGAATCTGCAGAAACACCGAGTTTCGGGTTGTAGCAGGGTGAAAAAAGGCCAGAAAGTTGAGGTAAAGCGAAAAATGGGTGCTGGGAGAAGTAGCAACGGGAAGATGAGGGAGGATATGAAAGGTATTGGTGCTGGCAGTGGTTCAGGAACTGGTCATCTAGTCGTTGGTGTTGCCTCTTGATCATGTGCATTTCCATTTTCCATTCATCCATAGCTCCTTTAGAGTGAAGCTATCTTGAAACACATCCATGAGTTCATAAAAGAAGTGCATCAATATGCTGATTAGAAAAAGTGGCTGATACTAATAATGTTCGGTGAAAATCTTCCTGGGAATGTGTTTCGGATTACAAATCTTCGCGATCAAATACTAAAAAGTTGGCACATGCTTCCGCAATTTCCACTCTTTTTCTACATTCTCATATATACAGCGCGAGCTGGGTGATGTAATTTATGATTATATGGATACTAATGTTGGCTCTGTTTTTACGAGTTCTTGCAGTTGCTAGTCTCATGGAAAATTGTACAAATTCAGTTGATCTGTATTTATCCATGCATGATCTGTATCAAACATTTTGAGCAGTTTGATGTTTCTGAAATATATCCATATTAATATATGAAGAATAAACCATATTTTCAGGGACAATGTTGTGTTTTGTCCAGGGTTTGGCAAATTGAAAAGGCAGATTCAGTTGGGTGATGTATTTAAATCTCTACAGAAATCTAGTGCATTCAACTACATGCTCATGTCACTTGATTTAAACCATGCATTGTTGATGGAATTCTCTGATGTTGTATTTGAGAACATCGAATCGACGTGTTGGAATAGGAAATAGAGGAAATTTAGTTCAAATGGATTCGATACTCCTAAACATAACATAAATGATTTGCAACAAAACAATCCTTGGTCATATCTGTTGCCTGTTGGGATGAATTTCTGTACTTAAAAATCTATACCTAGTGGTCATTTACAAACCTTGATGTTCATTTCTCCATATAATATAATATAATATATATATTTTTACTATGTCTCACATGAGGAATGCATTTATATCTATGTAAATGGTTACCTAACGTCTGTGTAGCATCTACCAAAATCAATTAAGAGTTTCTGTTTGTTTCATCGGGGAAAAATTAATGTTTTTTTTTTTTTTTGTGCTCATAGATGGGGCCTTTACATCCTTGAAATTTTATACTACTGCTAATGTGAGGGATTGATGTGTTTTTGCATTGACTAGTAAGCGCCACACCTTTCTGTTTATCATTGGCAGTCCGTTCAGGATTTTTAAACTCAACGATGGCAACTAAACACAAGGATTATGCTCGTTATGGGACTTAACCCAACACTTTAACTGACGACAACAATGCACCACATGTGCCTGTGTTCCTGAAGGCACCTCTCTTTCAAGGATTTGTGGCATGAGAAATGGATGTGGGCCCCATCACAGTAGTCCAGGCATGCTTTTCTTGGTCATGGCCTAATCCTCTCCTTCACTAAATGATCTCGCTCTTGAGATCGAAACTAACATTTGTCATTCGAGGAACTGTGAAAGCATGAATCAATTTGAAACTTTTCCGATTGTTGCGTGTTAACAAGTTTAGAGTTTAGAGTTGTTTATTTTCGTTATAAAAAACTAGTTATCGATTATATCCGTGTACAATTAAAGACCATCCAATGGCTATCAATTGGGACCCAGTATTGGTTGAGTTGCCAATGGCACCTAAACCTAAAGCTCCAAAAACAAGTGCACCACATTTACCAATTTTCTTTTTCTATATCAAAACAAAACTAGTAATAATTATACATGGCCTAAACTTTTTGAAGTAACCTTTTCATCAAATATTGATAAAATTGCTTCTTCTTTTCTTTTTCTTTTTTCTTTTTTCATTCCAAAATTACTATGTAATAATTATACATGGCCTAAACTTTTTGAAATATCCTTTTCATAAAATTTTGATAAAATTGCGTCTTCTTTTCTTTTCTATATATATATTTTTTCATTCCAAAATTACTATGTGATATTTGCCATCATTCATCAATAACCAAGAACTGTTTGGTGGATTTGGTGGTTGTACTTTCTGTTTTTCTCAATGGGTTAGCCAGTAATCATTTAAGGTAACATTATGAGGGTCTTTAGTCTTTATGCCTATTGGTAATGGTGTCTAAAGTTTGGTACATTTTATTTTATAATATATTAGGCAACTAAAAATAAATATATTTTATTTGGAAAGGAAAAGCCATCTAAACAGAAAAGAAAAAAAAAAAAAACCATCTAAAGAGTAATTAATAAGACAGTGGAGAGAGGGTTTATATATATATATACATGAATAATTATAAGTATTTTGAAAGTAAGAACATATCTAATTGTTTTACATGAGTAGAGAATGATATTGTAATAATATAATGATGTCATCATGACATTTTTCTTTATTTATATAAATTTAGTTGTATGTGTTAACTCTCATACACTGTATTATTACTCTTATATATATATATATATATATATATATATATCAATCACATAAATTTAGTCGAATATGTTAACTCTCATATTTTGTATCATACACCGCATTTTCCTTCATTACACTGTATTATTACTCTTTTACTCTTGTTTTTTTTTTTTTTTTTCTTTTTTTTTTTTCCTTTTATTTTATTTTATTTTATTTTGGTATATTCTCTAAATATATATACACACACAAATTGCAGACACATATTTGGGTCCCTCCTTCTCAAAGACTAACTTTACTATTAGTATGGGTGGTGGTCCTTCTGATTTGGCTTTTTCTTTATAAGGCTTGGGAACTTTATCACCTTTTGTAAAAATGACAGTCCTGCAAGCATAGGTTGGCCTTAGTTTGGTGGAAGGTTTACCTATCCCACTTGTTTGACTTGTACTTATTGAAAGGCACAATGCTTCTTTTCTTAATATATGATAATACATAATATTGATTTTGTTTTCTCGTTCTTGCTCATTAATAATTGATTTAAGAAAGAGGAGTGTTGAAGATAAGTTACAGAGTGGTAGTTGGCCGTCCCCGGCAGCATCGGTGGTAGCGAGGAGGGAGAAGAGGCTACATAATTGTAAATTTGTAAAGTATTTAGGGTATTTTAGTCTTTTTATTTAATACTTTAAGTTAAAACACTTTTAATAAAGTTAAAGGATATTTAAGTCATTTTACGAACTGTGACACGTGCAGTAACGATTGGTTGGGGTGTGAGTGACAGAGGAAACTAACCCTTGCACTAAGAGTGGTCGTAATTTTTTAAAGTTATTTTAATGTATTATTTGACCAAATCTAGAGACGTGTGATTGAAATTAACCCTATATTAATATAATTGCAAGTATTAAATCTCATACTTTGTATAATTACTCTTAGATATATATATATATATGTGTGTGTGTTATTTTATGTGAGTAGGAAATAATATCTTTATGAAATATGATCACGTTATTCTTTGTTCACATAAATTTAATCCGATGTGTTAATCTTTATAATTTATATCATTACTCTTTTACATACACATAGAGTAATAAAGATAAAGAAAAAGAAAAGAAGAATCTAATTAAAAAAAACGCGTGGTCGTAGTGCCCTTGGGCCATAGTAGTGAAGATAACCATTTTTATGGTGTTGGTGTTACTTCATTTTAATACTAGTGTCATGCCATTTCTGACTAAACTACATTATAGCATTGCAAAAGTTCTTTTTTGCTGCGAAAAATAAAAATAGTTTGGAATCATAAGTTTCCAAGAGACCACATGTAAACATCATCTTCATCCATTATGTAATCATCCAAATATCAAGGCATATACATACACACTCACACACATATATATATATCTCAATGTTAATTATATTATAAAATATTAATATATTATATTAACTACATTGCCAAATAAAAACGTCAGACTATTTGGGGGTCATTATCATCTTCAACAAACTTATACCACCATTTATTTGACCTTTATGCCAAAAAAACAACATCACACTCATTTTATATATATATATATTATATATAAAACATCTCACATAACATCAAAATATATTATCGATCCCTAACACTAATAAATTTTCCGATTTCATATGCATGACACCTAATGACACCAAAATTTGCACTCTATTTAGAAAATGTAAAAAATAAGATAAAAAACAAGAAGAGTAGTTGATGCAATCACAGACGTCGATCCTCGGAGAAAGCTTGATGAAGACTGATCCTGGTGAGGAGGCTTCCTGTAGTAGTATGGAAACCATGGTACGATGGGCTCAGGAGGAGGAGGTACTGCGCCTCCACCTCCACCCCCACCACCATTAATAAAATAAGGTGGTGGAGGGTAATACGGTAAATTCCCGGTCGGCGGAGGGTAGAAAGCCGGAGGTGGGTAAGACCCTGTTTGGGAGGGTGGTGTTGTAATTGCCGGCGGAGTATTTCCGGTGCCTGTTGGCGGCGGGTAGCATGGATATGGGCACTCGGTTTGCGAATTCGTCGTCGCCGGAAAATTGAGAGCTGTTGAGAGTAAGAGGATGGTAGAGAGGAATTGGTTGAGCTTTAAGGCCATGTTTAGAGAGAGAGATAAAGAGAGAAAGGTGTTGGAATCAAGAGTGATGAAAAAGAGTGATGTAGAAGACGGTAAGAAGAGGGTGGGCTGAGGGGAGGCAATGACCTTATTGCACGGTCTTATTAGAAGACTTTTAGTGCAATGGTGTTAAAAAAGACCATTGCACTAAAAGCCAAGGTGGGGGCAATATTGGAAAATTGCAACTTTTTAGAGTTTTAGGTCATTTTTAGGTATTTTATTGGTTTTTTGAGGTCACAAATGTCAACCATGTGCTAATGAGAATCTCATCGTTTACAAATTCAGCTACCTACCGAATCAACTACTATTTTTTACTTCATAAGAAAGATGGACAAATACACAAGAAGAGAATTAAAAAGATGGATGGTAGTATTCCTGCATGGAACATTACGTTGTTTGAATAAATTGTAACAACAAAACAATGCTACATAAATATGGTTTGGACCATGATCATGAGTCATGGGATGAGATAATATGGATGTCCAAATCGAAGTCATATAAAGCGAGAGCGGGAGCGCGACAAAATTATATCATAAATAGTGAGAATTTGAATAATAGCGCACGCGAAGCGTGAAAGTAAAAGCGCGTTCGAAACGTAAAAGCGACTTATGTTGGGAAAAATCGTGTGATTTAGGTTCAAACCATTCTTTATTATTGTTATTGTAAAAAAAAAAATTGCTTTATTTCTTAGAAAAGTAAAGATAAAAGGAAAAAATTTCTTCCCCTTTAGGGCGGAATTTTCCCTTCCCATCTTACCCTTTACCAAAGGAAACAAAAAAATGTCTTTTACATTGATAAGAAAATATAGCTCTCATTCTTGTCACCTCCTTTATCACCTTCGACTAATCTGGTGCTATGACTGTGGGGTCGGTTGCAGTATCTCCAATTTGATGCCTTTGGGATGGGTCTAAAGGGCCCTGCCGAGTCATAAAATATATATATATATATATATATATATATATATATATAGCTCTCATTGCATGATTTAGGTAGCCATGCCAGTTAGTGAAATGTATTATTTCGGATATTTTGGGGTAGTAGCCATGCCAGTTAGTGAAATGTATTATTTCGGATATTTTGGGGTATGCTTCCAAAATATTTTATATATATATATATATATATAGCTCTCATTGCATGATTTAGGTAGGATGCGAGTTAGTGAAATGTATTATTTCGGATATTTTGGAGTATGCTTCCAAAATATTACTGTATTAAATTTCGTTTGACTTAGGGTGTTGAGGTATGGTTTGCCCTGTCTTTTCACATTCATTTTTCTTGTTTTTCTTTATGTTCCCTATTGTTAGTCACAACCCAATTTAATTTTTTTTGTTCACTCATATGCTTTATAAGCTAGTCATTCATTTCAAAATTTTCCCCCTTTTTTTTTTTTTTTTTTTTTTTTTTTTTTGGTAAGTAACAATTATATTTTATTTTTTTCCCTTAAACTCTTTGAATTCATATGATTTATTCATGTTTATATGGTAAACATTTCATTTTATTTTTATTTTTATTTTGCACATATGTAATTAGTTCTTTATTCTATACATATACTTGATCGGATGGTGTGCCTCAATTATTTAAGTTTCGAGCAAGATATGACTTGGTTCTGAAACTCTTCAATATAGGTCGAAGTGTGAAATCATTCTACTACTAGAGATTCGTGTTCACTTCTCGGATTATCCTCCTTGCTTTGGAGAACCCAAATATATATATATAAATTAGGTTTTATAAGAGACACAATCAATTCCGTCATTAAATTGACTATTTGCTGGCTCAAATCTCATCAAAATGTTACTAAAAATGAAAATTTCATAGTTTAGGCTCTCTCATGAGAATCCATGAACATTTCCCAATAATTAAACGGTCGACTGAACCATTTCAAATCACACATATTGCTATACATTGCACCTTACAAAAGTGGTCATAGACAATGTGAAATATAAATTTGTATTTTGACCAATTTCGTTGTCAAAATAAGTCCAATCAAGTTGTAGATTTTAATTTGTTCGCTTCGTCAAGACTCAAGATTGGAAGGTGAATTGGCGGAATTGAAGAAGTGATCATGCTCATGCTTCGACACACTCTGTGATGATGAGAACAATGCCTTAGTATGGTATGTGAGTGTGTTAGGACACTTAGGGAGTTCAAAATTATGCTTTGAGAGAAGTTTTTACATTCTGCCTAACTTGAACCGGTTTGCTGAACCGGTTCAACTTTTAAAGGCTTTTCAAGATGTTCAAGTCTGGCCAACTTGAACTGGTTTAGCCCACTGAACCGGTTCAAGTTTCTACATCAATTTCTTAAATTTTTTACTGGCCAACTTGAATCGATTCAGCCCCACTTGAACTGGTTCAAGTCCTTCAGACCTTTTTGGTAACTCTGTTTCCTGGTCTGTTTTGATTCCTATTTTGGGTAGACTTCTTCTATATTGATTGTGCACGAAATTGGTTTGTTTTCCAAGTATTTTTAGGTCTTCCAAAATTCTATATAATCTCTTTTGCTCAAAATTAAGTATTCTTTAGAAATCCTTTTTGAGAGATATTCTTTAGAAAATCAAACCTCATTTTTCTGATTTTATTTTGAGAGTACACACATCTACATAATAGTGATTTAGGAGTGTTGTTTCTATCTCATCGGAATTGGAGCTTAATTGAAGATTTAGAAATTTTGAGAAGCGTGATATATTTCTTCTATAACAAATTCAAATTCGAAGAAGAAGAATTTCTGATCACACTTTGAAGGGATCAAGGCGCTTGCAGAGTATTGTTGATCTACCAGCAATCATTCTACAAGGTTCAAGGCATAAGTCTGAAATCGAGAGCTATTGGAAGGGAAATTGCAAAGTCTGAGGTATTTAGCGGATCGAGTCTTGGTAGAATGAAGGGGTGTGAGCCTGAGTCAAAGTTCGGAATGCTTTGCTTCATACGTAGTGGATCGTTTTCACTCGGGACAACGTAAAAATCCTCGAGGTTTTTCAATTGGTTTCCTTGCTAAAATCTTGATGTCATCTCTCTAACCTTGCTTTACTTTTCAGTATTTAGTTTTGTGATTATGGATGTTTAATTGGTCATAGTTATTACTCAGTCACAAAAAATTGGGCAAGTTAACCTAATCACCTCGTCTAAGTCATTTAGAGTGTTAATTACAATTAATCAGCTAACAGCTTCCGCACCGCGTAACTCACAGACAACATCCCCCCAAAACAGGATTCGAATCCCCTCATGTTGTGGACATTAGAAGACCTATCATGTGCTTTAAAACGTTGACGTTTGAAGGCATAGTTGGCAGTCACTTAAAACTAATTAAGGCAATATTTGTCCATTTGTTTAAATAGTCTGTTTTGTTTTTGGAATATTAACTAGCCCTAAATTAAATGATTTTCAACATAAAAGAACAATGTGTGATTATATATATATGTTTTGATTCACGATTGTATTTGCGTGGATATATTGCTTCTTGTTCAAATTAGATTTATATATACGAGTTTAGGTGCACAACTTTACCAAGGTATACATGTCTATAAATATGGTGGTTTGTGGAGAGAGGAGTGGTGGTAGGAGGTTGAGAGGGGAGGGGTGATGGCCATCGTTAGAGGGTGAGGTGTAAGAGGTGGAGATGGTTGTGCTTAGAGGGTGGGGGTGTAAGAGGTGGAGAAAATAGAGTAATAAAGATATAGAAGGAGAGAAGGGAGAAAGAGAATAAATATAATAATGATAATTTTATTTATTTATTTATTTTTTTTGGGAAGGTTATAATAAGGGTGAGTTGTTATGCCTTAAAACGCTGTAGGTTTGAGGGATTTGGATCCCCTCCTGTGGTGGAAATCACAAGACTTATCATCTGCATTAAAACATTGACGTTTGGAGGCATAGTTGACAGTCACTTAAAATTAATTAAGATTATATTTGCATATTCCTCTAAATGACCTGTATTGTTTTTAGAATATTAATTAGCCCTCAAAGTAAATCAACTTGATGAAAACTAATTGAAAAAAATTAAAGTATTTTCAACAAAGAAAAACAATGTGTGATTATATATATATATATATGTATGTATTTAGATATATGTTTTGATTCACAATTGTATTTGTGTGGATATATTGGTTCTTTTTCACATTAGATTTATACATATAGGTGGTGGTAGGAGGTTGAGAGGGAAAGGGTGATGACCATGGTCAGAGGGTGGAGGTGGAGATAGCCATGGTTAGAGGGTAGGGAGAAAATAGAGTGATAGAGATATGGAAGGAGAGAGAGGAGAAAGAGAATTAATTATAAATATAATAATGGTAACTTTTTTTATTTTTTGGAAGATTATAATAAGGGTGAGATGTTAGGCCTCAAAACGCCGTAGGTTTAATGCACATGACAAAACCACATGACCTCCTCAACAGGAGAGGATCTAAGTCCAATTTTGAGGCGGTGGACAAGACCACAGGACCTCCTCAATAAGAGGCGATCCAACAACCCTAAATATGTGATACATTTCAGATATATTTGTAAGATAACTTGCATGGGTGGCCCAGGGATTAAGGGGTTTCAAAGAACGAATTGTAAATGTGTGATTTAATTAATTTAGGAAAGAATAGTGATTTCGAGATTGAATTCGGTAATTACCGAATTCCGTTTACGTGAGAAGGATAATGAGTCACATCACATGACGTCATGATGATATCATATAGTGGGACCCACCACTTCACTCACTTAAATTGAATTCGGTAACTGCCAAATTCGGCACTTAAATAATTATTCTATAAAAAATTGATAGTGAGATGGGTATGTCATTTTCATTTGTTATGGTAAATTCTTCTAAATTAAAAAGAAAGTTAAAGGTATTCAAAGAAAGGGTAGTGCTAGGAAACAATTATTGGTTGATAGATTTTTGAATTTAGGTTCTGTTTGTTTCGACGTAAAATAAATATTTTGAAAAATATTTTTTTTATTTTTATTTTTTGGTATTTGGTAAAGATCTAGGTCGAAGTTTAGGTCAAGTCCATTGGGTGGGGTGTGTAAAATAGCTTGGCAAAAATTGTTGAATAAGTTTTTTTTATTGGATTTTAATATATTTTTTTTTTCGTAAATATTTTACGACAATCAAATACCAGAAAACACAAAAAAAAAAGAAAGAGGTTATTGACATTTGGGGGGACCAAGGAACCACCAAGGAGTGTTACCTGGTGACAATCAAGTATAACAAGAAGTGCAAAGCAATCGCCTGAGCCGAGGGTCATAAATAACAAATTCAGTATCCTCCGCCTGGCCATGTAAAGGATGAGACCGAGGTAGAGGAGTCAATCCTCATAGAGGAATCATCAGAAGAAGCATAGATGGACCCCCAAGTGTCAAAAAGAACAACGAAGGTAAGATCGCTACAAATTGATGAGGAAAAGAAAGAAGGGTTAATTTCACTGACACCCCTTCAGGTTTGGCCATATTTTACCCTCAAATATCTTTCGAAAATAATTATCACTCACATTACAAACTTTTACTCCATTTTTCACTCACACCCCAACCGTTACTTAAACAGTTATGACACAATATAAAATGACTTAAATACTCTTTGACTTTGTCAAAAAAATTCTTTAGCCTAAAGAATTAGATTAAAAGACTAAAATAAACCTAATATTTTTGTAAATTTATAAATTATATATATAAAGACAAACAGACATATATGTATATATATATATATATATATATATATATATATATATATATATATATATATATATATATTATACACATAAGTACAACACCACCACCAACATCAGCGAGGATGTCGGCGCAAGAGACGACGATAGGGTAAGCGAGCTCGAGGGCGGTCTTGGCGCTTACGCGTTTGGGGAGGGAGAGGTTGATGTTGGCGTAGCGCTTGGCCTTGTTGAAGGGAGTGGAGGAGACGAGGATGGAGGCATCGCAGCCCTCGATGAGGCAGTCATGGTCCGAAAGCAGTGACGTGGTCCGAAAGCGCAATCTCTGGTTCGTCGTCTTCCTTCCCACCAAACCCTCACCATCCGGCGACCTCTTCCCTATGATTATCTTATTCCACGATGCCGAATTCACCTAGCTTAACGTCAACACCGAGGCTTACGAAGCTATCTACTGCCGCTTCGCCCTCAAGGGCCCTGTCGTTGTCATCTTTGTCAACTATCGCCTTGCCCCAAACACCATCTGCAGTTCATCGCCTCATTGTCGACAACTTCATGCGAGTTACCAGGGGGGACCGTGAATATCCATCGCTAATGTGTTCCTCTCCCCGTCCTTCAATGGTGCTCGGTGTGCCTCGTCACGCGCCATTCCTGTGAACCTCTTCACTGTTAGTGACCTCATTTTTCAGCGAGCCCTTTTCCAGTGGTGGGTGTGAGAGTTGTGGTGGTAGGTGGATGTAATAATAAGGGGTATAATGGTCAATTAAGTAATACAATATTTGAGAATAAATGAAATTAAAAAATTAGGAGCAAAATTGTCTTTTTACATATTTTTAACAAAAGTGATAATGGACTTGAGTGATAATTATTTTCGAAAGATATTTTAGGTTGAAAAATGGTCAAATCGAAGGTGTCAGCAAAGTTAATCCAAA
This sequence comes from Cornus florida, assembly GCF_030987335.1. Lineage (NCBI taxonomy): Eukaryota > Viridiplantae > Streptophyta > Magnoliopsida > Cornales > Cornaceae > Cornus > Cornus florida. Next base: position 78,962,871 of record NW_026775572.1, read on the forward strand.
AAAGAATTAATCAGAATGTTTGGTGTAAAAGATAAGACTTTCTATCAATAAAAAAGAATTTTTATTGTTTATTTTTTATTTTTTATTTTTTAATTTTACCTTCATAAAAAAATATTTTTACGCTCCTTAGATGTAAATATTTATCAAAATTAAGAATTTGTTATTCTAAATTTTTTACCAGACTTGTTAGTCGTCATTCTCTATTGACACATTTTGGTGTCCCATGCGGGTGTGGAGAAGATAGACAATAGATCTATTCTAGAGGCATGAGAAAATGCCATGATGGAAAGAGATGTGGAAGATTGCTGTCAAAGCGTCCACGATGCTGACTTTGGAAGTAATTTCTTGTGGTCGATTGATTCTACACGCAACAAGAAAAAGAAGGTCACGGCTGGAAAATACATAGAAGGTCCATAATTGTGAGATGTGAGCCCAAAGCAACATAAAATTGTAACATGTGAATTTCTAATTGGCAAGAATAAAAAAGCCTATATATTTCAAATACTTATCTGTTATGAACCAATCTACACAAGGCACTTAAGGAGCCTAGGTGGCCTTCATTCATGGGCTTTGAAAGAACTGAATAAGATTATATATATATATATATATATAAAGACTTCAACGTATAAATTTGGATGGGTCAACTAACAAATTAAGAGGTGAGCTTTTTCCTGAGTTTCAGTGAGTTGGTGGAGAGTAGAGAAAACTTTTTCACTAATTTCTGTGTGTTAAATAAGTGCTTGATTTGGCATGAGGTGGTGGCTGCAACAAGCCAACAACCAACGATCAATCCCACAAACCATAACGACTACTTATTTTATTTTATTTTATTTTATATGTTGGTTGGTGAACAAATCAATCAGATGGTGGACATATATCAATCAAACAAATATTTTATCTTTACAATAAAAAGGAAAAATATCACTTACCACCTCCAGCTAATAAAACTCATCAAAAACTAGACCTTGAAGAGAATCCCAAAAAGGAATACTAAATCAAATAGGTAAAAATTGCAAGAAACCAACTTAATTCTTCAACAACCCAACTCCCCTCCTGCACCCCCTTCGGCTTCTCCACCACTCCTATACCCGCCAGTCCACCACCTCTTGCTACTCAGGCACCATAACCTCCACCACCACTGCCGTCCTTGAATTGAAACGAAATGGTGGGACCCAACACCCTCAAACCAAACACCACTCTATCTCTCTTTCTTTCTCTCTCTAAAATTGAGAAGAATCTAATCAACCCAGATATATTTGTTTTTGTTTTTATGGACCAAAAAGAGGAGAAATGTATGCTAGGTTTCTCTCTCTCCTTCTCTCCTCTCTTATTGGATGTCACAATAGCTCAGAATCGGGTTTTGCCCTTTATATATTGTTCGGCTCGTGAAAAACTGTGGTTCCACTTTTTAGGTGAGTGGAAAGGAGGGTGAGTTGCGGGCGTGCCAGGAACTGCAGTAGTTCCAAAGTAGAAAATCCGAACGGTTATCCAGTTGGAAATTTGTAAGGATCAAGAGATTGTACGAAGGTCTGGAATGATCACCTTCGAAGGGTTTTTTTTGCCTTTGAACAAGGACTTCAAACTATTCTATGGCTAATGGAAATGAAGATGGCATTGAAGGTGCAAAGCTGGAAATTAAAGTAATTGAAAGTGCATGACTGAAAATTTAAAGACATGGAAATGAAATGCTTGGCTGAAAGTAGCAAAGGGAGTAAAGGACTGAAAATTCATCGCATGGAATGAAAGCTATATGGAATAGCAAAGTGCTGGACTCAACTTAAATGAATATAAATTCATTGCTGGAATGGAAATACATGTACTAGCAAAGTGATAGGTTTAGACATAGTGTAAATTCATTGTTGAAATGAGAGATACATAAAAGCAAAGATGCTTGTGTTGATGTGTTGTTTGGGCTGGGCAGGCAGGCCTTGCAAACTAGCCTTGAGTGCTCTATTTATAGAGCTTTCCATACATGCATCAGCTTGATGTGGTAGCTCCAGTGATTTCCACGTGGCCAAATTTCAGACTGCCAAGTGTTCCATGATCTCTTGGCAGTTATAACTTCTTTCTTCCATCTTCTCCCTCCTCTGTTGCAAATTTCAACCATATTCTCCTTAGTCCTTCATGAACTTGGATCGTGGGGGGGTTTTGGAATGATTTTCCATTTATCTTCTCACAAATTAACACGCGTCCCACGTTTCTTTTTCTGTCTCCGGTGAATTCCTTCTTCAATTTAGACACAATTTAACCATCTTAAACCATCATCCATAATCCACAGCAACCATTTTCAGTTAGTGGTAGTAATTGTATAAGACACCACCACTTTCAACTGATGCAGTCATAACAGATCAAGTATCCCACGTTCCTTGATGCAGAACCCTATATCTGTATAACCTCTACATATACATTATGCATATATATAGTAGTTACTTATAGACCCACATTCCCTTGTTCTTTGGATAACTTCCTTCCAACTGGGCTTTCCTGTTTGGCCTTAGTTTCCATGGCATCGTGGCCTAAATTAATCACTTCTCCCCACCACGACTGTATATATATATATTCACGATGCAATTTACCAACCGCACTCCTTTTCCTTCGCGGTTTTAGACTCCACGACGCCATGAACTCTGAAATTTTAACCTTCTTCTTAACGTGGATTGGCGTCCATAACTCCTATAAGTTCTCTTCTTGAAACTTCCTTTCCATGTTCAGAGCTTATGGCATCATGGTCCCAAGATTATAGCAACTCCTTTATCCTATCGTGGGCTGTATAATATATATATTTGGGAATATATTTTATATTTCTGGAAACAATACCTCACTTCCTCGTTGCTTGACTTGGTAAGACGTAGCTGTTGAAAATCCCATAGATTTTAGGAGAAAACCCAACCCCACGTCCTTCTTAGTCAATCTTGACTTCATAATTAAATGGTAAATATTCATTCAATTATTTCCTATAACAAATAAGACTTCCATTAACAAAATCAACTCTTAAAAGAATTAATCTACTGTGGCAAATCCAGTTAAACTCGCCACGTGTTGATAAATCATTGGTTGGTTGATCTTGGGCTTGAATCTTCTTATGAGGTTGCACTCATGATAGTAACTCCATGCCACCTTCTTATACTTTTAGGACATTATATCCAAAGTTGGTAAGTCCTACTAGGACTCACCACTTTCTTTTTATCAATAACTCTGGTAGTGGAATTTATCTTGACCAATCATTCTTCTAATGAAACTATGTAGTTTCAATGTCCCAAAAGAATATTTTTACCAGAATTACGATCCAGCGTGGCGAGTTCCATTAGACCTTGCCATGTATCTCTTTTCTATTGGTAACCCATGTCAATAATTCCATGTCACGCCTTCATCTATTGAATAATTAGTGTATAAATCCAATATGGCAAACTCGCTAAAACTCGTCATTTGTCATCTTTCCATTGGACAAAAATAATGGAGTAAATGTATGCCTCCCAAATTCCATGCCTTGTGGAACAACTTGATGACAAGGCATGGGATTTGAACCTTCGCCATCATGGCCCACTTGATCTTTAATATAACCATCACAATCATTCAACCTTCAGCCTTTCATACTGCTGGCTTCACACCAATCTCCTTTGCCGTTAATCAAGAAGATACCGTATCTCACAAAATCCCATCCATTTATGGCATCCCACAATATCGCACTACTTCCTTCTTTTTGAATTTAAGCATTCCAACTAAACCCCTCTAAATACGCCCTTTGATTCTTAGAAACCTAAAAAATAATCCTTAAAAAGAAAGCTCCTATGTAACACATGGCTGCTCCCTCGGCCTCCTCTGCAACAACCCCATTAATTCCATACTCCACCAAGAGTCCTATCCATTTATGGCACTAAACTATCAGACTTCCCAATCCTTGATATTTTCCTTTTAAATTTGAAATTCTCTAGCTATCAACCCTCAAAAGGCGTCTTGGATTCTTGGAAACTCAACATAATCATTATATCTAATAAAATCTTCTACGCATTATTCGGCTGGTTTCTCGATCTTCTCTGCGCCATTTTTTTCTGCCGCCAAACAAAGCACATTCCGTGTTCCCATAAAACTCTTACCCATTTAAGGCACTAAACCATCCAACTTCCAAAATCTTTAAAAAATTCCCTTTTAAATTTCGATAACTACAACTACCAATCCTTGAAAAACATATCTGAACTTTAATACCTCCCTCATCATTTCTATATATATATATCTTCCATTCTCACCACTTAACCATAAAAAAAACCCTATCCTTCTCTCTTCTACTTTCTTCCTCTCCACCCAGAAACCCTAAAGGGAAAGGAAACTTAGCCTGCGAGAATCACGAACTATGGCTCCTAAGAAACCCTCCAAACAAACCACTAGTTCATCCTTGCCAGCCCCTTCCCTTCAAACTAAAGTTAAGACTCGAAGCCATAGCCATCAAGTTTAAGTACTGTTGAAGTCCTTAAACCCTGCTAGGCTTCACCTTGAGCCTCTGGTTCATTTCAAAGACTCTTCAGTTGGATTGGGTCCAGCTTTTACTGACGTAGCTCCTTCTGAATTGGCCGAATTCTATCCTTTCGGTAAGTCTTCTCTCCCTTTTGACTCAGAATTTCCCTTCATCTCAAAGAAATGAAAGAAAGTGAAGCCTTCTCTCAGCATAAAAAATTGGCCAACATACCGTTCATCTTGGTCTTCCTAGGTGAGTCATATGTCCAAAGATGAAAAGATTTCTTCTTAATGGAAAAAATAAGGCATCTTTGACATCATTCAAATTAGTAAGTCTTCCATTACGCTTGATCCAAATCTCCTTTTCCAGCTCTCTTTTTTTGGTCTTCAACCACCAATTCCCTTCAACTTAAATGTGGAATGATGTACCCTACTTTGAGAGATATTTGTTGCATTACAGGTCTTAAACCCCATGGAGATGATGTAAGTGCCACCCTCTTTATTGAGCAATTCCTTTTCCCTACCAAAACCATTGGAAGTAAGAAATTTATCTCCTTCCATCTTCCTTTCATCAAACACTGTAAGAAAACCGGCCCAGTTTAAGAAGATGAACACATTGCTTTCCTGATCTGTTGGCTTTCTAGCCATTTATTATGTGTTCCATTCGGTAAAGTTACAAAAGACTTTGTTTAAGTAGCCGTTTCCTTAACCAAAAATGCAGATTTGGCACTGGCTCCTCTCGTGCTCTCTCACTTATACAGAGGTCTACATGTCCTGCTTGCTTCAAAGTTTTTAAGGTTTCAAGGCCCCTTTTCGTTATTCCATATGTGGGTTAAATTGTATTTCCAAAATAGAACTTCACCCCTAGCCATTTTAACTGGAAAATCTCTTCTGTGCCATTCTTTGGCAACAACAGATCCTTCTCCTTTTAGCTTTACTGAAAATTTTAAATATTTCTACAATCAATATGATACTGGTGATGATGGGTTCTTTGATCCATTTATTGCCATTGGTCGCATGCCATCATGGTTGGTTCCATCTCCTGGAGTGTCTACCAAAAAATATTCTGAAGATTGGAAAAACATTTGGGCTAGCTTTCTTCTTGCCCGTGATCTCCATTATAGCACTACCCAGCCCACTTTGAAAAATAGCTTTTGTGGTGTTGAGTTTTATAATCCAGCTCAACTGGCTAGGCAAATGGGTTTTACCCAAATAATTCCTCTGCCACCCTATAAGTCCTATAACAAGTTCTTTATTCTTCGAGTAAGGCTTCCTGATGCTGAGCAATTTGCAGCAATTGATAAGGCTTACGCAGCAGAAAGAACAACTTTTAATTTCCAAGGCCATACTAGCAAGCCTCGGTTAACCAGTGAATTCAATGTATGGTGGTCAGCTTATATTTCCTCTACTCGGATAAAAAATTATAAGGTTGTCTGTGATTCCATACTGGCGTCTTTTAAACCCTTGTCTCTAGGTGAACATACATTTTACTATAAATTTTGTCTCTCCATTATTTCTTTTAACTTCCATCAATCTTCTATATTCTGAGATTTGGTAATTTTAGATAGAAAGGAAGAAATACTCGAGGAAAGTGAAGAAGATGAAGGTGGGGAGAAAACCACTACAACAACTAGTAAAGTTGAGGGTGCCACCAAAAATGGTGATGTAAGTATTGAAAGTCTTTCCTCAAGTGACGATGAAGAAGAGGAAGAAGAAGTTAAAAAGAAATACTAGAAGAGGAGGAGGATACTTTGTACAAAGCAAAGGGAAAAGGAAAAACTTCTCAGGTACTTCAATGTGGCTGGACTTAGTTTTTTCCATATTCTGGACTCTACTTACATCTCCTTTTACAGGAACTGGCTATTGTCAAAAAAAATTTCAGCCACAATTTTCCTTTTCTGATGAGGATTTTCTGATGGTGAAGTCGGTATTTCCAAAGGACAAATCGCTACTCAACATTCTAGCAAAGCCCTCAAAGTGCGTAGCCCCTCTGGAAAGATTGTTGAAAAGGCAAAAAGAAAAATCATGCCTGATCTAGACAAAACAGAAGAGTTTAAACAGCCCAAAGACTCCCCAAAACACAAAAAAATCAAAACCATCCAAAGAACTTGTTTTGGTAAGTCTCAATCTTTGTCCCTTTCCAGCTTCACCACCTTACGATGTTTGTAACTTTCTTTCAATATAACCAACAGGGCTCTTCTATGGGATACAACTTCATGAATATCCATTTGGACCAGCAAATTGCACAAGGAGAAGATTTAGCCCTTCAAGCTTCGATTATGGAAAGTTTGACCAGCAAAAAAGAGGAAAGTCTGCCCTTTCCAACTTCTACTACTGGAATATCTATTCCTTCCAGAACTGGTGGAACTTCTACAGGCGAAGTTCCTTCCATCCCAGAGGCAAGTCTTTATATTTTTAAACTTCACCTCTTTTCTTTCTTTCTTTCTAATACAAACTTGTTCTCGCTTTAGGCCACTCTTTCTATGTCTACCTCAACCTCTTTCATGGTACATAGAAGAGCCATTCTAGCTTTGGCCGATCTTTATAAAGTAATCAAGGCCACCAAATCTTCAAGTACTTCTACCTCAAGTACCAGTGTCATCATGCTCCTAGGACCTTCAGATGATGCTATTATGGAGGCCAAAGAAAAACTATTAATTTATCTTGCTTATATTGTAGAGGATGTTGTATCCTTTCACCAGAGTCTGGCCATCACTATTATGACCCTTAAAAAACATTCTGGATTTCCTGAGTATGTCCAAGCTTCCTTAACTAAACTACAACATCAACTCCAATTCATTGTTGCTCATGTAAACTCCAGTTCTTCCACAATTGCTTAGTACGAGAAAGAGGCTAAGCTCAAAGAGAAAGCTCTTTAAGATTTCCAACTTTCATTAGAAGCTTATCCAGAAATCAAAGAACAAGCTGAAAAACTTATGGCCAAGAAAGAGGAGTTGAATGTAGAACTGGCAAGGATTCAAAAAGAATTGGAACAGGTTGAACATGAAGAATTTGAACTAGATCAAACAGCCAATGCTCTTATCAATGCATTTGAACCTTTAAGGAAGGAATGGGAAAAACGGGTTGATGAGTTTCCCCAATTTGAGGCTGCTAAGGTTAAAGCAGTGGCTACTCTTGAAGAAGCAAGGAAGATTTGGATGGAACTTGGAGGTGCTCTGGCTTCTATTTAATCCCATGTGGCTCTCTTTATGGTACTATTATGTGGTTTATTTTTTTAGAAAACTCATGGGTTTCTAGATAATGGTAGAAAAAAAATAGATACTTTTGAAATCATTTGTATGGCTAACTCTTGGTATTAGTGGCCATTTTTGGAATTTGTAATGAATTCAAGTATCTAATGGAAGTGATATCTGTTTCTCAATCCTTTTGCATATGCCTCTTCTATAATTATATGGAGAGAATTTCTAAATCATTGAAATTGAAAAAATTCCTTCATATATTAACAATAAGGCCAAGTCATCAAATGACTTCCCATCACAAAGGAACTTATAAAAATGAAAGGAAATTGCTTAACATGGAAACACATGTATATACAAGCAAGATGAGTAATTTCCAGTATGAATAAAACCTAGACCATGTAATGTAGCCTCTTCTCAATGAAATGCTCGATACTTAGGAAATTAACTGATCTTGGGAAAACAACTAAATCTGCTTCATAACTCTAGCTAATGTACTTTTCCAAGTACTTAGTTTTTCCTTCTTGGAATGGCCAAAGTATGGCCATTACACTTCCTTTCCAACTTTCTGGTTTACTTGGAAAGGAATGTACAAGCCACATTATGTGGCCGGTTGAACAACTGTGTCTTTCCAATCTTCATAGATGGAAGGGTGATACTCTTTTAAGTACGCACCATTCACAAGATGTTTGGGGGATCCTCGATCTACATCCATCAATCTATAAGCCCCTTTTCCAAAGACTTTTTCCCCCAAGTAAGGACCATCCCAGTTAGGTGTCCATTTTTCATATTCCAAGGTTTTAAACTCAGGTGGAAATTTAACTTGCCATACCAAGTCTTCTTCAACAAACGTCTTTGCCTTAACCTTCTTATTGTATGCCCGCATAACTTTCTTCTTTTGAGCAATAATATGGTCTAAGGCATTAAGACGGACTTCATCAAGGTCTTCCAATTCCACTAACATGGCATGGTTGTAATCTGCTGGAGTTAGCTTATTTTGGAAAGCCACCCTTGCAGACCTAATGGTCATTTCCATTGGAAGAACGGCATCATGTCCATATGTAAGCATTTATGGTGTGACACTCGTACTTGATCTTTTTGAATTCCTATAAGCCCAAAGGGCCTCAGAAAGTAGATGATGCCATTTCCTTGGATGATTCTCAATCATCTTTTCAAGGATGTTGAGAATTACTTTGTTAGAAGCTTCTGCTTGTCCATTTGTTTGGGTAAAATATGGAGTGAAACTGATTACTTGAATGCCACATTCAGCACAATAGTCAATAACCTCACTTCCAATAAAGAAAAGGCTTCTATCTATGGTGAGAGTCTCTAGAATTCCAAACCTGTGTGTAATGTGCTTCTTGATAAAATTAATCACTGTTGACTGTTCACAGGTCTTTAACGGAATGACCTCTACCCACTTTGTCAAATAATCCATTACAACTACCATATAAGTATGGCCATCTGCAGATGGTGGCCTTAACTTTCCAATGAAGTCCAAAGCCCATCCTCTGAATGGCCATATTTTCACTATTGGCTGCATGTTTATAGCTGGAACTCTTTGGAGCGGGCCATGCTCTTGACATGCAATGCAGGTTTTTGCAAACTCTATGCAGTCTTTTAATATACCTTTCCAATAATAACCGTACCTTCTAAGAAGCCACCTTATCTTGATTCCAGCTTAGTGTGCTCCGCATATTCCAAGGTATGATTCTACCATTACTCTCATGGACTTGTTTTTGCCAAGGCATCTTAACAAAAGTCCATCTTCTTTACTCTTTTTGTAGAGATCTCCATCAATCAAAATATATTGAGGTGCCAAAAGCTGAATTCTCTTGTCCACATTGGTACTAGGTTCCTGCAAGAAATGGATAATTGGTGTTCTCCAATCTTCTAAGTCTAAACTATCTATATCAATATTAAAAATCTCCTATGCGTTCTTGGCAGGTTTGATTCTTTCTGGCTCATCAGCTTAGAAATGACCTGCCATCTCATGCCGTAATTCTACAGAAGGTAGAGTACTTCTTTTGATTGTAATCAAATTCTCTACTACACCCAATAGGACTTTTACTCGAGAAACTAATTGTGCTAGATCATCAGCCTCCGTGTTTAAATGCCTTGGCCAATATTTGAGTTGAAAATCATCAAACTGGCATAGTAATTCCAAGGCCACAGAGTGGAAAGGCCTCAAATGCCAGTTGAGACATCTATATTCCTTAGAAAGTTGGCTAAGTATTAAGTTGGAATCTCCAATAATCTGGACCTTATCCACCTTTAGCTTTAGCAGGATTTCCAACCCAATGATTAGTGCTTCATACTCAGCTTGGTTATTTGTATACTTGAAATCTAAGAAGAAAGAAAAGGTGGTCTTTCTTCCCTTTGGTGAAATGATAACTATTCCAACTCCTCCTCCATCATGGGTGCTTGACCCGTCAAACATGAGAGTCCAAGGTGTATAGTCAAGGTAGAGATTATCCACCTCGTCACATATTTCTGAATCAATCTTGGTGGAAAGATGATTTGCTAGAAATTCTGCCACTGCCCTTCATTTGACCGCCTTTTGTGGAATATACTTAAAAGAAAACTCCATCAAGGCCAATGACCATTTTCCAATCCATCTAGTAATCAAAGGTCTTGAGAGCATATACTTAATCAAATCTGTTTGAGAAATGATATACACAGCTACTGGCAACATGTAGGTTCTCAATTTCATAGCCGTATAATATATGGAAAGATACAACTTTTTAATGGAAGTGTACTTACATTCTACTAGGGTGAGCACCCTACTTAGATAATAGTGTTGGACCAAGAAGGGGGGGTTGAATTGGTCCTAGGTAGTTTCTTCTTCTTTTTCACTTGAGTACAAACATGCATAACATAGAAGATAAAACCAATGCAATCAATCAAATCACATAGCAAAAAACCTTGGTTCTTGGCCTTAGCCAATAAATGCCTCCACTAGTAGTATGAACCTTGTTACACACTTAGCTATCTCACTAACTGCACACACCCTTGTACAAGAATTGATACTAGCTTTCACAACCAATCTACACTTACTAGTTCACCATCTTCACTTGTTGCATGCAAGTAGTTACTCACTCAGCTGCCCCACTTTCTAACCACCTTGTACGCATTAGGGCACTGACTTTCACAGCCTCTACACACACACAAGATCAAACAATGTGCACACAGGCACTCCCCCAGTCCACAGCCCCTATGCTTAGACACAAAAGCTCTCAAGAGCTAATCAACAATGAAAGATGGTGTTACCACACCAAATACAGAATACTTAAGCAGGAACACAAGATAAGAATGAATACACAGCCTAAGCAACACAAGAAACCCTAGCTTCACTTTTCTGCAATAGAGAAGTAAATCTGTCAACTCATAATGTAGCTTCACTTGATGATGAAACTAGGTTCCCACAGCCTTGAATAAGTCAAATACACTTGCTTGTATGGAATACACAAGTAGATAAGCAAGGTAGAACAAAATAGCTCCCACAAGGCAAAAACCCTAAAATCAAGGGTAATGAAGTAACTTCACAATGCAGCTCCAAGAATGGCCTGCAATGGACTTCCATAGCTCTGTATAGCCAAATTACACTTGCACAAATATCTTCTTCAATAAACTCAGCAAGGTAGATCACATTAAGTGCACAATGAGATAAACCCTAAAACCAAGGGTAAAGAAGTAACTTCACTTTGTAGCTTCAGAAATGACCTGCACTTGTCACCCACAGCCTTGATATCTTTATACAACCCCACTCAACAAGATTCACAATGATTGGAGCAAGATGTAACAATGACACTTCACAAAAGACTTAAACCACAATCTCAAGGGTAGAATGGTCTCTTCTCAATGTAGCTTCTGTTCAGGCCTGTGAATGGCTCCCACAGCTATATATCACTAAATTACACTTGCTTAATTGATGAAGACAGATAAACAAGCAAGGTAGCTCAATGCAATCACTTAAACAGCCTCAACCTCAACAAACCCTAGCTTTGTAGCTTCAAAAGGTAAAACTATAAACTAGCTCGACAAACAGCTCAAACTTCACTCCTCCAGTCTTCAATAGGCTAAATACACTTGTCCAAATGATTGATAAGAATAGAACAGCAAGATATCACAATAGTTGCTCACCACAACCACTTTAAGGTTTAAAACCTAATTTTCAGTTCTAACCAAACACTGCCTTATGAAGCTTCATATCCACAACAACCAGGGGCTCTCTCAGCTTGAAAATAATGAATTAAACTTGTTCTATAGTTAGGACAAGTTATATCAATGAGGGTTAAACACGGCAGCACAAAACACAGCTAAAATAATAGATTGCAGCAGACCTATTTTCAGCTCCTGGAAAGTACTTGGTTTGAGGGGAAATTCTAGAAATTCGTGGCTGGACTCTCTTGAAAATAGCTCTCACAGCTTGCATTAACCATAATACACTTGCTCAAGTCATCATAATTTAGTTTACAACAAGTTAATATCAAATTTCAGTCCAAAGTAGGCTTATAAACCAGATTTCTGCTGCAGCACTGTTGTAAGGGTAATTTTAGTTTTTCACCACTACAAACTTCTATATTTTGGCTCTCTCAAGTGTATATGAACTATATAAACATGCTTAGAAGTAAAACACACCAGGTACAGCAATACAATGTAATGTTAACACCCAAAACAGCCTTGAAATCTGGTGTAGACTTAAATATGTGTGGTTTGCAATATCAAATTTTGAACATGTTATTCCTAAGGCCTAACTTCAACTTAGACAGCCTCTAATCAACTAACCAAACATGCTCACATGATTCACATTCATAAAAGTTCATGATAATATCATTTTAAGTTCAGTTTCAGAAGCTTAGATCAGAAAAACAACTAAAACTAGAGGTTTGAGGTATGAGATATTATACCAGCTATAATATGAAGTCCACAGCTCCTTCAGCAGTTGAAAATCACTAAAGTATATATGCTTAGACCTTGTTCAAGCCCCAGAAGTGACCATGGCAATTTTGAACCTCTTGAACCTCCCTTTGCACCAAAAAATCAGCAGCACTCAGCCCTTCTCTTCATTTTTAAATTGTATACAAAGGTTAGAGCAATTTTCTGGTTAAGTTCAGCTCTCTAGACAGATTGAAATCTCTGAAAGGTATATTCATTTTGGTCTCTCGAGAGTTCTTGAAATTTCAATTCATTTCAGCCCCTTTGCTTTTTGGAAGAGGCACACTCTTAGTTGAATGCTATAACAGCCTTTATATAGAGACCTCAATTCAACCCTACTATGGATAAGGTCCTCTAACAATAGCCAATGAATCAAGAGAATAATTCTCTCTGTAGGACCACCATGCCACGTGGCAGCAAGCTGTGCCTACCTCATTTGTACATAAGCTCCTTCAAAAACCCCTTTGCTGCTACATATTGCAGATCAGGAAAATGCTGAGCTTTATCATGTAAATTAAGACCATTTTGTAAAATGCACCTTTTGTGGAGTGTCACACATAGTCTCAGTAATATGGATTGACCAAGATACCCTCGAGACATTTATAGAATTACAAAAATGCCCTTTAATAGATACATCATAAAACTTTGCTGCAACTTATATAAATATATGTGATTTATGAAGTTAGGACTTGTGATGCAATGTACTATTCCCAGAAAGTGCTATTAAAGGTTACACACATGTAGAAAGACTAGAATACCCCTGCAACTCATGAATCTTTAATATCCCTTGGCAGCCCTCTGAAATAGTAATAGTAATGCTGAGAATGTATGGTATACTCTTGACATTGAAAGTGCAAAACCTCTTGATCAAACATGGGATCAATAAATATATGGCTTACTCCTTTCCCCATTCATTGTTCTAGGCTAAAAGGGTTCCAATTGACTCATAAGCGGCCGATAAGTATAATCTTAAAGGCCGCTTCTTGATTAGAGGCATCATTACTGGAGGTTTGGCCAGGTAGCTTTTCAAACCTTTAAAGGCTTGCTGGTGCTGTTCCATCCACTTGAATTCTTCAGCGCCTTTCAATTTCAACAATGGGGAGAAAGTATGAGTCTTTCCAGCATGGTTGGCAATGAATCTCCTCAAATATCCAACCTGGCCAAGAAATCTTTGTAGTTCTTTCTTAGTGGCTAGTGGCTTTGATTCAATAATTGCCTTTGCTTTATTTTGGTCTATCTTACTACCTCTTTGGTGGACCAAGAAACCCAAGAAGTTTCCAGCTGAAACCCTAAAAGCACACTTTAAGGGGTTCATCTTCAATTTATGCTGTCTCATTCTTTCAAAAGCCATCTTCAAATTATAGAGATGTTGTGCCTTGGCCGATGATTTGATGACTACATCATCAATGTATGATTCCAAAAAATGGCCGATCATGTCATGGAAAATAGCATTCATAGCCCTTTGATATGTCGCTCCGGCATTCTTCAACCCAAATGGCATAACAACCCATTCAAAGGTTCCAATGGAACCTGGACATCTGAAGGCTGTCTTAGTAATATCTTCCCCTGCAATGTAAATCTAGTTGTACCCGGAATGTCCATCCATAAATGAAAGAATTTCATTCTTGGCAGCAGAATCTACTAACTGGTCAGCAACAGGCTTGGGGTATTCATCTTTTGGAGTTGCAAGATTTATATTCCGGAAATCCACACATACCCTTAACTTGCTATTCTTCTTAATAACTAGAACTATGTTGGAAATCCAGTCAACATACCTGGTGGTTCTTATAAAACCAGCCTTGTGTAGCCTTTCTATTTCTTCTTTGACCTTTAGAATAACTTCCTGGGACATCCTTTTTGGAGGCTACTTGAAAGACTTGAAGCTTTCCTTGATTGGCAGCTTATGCTCTACCAGCTCTCTAGAAAGTCCTGGCATTTCCTCATATGTCCATGGAAAGCAATCTTTGTATTCTTCAAGTAAGGAAATCAATTCTTCTCTAAAGGTTGGTTCCAAAAGCTTACTGATGTAGGTAGGTCGAGGGTCTTGCTTCATTCCAAGATTTACTTCTAAAAGTGGATCTAGTACTTCAGCCATGAGATCATCTAACTTCATTGGTGCTATCTTCAAGTCTGTCAATTGGATGGCATCCAACTTGTCTTTAGTATCTTCCATAATCTCTAAAATATTGGTTGAAAATGAAGTAGTGGTAGCTGCAGTCCTTTCTAGCCATAGTTCGGCTAGGTATGCTTTCAACTTGACAAGGCAATAATTAATTGCCTGGCTAAGTATTCTATCTTCTTTAGGCTTCCCTTCCATAAAAACTTTTGTCTGAAATGTAGTGCTGAACACCGGCCTTAGGTAGAACTGTTGGCGTTGGTGTTCCTTGGAAGAACTCCCTTACATCCTCTTCTGTGAGAGTTCGTCTCATGGTGGCCTTCCTTGGAGGCCTTTGCTATCCTTTCCAATAAATCTGATTGGAATGAATTCTTCGCTATATAGTTCAACATCTACAAGGTAAACCCTTGCCACACATGGTTGGTTATCAGCCTCCACCACTTTTACCTTATCTCCATCCCAAAATATTAGCATTTGATGGAGTGAAGATGGGATGCAAAAGTTTGGGTGAATCCATTCGTGGCCTAAAGCAAATTATAGGCCGCTGTAGACTCAATAACAAAGAAGGCTATGATGGAAGTTCTATCTCCCACCGTAACTCCAACGATAGAATTCCTTGCGTCTTTACTTTTCCTCCCGTGAATCCACTAATGGATACATCAGTTGGAATAATGTCTTCAGGTGACTTTCCAAGCATGCGCATGACATTGACTGGAACAACGTACAGTACTGAACTGTTATCCACCAAAACTCTTACCGAGGGCCTCCCTTCCACCAGTACCTTGATATATAAAGGTTTGAGCTACTGAGTCATGCCATATGGTGGCTTTTCCAACACAATTTTCTTTGGTTTCGTGGGGCTGTTTTCTTCAATCATAACTCTCTTTAATTTCTGGAGATGCTCAGCTTCATCTTTAAAGACCTCTTCTATATGGATACCCTTATTTAGTTCCATTTCAAATGGCTCGGAACTAGACTATCCAGGGTTTTCCAAGGGAGGACTTGTGTCTACTACATCTCCTTCCATTGAAGTTGGTTGGTTTGGCTGTGGCTCAAAAAATAAAAGAAGAACCACTACCATATTGCAAGTAAACTCACCTGGAAGGCTACCAAAACAAATCTTCTTGCTGCTGGTGGAACTATTGGAGATTTCCAAATCTGTTTCCTCTTTTATAGGAGGGCTATCTGTCTTTAAGGAATTTCCAACTTCTAAATCCAAATCTAGCAAGTCATCAGGATCTCTTTCCTTTCCTTTAACTGGAAATTCTGACAAATCTGATGGCTTAGTAGTCTTCTTTAGCCAGTTGGACCAACCATGGTCACTCTCCCATAATTTCCTTCTATCAGCCCTTTTCCTTTGCTGCCTTCATTTTTGTGTGCGGGTCATATAAGAATCATCATGAATAGGGAACTTGGGATGATCAAGCCTTTCCCACCTGTTACTTTGCAAGATGGGAGGCTTAACCATTTTTGGCCGAAGATGCTCATTCTCCTTTTTGACCCATACTCAGAGGCCAATTTTGGCCTGGAATGCCTATCACCTTCAGAACCTCTGCCTTGCCATCTGCTACTTTCATACTTTCTGCTATGACATAAACTTGCCTCATAAGGAACCCTATTCCTTTCCACGTTCCTTGGAAGGAATTCAAGTCACCTTTTTGCTGCCCTTCTTTCTGTATAGACTCGATTTTCCTTCTCTGAAATAGTTACAGTAACTGTGTTTTCCACCTTTTGGAAAGTTAGCCGGTCATGGATCTTCCTTTTCTGGCCTCGATCGTCATTGGAAAACTTCTCCTTTGAAAAATCTCTTTGGCAACCTTCATTCTGAATTTTACACTTGGGGCAACAACCTTACTGGATTAAGACAATCTGAGCCTCTCGGAGTTGCCTTTCCAACTTAGCCACTATTTTCTCCATGGATGCTGCTGCCTTAGGAATTTCCAGCTTTCCACTGGCCGCAGGACCTGTCTGATAAGCGCCGAATATTATATATTCAAGTGCCCTAAATTGTATTAGTAAAGTCCGTTGTATGTTAATTTATGTAGATTATCTTCATTTCTATGTTTTTATGCATTTTCAGGTTCATTGGCCAAAATGGAACAAGAATAAGGCCTTGTGGAATCTTGAGCAACAAAAGGTGCCAATGCTGAATTCTGGCAGCGGTAGAACCTGGACTTTGCTTGCCATTTTGACCTTCCAAACTCGAGAACTGGACTTCCCTCATAACATAAAAGATTTAGGGCTCTGAATTAGCTTTCTAAATCTTTAAACGGTTTGTCATTCGGAGCTCGGAGCAGAGAGTTATGGCCTTATTACCAGAGGTGCACAGAACTGCCTGGCAGCAATGAAATTCTGCCTTGATCTTCATTTTCGACCAACCATCCTTGAGAATTGGATCTCCACTAAAACATGAAATATTTCGAGCTCTGAATTAGCTTTCTAAATCTTCAAACGGTTCATCATTCGGAGTTTGGAACGCAAAGTTATGGCTGTTTAACCAAAGTAGGTCTGGGCGGAGCAAGTGAAGCATGCAGCTTTTTACACTAAATTCGAGTGCTCGAGGCCTTGCTTAGAGTGCTCGAATTTTGGGCAGAATGCCTTTCGGAAATGGCTCATTTCAGCCCACTTGCACCTTGGTTTCTTTATTTTGCTTTCCTCTTTAATGAAGTGGTTGGAGATGTTGGTTGGTGGCCTTTTGGTGGTAGATAAGAGGGATATGAGCCACACAATAGGGGGGAGCTTCATTCTACAAGATTAGAGGAGAGAGAAGGGAGCAAGAAAGAGAGTTCTCCAAGCTTGAAGAAGGGAGCACGAAAATGGAGGAGGTCTTCAAGCTTCTTCTTCATTCTAAGGCTCCAATGGGTAACTAACTCTTCTTCTAGGGAGGTGATGAAGTCCCTCCCTTGTAAGCATGTTCTAGTGTAGATTTTATTTTGGGATTTCAATGTATAATCTATGGTCTTTTCATGGTCTAGAGCATTTTGCTTCTTGTAATGGATCTTCATGTATTTTAATAATTATTGTTGAATTAATTATCTATCTTAGATGGTTTATTCTTTTAATCATAGTGCTTGCACTCTCATGGTGACAATGGTAGTGAGATCATGGAATAGTTTTAATGGCATGAAGTTAGAGAAATTTGATAGTCCATTGCTTAGGTTCCCCCTTTGATGGTCTATTCTTGATTCCTAACTTTATGTGCTTTTATCATTCAATTAAGGGCTTGATAATCTTTGGCTTAGGGAGCATGTTGAAGACTACACCCTAGTTTAGGTAGTTTAAGCATGTATTTCTTTGATGGATTATTCTTGTTTTTGATTCAATGACCCTCTTGAGGATATTATAGCAACCAAGGGTTGTTATGTATCATGACCATCGTTTATGTTGATTTCCCGAATTTAAATTTAGCCTAGCATGTGTATAGGGATGGAGACGGATTCACTTCCTTAGTTTTTCTTACTCGTATCTTATCTCGCTTCAATTATTGTAAGTTTCTATTTCATGCACTTCACATATTCAATTTAGTGACAAACAAACAACTCCTTATTTCCCCTTCATCATTCTAAGAACGATTCTAGACATTTAGGTTGCCTTAGACTAGTGCAGTCCCAGTGGTTCGACTTACCCGACCAATAGCCCTATTTTACAATGATTCGTGCTATTGCGAAGGTTGATGTTTAGTTGATCAACCGATCACTGTCAAGTCTACCTTCTTTTTAGGATGTTCCGGAACCATAGAAGCAACGTTCATTGTAACGACCTTGGGGAAAGGATTTCCATCAACATCCATCACCTCTAATTTTTCTGAAAACTTTAGCCTGCCATCTTCAATTGTTTTCTACACAATATTACGAAAAACTACACAATTGTTAGTGGAATGGCTCACACATTGTGGAATTTGCAATACTTCTTCTCGGCCATTTCAGAGGCCATTGGCATCTTGTGGCCTGCTAAGAAGATCAGTTGTTTGTCAGCCATGAGCAAATAAAAAATTTGCCCGGCTTTGGAAATATCAAACGAGTAACTTCTGGAAGGGTCTGCGCCCCTTCCACTTGGAACTAGAGGCGGCTTGCAAGTTGGCCGTGGCTGATTTTGGTTTTGCTAAAGCCTCACAAGTATAGGCCTTCTTTATGTTGAGCTCAGCTATATTAACTTTCAAATCTCCTTCTATTTTAGTGGCAAACACCTCATAGTTAGGATCATGATAGTAAGTACCCTTGGAAGAGGACTTACGGTCTTACTCTTCGCGAAGGAGGTCTTCG
This sequence comes from Cornus florida, assembly GCF_030987335.1. NCBI lineage: Eukaryota > Viridiplantae > Streptophyta > Magnoliopsida > Cornales > Cornaceae > Cornus > Cornus florida. The sequence goes on from NW_026775572.1 coordinate 78,981,833, forward strand.
TACTTAGCCACTCTGCTGGCCAAATCAAATAAATCATGGAAATGTACTCCTTCAAACTTCTTACGAAGCTCAAATTCCAAGCCATTGACAGCCATTTTAACATACTCTTCTGGTGGCAAGGACAAATTGCATTTGTATTTAGCCCTTCTGAATCTAGAAAGGAAACTGATCACTGACTCTCCAGGTAATTGACGAAGTCTAGAAAGATCTTTCATGGACACCTCAGGCTCGGTACTATAGAACTGAGTATGGAACAAGTCCTCAAATTGCTGCCAACTTTGGATGGAGTTGGCTGGCAAGTTGGAATACCACCTGAAAGCTTAGCCAGTCAATGCATTTAGAAACAAGCGTACCTTCAGCCATGGATTGGCTGCTACCTCTCCATACTGGACAGTGAAATGGCTGATATGTTCCAATGTGGACTATTCACCTTCTCCATTGAATGTTGTGAATTCTGAAATTCTGAAATTCTGAAATTCCTTGGATATTCAACTTCGTTGATGAACTCCAGATAGGGTTTTCTATAGGCTAGTCTTCCACCCCTTCGAGTTAGGCTAAATTCCTATTGGAGAAATTCTACAAACTGGCCTTTATCAAGTGCCATAGGCTGTGGAAAGTTGTTGTTTGGCCTCCCTTGAGGTTGGTTAATTCCTTGATTCCTCCCACCTGCTATCGGCAGTGGGTTGGCATCAAAATGGTTATTCCTCCAACGGTTCCTTCCCCCTTGGTCCAGGAGTGGCTCCCTTAGAAAATGTTGCCCCCTAACCACCATCAGAATGGCCATGTGTGGCCTTGGAGGAGCAGGTACGGCTGGCTAAATATTTATAGGTGGAACATTCTGTTGTGCTTGATAAGTTTGGTATGGCCACGGTTGGCCAGGCTGATCGTGCCAAGTCTGCTATGGAAACACCATAGGTGGAAGGTTCTGAACTTGCTGAGTGACTGGCGTGGGTGCTGCTTATGGAACAGTCATCTGTGCCACTGGAGCGGTCAAACGTGTAGCTAGAATGTAAGTTTGTGCCATTAGAAGGGACTGCCCCTTATGCTGAGTTGGAAGGAATGAACCTACATGTTGTTGAGAGGAAGTGCCTTCAACAAACGTGGCTGGCCTGCTAGCTTTGAAGGCCGACTATTGAGACACTTCAGAGTTGTTTAGCAGAGGGGCTAAACCTCGGTTCGAGATTCCAAGGGTATGCTCCAACATGGACTTAAACTTACATGAGATTTGGTCCACTAGTTCTACTAGATTCCGTTATTAAGAAAGAACAGCTTTAGATTGGTCTCGAGCAACTCTGGCTAAGATTTGAGCAACTTTTGCTTGGTCTAGTGCAAACCTATCTTGCTACATTGCCATCATACGGATGTTGTCCATGATAGGACCATTTGCCATCGTTTGGGCAAACTTTTCCACCATGTCAGTTTTATCAGGTACAAACCGCGAGTCCTCAATTGGAAGGTCACTGGCTTACAATTCTTCAATCTCGGTAGGGTCTTGGACAGACTTGCCTTGCCTTCTTCCACCGGCCATTGAACAATCTGTTTAGAGGTCCCGCCAGGCCTGCCAATATGTTCGGCTTGTGAAAAATGTGGTTTCATTTCAAGTGAGTGGAAAGGAGGGTGAGTTACGGGCGTACCAAGAACTGCAGTAGTTCCAAAGTAGAAAATCCAAACGGTTATCCAGTTAGAAATTTGTAGGGATCAGGTAATTGTACGAAGGTCTAGAATGACCACTTTCGAAAGGTCTTCTATTGCTGACTTCAGCCATATTCTCCTTAGTCCTTCATGAACTTATATCGTAGGTGGGTTTTGGAATGAATTTCTACTTATCTTCTCACAAATTAACACGCGTCCCACGTTTCCTCTTCTATCTCTAGTGAATTCCATCTTTAATTTAGACACGATTTAATCATTTTAAACCATCATCTATAATCCATAACAACCGTTTTCAGTTAGTGGTAGTAATTGTATAAGACACCACCACTTTCAGCTGATGCAGTCATAACAGATCAAGTATCCCATGTTCCTTAATGCAGAATCCTACTTCTGTGTAACCTCTACATATACATCATGTATATATATAGCAGTTATAATGAGCACTGAAAAGTACGTATTTAAACCCCTTAAGCTTAGGTATTCTAGAACCTTTATCTACTTTATTTTACCGTTTTGTATTGATTTCGTGTTATTTCCATTTTCAAGTACTTATCCCCAAAATAAGCTAACTCAGCCAAATAAGAGCATAATTGAAGCAATTATGGGATTAATCAAAGAAAGGAGTAAAGTAGAGCAAAAGGAAGCAAATGGTGGAATTTCAGCAACTTTGATCGATCTCAAGAAAAGTTCGATCGATCCAACTTTCATCGATCTCAGCACTTCAAGATAGATCTGAGCCATGTTTGTTCCTGTTCAAAGATCTCAAAAGTTCGATCGATCCAACTTTTTTCTTCGATGGATCGAACATTCTTGTCCTTATCCAAATGATTGGTCTTATCCAGTTGTACCACCTTACCAACCACTTTTGTCCTTTTCCCAAAAATAACTTCAAAATATCTCAGATTTGTTTTTATCCAAAAAGGCGCCTCCATTGAGGATCAATCCAACTTTAGTTCGATAGATCTCAGCCATGTTCGATCGATCCAAGTCCAAGGTTCGATCGATTGAACTTCCTCCAGTGTGAAAAAGTTTAATTTCCAGCTCACAAAAGTTGTCCTTTATCCAATCATTGGGGAATATTTGCTGTACGACCCCAGTTCATTTTGGGTGTCATTTGATCTACCTGTATAAGGATAAGGATTACTTTTTATATAAAGGAGAAGATAGAGGATCATATTATATTATCTCATATCATACCATACCTTAGAGAACTTTTAGGGAGGAAGTAAAGAAGAGGAGGAGGCTAAAGACACCATTGGAGATCTTCATCAACCAAGGAACAGATTTCTTCCATGGAGCTTGCCCTTGAGGGTTGGAGGACATCATCCATGAGTAGCTAGACATCCTCTTGGGGCTAGAGTTAGCCCTAAGCATGCTTTCTATTTCTTGATTTATGTATTTTTGAGGGGATTTGTATTGTGATTCATGTCTTGACACTTTTATATATATAGATCTTATTTCTTCAATGATTTATATAGTTTAATGCTTCCAATTGATCATTTCATTCTATCCATATGTCTATGTATGCTAGAATAGATGTTCATGTGTTTGTCTCTATTTCTTATGTGTGTTAATGCTTTAGATCTAGAGATTGTCAAGACATAGTGCTTAATGTCATGTTCTTGTGGTTTATTTGATGGTTCATACTCATTGCTTGATGGATTGTGCCTCTCCCTTAGTTTAATTAGTTTAATTTCATGTCATTAGCTTAGTTGTAGTGTACTTGTTAAATGGGAGGACAATCCATGCTTGTTGTTGATGTTCCATACTTATGAAAAATAAGTAACATGTATCTCTAACCTTGTGATGTGTTTGGATTGTGAGCTTAAAGAAAGGATTAATGGCTTAATTTGATATGTTGTCCTATCCACCATGTTGTTTAGACAATACATGCTTAATTTGCATTATTGCTTACTTTAGTTTAATTTACATCTACTTTAATTCAACCAACCAACCACTATTTTGATCACTCGACCTACTAACCCTTATTTTGATTCTTTAAGCTAGTACGACAACTCAATCCCTTAGGACGATCCCTTTTCACTCATACTACATAGTATAGGTGTTAAGTGGTTTATAAATCTAAATTACGGTGCCCACTTGACACTAATTTCCAAATTCAAAGTTTTGTGCATTGTTTTGTATGACCCACCGAGACAACCACCATAGTTTTTAGCGCCGTTGCCAGGGATTGATTGATTGGCAACGTCGTATTTGTGGAATCAATTAGGAATTAGTACTCTTTTGATCGTGTCTTTACTTTGTTTTCAATTTTTATTACTTATTGTGTTTGTTCTTGATTGACAAAGAGCATTGAGCTAGGAAGCAAGCAAAGGAGCATTCAAGCAAAGGAGCTAAGCAAGCAAGGAAAAATGCTAAAAATTAAAAAAATTTGCTAAGCTAAGCTATAAATTTGGAGTTGAAGTGCTAAAGGACCTTTGTGAGCTTTTCTTTACTCAAACCCTTAGTTAATTCGTCGGCCCGCATGGAGGCTTGTAATTCAATTCTTAGATAAATCGTGAGCCCGCGTGGAGGCAATTTACTTTTCTTGCATTTTGTTAAAGCATGGGAGTATGAACATCGTATGTGGAGGAAGTTTGTTAATTATTGATTTGTTGTGAAGGTAAAGTGTTTGTTGTTATTGCTTGTTGTGTTGCATTATGCATGCATGGTCGTAGATCATTGAGACCCACTCTTGTCCCTTTAAATTTTCATCTTGAATCCATTGTTTGAAACCCTAGGGGGAGAGGTAGTTCTAGTCAATCCATTTCATCAATGGAAGGACACAATGAAGACCATGTGGAGGACCTTGGTCACATAGACCAACAAGGTATCCTCCACCCCAATGTGCATCATGATAACATGCAAGTTCCATTCGGCATGCTAAGGCCATATGTTCATCCACCACAACAACAAGGCCAAGTTCCATCGGGAATGCCAAGGCCAATCTATGCTCCACCACCTCCCATCGTTGAAGGCAACCAAGGTGTCCATCATTGAATGCATGTTTGTGCATTATATTCATTAGGCACATAGTAATCTTTCCTATAACAAAGAGGACTTCCATTAACAAAATCAACTCTTAAAAGAATTAATCTACCATGGCAAATTCACTTAAACTCGCCACGTGTTGATAAATCATTAGTTGGTTGACCTTGGGCTTGAATCTTCTTATGAGGTTGCACTCATGATAGTAACTCCACGCCACCTTCTTATACTTTTAGGACATTATATCCAAAGTTTGTAAGTCCTACTAGGACTCACCACTTTCTTTTAATCAATAACTCCAGTAGTGGAATTTATCTTGACCAATCATTCTTCTAATGAAACTACGTAGTTTCAATGTCCTAAAAATTTTTTTTTACCAGAATTACGATCCAACATGGTGAGTTCCATTAGACCTTGCCATGTATCTCTTTTCTATTTGTAACCCATGTCAATAATTCCATGTCATGCCTTCCTCTATTAGATAATTAGTGTATAAATCCAATATGGTAAGCTCGCTAAAACTCGCCATTTGTCATATTTCCATTGGACAAAAATAATGGAGTAAACATATATATATATATATATATATATATATATATATATATATATATATTGTTTTCTGCATTCTAGCATATATCAGAATTAAGGAATATGAATGATTTACACAAGACAGTTCTAGGTTTTTTTTTTTTTTTTTTTTCATGCATTATGTTTGTTCATTATATATTGGATTCTTGTTTAATAGTTTTTTCATATACAAATTGTCACGCCTTAGGGTTGCTAGTCATTTCACAATAGTCAAATTGCAAGTGTGGTTTAAGAAGTCTTTTCGGTCAAATTTAAATTTATAAAACCACCACTACTATTACTACTAATGTAGCATAGCGAATAGGGATCGTCGTAAGAGACCGCAAGTATATTCGGAATTAAATTCGCATTAGTTGGTCGAATGATCAAGAAAGGGGTTTGGTTGGTTTAATTAAACTACTATTGAGTTGAAAGCATGCAATGTAAAAACAAGCTAAAATTGATTAAGGTGAGAGAATAGGAAAGAGGTCTTAGGGTATTGGAATCACGGCTAAGCTCTTCTTCTAAACCACTAGTCTTTGATAAAATTTGGGAGAAATTCAATGTTGTAAACCAAGTGTGTGCCAACAATTAAAACAATGAGCATAGATGATTAACCAAGTGTGCATTGTTTGCTTAGGCAAGTGTATAGCACAACCCGTCAAGTGAAGATAAAACCATTCAATAAACCCACAATTGTAGCACACATCAATCTAAAGAAATGTACATCTTGCAACAATAAGCATGGATCATCAAATACAATCATAGATTATCTACCTATCTAGGAATTTAAGTGCAATTGCACTACAATTACACTAATGACAAGGAAATTAAGCTAATTAACTAAGGTTGTAAAACAATCCATCAAGCATGAGCATAACCCATCAAATCCATCACAAGTGTAACCAATAAACACTATACATGACCATCACTAGATTCATAATTCAAACACACATAGACATGCATCAAATTTATAGAATCTAGTATAGAGACATAATCATCAATTTCATCTCACATAGACATGTAAACAAATTAGAAGATTAATTGGAAGAATCGAATCATATAAATCACTAGATTTATTAAATCACAAAGTCAATACATTATTTACAACAAAAATCCCTAAATAAGTTAAAAAAACTAGAGTTTAGAATGCAAGCCTAAGGGCTCTTCCAAGCCCGAAGATGAGGATCTAGCCACTCATGGATGTTGTCTTGCAACCCTCAATGGCTATGTTCATGGTTGAATTCATCTTCTTGCTCCTTTTTTGCCTCTTCTTTTACTAAAAAACCCTAATCTCTAGAGAGAGAAACTATGTCTAGCTATCTAAAATGTAAAAAAAATTGGAACAAAACTTGAAACCCTATACAATTGGTTCAATTTGATTTAAATACATTTGTGCAGTGAACAAGTCAGAAAATAGCCTTTTCATTGGTCTAATCCCACCACCAAAAGTTAGGTGGAATTTGGGTGCACTCGGGAATTAAACAGCTCACTGTCAGCAGGATTTTGATCGATCGCTAGTGTCTTCGAAAGATCTTGAAGCACTTCGATCGATCGTGAGTGACGTGACAAGCTTCTTTTGACAACTGGCAACCTTATCTGCTTAGCTGGCGCTGACGTGGCTTCGAAAGATCGCCAAACTTCGATCGATCGTGGATGAATCTTTGATCGATCGAGACTGCTCCAGGGCAAATTTTTAGACTTTTTCCAGATTTTCTTCTTGATTCCAAAAAGGGCTTAATAGGCTATTTTTACCCGTTTGAACCTTATTGACCTGAAATAGGCAAAAACAAGAATTAGAACTAGAACGAGAAAGTAAGATAAATGAATGGACTAAAATACCCTAACTTAGGTGCTAAAATATGCAACATTTGGGCACTTACCACACTTCCAAACTTAGATATTGTTAGTCCCTAGCAATGAATTGCAAATCAAAGAAAGAAAAGAAAAACTAAACAACTATGAACTAGAAAATAATAAAAGGATATCGCCATCTTCGTAGGGAACATGATTGCATTTAGTATATGTAACTGGTGTGTAACGGATCGATACCTCAAAATAGTGTAAGAAGTGTGAGTGTGTGAAGTGACCACCACATTTAAAATGTATACAAACCACTTAACACTATAGTATGTAGTATGAGTGAAAAGGGATCGTCCCAAGGGATTTGCAAGGTATTATGGAATCAAAGTTAGATTAGTAGGTCAAATGATCAAAATGAGTGGTTTGTTGGTTGAATTATACTACAATTTAATTAAAAGCAATGCAATGTAAGATAAGCTAAAGTAAATGAGGTGTAAAGAATGAGAGAGGGGTCTTGGGACATAGAATTCACCACTAAGTTTCACCTCACTAAACATATTGTATTTGTCAATTTAGGGGGATTAAATGTTTGCAAAACAAATGTGTGTGCGCTACCAATTTAATCAACAAGTGTGGATGGCAATAACAAGTGTAACTTGTCTACCTAGGCTAAGGTGTAGTACAAATTATCAAGTTAAAGCCATTAATCCATTCAATAAGCCAACAATTGTGGAGACCACAAAATTCTAGAGAAATGCGCTACTTGCATTATAAGCGTGGATCATCAAACAACAAACATAGATTGTCTACGTATCTAAAAATTTAAAGCAACTACACTACAATAAAACTAATAATAAGAAAATTAAACTAATTAAGCTAAGAAGGTAGCACAGTCCATCAAGGAATAAACATAATCCATCAAATAAATCACAAGAGTAGTCAATTAAGCACCATGCATTGACCAACTCTAGATCCATAATTTTAATACGCACAGACATGCGTCAAATGTAAAGAATCAAGTGTAAGTACATAACCATCCATTCCATCACACATAGACATATGAATAGAATTAAAAGATTAATTGGAAGCATTGAACCACACAAATCATGTAGAAACAAAATTTATATAAATATGAGGCCAATACAATAATTACAACATAAATCCCCACTAATTACAAAATATTAAAGTTTAAGAGGCAAGACTAGGGCTATCTCTAGCCTGAAGAGAATGATCTAGCCATTCATGGTTGTTGTCATCCAACCCTCAAGGATCTCTTCATGGTTGAATTCATCTTCCTCCTCTTGGTATTCTTGATAGAAACCATAGAAAATGGAGAGAGAATCCTCCCTAATTGTGTTTAGTCTCTCTCTAATCTCTAGCCAAAAAAAAAAAAATGTAATAACCCGGTCATTTGACTCCCTTTCATTTTTCTGAAATTTTACGAATAATTTTTTTTCCTGTTTAATTTTCTTTTCTGGGTTCTGTTTCTCGTCGTTTAGTGTCATCTCGAGTGCTCGGAAATGGTTTCTGAGACTCTTTCATTCAGATTGACAACTTCGTATGAGGACCGAGTCATTTCCACATTTTTCGTTTTTCGACACTATTCACTTTTCGTCCTTTTCCCTGTTTCGTCCTTTTCCTTATTTTGTCTTTTCCCCATTTGTCACTTTGTTGGCAAAACCTCACTTTTCATGCTCGGAGTTAGTTTTTGACTTCACGTGCCTTCATCTTTAGTGGTTTCCACGAAATACGTATCTTTACTTTTGCGAGAAAGTACTCTGGTTGCTCCCGGTGTCCATAGGGGCATGTGATGAGCACTGAAAAGTGCGCATTTAAACCCGTTAAGCTTAAGCATTCTAGTACCTTTATCTATCTTACTTTGCCATTTTAGACTTATTACGTGTTATTTATATTTTCAGGCACTAATCCCAAAATTGAGCTAACTCAGCCAAATAAGAGCTTAATTGAAGCAATCCTGAGATAAACCAAAGGAGGGAGCAAAGTGGAGAAAGAAAGGAGCAAAAAGGAATTAAGTTGTGTAGCTGAAAAGTTCGATCGATCCAACTTAGAGTTCGATCGATCGAACATCTATGATCGATCACAGTACTTCTCGATAGATTCAACCTTGGCCTTTGCTGAAATTCAAAGTTCGATCGATCCAACATCACCTTCGATCGATCGAACCCTATTTTGTCCTATTCAAATGATTGATCTTATCCACAGCTGTACGCCTACCAACCACTTTTGTCCTTTTCCCCATAAATATCTTCGAAATATCTCAGCCTTGTCCTTATCCGGAGGAGTCAGACCACTTCGATCGATCCAAGATACAGTTCGATCGATCGAACCCATCTTCGATCGATCTAAGTTAAGGTTCGATCGATCGAACTTCCTCCTGCGAGAAAAAGTTAAAGTCCAGCTCATTTATTCCGTCCTTCATCTAATCATTGGAGAATATGCCTTGCACGACCACAGCTCATCATAGGGTGTATTTGACCTACCTATATAAGGAATATGATACACTTTTTAAAAAAAGGGCTCTAGAGTTTCTTGTCACACATTGAAAATCATCTTGGAGGCTATTCTTGGAGAGGAAGAAGGGAGGAAGCTAGAGCAACCATTGGAGGAGATCTTCACCAACAAGGAGCAGCCATGGAGTTAGCCCTTGAGGGTTGGATCATCACTACCATGAGTGGCTAGACATCTTCTTGGGGCTAGAGTTAGCCCCAAGCATGCTTTCTATACTCTAATCTTGTGTATTATTGAGGGATTAGTGTTGTATGATATATCTTGATATTCATGTATATATAAATCTTAATTATTTCATGGTTTGTGTGGTTTAATGCTTCCAATTGACTATTCTATTCTATCCATATGTCTATGTATGCTAGAGTAGGATATTCATGTGCTTATCTCTAGATTTAGTGTTTTTGATGCATGTCTATGTGTATTGATGCTATAGATCTAGAGATTATCAAGATGATATGCTTAATGAATGCTATTTTGGTTCATTTGATGGTTTATGCCTATTCTTGATGGTTTGTGCCTCTCCCCTAGTCTAGATAGCTTTATTTTCATGCTAGTAGTGTAGATTTAGTGTAGTGGTAGTGTAATGTTAGATGGGAGGATAATCTACTCTTGATGTTTGATGTTCCATGCTTGTGAGTCCAAATGGCATATTCCTCTAACATTGTGTTGCATGTGGATTGTGAGCTTAATGAAGGATTAATGACTTGTTTTGATCTATTCTGCTATTCCCATGTTATGTAGACAATATATGCTCTATTGTTTAGATATATTGTGCTCTTCACATGATGTTTAGACAATACTTTCTTGATTTGTCATCCTTGCCAATTGAATCAACCTAATACACACACACCATTATCATATTGCAACACATCCATTACCCTCAATTGATCACTTGTTAGTAGTATAGAAAAGTATTGCTTGGTGGTGATCTCTACACCCCAAGACCTCTCTCTCTCTTGTTTACCTCATATTATTTTATTTAGTTGAATTCAATTTAGCTTAATCAACCAACCAACCAATTGTGTGATCACTCGACCTACTAACCCTAATTACCATAGTTTCACAATTCGATACACCATTAAATCCCTTGGGACGATCCCTACTCGCCCTATCTATATTTTATATAGAGAAAGGTAGTAGTGGCTTTCTATAAATGTAAAACTTGGCCACCTCCTAAATTCACACACAACTTTCAAGCTTTGTTGGTTATGGCGACTCCATCAAGGAAACCAACAACAGCATGGATGCATAGTTCTTTGGAATTATTTTCTTTTCTTGCGGTGTTTTTCGTAAATACCGTTTGGAGATATTTTATTTCAGGGGTACCTAAGAAAATATTTTCATTCTGGGGCATTAGTGCAGTTAACCCTTTTTGGAGGGGCCATTGTGCAATTAACGAAAGTTATTGCAAAAATACCTCGCTTGGAGCCTGGATCCTCGTACGGGATTCATTTTCACATTTCATCAAGTCGTGTACTGTTAGAATTCCGTTCCGGTCGTTTTTCTCCAGTTTCAGAGTTTTTGACCCCGGTTGCCGCCGAACTTGTTCGGGGTATATCTCTCTGCTCGGGACTCAGTTTTTGATGTCATTTCTTCTATTGTTCATGTTTTCTCATTTTGAATCTTTTTTGTTCACAGAGTTTTGCCGTTTGAGCACGTTTACTCAAAATTCACTTTTCCAGACCAGGCGGGGCCCTTTCGGGGCACTTTTTGAGATTTTTTATAAATGGGGGACTTAAAGAGAAAAAGTTAGATTTTTTTCTCTCTCTCCTCTCTCTTGGCCGGCTGCCATGGCTGCCAAGGGGCTGCCATGCTTCTTCTTCTTTTTCTGGCCACTTCCCTCGAGTGAAACATCGTATGCCTTAACGTTTAATGCTTGTCTTGACAACGCGCATCTTTCACCCTTATTAGAACCCATTTCTGACCATTTCTTGAGTTTGGGTTTGAAGTCAAGTTGTGATTTTCATGGGGCTTCTTGGAGATTCTTGTTCATCGTGTTGTCCCCGACAAAACCCTTCGGTATCGTCGGATTCGGAGCACTTTTTTTTGGTGGGCCTTTGAGATTTTCATCTCAAATTGAGGTAGGGGGTGTTATAATTTATTTTCTTGTTATATTGCATGTTTGTGATGCATACAACTTGTTTACATGCTTTGATATCAAATCTAGAGATTTTATTTATTTATTTTCTTGTATGAGATTTGATTTTCCTGGTTGCTCATAGCTTGGTTTAAACAAGTAGCATGATATTATATTACCCCTTGATATAGTCATTGACATTATTAAATTGAGGTTATTTGAATAAGTATTAAAGTTTTTATTTAATATTTATCTTTAGTGAAAGATTAATTCTTGTGGCCTTAACTAGCTTGAAATCAATGTTTGTTAGCATATTATATTAGGCCCTAGCATGCTCTTCAACATAGATTAAATTGAGAGAAATTGGAGACGTTTTGAAATCTAGTAATGTTTAATTAATTTGATTAATTAATTTATTCCAAGTGTACTATTCACTCCATTGAAATTCCGACTTGATATTCTTGATATGCATGTTATATAGTTTCACATATATTAAATCTAGAATATTTGATTAAGTTTTGAAACTTTTCATTTATTATTTTTTTCTAGTATTAAAGTTTAATACTCATGGCCGTACATTGCATGGAAATCACTTGTATTGTGCTAGTAAATCAAGTCTTGGCATGCTATATGAAATATATTAATTTGAGATCATTTAGAAGAGTTTCAAAATCTAGAGATTTTAATTAAAAGAATTAATTAAAATCCATTCAATGATTCCTTTGTCTTGATTAAGTTTCTAACTTGGTATTTATGTTTTCCTTGATAAGTTCCTTCACGTGTATCAAATTGAGAATAATCGGATAAGTTTTGAAACTTATATTTATTTATTTCCTTTGTATAGAACTTAAATCACATGGTTGTATCTAGTATGAAGTGAACTTGTAACTTGACATTGGACTTACCTTGTAATCTCGACAATTTAATCTTTTAAGTAGATTAAATTTCCTTGTATGCTTCCATCGTGTTAATCATGCTTTGATATTGAATTTTTGTTAAATTTATGAAGTGGACTTGTATTTCATAAACTTTTATCTTTTTATCAAGCATCGTGACCCTTATATCTTAGTCTCATTAATGTACTTCATAGACTTGTACATTTGTCTTAGAATGGTTTAATTACACGTGTTGTTTTGTAAGTAACTAAATCATTAATCTTATACTTGTGGTATATTTACTTCAATGATTTCTTGTGCTATATATCTTGATTCTAGTCTATATAGATGCACACTATGATTTCTTGACATTTCACATACCATGATAGTTGATGAACTTAGGGCATGACTTGTGTGTTCCAAAATCTTGGTTGTGCATGAAACGTGGTTAATGTATTTCTTGTATTTTGATACAATCTTGGTTGCACAACTTGTTGATTTTGGGACTTAGGATATCAATCAAGAATTGGCATGGCTAGGACTTGGTTCTAGTATGGGGGAATGTCCTCCTACACTATAGTGCGCACTAAGGGAAAGGTACCCATGGGTTAGTAGCTTTAAAGTGATCTCAAGAGTACGGTTTTAATTTGGGCGATATCTGAGTTTCCACATTGGTTGATTTCATACTTTAAATTTCAAGTTGCTATGCCTTGAAGATTTAAACTTATCGTGTTATGTGAAATGCTCCAATCTTGTCTCATTGCATAGATTTTATGCTCATCCTTGATTTCAGTCCTTAAATTTCAAGTGTTATTCTTTAAAGATTTAAAAATCTCTTATGTTATATGAAATGTTCTAATCTTGTAAATTGCATAGATTTTATGCCTTGTCTTTGCATAGATATTATGTCTTGTTCTTGATTTCATGTATAACCTCCTTTCGTGTTATATGAGATATTCCTTCCTTGTTTAATTGCATTGATCTTATGCCTTGTCCTTGATTACAAGTATACTTCTCGTCGTGTTAATTGGATTATCCCAATCATGTCAAATTGCATAGATATTATGCCTTGTTCTTGATTTTGTATATAACTCTTACCTTGTTAATTAGAATGCTCCAATCATGTTAATTGCATTGATAATGTAATTCTTGTTAACTTGTATCCGAGTATGCATCTTATCGTGTTCTTTGGATTATCACAAACCTGATTCGTTACATATATGTATGTATATCATGATTCTTGTTAACATTGTTCTAAGGTAGCTTAGGATACTCCCTGAGTTTAACCTTTGACATAGATATTAGGTGGCATCACCCTTTTGAACTATTACATGTCAGTCTAAAAATCTCTAAAGAAATTGAGTCAATGCATACTCATTCTCTACGAGTAAACTTGTTTACTCACCCCGAAGTGACTGGGGATTTGTTCAGGTATAAAGACTTGGTTCGTGATGCTTAGCGTTCATTGGGATGGCTTGTATCTTCAAGTTTCCATTTCATGCAAGTGTTAGAATGAGATGTCATTTGGTAGCCTTAGGTATCAAAATTGTATTCTTTGATTCCATTTATGTAATATGTACATAAGTACACTCTTTTCATTGTATTCAACATATATAACATAAGGCCAAGGGCCAAGCATGTTTATATTTGCACTTGTACTCATTTGGAGCCACATTTTGTTTTGAAATGTATATTTTATCAACTTTGGAGGTTTGGCATGTCAAATCTTGTAAATGTGATGTAATGAGGCCGTAGGCCATTGTAACATGTTTAAAATGTTATATTAAACTTGCGTGTATGTTCACATCATCACACATAGGTATATTATGCAATTTGATCATGCCATGGGAGATTCAAATAAGACTTAGAGTCTGTTCTTCAATTTAGGTGCATAACAGGTTCATATGCACATTCTCGAAATGCCAGTTCGGTCGATCGAAATGCCAGTTCGGTCGACCGATTCTCCTTTGGTTTCAATTGTTCAGCAAAAACTCCAAATCCAGTAGCCATTTTCATTGTTGAGGCTCATTTCGGTCGATCGGTTCTCTACTTCGGTCGACCGAAGCACCATCTTTCATTTCAAGCTACACACTAGTCGACCGGTTTGTCATTTTGGTCGACCGAACTAAACGATCATTTCCCTTCTCTTCCTGGCTCATTTCGGCAGACCGATGCTCCATTTCGTCGACAGAAATGGAGTTGCCTTGGGAGTTTGTTTGGTTTGTTGCCTAGACAGGTTAACCTTGTTTCATTCTCTCCCACTTGACTTTGTTTATCTTGTTTAAGCCATTTAATGGCGTATGTTGTCTAGTTTGAACTAGATCTTGCTCATTTGGTTGTCATTGGTGCCATAGGGTACCATTCGATCTTCTCACTCTAGCGTTCGCTTCCGGTTATTTCCATGGGTTCTGTGACTTCATGGAAGGTCACTATGGTGTCCTAGGGATGGTTCGTATCTCTAAAGATCTAGGTTTATCCTTTATTCCCACATTTTTGTTTCCTTTGAGTTCCTTGACCTCATGGAGGGTCATCTTAGTATCTTAGAGATGTGTTATGCCTTGGAAGACCATTGTCTTATTTCTTACTTCCGCATCTGGATCCATTATCGGGTCAATCTTCGGTTCATCGCTGTTGCTCCGGGTTGAATCAAAACTCGGGTCACGACAAAATATCTAATGAACTAACCTCCCCTCCTAAAAATAGCCAAATCCCTTCTATAGGTAGCTCAAATGACCCCCTAAAATGGTCAAAACTCGTGCACTAGGACCTCCAAAATGATTGCACCACGAGCTCCCTTCAATTGGGCTTAAAATATGTTTTACATGGTTTTTGAGGCAGTTCGATTGATCACACTGTTGTTTCGTTCGATCGAAGCATGACGACAAATTTATTTGGAGAAGGAAAATAGCTGAGATATTTGTGGGGAAAAGGACAAAAGTGGTTATGAGGATAAGATCAAAGGGTTCGATCGATCGAAGAAAATGATGGATCGATTGAAGAAGAAATTTTCCTGAGGATAAGGACAAAAGCTCGATCCATCAAGGCAGGGTTAGAACGATCACATCGTGATTAATCATAGCATAGTTCGATCGATCGTACAGAGACAATTTTCACCATTTTACTTCCACTTCGCTCCTTTTATCCACTAGACTTTGGATTGCTTCATTCAATGCTTTAATTCAGTTGATTTGGCTTATTTTGGGGCTAAGTATCTGAAAAGAAGAAAAACACAAAATTAGACTAAAGTGGGGAAATAAGAAAGAATAAGATCCTAGTCTACTCAAGATATAAATGCACACTTTTCAGTGCTTATCACACCCCTAAATTTAAATATTACTAGTCCCTAGCAATGAACTATGAAGTAAAGCAAGAAGCTAACAACTATATAAGAATGAATTAGAAAGCAATGAAAGGATAACGCCACTTTCGTAGGGAATACGATTGCATTTAGCATATACAACAAGCCTTTTAAACTTCTAGTAGACGACTGAAGTCTCATGAAGGTTTCCAGAAATGATACCCACAAACATTAAGCTCTTTCTCACTTAAAGGGTACCAACATTCCAAACAAATATCGGGAGAAAACTACCTCAAGTATGCCATTTTTTAACCATCTCTAAGCAATTTCCCAAAATTTCAACAACAAGCAAGCAAATATGGTCCTCCACACATCAAGCAAGATGATCATGCAAATCAAATCAACTCTAGAATCCTTTTAAGTGAACCGGCATCAAATATGTTGCTATCTTAGCCAACTAATTAAATAGTTACAACTGATCTCAAGCTAGCACACAAATCTAGTACCGATTATTAAGATAAAGAATGAACCTTTTATTAAAGTTTATTTGACTAGGTGTACTTATTCTTTTCACTCGGATTTTTTTTATAGAGTCAAAGATAGAAGAATAGTGTAATGTAATGATCTCTTAAGTTTTCTAGAAGATCTATGTAGCGAGCGTTAGGTCAATGACTCCCAAACCAGATGGCTTTAGGGCATTAGGTGTAGAGACACCCCAAAGGACTTACAAGCGCAAATCAACTAGTCTACAAATCAAAATAACATCCATTTAATCATTTCCCACTCCTCACCTTTGGTAAGAAGTCCTCATGTTTTATTTTATTTATTTTATTTTATTATTATTATTTTTTTGTAAACCTAGAGTTTGGGCCCTTCATATTTCGACGCGAGAAATTCAATGCTTGATGAGGCTAGAATCCTGGCTAGGGAAAAGGGTTAGCTGTCCACCTTTGTCAAGAATGAAAGCTTTCAAAGCACTACAAGTTCAATTGGGATATAACCAAATCAATAATTAACAAAGCATGTACCCCACAAATGAATGCTAGTGTGCATCCGTGCTAGTGTAGAACTTGTGACGGCCTAAGTTTTGTAAACCCGGTGCGTCAGTGATGACCAAAAGATGACCCGATAACGGATCCGAAATGCGGAAGCGAAAGGTGAAACAACGGTCTCTAGAGATACAATGTGTCTCTAAGACACCAATGTGACCCTCAATGAGGTCATGGAACCCAAAGGAAAATAAATGCGGAAGTGTCGTTTAAAAAACGGACAAAAAGGAACCTAGGGGAAAAATGGTCATTTTGCAAAAAAGTGGATTCAAGTGCTATCGAGCATACCACTTAGAAGAAAATGAAAAACGAATCATGATGGATTCAAGAATTTTATTATTCGGATTCCGGACGAAGGAGAAATGACAAAACAAAGAAAAACGAGCAATAAAGCTAAAAGGGGTAAACTGATAATTATTCAGAAATATTTGGATGTAACCGAGCACATTGTTGGATAGACAATGAAAAATTAATCAATTTCAAAAAAAAATTCACTTGATTTGGAGTCCGGATGAGGGAAAAAGGTCAAAAACAAAATCGACGTCGCGGCGGCCCGACGAAGGCCGTGACAGCTACAGTGCCGTCAACCCACTACTGCTGCAACTGAGAGTAAAAACGGGCATCTAAACGGACTTTTCTGGAAAAACTCTAAGAAGAAACCCCCCCTAAAATCAAGTTTCCTACCCCGATCGCCGACGGAAACAAAAAAAAATGCATTTTAAAATGCCCAGAATGCCCCCAAGAAAATCTGGTCAAGGGGGTAAAAATTTCTCCGAGCTGCTGCCCAAAGAAAGGAAATAGGGCTTTGGGAGGTTTTTAAATTGCCTAAATTGAAAATGAAATCTTAAAATACACCCACAAGACCCCCGGAAGTTTCGGATCGGTCATCACACTTTTCAAAAAAAAGTCAATGAATAGTACCAAGTACATTTGCACTAAAAATCTGCAAAACCTGGCAGCAAGGATTTTTCAGACAAATATGGATTTTTGAGGGTCAAGATGGCATTTTCTGGAAAAACACAAAGAAAAAACCCCCCTCAAAATTGAGTTTTCTACGTGACTCATGAGGAAAAATGAAAAAAACGCATTGTGAAATACCCGAAATGCCCCTGGAACAGAATAGGGTAAAACTCCCTAAAAATGCTACTTAGAGTTTTTGTTTCATCAAGGATGGTGTTGTTTGCCAAAGTGAGTATGCAAGTACATGCAATATGATAAAATAGATGTACCAACATGGCCTAAAGCCTCTTTACATTCCATTAACAAGTTTTAGCATACAAAGCCTCCATAGTTGATAAAAATACATTTTCAAGCAAAATATGGCACCAATTGAGTACAAGTGCAAATATAAACTTGCTTGGCCCTTGGCCTCACGTCCTACATGTCAAATGCATTAAAAGGAGCGTACTTATGTACACTTTACATACGTAGAATCAAAGAATACAAGTTTGATACATAAAGCTACCAAACGATCCAAGGCAATGAAATCTTCAAGTCTTGAGTCCTGTACCTGAAATATACCCCAGTAACGTAGGGGTGAGTAACATAAAGCTACTCGTAGGAGATGACCATGCATCGACCTAGCGTTTTACAGTTTTATCACCTTAGGGTGAAACATGTTAAAGGGGCTCATGCCACCTAATGTCTATGCAAAGTGAGACTTAGGGATCATCCTAAGCTACCTTAAAACATTTCTAGCATAATCACATTGTTCATGCAATTCAAACAACATGGAAATATGTTATACAAAGCAACAAGATATAGATTCTCAAAGTCTTCAACTTGAAATCTAAGATACGAAAACAACACGAGTGGGTCATGCCACCTAACGTCTATGTTCAAAGTGAATCTATAGGATTATTCCTAAACTACATTTGAACATTAAAACACAAATTATGATATCAATGCAATTTAACCAACGTTGGAACTTCCAATACAATGCTTAAAGCATGATTTCTCAAAGTTAACATCTTGCAACTTAAAATGGGAAATCAAACAAAGAACAACAAGTTACGATATCATCTAGTTATCAACTTGAAATGAAATACGAAATCAAACAAAGTGGATACTCGGACGTCACGCCGGATCAGACCGACAACACAGTTACTTTAGGGTTACTAGCCCATGGGTAACCTCCCTATGTGCGCACTAGACTATATAGAGGGACAATCCCCCGTACTAGAACCAAGTCCTAGCCGTAACCAAACAACGACATCCCCAAGTTTCCAAAATCAACAAATTGTGCAACAACGTATATATATATCAACATGTATATACAAGATATCAACTATTTACCAAGCACAATCCAAATTTTGGAAACTTATACAATACATGCTCAAAGTCTACAACTACTATGGCATGAAAGATGTCAAATACAAAGTGTGCAATTCCTTACACATAGCAACAATATATTCAATAAGGAAAAACATATTCTTAGGAATATAAAAGTAACAACTATGTTATCCAATACTCAAAAGTAATCAAGTGAACAACACCAAATCCAAATCCATGATTTAAATATAAAAACAACTTCCAAAATGCAATTAAATCCATGAAGTAATAAAATAGAATTTAATTAAACATAAATAGTTAAATTCTCTAAATCCCAAGTTAATCCCAAATAACCTTAATTTAATATATTTTGAAGGACATGTCATGGTCATCACATATATATCATCAAATGACAAGTTAAGTGACTAAAACACTTAAAACAAAATTAATCAAGCTAATTAATTAATTTCCTCTAGATTTTTAAACAATTCCAAATGCCCTCAATTTAATCTATGTTAGAGAATATGTCAAGGCCTATCCAAATATCACATTACATCTTAATTTCATGTTTGCTATCACCATGTGAATTAAACTTTCACAAAAGATAAATATTAAATAAATTTTGTAATTCTTATCCAAATGCCCCAAATTTAATATATGTTAATCAACATACTAAAACTTAATTTCCTAGCATGCCACAATTTAATTCCATGTTATACATAAAGCCATATGAATTAAATCTCAAATATAGAAATTAATTAAATTAAATTCTAAATCTTAAACAAAACATGCTCACAAATTGTATATGCTCATATAACAATTAATATAACATAACTATAATCCTAAGACACCCCCTACCTCAATTTGAGATGAAAATCTCAAAAGCCATCAAAACAAAATGGCTCCGAATCCGACGAAACTCATAGGTTTTGTTGGGGACAACACGATCTATATGAATCTCCAAGAAGCCCCATGAAAATCCAAACTTGGCCTAAATCCCAAACTCAAAATTTTGTCAGAAATGGTTTCTAATAAGGGGTAATGGTAGAGCCCGATGAGGCGAGCAACAAATGCAAAGGCCGAAGGATTTTCACTTAGGAAAAGTACGTTAAAGGAGGAGAGAGAAGATGGCAGCTCCATGGGCATCCATGGCTGCCTTTGGTTGTGTAAGGAGAGGAGGAAGAAGAAGAAAATCTGATTTTTCTTCTTTAAGGCACCTATTTATAGTAAATCACAAAAAGTGCCCCGAAAGGGCCCACTGGGTCCGGAAAAGTGGATTTTGAGCAAATGAGCTCAAACAAAAAAACTCTACGAACAAAAAAGATTCAAAATGAGAAAATATGAACAATGGAAGAAACGGCGTCAAAAAAGGAGTCCCGAGCAGAAAGTTATGCCCCGAACAAGTTCAGCGGCAACTAGGTCCAAAAACTCTGAAACTGGAGAAAAACAACCAGAACGGAATTCTATGAATTTACAAGTCAGCAAAAAGCGAAAATGAATCCCGTTCGAGGATCCAAGCTCCAGACGAGACATTTTGCAATAATTTTCGTTAATTGCACAATGGCCCTTACAAAAAGGGTTAACTACGAAACTGCCCCAGAACCAAAAGATATGTTCTTAGATGCCCCTGAAATAAAATATCTTCAAAAGATATTTATGAAAAACACCCCAAGAAATGAAATTAATTCCAAAGATTTATGCATCCGTGCCCCTATGGTGACCGGGAGCAACCAGAGTACTTTCTTACAAAAGTAAAGATACGTATTTCGTGGAAACCACTCACGATAAGGATACGTGAAGTCAAAAACCAACTCCGAGCACAAGAAGTGAGGTTGTGCCAAGAACTGACAAACAGAGATAAGACAAAATAGGAAAAATGACAGAATAGGGAAAAGACGAAATAGCGCATAGTGTCCAAAAACGAAAAATGCGAAAATGACTCGATCCTCAAAGGAAGTTGTCAATTCACATGAAAGAGTCTTAGAAACCAATTATGAGCACTCGAGATGACACTAAGCGACGAAAAACCATCCACAGAAAAGAAAAGACAACGGAAAAAATTTATTCGCAAAATTTGGGGAAAAAGGGAAAAGGAAGAAAATCACCGGGTCATTACAGAACCATAGAGTGAATCTCAAAATAATCACAAAATTAAGGTGATGTGAACCACAAAAGGAAGCATAATATCAATCTTTCAAAAAATTTGCTCTTAGAAGCCATACAAGGAGTATTGAACTCTCAAGTCAAGTAATTTTTAAATTCTATGTATCATGGCCCTCAAAAGATCAAAATCATCGCAAACATCGATCTCAAATCTCAATTATGTATTTAAAAGATCAAAACTTTAAATAGAATGCAACAAAGTCACTTTACCCCCAAACTTAAACCACACATTGTCCTCGATGTGTAACAAGAACAATGGAAAAGATGAAAAAAATATACCGAGGTGGCGAAGACATAAAACCTGGTAATGATCCATTGTGAAAAAATGCACCCCTAAACTTGGAATCAACAACCAACTTGAATAACCACACTAGCAAACACACATCAAATATCAAATGGGATAGGGATAAACAAATTATACACTCTATGACAATATAACAGATGATGATAAAGAAATATGAGATCAAGCTTGAGATAAAACATGAAAAGATGCATAACTATGCGTAAGGGCACAATGATGAAACATATTTTTGAAATTTTCATTTTTATGAAAGCATGTAAAGAGAATAGAAAATGCAAGAAAAACAAACAAAGAAATAAAAATAAAATTAAACATGCACTATACTTTAATTTTTTTATTTTTAAGATTTATATAAAATAAAAGAAATAAAAAATGGAAATGGAAATTCAAAGTCAAAGACAAGTCAAGGATGAGACTCTGATCGATCACAAGGATACCTGGATTGATCGAAATGCACTTGGAACGATTGAACAGAAATGTTTGCTGGATGGGACAGAAGCCTGAAATTTGCAGGAAAGTTCGCATGATTGGACAGAAGCTTGAAATTTGCTGTGGTTCAAAAATTTTCAAAGTATAGAAGTGAGATTGATCATAGGAACACCTGGATCGATCGAAGTGCACTTGGAACGATCGAACAAAAATGTTCATACGATGGGACAGAAGCCTGAAATTTGCAAAACTTCAAAATTTTTCTAAGTGTAATGATGAGATCGATCACAAAGCATTTTGATCGTTCAAAGGCACCCTTGGGTCGATCAAACTGGCACTAAATGCCTCATTTTTAGATGAAAGTGCAAAGATTCCCATGCAAAGCCTCCAGTGATGGTAACAGAAAGAATGAGTGAAGAGAAAGTGGAAGAATATACACAAATTTTAGAGTTTAGAACCTTAAAATGACTAGGTTTAACGTCTTTACTTGACGTCGATTTCACTCTTAGTCTTCATCATAAATGGGATCCACTAAGAAGGTGGCTTCCACATCTCTTTGAAAAGTTTGCCCTTCAATGTAGGGCATCAATCTTTGGCCATTCACCTTGAAGATTTTCCCGTCTTTTAAACTTTTGATTTCAACTGCTTCATAAGGAGAAACGTAATTGATCTCATAAGGGCCTTCCCATTTAGTACGCAATTTTTCGGGAAAGAATTTGAGCCTAAAGTTAAAGTGCCATGCCTTTTGTATGGGCTCAAAGGACTTCTTCATAATGTGTTTATCATGAAAAGTTTTGGTCATTTCTTTATAAAGTTTAACATTGTCGTAGGCATTGTGTCTCAACTCCTCTAACTCACTTAATTGGAGTAAACGGTTCTCCCCGACCTTATCAAGGTCAAGATTAAACTTTTTAATTGCCCATAAAGCCCTATGTTCTAGCTCAACCAGAAGATGGCAAGGCTTCCCATAAACAAGTCTATAAGGAGACATGCCTATTAGAGTCTTATAAGCCATTCGGTAAGCCCACAAAGCATCATTAAATTTCCTTAACCAATCTTTTCTGGTTGGGTTCACCGTTTTTTCAAGAATTTGCTTGATTTCCTAATTTGAGACCTTAACTTGCCCGCTTGTTTGAGAATGATAAGCGGTGGTAACCTTATGAGTGACGGATTATTTTAAGAATAGTGTCTTCAAGAATTGATTGCAAAAATACTTTCCTCCATCACTAATAATTGCTCTTGGCATACCAAAACGAGTAAAGATGTTTGATTTAATGAATTGAACTACCATAGAGTGGTCATTCGTTTTGGTAGTGTAAGACTCAACCCACTTGGAAACATAATCAACGGCAAGTAGGATATATTGGAAGCCATAGAACATAGGGAAGCCCCATGAAATTAATGCCCCAAATATAAAAAAATTTCCATAACAAGAATATTAGTTAAGGGCATCACATCTCTCTTTGACATTGATCCAATCTTTTGGCACCGCTCACACACCTTGTAAAAGTTGTAGGCATCTCTATGGAGAGTGGGCTAAAATAGCCCACTTTAAAGAACCTTCAAGGCGGTCTTGTTGGTATTAAAATGCCCACCACATGCAAGTGTATGGCAAAACACAAGAACACTAGGAACTTCGCTCTCTAGAACACATCTCTTCACTGTTTGGTCTGGGCAATATCGAAACAAAATGTGATCTTCCTAATAGTATTTCCGGATGTTAGCAAAGAAAAGATCCTTTTCTTGCCTTGACCAATTGGTTGGAAGCTTGCCAATTGCAAAGTAGCTCACAATATCAGCGAACCTGTAATACCCCTAGTTTTCAAAAGGATATAATTAGGATTTAATTTTTATTTATTGTGTATTTTAATGGATTATGTGGCTATGTGGTTATATGGCTTGATGGTATGTGTTTAATTATTAATTTTTTAATTGTTTAATATGAATTGTTTAATTGTAAATTGTTATGTGGCTTGATGGTATGTGTGTAATTATTTATTGTTTAATTGCATAATATGAATTGTTTAATTATTTAATTGTTTGACTATTTGAGTATTATTATTATTATTAATTGTTTATTTTAATGTTAATACTAGTAATATTATGTTAGGAGATTATATATATATATATATATATATATATATATATATAAGTATATATATATATATATATAATCTCCTAACATAATATTACTAGTATTAACATTAAAATAAACAATTAATAATAATAATAATACTCAAATAGTCAAGTGATCACGTATAGGATTTTATGTGTGTATAATTATATTTTACTTTTCTTTTATTTTCTCTTTTTCGTCTCCTCTTAAAATTGGAATTAGGGTTTTATAAACCTATATGTATACATAGTGTTGTTTGCCTTAGAGTTCATAAAAACCCTATTCATGCCACCTTATAGACGAGAGTGGTAGCAGAGAATTAAGAGAGAGAACAGAGAGGAGAGAAGAGAGAACAGAGAGGAGAGAAGAGAAACCGAGAGACAGAAGAGAGATTTTTTGGCCAAAGAATTAGGCCAGACCAAGGAGGAAGGTCGAGGGCTATTTGAGGGTTAGAACCAGAGCAGTAGGAGGCTTGGACGGTGGCCAAGGATCGTCGGAAAGAAATTAGGAGGAAGAAGTTAAGGTTTCAATTCGAAACCTTGAGGCAAGTTCCATTTCTAACTCCTTCCCTTAGACCTGTGTTTTGTGCATGCCTATATAGTCTACATGACTTAAATCAGACTTTAAAATGGATGTTTTATGCATGTTAATTCACACTGTAAACTATATTATGTATTGCTTAATTGAAATTGTTCTATTGCATAAACTGTTACCGATTATGTTTTAAATTCTTTTTAGCAATACGTACTGGAATTCTATGAGTTTCTGGAACTTTGGACTTAGATTGAAACCTAAGAATCTTAACAAAAATAATACAGAGGGCTCTGAACATCACCGGAGGTGAAGAAGATGAATGGGATTAAGGATATGGCTCTTAGGGGGAGAGAGTCGGCTCCCACATAGAGGGAGCCAGCTCCCAAGAGAGCAGAGCTGGTTCTCAAAGTGTGGGAGATTGCTCTCGTGCTGGAACTTGCGGAAATTGAGTTTTTAAGTACAGTTTGGTTTATTGGAGTATTTCTAAGTTGTTTAAGATGATGTGAGTGATTTAAAAAACTGTAATGGACATGTAAAAATACTCAGAAGCATGATTTATAACAATATGCTAAAGAATGGAACAACATGAATTTCAACAGTAAACTTGCATATTGAGTATGGAATAAATGATTTAATTGCTTACTAGTATTCTAGCAATTTTTCTATGTATGGTTAAACAATATTAATCATGTTTAAGCACTATAATAAGCATAATTGACTATCTGAAAATGTAGTATGCTTATATGGGATTAATTGATGTTTTATCTGTTGTAGACTTCATCAATTAATGGATTTTTAATTAATGAACTACTAAATTATGTTATGTCAATTATATGGATGTTGTTCTGGATTTTAATTAATGAACTATTAAATTATGTTCTGTCAATTACATGGATGTTGTTATGGATTTTAATTGATGAACCATTAAATGTTGTTCTGTTAATTACATGAATGTTATGGATTTTATGCACCGGTATGAGACGGTGGCATATTAGGTACGGACTAGGTCAAAACGCTAACTCCTACCTATTCTAAAATATGAAATGGATTAACTATAAAGGTTAAGTCCTACCTATTTTCATGTCAGGTCAACTAAAACAGTTGAATGACATATTGGATGCTTGTTTCTATATTCTGTATTAAGAAGGATATTATATATATATATCTGATTATGGTACCGTGATATGAGCTTGAGTCTTAAGATTATGGTTAGGGTGCGTATATCACATAGGATAGATAACTGGACATAATTGATGTTCCCTGGTAGGTCTAGGTATACATGCCCACGTGATGTGCAATTTGAATGTTACCTTCTATTCAGGCTGAGACAGAACTATGGGCTAGCGAGCGTCCTATAGTGTGTATTTATATATATATGGACTATTTAATTATGGCTGAGTTATCTAGGATGTATCTGTGTATCAGGTCTCTGCTTGGACTGTAGTAGAGTATAACTTGTTTGTGGGCCTGACCCACCTTCGTCAGGAGTAGGGATTGTTCGTACTGAGTAGGGATCGTCTACGTCACTCTTCCGAATTATTTACATAGAAGTTTTCTTTATATTTCAGTGTTTTGATGTAGTCACTTGTTCAGTTGGGATTTTCTAGGGGTCCACATAGTATGGATTCCCGAGTTGTATTAGTATTAGAAGGTTGGATATACTAGAGTATTTTCTTATTTATAAAAATTTATTATTAGGATTTCATTAATGGATTATTGTTTTAGTTTTCTTTCAGTAATTTTATTTATTCCTATTTATCATATTTATATTATGTGTTTGATTATTAACTTTTGTTTTTGATATCCTTGGGTATTCGGGTGTGGGCTTGGCCAACCCGCAATTTTTGAAATCCGGAGTGTCTTTCGTTATATGACTTCCGCGTTGCGTCTCTTAAAACTTAGAGCCCATATTAGGATTCGTAGTACTCTATCTACGGTTCGTTAGGAGAAGTTGATGTTAATTATATTCTGTAGTCACAGAATGGTTAACACTAGGAAAAGGATGGGGTCCAGGGCGAAACAATAGAGACCCAAAGGAATAAAGGACTACGTTATCGATTCTTTGCTTGAAGGCAGAATTAGGGATTGAAGGTTTAAGTTCTGGTTGGCGCTACTTTTAAGTATAAGCTAAGGAAAGAATTAGGTGTATGTATTAGGTCACCGCATATCGGGGCCACACGACTTCAGTTTATCTCAAAAAGGAGACAAGCAAGGAGTAAGAGTCCGAAGAGGATCCTAATGGAGGAGATTTCAGCATATCCAGGAAAAAGGGTACCAAATCTTGAAGATAATTGATCGCTCGAGGGTGATCTTATTTGCTAGTAGTATAGCGAATAATACTAGTAGAGTTGGTGTGGATCAATCTACATATAGTTAAACTTTCTTATCCTCTCTAAAAAGAGATATACGAGAAGTACTCTTCAGGAGTTTGGAGATTTGAAGGAGTTCTTATCATAATGAAATACATGATTTTATATCATGTTCAAGAGAGTATGAGGATTATGTTGTGACGTTCTAAGTTGATTTATAAAGCCACGTTAGACGGTTTGCATTCCGCGTATAAGGAGGTTGAGGGATTAAGCCCTTGGTATTTACTTAAACAAGCGAATGTTGTCTTTCAGCTATGTTTAAAGGATGTGTTTCGAGGTTGGATGATTACCTACGAAACTATAAAAGGAACTTTTGTGAAACAATTTTTGTAAGTTGAATTCAAAGGAGGTTTTCTTTTCTAGAAAGAACAATGTTTTAAGTATGATTATTTTTTTTGTTTTATTGAGTGTGTCATACGTGTTTTATTTTTTGTTTATTGTTTGGAATTGGTATGTGGTTTAGTTGGGGACACATGTGTGTGATCAGCCGACTACTGTTTTAATAACATGGAGTACTAGCGCTATATTACGATAAGTTTGTGAGCATGAGGTCATAGGATTTGGTAGATACACATAAATTGGCCAATCTAATGGACTTGGATATGAGTCATTATGGTATGTTATTTGGGATGGGATGGTTAAACCATCAGTACGAGTCAAATAATCTAGAACAATTAGTTGGATATACTTTATGCTAGGTATGTATTCGTATCATATTACAACACCCTAATAATGGTGGTTGTTGTAATTCGGTATTCATGCGGTTGTGGTAAATAAAGACCACTGTAACGCCATGATGATTTATCAGAGGTGTCGGAGTTGCAGAACATCTTCTTGAAAATTTCAGAAGTTGTCACCAAGACGGAAGGAGGATTTCGTGCTGGTTTATGTACTTATTGGAATGACACCGAGAGAGGGTAGTAGACTGATTAAATCTTCATCAGTCTATTCTTAACCAAGAAATTATTCACGAGTGTGTCATTTGGAGGAGTTGTCGATGTTGCACTTGGAGGTGGAACCAAAGTTTCTACACTGTATAAAATATGAATTTTTTTTATTTTTTATTTTTAGGTCATATTTCGCAACAAATAGTTGTTGATAGGAAATTGATGACTATTTGGAGGATGGAAAGGTTCCATATTCTTTTGAAGTTAGACAGGAAGTTTAATAAACACTTATTCGTGTTAAAGAAGTAGGATGTGTCAAAGACATGAAGGTGAGACTGAACACCTAAATAAAGAAGAGGTGCATGGTGTATATGGAAAAGATGTAGTTAGTTGGCTTTTGATAAATGGATTTACCGATTGACTTTTCATATCGGTCGGTTTATCACGGATTAGTATGTAAGAATTGAGTTGCAGAGTTAGCTTTTGAAGATGCTCCACTTTAAACAATGGGTGCAGGCGAAAGCTGATGGTACCAGACTAACGGTACTTTCTGTAGACAAATTGGAAGGAGGATGTAAGGACTGAGGTTCATAACTCTTACAACTTTATTTATCCTGGTGGAAACATGTTGTTTCACGGTGTGAAATAGATGTCTAGAGGACAGGCAAGAGGAGAGACATAGTGATTTTGTATCCAAGTCTAATATTTATTAGATAATCAAGATGGCCCATCAGAGATCACTAGATCCTTGCAACCATTTTCTATACTGAAATGGAAATGATAGAGCATTTTTCACGAATTTAGTTGGGGAATTGCTGACTTTACAAAAGGGTCTGGATTCTGGTTGAAATATTGGATGATTGATAAATTAAATCAGCTTCATTTTGTCTATTTTGAACTAGTAAGATATCAGTTCATATAAATAGAATGGATCACTAGACGGCTTAGATGGATAGAAGTAGTGATTCACACTTTACATTAAGTTTCGTCTGGTAGAAGTAAATATGGAAGTGGATACTCTTAACAATCAATATGGTAATTAAACCTTCGGGTAGTTGTTGAGAAATTAGTTGAAC
This sequence comes from Cornus florida, assembly GCF_030987335.1. Classification (NCBI taxonomy): domain Eukaryota; kingdom Viridiplantae; phylum Streptophyta; class Magnoliopsida; order Cornales; family Cornaceae; genus Cornus; species Cornus florida. The sequence goes on from NW_026775572.1 coordinate 79,010,818, forward strand.
TTATAGCTTGTATAATAATGACACTGGCTATTACCAAGGAAATTAAGGAAGTCAACTTTAAATATTGGAGCTGACCTTAGTGGAGGTGTTACCTTACTCCGACAGAGCTTAAGGTACTGGAGGATGATTAATAGTTTCTGTAAATGATGTCGAATGAATGCGATGTAACATTCGTAATTTTTTCTCGATGTACTCAAATGGTTATAAGGTACATTAAAATATCGGATGTCAATTCTAGTGAACAGGTTTGGGTAGCTACATGTACCTAACCGTCTATAAGACTAACACCTGTTAGAAAGGTGGGAAATTGATAATCGGATATCATTGGAGCTCTTTGCCACTTCCTATTGGGAGTGGGACTAATCAGGATTGGATGGTCAGTAGGAATTATCGATATTGAATTGGAATTTTAATTCCATATAGGTTAAAGAATGGTGGATTGAACAGGTTCTCTTACGGACATTGTTCGAGTAGTGTGCACTTTGGGGCTTCATATCAGTTCTACATCACAGTAATAGTAGTGTTATAGCATGTAGATGTCCATTATAATGGATGAAAATTGCTATTTAGAAGGAGTTTTATGAGGATTTTGGAGCCTCATATCTCTAGATGGAGGATTTGATCGAGAACGTAAAATTTGATCATGGAGGATGTGCTTGGGACATATATCCTAGGTTTTCATGGATAATTGGAAGTTTTTACTTCACTTTTTGAAGTATTTGTCTGTCATATAGTTGGCATAAGGAGGTTGGTGTGACAACGATTAAGGTTTTGTATATTATAGTGAAGACCTCTCATTGGTTGGTTTTAAATGAAAGCAAGGGTTGCACAATCTGACCTTGACTACATTAAAGGATACATCGGAGAGATATACTCTCCTTTGTAGTAGATTGCGCGTAGTTTGGAGGCTGTAGTAGGATGTTGTAAATAGTTGAACTCACACACTAAAGTTTTCTATTAGGAAACGATTGTTTAGGATGTCTTCCATATAGGAAGTAATGTTTTTTTTTTATTTTTTTTATTTTTTTTATTTTTTTTGAGGAGGGTCGGTTTTCCGTATTAAATTGACTTTTCACGGATTGTGTTTCTCAATTGAGGCGGTAGCCTATAGATTAGCGTTACTAAAACGTCAGAGTTGGATGCATAGGAATTTTGTGCGTATATTCTATGGAACTTGGAGGAATAGGGATCGTGACCCTTCAGTAAAATTTGAAAATGATTGGGTCGTTCTTAGATATAACCTAGGAGCTATACATTTATGGTGTTTCTTAATATAGGAACCTTGTATATTGTTGGATGCGTTGGAATTTGTTGAAGCACATACAAAGAGGCTGTGCCCACACGAGACGGAAATGAATTTTAAAAGAAAATAATTCAGAGTTTCATGAATTCCAAGGACGAAATTCCTTTTATTAGGGGGAAAGGATGTAATACCCCTAGTTTTCAAAATGATATAATTGGGAATTAATTTTTATTTATTGTGTATTTTAATGGATTGTGTGGCCATGTGGTTATGTGGCTTGATGGTATGTGTGTAATTATTAATTATTTAATTGTTTAATATGAATTGTTTACTTGTAAATTGTTATGTGGTTTGATGGTATGTGTGTAATTATTAATTGTTTAATTGTTTAATACGAATTGTTTAATTATAAATTGTTAATTATTTAATTGTTTGATTATTTGAGTATTATTATTATTATAAATTGTTTATTTTAATATTAATACTAGTAATATTATGTTACGAGATTATATATATATATATATATATATATATATATATATATATATTTGGTGATCACGTATAGGATTTTATATGTGTGTGTAATTATATTTTACTTTTCTTTTATTTTCTACTTTCCGTCTCCTTTTAAAATTAAAATTATGGTTTTATAAACCTATATATATACATAGTGTTGTCTGCCTTAGGGTTCATAAAAACCCTATTCACGCCACCTTATAGACGAGAGTGGTAGCAGAGAATTAAGAGAGAGAACAGAGAAGAGAGAAGAAAAACCGAGAGACAAAAGAGAGGGTTTTTAGCCAAAGAATTAGGCCGAACCAAGGAGGAAGGTCGAGGGCTGTTTGAGGGTTAGAACTAGAGCAGTAGGAGGCTTGGACGGTGGTCAAGGATCGCCGAAAAATAATTAGAAGGAAGAAGTTAAGGTTTCAATTCGAAACCTAGAGGCAAGTTCCTATTCTAACTTCTTCCCTTAGACCTGTGTTCTGTGCATGCCTATATAGTCTCCAGGACTTAAATCAGACTTTAAAACGGATGTTTTATGCATGTTAATTCAGACTGTAAACTATATTATGTATTATTCAATTGAAATTGTTTTATTGCATAAACTATTACCGATTGTGTTTTAAATTTTTGTTAGCAATACGTACTGGAATTCTATGAGTTTTTGGAACCTTTGGGACTTAGATTAAACCCTAAGAATCTTCATAAAAACAATACAGAGGGGTCTGAACATCGCCGAAGGCAAAGAAAATGAACAGAATTAAGGATACGGCTCTCAGGGTGAGAGAGCCGGCTCTCTGAAGGAGGGAACGGGCTCCCTCATGGACAAAGCCGGCTCCCACATGGAGGGAGCCGGCTCCCAGCACTAAAGAGCCGGCTCCCATTTCTGGGGAGCCGGCTAGAGAGCAGAGTTGGCTCTTAAAGTGTAGGAGCTTGCTCTCGCACTAGAACTTGCGAAAATTGAGTTTTTAAGTTCTGTTTGGCCATTTGGAGTATTTCTAAGTTGTTTAAGATGCTGTGAATGAATTAAATAATTGGAATGGATATGCAAAAATACTCGAAAGCATGATTTATAACAATATGCTAAAGAATGGAACAACATGAATTTCAACAGTAAACTTACGTGTGAAGTGTGGAATAAAGGATTTAATTGCTTACTAGTATTCTAGCAATTTTTCTATGTATGGTTAAACAATATTAATCATGTTTAAGCACTGTAATAAGCATAATTGACTATCTGAAAATGTAGTATGCTTATATGGGATTAATTGATGTTTTATCTGTTGTAGACTTCATCAATTAATGGATTTTTAATTGATGAACTACTAAATTCAGTTCTGTCAATTACATGGATGTTGTTCTGGATTTTAATTGATGAACTATTAAATATATTCTGCCTATTACATGGATGTTGTTCTAGATTTTAATTGATGAACCATTAAATGTTGTTCTGTCAATTACATGGATGTTATGGATTTTATGCACCGGTATGGGACGGAGGCATATTAGGTACGCACTAGATTAAAACGCTAACTCCTACCTATTCTAGAATATGGAATGGATTAACTATAAAGGTTAAGTCCTACCTGTTTTCTTATCAGGTCAACTAAAATAGTTGAATGACATATTGGATGCTTGTTTCTATATTCTGTATTAGAAAGATATTATATATATATGATTATGGTACCGTGATATGAGCTTGAATCTCAGGATTATGATTAGGGTGTGTATATCATCTAGGATGGATAACTGGACATAATTGATGTTCCCCGGTAGGTCTAGGTATACATGCCCACGTGATGTGCAATTTGCATGTTACCTTCTATTCAGGCTGAGACAGAACTTTGGGCTAACGAGCGTCCTATAGTGTGTATTTATACATATATGGACTATTTAGTTATTGCTGAGTTATCTAGGATGTATCTGTGTATCGGGTCTTTGCTTGGACTGTAGTAGAGTAGAACTTGTTTGTGGGCCTGACCCACCATTATTTTTCAGGTATTCGTCAGGAGTAGGGATTGTTCGTACTGAGTAGGGATCGTCTACTTCACTCTTCCGGATTATTTAGTTGGATGTACCAGAGTATTTTCTTATTTATAAAAATTTATTATGAGGATTTTATTAATGGATTATCGTTTTAGTTTTCTTACAGCAATTTTATTTATTCCTATTTATCATATTTGTATTTTGTGTTTGATTATTACCATATGTTTTTTATATCCTCGGGTATTCGGGCGTGGGCCTGGCCAACCCGCATTCGGAAATCCGGGGGTATCACAGAACCAAGGCATTTTTCCATTAGAAACTTGGAAGAGTTGTTCATCCATAAATGAATCATGAATTGGAAGACTTGGAGAAGATTCAACCATTAGTCTTGAAAGATGGTTGGCAATGACATTTTCAGAGCCATTTTTGTCTTTAATTTCAAAATCAAATTCTTGTACAAGTAAAATCCATCTTATTAAGTGAGGTTTGGTTTTCTTTTTAGTCAAGAGATGCCTAAGAGTGGCATGATTGAAAAACACAATGACTTTCGACCCTAAGAGATATGACCTAAATTTGTCAAGGGCATACACTATAGTAAATAATTCCTTCTCAGTAGTGGAGTAATTTAATTGGGCTCCTTAAAAAGTCTTACTTGCTTAATATATGACACATAGAAGTTTTCCCACCCTTTGCCCCAAGACGGCATCCATAGCATAATCGGAAACATCACACATAATCTCAAATGGTAATGACCAATTTGGAGGTTGCATGATGGGAGTGGATGATAATAAGTCGTGGAGTTTATGAAAAGCGTTTAGGCATGCTTAATCAAAGACAAATGGTGTCTCCTTAGCAAGAAGATTGCACAAAGGTCTAGTAATTTTGCTAAAGTCTTTGATGAGGCAGTGGTAGAAACTGGCATAACCTAAGAAAAAACGGATCTCTCTTCATGTAAAAGGTGGAGGCAATTCGGATATGAGCTCAACTTTCGCTTTATCAACTTCAATACCCCTTTTAGATATGACATGGCCCAAAACAATCCCCTCTTGAACCATGAAATGGCTCTTTTCCTAACTAAGAACGAGATTAATTTGTCTCATGATATCTTTTAAGCATGAGTGATAGATTATGAAGACATGAATTAAAGAAGACCCGAAGACCAAGAAATCATCCATAAAGACTTCTAAATACTTTTCCACCATGTCCAAAAAAATTGACATCATACACCTTTGGAATGTGGCGGGACCATTACACAAACCAAATGGTATCCGTTGGTAAGCAAACGTGCTAAAGGGACAAGTGAAGGTGGTTTTCTCTTAGTCAAGTGGATCAAGAGCTACTTGATTGTAACCCGAATAACCATCTAGAAAGCAATAGTATTGTTGCCCGGCTAACCTCTCTAAAATTTGGTCAATGAAGGGCAAAGGGAAATGATCTTTTCTAGTGGCGGCATTCAATTTATGGTAATCAATGCACACACGCCATGAAATAGCAGTGCGTTTAGAAATTAGATCACCTTTGGAATTTTCAACCACCATAATTTCTGATTTTTTAGGAACTACTTAGGTTGGACTTACCCATTTACTATCAGAGATTGCATATAGATGATTCTCGCATCTAAAAGCTTCAAAACCTCATTTTTAATCACTTCCTTCATATTTGGATTTAATCTCCTTTGAGCATCTCTAAAGGGTTTCTCATTCTCCTCCATAAGAATGCGATGCATACATATAGAAGGGCCAATTCCCTTTAGGTCAGTCATACTCCACCCAATGGCTTCCTTATTTTCTTTAAGTACTTCCAAAAGATCATTCTCTTGGGTTTCTTCAAGACTTAAAGAAATAATGGCCAGTAGAGTCTCTTTTGGGCCTAAGAAGGCATACTTGAGATTGGAAGGGAGCATTTTAAGTTCGAGAGTAGGTGGAGAGATTAGAAATGAAACCGGTGGAGTGCTAGAGAGTGGAGGAAGAGGTCCTTTTGGATTTTTCCAAGGTGAGAAGTCCAAACTAGCAATGGATTCCATCAAAGTACTTACTTTACTCATGGATCTCTCATTATCAAACCCATAATTTACATACATTTCTAAAAGACACGATGCAAAAGGGTCTTCGGAAAGAATAAATGAAAGATTATCCTCAAGAGGGTTCTTTAGAAGCATTGAAGGAATGGACTCCTCTACAACTTCATCTAAGACATCTACAAGACAACACTCATCTTCATCGATGGGATGTTGACTTGTATTGCACACATTAAGCTTAACCATCATATTGCCAAAGAGAGGTCCATGATGCCAACCTACAATTGATGGTTACATTTGCGGTGGTAAGGAATGGCCGTGCTAAGATGATTAGAATGTGATTGATATTATCAATAATCGGTTTGGTATCTAGGACCACAAAGTCAACCGGGAAATAGAACTTATCGACCTTAATAAGAATGTCCTCAACTATGCCCCTTGGTTTTTTAACGGATTTATCGGCCAATTGAAGAACTACCGAGGTCGGTTTCTAATCACTCAAGCCTAGTTGCACATACACGGAGTAAGGAATCAAATTAACACTTGCTCCTAAGTCGAGAAGAGCTCTACGAACCTCATGGTTTCCAATATAAATTTTTGAACTTAGGAGGAGTGTTATAGAGAAGAATGGTGAGGTCTTTGTGATGAGCTCTTTTATAGGGCTTTGTCCCTTGTTTCTTTCTCTTTTGACTGCATAGGTCTTTCAAGAATTTTACATATGGTGGGATTTTCCTAATAGCATCTAGGAGTGGTAGATTGATTTTGACTTGCTTGAAAACTTCCATCATATCATGAATTTTTTCCTCTTGTTTCCCGAATGGTGAGGTCTCTCTCAATGCATGCGAGGATAGAGCTTTTGGCTTATCGGACTTTCTTACTTGAGGAGATGATGATAAAGATGGAGGATTCTTCTTGGAACCACTTTCATCCAAGGAAATAGGAATAGGATCAGAAACGGGACGGGTGCTAACACTTGGTTGCACCGGTTCACTATCTTCACTTGGCCTTTCCACCCTATTATCAATTTTTCTACCACTTCTCAAGGTGGTAATGGCTTGCACTTGCTCATGTGGAGGGCATCCCGATGTAGGATTTGCTTCTACCATGTAATGGGCTTTAGGGTCAACCTACCAATTTCTCTTGCATACATAGAGTTAGTTGTCATCCCGATTTGGGATTCAATCTTCGATATAGATTGAGAATGAGAATGCAATAATTTAGTGTTCACTTCTAAGCCACCCAAGGCCACCAAAACTTTATCCTCAAAGGTGGTATTGGTAGGAAGTGCTTGAGAGTGATGAGAGTATACTTGAGAATTGTAAACTTGAGGGTGAGAAAAGTGATTCAATTTTTGATGATGAAAAGAAGATGGAAAGAACCCTTGATAACTTTCATTTCTTATATGAGGAGGCATATACTTTATTTGAAAATCTTGATTTTGTGGTGGACTTGAAATTTCACTCTATACCAAAATATAAGCATTAGAATAAGGATGGGCAAATGTAGCATTAACTTGTTCATATTGTGTACTTTGAGCATGTAACGACCCTGGATTTTTTTCAACCCCGTGTCCTGTGATGACCCGAATTGGATCCAAGATGCGGAAGCTAGAAACAATACAATGGTCTCCCAAGGCACAACACACCTCTAAAACTCTAAGATGACCTTCCATAAGGTCACGGAACCCAAAAGGATAAGTGCGGAAGCATGAGATCGGAAAGTAGCAATTAAGCCCCTAGGGGCAAAATAGTTATTTTTGAGAATATAGATTCGGGTGCCACCGAGCACACCACTGGAAAGACAACAAAAAACTAATCAAGATGGACTCAAGAATCGCATGATTCGGAGTCCGGATGAAGGAGAAATGACAAGACGAAGAAAAATGAGTACTTAAGGCTAAAAGGGTAAAATGGTAATTCCAACTGAAATGAGTACCCCCGTGTACACCATTGGATAGACAATGAAAAATTAACAAATATGGACTCAAGAATCGCATGATTCGGAGTCCGAATGGCAAAGATATGAAGTCCTGAAGTCGGAAAAAGGAAACCCTATCCCGGTTCAAACCAAAATCTGACACTACCTTACTAAAATATGAATAATTTGAGCCACAAATGGAATATGAAGCTCTAATTGGTACCATTGGAAAGTTTATTTCGACGCGGTCATTTTAGACTCAAGAACTGACCAATTTGGAGATAAAACGAGTAAGATATGGCCATCCGAAGTTGGAGGTGCAGTGTAGCCCAGAAGCAATGCGGGCGCCCGCCCAAATGGGCAAAACCATGGGAAAAGGTGCGGGGCAGCCCTGAAGCTTGGCGGGGGCCCGCCCAAATGGGCAGAAGCAACCTTAGGTAGCAGGAACAGTGTTTTAGCAGAAAATTGAGTTTGTAATGCAGTTTTTGAGGTCAAGATGACATTTTTTGGAAAAACACAAAGAAGAAACTCCCCTAAAATCACATTTTCTATGTGACAAAGTTGAGAAAGGAATTTATTTCCCAAAAGAAATCCCCAAAATGCCCTTAAGCTAGGATTTTTAACAAAAAAGTGAAATGAGTCCATAGGAGACTCAAAACACTAACGAAAGGGTTTTTCCTGGAAACGATTATGCACACAGATGTAACTTACCTAATACGATGCACTACAATGATCCACGGCTTAAAAATACCGCCGATGCAAAATTCGACCCCCCCCCCCCCCCCGGATGGCCAAAAAGGCGAAAATGAACAAGAAAAGGGAAATTTGAAAACTAAAATTATAAAATGCTTTCAAATGACCATTTAGCCCTTGGCCACACTTCATACAAGATTAATGATACCTAGTAGAGGTGTCAGAACACACTTTACACCACCTAATTTGAAAATAAATCCTTAAAGGCTCGGTTTCTACTATTTTAACCCAAAATGCAATATGTGAACTAAAATGTAAAAATGAACACTAAATGGTGTTTGGCCCTTGGCCACACCTCACATATGGCAAATGAATGGTAAAGGATGAATTACATACACAATGCACACACCGGTGCGAAAATGACATATTGAAACCCAAGTTTTCATGCTTTCCTCATTAAAGACAAAATTCTACATTTTTCAATATACATAGATTACAAATGAAGTTTGGCCCTTGGCCACATATCATATACATAGAATGAATACCAAAAAGTGTGCTTAAGCACATAATATAAGTTTAGAATCAAATCTACACATTTGACAAAATGGCTACAAATGGCATTTCAAGTCTACCTTTACAAGAATTAAAATCTTCAAGTCTACAAATCATCCAAGCATAATAAGAATCACGAACCAAGTTTTCGTACCTGATCAAAACCCCCAGTAACTTCGGGATGAGTAAACAAGTTTACTCGTAAAGAATGAGCATGCATGACTCGATTTCTTTCAGATTTTTAAATTAACATGATACAGTTCAAAAGGGTCATGCCACCTAACATCTATGTCAAGATGAGACTCAAGGACCATCCTAAGCTACCTTAGAGTATAAGCAACAAGAATCATGATATATATATATATATATACACACACGCACACACACACACATATATGAAACAAGTCAAATTGAAATAATCTAAGAACACGATAAGACAAATACTAGAATACTAGGATCACATTATCAAATGCAATTTACATGATTAAGAGTAATACATAATATCAAGAACAAGGCATAATATCTATGCATTTAAACAAGGATAGAATACTCCATATAACACGAAAAGAGTTTTAAATCTTCAATGAATGCAACACTTGAAATTTAAGGAGTAAAATCACGAATGAAGTATAAAATCTATGCAATGAAACAAGATTGGAACATTTCACATACACGACAAGTTTAAATCTTCAAGGAATAGCAACTTGAAATTTAAAGAGTGAAATCAACCAATGTAGAAACTCGAATATCGCCCGGATTAAAACCAAACTCTTGAGATCACTTTAGGGCTACTAACCCATGGGTACCTTCCCCTAGTGCGCACTACAGTTTAGAGGGACAATCCCCCGTACTATAACCTAGTCCCAGCCATGTCAATTCGTGATTGATATCCCAAGTTCCAAAATCAACAAGTTGTGCAAGTCAAGATTTTATCAAAATACAAGAAATACACTAACCACGTTTTATGCACAACCAAGATTTTGAAACACATAAGTCATGCCCAAAGTATTCAACGATAACGGCATGTGAAACGTCAAGAAATCATAATATGCATCTATATAGATTAGAACCAAGATATATAGCATAAGAAACCCATTAAAATACATATACCACCAGTATAAGATATATGATTCAATTACCTACTAAGCAACACAAGTGTAATTAAATCATTCCAAGACAATGATGCAAGTTCATTAAGTACATTAACGAAACCAAGATACACGGGGTCTATTTACATGATGAAAAGCTAAAAGTTCTATGGAATACAAGTTACATCTAAGTAAACTAAGTTCTATACAAGAAAAACAAGTAACTGTAAGTCTCAAACTTATCCGATTATTCTCAATTTAATACATGTGAAGGAACATGTCAAGGAAATCATGAATACCAAGATAGTGACTTAAACATGCTCATGGAATCATTGAATGGATTTTAATTAATTCTTTTAATTAAGATCTCTAGATTTTGAAATTCATTCAAATAATTTTAATTTAATATATGTTATACAACATGTCAAGATTTGATTTAGAAACATGATACAAGTGAATTCTAAGCAAGAAACGGCCATGAGTATTAAACATGAATACTAGAAAAATAATAAATGAAAGGTTTCAAAACCAAATCAAATATTCTAAATTTAATATATATGAAACTACATGGCATGCATATCCAGAATATCAAGTTAATATTTCAATGGAGTGAATAGTACACTCAGAATAAATTAATTAATCAAATTAATTAAATATTACTAGATTTCAAAATGTCTCCGATTACTCTCAAATTCACCTATGTTAAAGAGCATGCTAGGGTCTAATATAATATGCTAACACATATTAATTTCAAGCTAGTTAAGGCCACATGATTTAATATTTTATTTAAGATAAATATTAAATAAAATCATCGTTACTTGTCCAAATGATCTAGACTTAATATATGTCAATCAACATGTCAAGGGGTAATCTTTTATCTTGCCACATGTTTAAACAAAGCTATGAACAACCGCGAAAATCGAATCTCATACTAGAAAATAAATAATCAAAAGTTCTAGATTTAATATCCTAACATGTAAACAAGTTGTATATGCATCACAAGCATGCAATATAACAAGAAAATAAATTATAACACCCTCTACCTCAATTTGAGATGAAAATCTCAATTCCCCACTGAAAGAAAAGTGCTCCGAATCCGATGATACCGGAGGGTTTTGTCGGGGACAACACGGTGAACAAGAATCCCAAAGAAGCCCCCCGAAATCACAACTTGACTTCAAACCCAAATTCACAAAATGGTTAGAAATGGGTTCTAATAAGGGTGAAAGGTGCGCGTCGTCAAGGCGAACACAAAACACTAAGGCACGACAACATTTCACTCGAGGGAAGTGGCCGAAAAAGAAGAAAGAAGGGCAGCAGCCATGGCTACCATGGAGGGCTGGCCAAGAGAGGGAGGAAGATGAGAAAAAACTGACATTTTCTCTTTAAGTCCCTTATTTATAGAAAAACTCAAAAAGTGCCCCGAAAGGGCCCCGCCGGGTCCGGAAAAGTGGATTTTGAGCAAAATCGCTCAAATAGTTAAACTCTATGAACAAAAAAGATTTGAAATGAGAAAATATGAACAACGAAAGAAACAGCATCAAAAACTGAGTCTCGAGCAGAGAGATATGCCCCGAACAAGTTCGGCAGCAACCGAGGTCAGAAACTCTGAAACTGGAGAAAAACGACTAGAATGGAATTCTAAGAGTACTCAACTCGACGAAATGTGAAAATGAATCCCATACTGGGATCCAGGCTCCAGACGAGGCATTTTTGCAATAACTTTCGTTAATTGCACAATGGCCCCTCCAAAAAGTGAAAACTGCATAATGCCCCAGAATGAAAATATGTTTTCTTAGATACCCCTGAAATAAAAAAATCTTCAAAAGATATTTACGAAAAACAGCCAAGAAAAGAAAAGAATTCCAAAGAACTATGGATCAATGCCCCTATAAACACCGGGAGTAACCAGAGTACTTTTCTGCAGAAGTAAAGATACGTATTTCGAGGAAACGACTTAGGATGAAGGCACATGAAGTCAAAAACCAACTCTGAGGACGAAAAGTGAGGTTTTGCCAACAAAGTGACAAACGGAGAAAAGACATAATAGGGAAAAGGACGAAATAGGGAAAAGGACAAAAGTGAATAGTGTCTGAAAAGTGAAAATGCAGAAATGACTCGGTCCTTAAACGAAGTTGTCAATCCGAACGAAAGAGTCTCAAAAACCATTTCTGAGCACTTGAGACGACACTAAACGACGAGAAACAGAACTCAGAAAATAAAATTAAACGGAAAAAATTTATCTGAAAAATTTCAGAAAAAAGGAAAGGGAGGACAATGACCTGGTCATTACAACCTACCCTCCTTAAAGAAATTTCGTCCCCAAAATTTTGAACATACCGAAAGAGAACAAAATAGGGACCAAACAAAAGGTCAAACCAAAGGACAACTCATAAAACACTGAAGGACAACACCAGAAGTTTCCAGATCAACTGAAGGAACACGAAACACGAACTAAGACAACACCTCATACGAATCGGCACGTTAACTCAACGTCAACCACCAAGAGAATCCCAAGACAATGAAACATTGAAACATGATAGAAGAAGAGAGTGACAAGGCAGTACGAACAGTGACCAAAACCCGCCCACACTTACTCGTCAGCAAGGTAGTATGACAGTATGAGACTAGTTCATAACATGCCCCAAACAAGGTCAACTCTGAGAATCCTATTGATACAGATGACATCAATGTCAAAAATGATCATTACCAAAAGCACTACGGAATCTAGACATCTGTGAGAGTTGGGGTAGCTAATCCCAAAAATCTGACAACAATGACACTGGCACCATTATGCTTAAGGCCTTAGATCTAGAAGCCACAAAGGAAAAGGAAATGAGACGGTACCTCCCTGGCGCACGTCTCATTCCACCAGACAAGGAAAAATAAATGAATCACAGTCCTCTACGCTCACATGAGCCTTACTCGCATCAATCGACAGACTAAGGTCTCGAAACACCCAACCAAGAAAACAGACAAGAAGGTTCCCGACATGGGTCCTTACAGAACGAATTTCTCCTATCCAAGGAAGAAACTCGTGAAACAAGAACGCATCCAAGGGATACGATAGATCCTAAGTGGCAATGCCAAAACCAGACAGTCAAGATAAGCTTCTAAACAAGTTGCCACATAAGCAAACAGACATGTTATCAGATCAAGGCATGTTATCAAGAAGCACGCAAGGCATGGTATGACAATACACGTGAACGAAAAGTATAGGGTATGCCGACATATGGCGCACACGGTCATGTTAACACAAGCACGCAGACAAGATATCACACTAGGACATGATAGCTACGCAGACATGGTCTGGGTCCCATGTTATCAGGAAGCATATATACACACAAAGTATGCTTAACAAATAATAAGTGTCTCAAAAAATCTGAGCATGTGACCATGTTATCATACAACACATGTTATCAAGAAGCATTTAAACACATAAAGCATGGCAACACAAGTATGATATGTACCCAAAACCCGTCGTCTAAGGTATTCAAACCCGGACGCTCTGATACCACTTGTAACGACCCTGGATTTTTTTCAACCAAGTGTCCTATGATGACCCGAACTGGATCCAAGATGTGGAAGCTAGGAACAATACAACGGTCTCCTAAGGCACAGCACACCTCTAAGACTCTAAGATGACCTTCCATGAGGTCATAGAACCCAAAGGGATAAGTGTGGAAGCATGAGATCAGAAAGTAGCAATTAAGCCCCCAGGGGCAAAATAGTCATTTATGAAAATATAGATTTGGGTGCCATTGAGCACACCGCTGGAAAGACAACGAAAAACTAATCAACATGGACTCAAGAATCGCATGATTCGGAGTCCGGATGAAGGAGAAACGACAAGACGAAGAAAAACGAGCACTTAAGGCTAAAAGGGTAAAATGGTAATTCCAACTGAAATGAGTACCCCCCGTGTACACCATTGGATAGACAATGAAAAATTAACAAATATAGACTCAAGAATTGCATAATTCGGAGTCCAAATGGCAAAGATATGAAGTCCTGAAGTCGAAGGAAGGAAAACCCTATCCCGGTTCGAACCAAAATCTGACACTACCTTACTAAAAGCTGAATGGCCACAAATGGAATCTGAAGCTCTAATTGGTACCATTGGAAAGCTTATTTCTACGCGGTCAGTTTAGACTCAAGAACAGACCAATTCGGAGATAAAACGAGTGAGATATGGCCATCCGAAGTTGGAGGTGCAGTGTAGCCCAGAAGCAATGCGGGCGCCTGCCCAAATAGGCAAAACCATGGGAAAAGGTGTGGGGCAGCCCTGAAGCTTGGTGGGGGCCCACACAGAACCCACGGGCACCTGTCCAAATGGCAGAAGCAACCCTAGGTAGCAGGAACAGTGTTTTAGCAGAAAATTGAGTTTACAACGCGGTTTTCAAGGTCGAGATGACATTTTTCAGAAAAACACGAAGAAGAAAATCCCCCTAAAATCACATTTTCTATATGACGGAGTTGAGAATGGAATTTAATTCCCAAAAGAAATCCCCAAAATGCCCTTAAGCTAGAATTTTAACAAAAAAGTGAAATGAGTCCATAGGAGACTCAAAACACTAACGAAATGGTTTTTCCCAGAAACAATCGTGCACGCAGACATAACTTACCTCTTACGACGCGCTACAATGATCCATGGCTTAAAAATACCGCCGATGCAAAATTCGACCCCCCCTCCCCCCGACGGCCAAAAAGGCGAAAATGAACAAGAAAAGGGAAATTTGAAAACTAAAATTATAAAATGCTTTCAAATGACCATTTGGCCCTTGGCCACACTTCATACAAGATTAATGAGACCTAATAGAGGTGCCGGAACACACTTTACACCACCTGATTTGAAAATAAACCCTTAAAGGCTCGGTTTCTACTATTTTAGCCCAAAATGCAATATGTGAACTAAAATGCAAAAATGAACACTAAATGATATTTGGCCCTTGGTCACACCTCACATATGGGAAATAAATACTAAAGGATGAATTACATACATAATGCACACACCGGTGCGAAAATGACATATTGAAACCCAAGTTTTCATGCTTTTCTCATTAAAGGCAAAATTCTACATTTTTCAATATACATGGATTACAAATGAAGTTTGGCCCTTGGCCACATATCATATACATAGAATGAATACCAAAAAGTGTGCATAAGCACATAATACAAGTTTGGAATCAAATATACACATTCGACAAAATGGCTACAAATGGCATTTCAAGTTGACCTTTACAAGAATTGAAATCTTCAAGTCTATAAATCATCCAAACATGATAAGAATCACGAACCAAGTCTTCGTACCTGATCAAAACCCCCAGTAACTTCGGGGTGAGGAAACAAGTTTACTCGTAGAGAATAAGCATGCATGACTTGATTTCTTTCAGATTTTTAGACTAACATGATACAGTTCAAAAGGGTCATGCCACTTAACGTCTATGTCAAGATGAGACTCAGGGAGCATCCTAAGCTACCTTAGAGTATAAGCAACAAGAATCATGATATATATATATACATATATGAAACAAGTCAAGTTGGGATAATCCAAGAACACGATAAGACGAATACTAAAATACTAGGATCACATTATCAAATGCAATTTACATGATTGAGAGTAATACATAATATCAAGAACAAGGCATAATATCTATGCAATTAACAAGATTAGAGCATTCCAATTAACACGATAGAAGTAATATAAGAAATCAATGACAAGGCATAATATCTATGCAACTAAACAAGGATGGAACATTCCCTGAAACATGAAAAGAGTTATATATGAAATCAAGAACAAGGCATAATATCTATGCTTTTAAACAAGGATAGAATACTCCATATAACACGAAAAGAGTCTTAAATCTTCAATGAATGCAACACTTGAAATTTAAAGAGTAAAATCACGAATGAAGCATAAAATCTATACAATGAAGCAAGATTGGAGCATTTCACATACACGACAAGTTTAAATCTTCAAGGAATAGCAACTTGAAATTTAAAGAGTGAAATCAACCAATGTGGAAATCGGATATCACCCGGATTAAAACCGTACTCTTGAGATCACTTTAGGGCTACTAACCCACGGGTACCTTCCCCTAGTGCGCAATATAGTTTAGAGGGACAATCCCCCATACTAGAATCTAGTCCCTGCCATGTCAATTGTTGATTGATATCCCAAGTTCCAAAATCAACAAGTTTTGCAAGTCAAGATTTTACCAAAATACAAGAAATGCATTAACCACGTTTCATGCACAACTAAGATTTTGGAACACACAAGTCATGCCCTAAGTATTCAACTATAATGGCATGTGAAATGTCAAGAAATCATAGTATCCATCTATATAGATCACAACCAAGATATATAGCATAAGAAACCCATTGAAGTACATATACCACCAGTATAAGATACATAATTCAATTACCTACTAAGCAACACATGTGTAATTAAATCATTCCAAGACAATGATGCAAGCTCATTAAGTACATTAATGAAACCAAGATACACGAGGTCTATTTACATGATGAAAAGCTAAAAGTTCCATGGAATACAAGTTACATCTAAGTGAACTAAGTTCCATACAAGAAAAACAAGTAAGTGTAAGTCTCAAACTTATCCGGTTATTCTCAATTTAATACACGTGAAGGAACATGTCAAGGAAATCATGAATACCAAGATAGTGATTAAATATGCTCATGGAACCATTGAATGGATTTTAATTAATTCTTTTAATTAAAATCTCTAGATTTTGAAATTCATCCAAATAATTTCAATTTAATATATGTTATACAATATGTCAAGACTTAATTTAAAAACATGATACAAGTGAATTCTAAGCAAGAAACGACCATGAGTATTAAACTTTAATAGTAGAACAATAATAAATGAAAGGTTTCAAAACCAAATCAAATATTCTAGATTTAATATATGTAAAACTATATGACATACATATCAAGAATATCGAGTCAAAATTTCAATAGAGTGAATAGTACACTTGTAATAAATTAATTAATCAAATTAATTAAATATTACTAGATTTCAAAATGTCTCTGATTACTCTCAAATTCACCTATGTTGAAGAGCATGCTAGGGCCTAATATAATATGCTAACACATATTGATTTCAAGCTAGTTAAGGCCACATGATTTAATATTTTATTCAAGATAAATATTAAATAAAATCTTCGTTACTTGTCCAAATGATCTAGATTTAATATATGTCAATCAACATGTCAAGGGCTAATCGTCTATCATGCCACATTTTTAAACAAAGTTATGAGCAACCGGAAAAATCAAATCGCATGCTAGAAAATAAATAATCAAAAGTTCTAGATTTAATATCCTAGCATGTAAACAAGTTGTATATGCATCACAAGCATGCAATATAACAAGAAAATAAATTATAACACCCCCTACCTCAATTTGAGATGAAAATCTCAATTCCCCACTGAAAGAAAAGTGCTCCGAATCCAACGATATCGCAGGGTTTTGTCGGGGACAACACGATGAACAAGAATCCCCAAGAAGCCCCATGAAATCACAACTTGACTTCAAACCTGAACTCACAAAATGGTCAAAAATGAGTTCTAATAAGGGTGAAAGGTGCGCGTCGTCAAGGCGAACACAAAACACTAAGGCACGACAACATTTCACTCGAGGGAAGTGGCCGGAAAAGAAGAAAGAAGGATAGCAGCCATGGCTGCCATGGAGGGCTGGCCAAGAGAGGGAGGAACATGAGAAAAATCTGACTTTTTCTCTTTAAGTCCCCTATTTATAGAAAAACTCAAAAAGTGTCCCGAAAAGGCTCCGCCGGGTCTGAAAAAGTGGATTTTGAGCAAACTCTGTGAACAAAAAAGATTTGAAATGAGAAAATATGAACAACGGAAGAAATAACATCAAAAAATGAGTCTCGAGCAGAGAGATATGCCCCAAGCAAATTCGGCGGCAACCGGGGTCAGAAACTCTGAAACTGGAGAAAAACGACCAGAACGGAATTCTAAGAGTACTCAACTCGACGAAATGTGAAAATGAATCCCATATGGGGATCCAGGCTCCAGATGAGGCATTTTTGCAATAACTTTCGTTAATTGCACAATGGCCCCTCTAAAAAGTGAAAATTGTACTAATGTCCCAGAATGAAAATATCTTCCAAAAGATATTTTCTTAGATACCCCTGAAGTAAAATATCTTTGAAAGATATTTATGAAAAACACCCCAAGAAAAGAAAATAATTCCAAAGAACTATGTATCCATGCCCCTATGAACATCGGGAGCAACCAGAGTACTTTTTTGCAAAAGTAAAGATACATATTTCGAGGAAACCACTAAGGATGAAGGCACGTGAAGTCAAAAACCAACTTTGAGCATGAAAAGTGAGGTTTTGCCAACAAAGTGACAAATATAGAAAAGACAGAATATAGAAAAGGACGAAATAGGGAAAAGGACAAAAGTGAAAGTGTCTGAAAAGTAAAAATGCAGAAATGACTCGGTCCTTAAAGGAAGTCGTCAATCTGAACAAAAGAGTCTCAAAAATCATTTCTGAGCACTCGAGACGACACTAAATGACGAGAAATAGAACTCAAAAAAGAAAATTAAACGGAAAAAATTTATCCGTAAAATTTCAGAAAAAATGAAAGGGAGGAAAATGACCGGGTCATTACAGAGCATGTCCATGGGGACTTGTGAAGCACACTAGAACATGTTATACACACTTCATTTTGATAATGGGGAGAGTAGAATGTTTGAATTGCTGATTTTTGACTCAATAAAAATTGATCAAGTCTTTGGGTAAGAGTTTTGACTTTGGCAACAACTCCATTGGACTCTTAACTTGTCACAATTTTAAGTTATTCCCTCTCACATTAGAATTATAACTCACCCGAGAAGATTTAGATTTATGAATTGAATTTTAGCTCATATTCTCAAAGAGATGCCAAATGTCATCCTCATGTTTTCCAAAATATGAACCTACACATGAAGCATCCATTTTGTCCTTGTGGGCAAAGGATAAGCTCTTATAGAAATATTGAACTACTTGCCACTTTGGAATGTCAAGATATGGATATTTCCTTAACAACTCATTCAATCTCTCCCAATCTTCATGTAAAAGTTTTCCCTCCCTGTGGGAAAATTATCTAATGGCGGTTCTCATTGAATTGGTTAGGCTCACGGGGTAATACTTTTTCAAAAATTCATTTTGTATTTGCGCCCAAGAAGTTATTGTATTCACCCCCAAATTATTAAATGAATATTTCTCCTTGTTTTTAAAAGTGAAAAGGAAGAGAATTAACCTAAGGACTTCTTCTGGGACGTCCGCGTATCTCACGGTGGAGCACACTTCAAGAAATTCACCCAAGTGTTTATATGGTTCCTCATTATCTAACCGATAGAAAAGCAGACACATTTGAATAGTCTCAAGTTTGATTTCATAATGGTTGGCCTTAAATTAGGAAGCATAATGTAAGTCGGTGCATGGTACCCATTGAGAATGTAATGATTATAAAGGACCATTAGAGGATTTGGAGCTTGAACACTGGTAAGGAATTGATCAAGAGGGGGATGTTCGATGAAATTTGGGTCTAGATAACCAAGATTGTCATTAAGGTTTTTCATTGGAGTGATGAAGATGAAAAGTGGGAAGAACCGCACAAAATTTAGTTAACACACCAATAAGAACAACAAAAACAAAACTCCTCCTCCACAACAATCAAGAATCAACAATCAACAACAAACCTCCACATATATTGTTCCCATACTCCCATGCTTTTCAACAATACAAAATATATATATATATATATATATATATATATATATATTGGCCTCCACATTAGATGATGACTTAATACTAATAACAAGGCCTCCACATGGGCCGATGATTAATTGAGCAAGAGAAGTTTAGGATACGCTTGTAATAGTCCTTAAACAACTTCAAGAATTTTTATACCTTTTTGCTTTGCTTGGAATTTTTTTTTTTAATTTTTTTTTTTTTTTACTTTTTATGCTTTGCTTGCTTGTTTTTTAAGCTTTCTTTGAGGCTCCCTTGCTTGCTTCCCTTAGCTCCAAGTACCTAATCAAAGAGTAACAAAGTGAGAAACAAAATAAAATGAAATAAAAACAAGGATAAAAAAAGTACTAATTCCTATTCAATTCCTAATACAATGTTGTTAATCCCCAGCAACGGTGCCAAAAACGTGGTGTGTAACGGACCAATACCTCAAAATATTGTAAGAAGTGTGAGTGTGTGAAGTGTTCACCACATTTAAAATTTATAAAAATCACTTAACACTATACTATGTAGTATAAGTGAAAAGGGATCGTCCCAAGGGATTTGCAAGGTATTACGGAATCAAAGTTGGATTAGTAGGTCAAATGATCAAATTGAGTGGTTTATTGGTTGAATTATACTACAATTTAATTAAAAGCAATGTAATGTAAAACAAGCTAAAGTAAATGAGGTGTAGAGAATGAGGAGGGGTTTTGGGACATAGAGTTCACCAATAAGCTTCACGTCACTAAACATCTAGTATTTGTCAATTTAGGGGGATTAAATGTTGCAAAACAAATGTGTCTGTGCTACCAATTGAATCAACAAGTATGGATGGCAATAACAAGTATAACTTGTCTACCTAGGTTAAGGTGTAGTACAAATTATCAAGCTGAAGCTATTAATCCATTCAATAAACCAACAATTGGAGCACACAAAAATCTAGAGAAATGCACTACTTGCATCATAAGCATGGATTGTCTACCTATCTAGAAATTTAAAGCAACTACATTACAATTATACTAATGATAAGAAAATTAAACTAATTAAGCTAAGGAGGTAGCACAATCCATCAAGGAATAAGTAAAATCCATCAAATAAATCACAAGAGTAGTCAATTAAGTACCATGCATTGACCAACACTAGATCCATAATTTTAATACACCTAGACATACATCAAATGTAAAGAATCAAGTGTAAGTACATAACCATCCCTTCCATCACACATAGATATATGAATAGAATTGAAAGAATAATTAAAAGCATTGAACCACACAAATCATAAAGAAACAAGATTTATATAAACATGAGGTCAATGCAATATTTACAACATAAATCCGCACTAATTACAAAATACTAAAGTTTAGGAGGCAAGCCTAGGGCCATCTCTAGCCCCAAGAGAATGATCTAGCCACTCATGGTTGTTGTCATCCAACCCTCAAGGGCTCTCTTCATGGTTGAATTCATCTTCCTCCTCTTGGTGTTCTTGATAGAAACCCTACGAAATAGAGAGAGAATCCTCCCAAACTATGTCTAGTCTCTTTCTAATCTCTAGCCAAAAAAAATATCCAACTAACTAACCTTCCCTCCTAAAAATAACCAAATCCTTCCTATAGGTAGTTTAAATGACCCCCCAAAATGGTCAGAACTCGTGCACTAGGACCTCCAAAATGATTGCACCACGAGCTCCCTTTCAATTGGGCTTGAAATCTATTTTGCACGGTTTTTGAGGCAGTTCGATTGATCACACTGTTGCTTCAATAGATCGAAGCATGGCAGCGTATTTTTTTGGATAAGGACAATGGTTGAGATATTTATGGGGAAAAAGACAAAAGTGGTTATGAGGATAAGATCAAATGGTTCGATCAATCGAAGAAAAGGTTGGATCGATGAAGAGGAAATTTTCCTGAGGATAAGGACATAAGGTCTATCCATTAAGGCAGGGTTGGAACGATCATAGTGTGATTGATCATAACATAGTTCAATCGATCGTACAAATACAATTTTCACCATTTTGCTTCCACTTTGCTCCTTCTCTCCACTAGACTTTGGATTGCTTCCTCTGGCTTATTTTGGGGCTAAGTACCTGAAAAGGAGAAAAACATAAAATTAGACTAAAGCAGGGAAATAAGATAAAATAAGGTCCTAGTATACTCAAGATTAAAGGGTTTAAATGTGCACTTTTCAGTGCTTATCATCAACAAGCCTTTTAAACCCCTAGTGGGCAAGTGAAGTCTCGTAAGGGTTTCCAGAAATGATACCCACAAACATTAAGCTCTTTCTCTCTTAAGAGGCACCAACATTCCAAACAAGCATTGAAAGAAAACACCTCAAGTATGCAATTTTTCAATCACCTCTAAGAAATTTCCCAAAATTTCAACAACAAACAAGCAATAATGGTCCTCCACACATCAAGCAACATGATCATGCAAATCAAAACAACTCTATCATCCTTTTTGAGTGAACCGGCATCAAATATGTTGTTATCTTAGCAAATCAATAAGATGGCCACAACCGGTCTTAAGCTAGCACATAGATCTAGTATCAATCATCAAGACAAAGAATGAACCTCTTTATTTCAATTTATTTCCTACATGCTCTCTTTTTATTTAATTTATTATTATTATTATTTTATATGGGATCAAAGACAAGAGTATGGTGTAATGTAGTGATCTCTTAAGCTTTCTAGAAGATCCATGTAGCAAGCGTTAGGTCAATGACTCCCAAACCAGACGGCTTTAGGGCATTAGGTGTAAAGACACCCATAAGGACTTACAAACTCAAATCAACTAGGCTACAAATCAAAACAACTATCATCTAATCATTTCCCTACTTCCACCTTTGGTGAGAAGCGCTCACTCTATTTGCTTTTGCAATTTTTATTTATTTTTTAACTATTGTGTGAGTCTTCACTTTTCGGCACGAGAATTCAATGCTTAATGAGGCTAGAATCCTGGCTATTACGTAAAAGGTTTGTTATTAAGCATGCAAGGTCATCTTGTGCATGTGCAACTAAGCATATACCCCACAAAGGAATACTAGTGTGCGCATGTGCAAGTGTAGAACTCTAGAGATGAATCTCAAAATAATCTCACAAATAACGTGATGTGGACCACAAAAGCAAGCAAGATGTCAATCTTTTGAAAATTTTGCCCCAAAATGACATCCCAAAGGCATCCAAAGAGTATTAAACTCACATGTCAAGCAGTTTTTAAATTCTAAGTATCATGACCCTCAAAAGATCAAAATCATTGCTAAGCTCTCAAATCATATCACATGCATAGAAAAGAAATGTGCAAGATGCTAAAACACCCCCAAACTTAATTTGTGCATTGTCCTCAATGTACAAAGATAGCAACAGATAGTGGAAAGAGTATACCAAATAAGCGAAGCATACAAAACCAGGCAATGGAAAACTTTGCATCAGAAGACATACCCCCAAACTTAGATTCCAAAAACCTGTCTAAAAATGTCACACTAGCAACTGTCAAAGCATATGCATCAATGATAAAAATAAGAGATAGAATGGAGAACTGGGAACGAATGGGCATAGATCCATGGCATATAGCAATAATATCCACCAATATCAACAATCAAATCCAAAAATCCATATATGAAAGTAAATCCAAAACCAGAAATCCAGACTAAGTGTCCAAAAGATAATATCCAAAACCATGCAAAAATATCCCCAAAAATCAAAACAATGTAGTAATAGTATCAAAGCAATAGTAGAGCAGTAATAGATGAGTAAATAAGAGAGAAAGAGATGAGATGAAATCATAGAATCACATCTAGATCAAGCAGGTCTGTAATGTGCTGTAGCATATCTGTCATCTCCTGGCTATGTCTAGTAAGAGACTATTAAACCTTGGTCTGGAAATCTTTCATGTCTCTCCTTGTATCTGCTACTGATCTCGCTAGATCATCAGACCTCCTTGTTATGTCAACTCTAAAAGAAGTAAAGTCGGATTGTAGCGAGTCAGCTCAGCTCTATAGTTGGAATCCGAACTGGAGTACTGGGAATGAGGGCCAGTCTGAGACATCGGGTCTGGAGGAGGAATAGATGACGAGGCTGGCTATTGAGATAGATGGGGAGGGAGAGATGGCTCTTGCTGGGAAGTAGAAGTAGTACCAGGTCTCTGCCTGGGTTTGGAGGAGGTAGGTGATCCCTTTTGAGATCCCTCGTCTACTTTTTCCTTTGTTCTCGCCTGTGCTTGGAGCCTCTTCTTCTCATTATTCTTCCGATTGGTCAGACATGCATTAAAGCTCTTCTTCCACTCCCTCGTACTATACTTCCTTTGATCTCTCCTCTTGGCCTGCTTTGGAACCTCGGCCGGATCAAATGAGTAGCCCTGATTTGATAGAATTTGAGTGATCAGATGACCAAATGGTAGAGTCCAAGAGCTGGCTCTGTTATTCCGCCTGAACACTAAGTTATCCCAATACTTGTGGATGATTTCCCAGATAAGTGCAGGAACTGACACCCAACAACCCTGGCTGAAACTGTACAGGGCTTCAAGATCCCGTCCCGCCTCTGTGTACTATGCCTAGAGGGAAAGGCATTGCAGAATAGCACCGTGTCAATAAACCAGAGGCGGGGATCAATGTCAACCCGCTCTGCATAAATGTTGCCTAAATAGGCTATCTGAGGAGAGAGAGTAGCAACCATATCCGGCTCTAAAGGATACTCTGGATAATCGGATATAATGGTTGTTCGGTTTCTGAAGCCATGGGTGAGAGGTGGGGGCATTTACAAGCTATCTGAATGGAACTGATCTAAATGACAATATCCCGATCATCTATAATAGTGTGAAAGATCTGGAGATCCTCCTTATCCCGGCAGAGGTGCTGGAAGAATAGTGCAACCAACCGGGGGTATACAGTGTCGCTGGGCAGTGTCATAATACCAAAAATGACTCACCGCTTCATCACATCAAAAGCCCACTTGGTCTGCTCAGACTGGGTAAATAAATCAGTATCAAATCTATACTCAGGCTCTAACTCTCTCTGAAAATAAAAGGGTCAGGCACTACTCTGTTAATGGGCCTGTGCGTCCATAGATGATGGCCCGGAAGAAGACGTTGAAGATGATGTAGTAGCCTCAGCCTCAGATGAAGAAGAAGACTCCTCCTGTGGGGAAGGTGGTGGTTGTTGAGGCCTGGTAACTCTCTTTTAAGCAACTATCTTTTTCCACTGCATCTGGAAATACAACATATAGAAATCAGTGCACACATATAAAAATGGGATAAACATTTGAAATGGAAACACCAAGCATGCTTAAATTAAGTAAAAGTAGAGAATAGGCAAAGATGAACATGCTTGTGCAAGAAATTATCAAGAAGACTTCAAAAACAACATTCAAACCATTTTTCAACATTTAAGAACTCAAACATGCTTCAACAGACAAAGAATGGATCATGACACAATAAATAGTCTCAGATATGCAACACAGTGCAATGGTAGCAAAAAGGGCAGATAAAGTCACTTTTGAAAGCATTTATGCAAGAATGAGACCAAAATGACAAGTATAGGATGTAATGTGCATAGAACATGCAACGTGCATTCACAAACCTAAAATTCAAGAAGATTTTTCAAATTTCAAACAAGTAGACCCTAGGATGACATCGTATAATTTCCTAAGAAAAAATGTCTACAATTTTAACATTTAAGACCAATAGAGCAAGTAGGGTGACATTGAGGAAACAAGTCATGGAAAATGTCTACCTAGAACTCAAGAAGTATGTATATCATGAAATAAAGACTAAGTGAAATACACAGTTGTAAAACACTTCAATCCTAGGCACATTATGATACACAACTTCAAAGATGAATTCTAACATAGTATGCATCATATGAAGTAATTAAGGAATGATGCATAATATTTAATGCCAAACTCCATTCACAAATATCTCGTCCTCCATTTTCAACAAAATCAACAACCTATGATCACTCATGGCTCATGACCCCCTCTAAGCATAAATGAAGTAAAGAAATGGTAAAGAATGAGAAGAACGAGAAACTTACCGCTTTGGATCAAAAGCAATGACCGGTTAAGAACCACGGTCTCAAGCCCTTACAAGCTTTTCAAGAATGAATCACAAAGAAATAAGGCAAGAATGATGGTATTTAAATTCAACTTTCATAAACTTAACCACAATTGACAATTTTGGTTCACATTTCAAATGATAGCATTCCCCCAAAATCTCATTTCAAATGACATTTCAAAATTCAATTGAAGCTCATAAGTATAGACCAAAGCTAAAGAACAATAATGATATCTTATAAATGCAATGTGAACTCAAAGCATCCAATTTCCCCCCAAACTTATTCAAAGATCCATGCATGATATTGCAACAAGATTATTCAAAAAATGCAAACAAACTTTCAAAACCATAAATGTGACAAAAGTGTGTGCAATTATAGACCAAAGTATTTACAAGCAAGGAAACTTGCACTTTATTCCAAAAGTACAACAATTATTGCAAGAAAAATCACATTTAGGTATTTTCAAGCTTATTAAGCAACATCACAACATTTAACTTCAAAAAGTTGGGTTTATCTTGACATTTCAACACATTTTCGAAGAAAAATTCAAGTTTATGACAACTTAGCTCAAAAGATATCAAATATAGGCCCTAACATGACAAGAATCAAGAAGTGACAAGAACAAACTCAATGGCACTTGAAACATGCATTTGGATGAAGAATAGAGCAAATGAAACAAGTTTAACTCATTTAAGGGCATTTTGGACAACTTTGAAATTTTTTAAAACTTTTGGTTCAAAGTTAAAATTTTTGTAAACTTTAGGGTTCAAGAGCTTACATGCATTGTAGATAAGCAACATAACAAGAATCATGCATTGAACATCCAACATTTGAAGGAATTTAAAAATTCAACTTCACATTTCTATTTCAAAGTTCAAAAGGCCTTTTCAATTTGCAAAAACCAACAACTTTGTTCACAAATGAAATTTTCAATATTTAAAAGATCAATTTTCCAAATTTTGCACTGGTACGCGGTTGTCGTGTGCACGCCAAAATTACTTATGATTGTGGCCAAGTTTGAATTTATTAAAGCCACTACTACTGCTAACTACTAACGTAGCAAAAACGAGTAGGGATCGTCCCAAGGGATTTGTAAGGTATTTCGGAATCAATGTTGGATTAGTAGGTCAAATGATAAAATAGGGGTTTGGTTGGTTGAATTAAACTAATGGTTCAATTAAAAGCATGCAAACTAAGATTAATCTAGAGATTTGGGAAAAGATAATGAGAGAGAGGTCGTGGGGCTTAGAGTTCACCACTAAGGTTCACTTCACTAAATATTAGCAATTATCAATTTAAGGAGACGTAGCATAATCCATCAAGAAATAAGTATGATTCATAAAAAAAACCACAAAAGTAATCAATTAAGCACCATGCCTTGACCATCACTAGATTTATAATTTCAACACACATAGACATCCATCAAACTCATAAAACCTAGTGTTAAGCACATGACCATTCATTCTAGCATACATAGACATATGAATTGAAATAAAAGATCAATTAAAAGCATTAGTTCATACAAATCATTTAAGAACACAAGATCTATATTTATTCATGGTCAAAACACCATTTACAACTAAAATCAATAAAAACTATAAAATATGAAGTTTAGGAAGCAAGCCTAGAGGCTATCTCTAGCCCCAAGAGAAAGATCTAGCCACTCATGGTAGTGGTCATGGAACCCTCAAGGGTTTTCTTAAATGTAGGCACCATCTTTTTCTTCTTTACTTCGTTCCAAAACCCTAGTTCTAGAGAGAAAAACTATCTATTTCTATGATTGGTAAAATATGAAATTGAACAACCCTATACAAATTGGCTTATTTGATTTAAATATAAGCCTCTTTGAGTAGGCAACAAGTCAGAAATAGGCCTTTGATTGGTGCAAACTCGCAGCTATAAGAGTTGGTGGAGTTCAGGCGCGCTCGGGAATTAAAACAGCTCACTGCCAGCAAGGGCTTCGATCGATCAAACAGGGCTTCGATCGATCCAACACTTGCTTCGATTGATCGAAACTGATGTGGCAAGATATTTTGGATAGCTAGCAACCATATCCACTGAGTTGGCACCGCCTTGATCTCGATCGATTGTAGCTTCCTTCGATCGATCAAAGCTTTAACAGTGGAATTTTTCTGACTTCTTCTGGATTTTCTTCATAGCTCCAAAATTGAGCTAAAAGGCTCTTTTTAGCCTGTTTGGGCCTTATTGACCTGAAATAGACAAAAACACAAATAAGAACTAAAACATGAAAGTAAGATAGATGAATGGACTAAAATACCCTAGCTTGGGTGCTAAAATGCATCACATTTGAGCACTTATCAAAAGTCAATGAAAACATCAAAGCATGCCTAAAAGAACAGGTCTGCACAACAGAAAGTGCAATCAAAGTCTAAAAACATAAACCTAAAGTTTGCCACACACGGCCCAAAATAGTATCAAAATGCAGGACTGAAAAGCAAATAACTATAGCAAATGGAAAGTCAATCCGCTATCAGAGTAGAAGATGAAGCACCGGCTCTTCCGGGTGCACGATCAATCAAAGACTGCAACATCGCCCATAAAACCTGCTATACCTCCCTAGTTTCCTTACGAAAATTCGTAAAGGTGCCATCGATGTTGCCGACTTGCAGCTGAAGAGTGTCAAGACGAGTGCTAAGATAGTCATACTCTGCACGTGCCATTGCAGGTGGTGGAGCAACAAGTGCAGGGGTAGCTGCCTCAACATCAATAGGAACATCCGCATCCCCCCAATTTAGCACATCACTAATGTTCGGATCCCCCCGATTTTGATCTTTTGAGGACCATGATACTTAGAATTTAAAAATTGCTTGACTTGAGAATCCAATACTCCTTGTATGCCTTGTGGATGTCATTTATGAGTAAATTTTTTGAAAGATTGATATCTTGCTTACATTTGTGGTCCGCATCATCTCGATTGTGTGGTTGTTTTGAGATTCAGTTTAGGATTCTACACTAGCACAGGCCCACACTAGCATTCATTTGTGGGGACATGTTTTGTTAATTATTGATTTGGTTATATCCCAATTGAGTTAGTAGTGCTTTGAAAGCTTTCCATTCTTGATAAAGGTGGATAATAAACCCTTTTCACTAAGTAGTTGGGATTTTAGCCTTATCAAGCATTGAATTTCTCACGTCGAAAGACGGAGGGCCCAAACTCTAGGTTAAAAAAAATAAAAAATAAAAAAAATTGCAAAATGCAAATAAAAGTGAGGACTTCTCCCAAAAGGTGAGAAGTGGGAAATGATTAGATGGAGGTAGTTTTGATTTGTAGCCTAATTGATTTGAGCTTGTAAGCCTTTAGGGGTGTTTCTACTCCTAGTGCCCTAAAGCCATTCGGTTTGGGAGTCATTGACCAAACGCTCGACCTCATGAATCACTAGAAAGCTTAATAGATCAACATATTGCACCATACTTCCATATTTGATCCTAAATAAATAAATAAATCGAGCGAAAAGAATAAGTGCACCTAGTTAAATAAAGCTTTAATAAATGGTCTATTCTTTGTCTTGATGATCGGTACTAGATTTGTGTGCTAGCTTGAGGCCAGATGTGATCATTTCTTTGGTTGGCTTAGATAGTAACATATTTGATGCCGGTTCACTTAAAAAGGATTCTAGAGTTGTTTTGATTTGCATGATCATTTTCTTAATGTGTGAATGACCATACTTACTTGCTTGGTGTTGAAATTTTGGAGAATTACTTGGAAATGGTTGAAAATTTGCATACTTGAGGTAGTTTTCTCCCAATACTTGTTTTGTATGTCGGTGCCTCTTTAGTGAGAAAGAGCTTAATGTTTGTGGGTATCATTTCTCAAAACCTTCACGAGACTTCACTCGTCCATTAGGGGTAATATAGTGGTTTAAAAGGCTTATTGCATGCGCTAAATGCAATCGTGTTCCCCACGAAAGTGGCGCTATATTTTCATTGCTTTCTAGTTCATAATTGTATAGTTGTTTATTTCTTTCTTTTCTTTATAGCTCATTGCTAGGGACTAGCAATATCTAAGTTTGGGGGTGTGATAAGTGCTCAAATGTGATGCATTTTAGCACCTAAGCGAAGGTATTTTAGTCCGTTCATCTATCTTACTTTCATGTTTTAGTACTCATTTATGTTTTTGTCATTTTCAGGTCAATAAGGCACAAACAGGCTAAAAAAAGCCTTTTAGCTCAGTTTTGGAGCTAAGGAGAAGATCCAGAAGAAGTCAAAAAAATTGCACTGTTAAAGCTTTGATCGATCGAATTAAGGAAGCTACAATCGATCGAGAAGAGGCGGTACCAGCTTAATGGATAAGGTTACCAGCTATCCAAAATATCTTGTCACGTCAGCTTCGATCGATTGAAAGTAAGTGTTGGATCGATCGAAGCCCTGTTCGATCGATCGAAGCCCCTGCTGGCAGTGAACTGTTTTAATTCCTAAGTGCGCCTGAACTCCACCAACTTTTGTAGCTGCGAGTTTGCACTAATTAAAGGCCTTATTTATGACTTGTTGCCTACTCAAAGAGGCTTATTTTTAAATCAATTGACTCAATTTGTATAGAGTTCCTCTAGTTGTTCAATTAGATTTTTTTACCAATTATTGAAATAGTTTCTCTCTCTAGAACTAGGGTTTTCGGAGTAAAGCAAAGAGGAAGAAAATGGTGCCTACAATGAAGATAACCCTTGAGGGTTCCATGGCCACTACCATAAGTGGCTAAATCCTTCTATTAAGGCTAGAGATAGCCCCTTGGCTTGCTTCCTAAACCTAGTATTTTGTAGATTTTTTGGAATTTTAGTTGTAAATGATGTTTTAACCGTGAATAAATATAGATCTTGTATTTTTACATGATTTGTATGAATTAATGATTCCAATTGATCTTTTAATTTTATTCATTTGTCTATGGATGTTAGAATGAATGGTCAAGTGTTTATCACTAAGTTTTATGATATTGATTCATGTCTATGTGTGTTGAAATTATAAATCTAGTGATGGTCAAAACATGGTATTTAATTGATTATTCTTGTGGTTTGTTTGATGGATCATGCGTGGTTTGTTTGATGGATCATGCTTATTTCTTAATGGATTGTGCTACCTCCTTAGTTTAATTTTTATGTCATTAGTGTAGTTGTAGTATAATTGCTTTAATTTCTTAGATAGGTGGATAATCCATTCTTGTTGTTTGATGATCCATGCTTATGAGTACAAGTAGTATATTTCTCTAGATTTTTGTGTGTTCATCAATTGTGGTTTAATTGAATGGCTAATGGTTTTATTTGATAGGTTGTGCTACTTACTAGATTGATTAGACAATTTATGCTTATTTGTCATCCATGCTTAGTTTTCAATTGATGACACACATACACATTTGATTTACAACATAAAACTCCCCTCAAATTTACAGTTGCTAATGTTTAGTGAAGTGAAGCTTAGTGGTAAACTCTAAGCCCCATGACCTTTCTCTCATTCACTAATCCCTAATCTCTAGATTGTTATTTAAATTACATGTTTTAATTGAACCATTAGTGTAATTCAACCAACTAAACCCTATTTGATCATTCGACCTACTAATCCAACATTGATTTCGAAATACCTTGCAAATCCCTTAGGACAATCCCTACTCGCTCTTGCTACGTTAGTAGTTAGTAGTGGTAATAGCTTTTATAAATTCAAACTTAGCCACATTATCACATTTTACATCACAATTTTGGCACATAGGAACAGCCGTGACCAATAGATGTTGACTCTTAACATGAGATTATGTCTTTCATGGATGGGCATTCAGGTTACAACCAGATATACATTGCTGAGGAATATATTCCGAAGAGCGCATTTTAGGTGCCTAGGGTCTATTGGAACTTTTGAATGGGTTGTTATACTATTTGGTTTGAAAAATGCTAGAGCGACCTACCAAAGGGCAATTAATGCTACCTTCCATGATATAATTGGCTGTTTTATTGAAATCTATATTGATGATGTGGTAGTAAAGTCATCGGCCAATGCCCATTTGAAGACAACTTTCGAAAGAATGCAAACTCACAAGCTCAAGATAAATCCACTTAAATGTGCCTTTGGAGTGGCTGGTGGAAACTTTCTAGGATTCTTGGTTCACCGTAGGGGGATTGAGGTAGACCAGAATAAAACCAAGGCCATCATGGACACTGTAAAGGTTCATCAGCCAAGTTCAGTATCTTAGAAGATTAACAAGAATTGTGCAGGAAAGATCCATGCTTTCTCACCATTGTTGAAATTAAAGCCGGAAGAAGAGTTTAAGTGGGAAGAAAGGCATTAGTATGCTTTTGAAAAAATCAAGGAATATCTGGCTAATCCACCAGTTGTAATGCCACCACGGAAAAAATGGCCGCTGAAACTTTATTTATCAACGGCGGAAGAATCCATTGGCAGTATGCTAGCTCAAGACAATGAAATAAGGAAAGAGTAGTCTATCTTTTATTTGAGTAGAACATTAACATCGGTCGAGTGTAGATACACAGTGATTGAAAAGCTCTGTTTAGCCTTATATTTCTTTGCTATAAAGCTAAGAGTATATATGTTGCCATTTGTGGTGTATGTCATTTGTCAAACTGATTTGATCAAGTATATGTTGTCAAGGCCGATGATTACCGGCCGAATCAGGAAGTGGGCATTAGCCTTGATGGAATTTAACTTTGTTTATGTACCACAAAAATCAGTAAAAGGTAAAGCATTGGCTAATTTTTTGGTCGACCACCCATCAACTGAAATTGATCCATACGTGTGTGATGAATTAGAGGCATCGACAATATTTGAAATGCCATGGGTTTTGATGTTTGATGGTTTCAACACAAATAAAGGGGTAGGTGCTGGAATTGTAATCATAGCTTCAAATGAAAGAAAGGTTTCTTTCTCTTTCTTCTTAGATTTTAAATGCTCCAATAATCAAATAGAATATGAAGCATTAATTATTGGTCTAGAGATTCTACTTGAAATGGCTGTAAGGAGTGTACATATCATTGGAGACTCAAATCTAGTACTGAGTTAGTTATCAAAAGAATTCAGACGTCTAAGCTAGTAGTTAAGACCATTTCACTCTCTGGCCACTCAGTTGACCACACAATTTATGAGGTTAAACTTAAGTTTCGGCCGAGAGAACACAATAAAGATGCTAATAACCTGGCTCAATTGGCTTCTGGAATTAGGGTTCCAGAAGGGATAGAAGAAAAATTAGTAAAGATTACTAGAAGAAGCCTTCCAATGGCTGAGATAAGAAATTCCAATATGGCTGAGTCATTTGCGGTTGAAATTCATAACATGGAGGAAGATGATTGGAGAATCCAATTGTAGCCTTCCTAAAAAACCCACAAAGGAAAACAAGTAGAAGAATCAAAAGAATGGCTTTCCAGTATATGTTACTCGATCAGGAACTTTATAAGAAAAGTGTGGAAGATGGCCTTCTACTTAAATACCTTAGCAGAAATGAGGCTGTTTCTGTTATGGCCAAGAATCATGGAGGAACTTGTGGAGCACATTAAGCCAGAATAAAGATGAGATGGTTGCTAAGAAGATATGGATATCATTGGCCAGGTATGCTAAAAGATTTTATGGACTATGTAAAAGGTTGCAAAGCCTGTCAGAAATATGGGCCGATCCAATGGGTTCCAGCTAAAGAAATGCAATTTTTTGTCAAGCCATAGCCATTTAGAGGATGGGCTATGGATCTAATTAGAATGGTTAATCCATTATCTTCTAAAGGTCATCATTGGATTATTGTGGCCACTGATTATCTTACTAAGTGGGTAGAAGCAGTGGCCCATAAATCAGTTAATCAAGCAACGATTATTGATTTTATAAAAAAACAGATCTTCCATTGTTTTGAAATTCCAGAATCAATCACTTCTAATAATGGGACGGTCTTCCGAGGAAATGAGGTATTAACATTTGGGGAAAAAGGAGTACAGATGTTAACTTCCATACCTTATTATGCACAAGGGAATGGATAAGTAGAGTGTTCCAATAAGACTCTTATAGGGATTATTGAGAAGATGATTGATGAAAAGCCAAGAATATGGCATGAAACACTTTCTGAGTCTTGTTAGGCGCTGAATGTTATATATTTTAGCCCCTTTATTTGCATGTTTTATTCTCTTAATAATAGTTTATTTGTGATTTTACATTGTTTTATTGTTTTTATTTATTTCAGGGCTTTAATTGTAAAATCAGTCAAGACCAGTGATTTTGAGCTTTAAAAGATGACATTCCGTGGGATCGAGCAATGTTGAAGATCCAAGTCTAATTATACTTAGAAAATAGTCCAAAAGAAGCCATAAGTTGATAAGAATGGAAAGAAGAAGAAAAGGAAAACTCCTTCTCCAAAAAGGAAACTTTTGCCGAAGTTGGTAACTTGAACCCGTTTTGGTAATCTGGCTGTATCTCTCTCCTTAAGTGTCAAAATGGCTAAATTCTTGCACGAATTAGAAGGAAATTAGAAGAGCTACAATTTGGTATTTCACGAGGATTCCCTAAAACAGCTGTTTACCTTGTCAAAATTGGCCTGGAAGTCTGTACGAATTTTGAAGTCCTTATTTGACATAATTTCTCTGTATGTCTTCTATATGAAAAAAGGAACTTTAGGGATGATCTTTTATTATTTAAAGGGGGTCCTCTACAACATTGAATCATCATATAGAGGAGCTTGAGGCTGAGATCAGATAGTAGCATTCAGAAGAAAGAAGAGATCGGTCCATGACGGTGAAGATGTCTTCCTCAACCATGAAGAATTTCACTCCAGTCATGACTGATTTTACAATTAAAGCCCTGAAATAAATAAAAACAATAAAATAATGTAAAATCACAAATAAACTATTATTAAGAAAATAAAACATGTAAATAAAGGGGCTAAAATGTATAACATTCAGCGCCTAATAAGTCCTTATAGGCCTACATAAATTCCAAAAGAACAAGTACTGGAATAACTCCTTGCAAGTTGACTTATGGGCATGATGATGTTCTTCCAATGGAAATGAAGGTAAGGTTGGCCAGACTTGTTTTTCAAAATGACTTAATACCGGCCGATTATAATGAAGCTATGTTGGTAGAATTAGAAGATTTGGATGAGGTATGTTTACATGCTTTAGATTATATAATTACCCATAAGAAAAATGTTATGAAGGGTTACAATAAAAGGGTAACGCCTAAAACTTTTACGGAAGATGACTTGGTATGGATGATTAAACTTCCAATTGAGAAGAATGATCCAAAGTATGGAAAATGGACTCCAAACTGGTGGGGACCATTTTTAGTTCATAAAGTATTATCAAAGGGTGTATATTAGTTGAAAGACTTAGATGGGGAAATGCATTCAAAACCTATCAATGTCCGATATCTGAAATGTTATCGGCCAATTATGTATGAAGTCTTGGAAGAAAAAAGGAAAACCAAGGTCAGTATACTTCCTAAGGCTGATTTGGTAGAATAAAACCATCTTCGAAGATGGTTTAAAATAAGTTAGTTGTTTTTAATTGATTGAGGTCAAAATAAAGATACATGCAGAAGAAAGTAAATTACCATTCAAAAAAGCCAATTATTTATAGCAGATTTTAGAAGTCCAGCATATGACCAAAATATTGGCCTAAAAGATAGCAGAGAAATATTGTTCAAAAATTATAGACCTATAAAATTGCTTTTAAAATCAGTCCAGACAAGTTTGGACTGATTCAAAGAAGCCACAACCTGTAGTTTGGAGTCTTCCACCTTCGGAAGAACACTTTGAACTTCGGTGAATTGCAACTTGTAGCCTTCGTTCTCTTTCTTCATTCCATCTAGCTTGGAATTAAGGGATTGTTGATCAAGTTGAACCTGAGCTAAGGCCTACCTTAACTCAAGTTCCCTAGTCTGAAGGCTATCTATTTCTTGCTTGAGATATTTGAAAGCAACATCACAGATTCTAAACTTAATAGCAAGAAAATCTTTCTTCTTGTTCTTTTCTTCCACCTACGAAATAATAGCTTGGGAGTCTTGGATAGACTTGGATAGGCTTGGAAAATGTGTTTTGAATGAAGAAATGACTGATCGAACCTCCATCAGGAAACCTTGGTGTTGGTTAAGTTTAATCAAAGCCATTGTAAGTTCATTTTCAATGAAAGGGAGATCGGCAAAGTCATATTGAAAAAAGGTCATCAAAGCTTGTTTGTCTTCTTCAAAAGTTTGAGAAGTACTGGGAATAAGAGCTAAAGCGCTGCTAGAAGAAGTCATGCATTCCTCAACCAAGGACTCAACAGCTTGGAAGTAGTCACTAAAAGCCGAAAATGATCCCATGGAAGTTTGAGGTTGGGTAAGAGTGTCCTACAAAAGAAGGATAAGGTTAAGGAAATATGAAGAGATTAGCAAAAGAAAAATTGAGAGTTACCTTTTTCTGAGGAGAAGCGGATTCGACCACTTCTTTCATAGCAGAATTTCCTGGTTGGGCAAATTTCCCTACTGGAGGAGTAGGTGGGTCCCTTGGAAGAATGACAGTAAGAGATGTCTGTTCTTTCAATGATGATCTTAGAGGACTTGGTGGAATAGGATCAATAGGGCTATATGAAGAAGTATCTTGGAAGAATTATGTTAATAAACATAGAAAAAGATAGGAAAAAGAAATATGAAGTTTCATAAAATACCTCAGTGGAAGATTTTCCTTCAAAATTAGCTGTCTTTTCACTACTATCTTTTTCCACGACCTCATCTTCCTCAGAGTTGTTTTCTTTTTTCTCTTCTTCTTTTTATTCTTCTTCCATTTTTTCTTCTTATTTTTTCTCCTCTTGTTCTTCTTCTTTTTCTGTTCCTACTTTCTCACTTGTTCCTACTCCTTCAATCTCATATTTTTCTTCTTCTATGTTAATACTTAGACTTTTTTCACTCTCATCAATAGTTTCTTTAGGAATAGGAAGTTATCTTCTAATAAGAAGACGTCCAGATCTTGCAATACCTTTGGAAAGAGATTGTTGAGCAAGAACCTAAATACAAGAGAGAATGTAAGGAGCTTTCTACTAAATCAGAAAAAAAGAAAGAAACAGTAAAGGGTATACCTTTTTGTCCGAAGAAATATTTCCTTTGGGAGGCACTGTCTCGGCCTTTTACTGTGACTCTGGGATGATACATCTTTTTGTAGTTTTGGAAG
Source organism: Cornus florida (assembly GCF_030987335.1). Classification (NCBI taxonomy): domain Eukaryota; kingdom Viridiplantae; phylum Streptophyta; class Magnoliopsida; order Cornales; family Cornaceae; genus Cornus; species Cornus florida. Next base: position 79,047,754 of record NW_026775572.1, read on the forward strand.
ATCCTGATCGTCCTCAGAGTCAACAAGTAAAGCTGCCAAGGAAAGAAAAGAGGCGAGCAATTAAGTTGAAAGAACTAAGTCTGTCATAACAAATTCTTACCTTGTTTTAAGCTAGTGCCTCTTTTGGTTCTCTTTACCGGAGAGGCAAGGGTTGTTTTTGCCTTGGCTGGTTATTTTCTCTTCTTTCCACCTTTTTTAGGGCTTTTGATAGGATCGGTTCCTTGGAAGGTAGGATTCACAAATTTGAAGGAACCAAGTTGTGTGGTGATGAGGGAAGAACAATCTATTTCTCTGGTTTTCACAATATAGGAAGACCACCATTTTTAAAAGGTTGGGTTTGAAGATGGTTCTTCAGTGAAAGGTTTAAATTGGAAGATTTTCTTTAAGGCCTTGAACCTTTTGCTCACAGTTTTGACAAATTCCTCATCATTAAACTTCACACGAAGATGGAAGGTACTGTTGAAAGAAGGACACAACTGTTGAGGAATCATTTGCCGTAAACCAAACTGTCGTGCAAGTTGAGTAGGATTGTAGAATTCTACTCCAACTCTACTATTCTTGGAAGAATAGGGAGCGGTATTGGAATGGAGATCCATGGCCATTAAAAAGTTGGCCATATTGACTTTTGTTCTTCTGATAATCGCTTGGTGGAAATAGGGATAGGGGAAAGCCATGTTGGAGTTTGAATGCCGAAAGAAAATGGAAGGAATTTTTAAGGAGTTCTGGTTTGGCAATCTTGATAAAAGAAAGTGAAACTATTTGAAAGATTGAGGTTCAGGCATGGCTGAAGCGTAACTAAAAGAAATTAAGGCATCATTGGCCAAAGGTCTAACTTTCAACCCTAACTCTGAAAAGTAAATTTGAAGCCAGAGTTGGAAGATCCAAAATGGACCACCCATTCTAGAAAAGTCAAACACGATCAGATCATGGAGGCCCTATAAAGATAAACTAAAACCAGAGGAGCAAGTGCTAAAGGGGAACCTTTAGATAAAGCAATGGCTACTTCTACCAAGTCTTTGGTAACCTGCAAATCTGGAACACATAATACGAACCGATTAAGCCATACAAGTAAAAAATAATGTGTTCTACATTTCGACCTGAGGGGTATACTTTATACAGGCTTAAAGAAAATAGCCATAAGCTACCTCATAATTCTTTATGCCAGATTCTTTGGTACAGTAATGGAAGGCAGTGTCAGGGCCATAAAGAAGATAATTAACTTCAATGTCAATGGGTTTCAAGCCAATTAAATGACAGATATCTTTCAAAGTAGGAGCCATCATACCACAATTTAGATGCAATGAATTTGTGGTAGAATTCCAAAAGAAAAAGGCAGCGAAAAATAGAGACTTATCTTGGATTGGAGTCACTTTACTGAGCTGAATAGCATTGTAAATTCCAAGTTGTTTCTAGTTGTCGCCATTCAATGGAGTCATCTTATCAACCCAGGTGTTCCAACCTTCAAATGGCATAACCCAATTTTTTTAATTAAAAACGGGTAAGTCGCCATTAGAGGCCTTTGGAAATTTTTTCAAAAAAGGAAGGAAATCTTCTACTAGAAGATAAAAGGAAGAAATTGAAGAGTGGATTTTGGAAGGAAAAGTTGGACCAACAACTTTGACATCTCCAAGGAGAGTAATTAAAGACTCTGGGTAGACTTGGTCAATTGGAAGAATAAAGATAGCTTTGGCCACTTGCCTACCATGGGTTAATTTAAGATCAGAAGGTAGCGACAAATCAACAGCAGAAGATTTTCCGTTGGGTGCCATCCGAGAGATTGAAGGGAAAGCTTCAACGGAAGAGGAAGGATTTGATAAAAAAGGGAAAATTTTTGATTTTAGCGAAGAAAATGGCATAATAAAATATAAGGTTTTACAACTTAAATGGGATTAAGGAAGGCATGCATTTAATGGTGGTAGTTGAAGGATTTGTGGCCATTAAGTAAGAATAGATGGCTGTTAAATCAAGAATAGTGCTCAGAAGAAAAGGAATCTTTTTAGATGTCTTGATAAAGCCTATGCGGATATCTAGAAAGTTTTAAATTTTAAAAATTTAAAAGCCTGATCTTGGAAGATAGAAAGCCCTCAAAAATTGGGGGGCATAATGTTGGCACATAAAAGTAGCAGCTCAATAGGCAACCACTTCAATGATGACATGGTGCAATAGATGATGACAGTTGGCAATGAAATTGTGGAATGTCCTGCTTCCTATAATTAAGGAGGAGATTGGCCAAACAAGTTAGACACATATGAAAACTGCTATAAACTACCCGACTCAGTTTAGAATTTCCTATTTTCACGGAGTTTGAAATCAAGGAGTGGATAAGGAAAGTGGTTCCTAAGATCTAGGGATAAATAGGATCGTGGTTAAACTTACAACCTATTTCAATGAGGAATGAAACAGTAGCAATTTAAGGACGTGGTATATATATACAGATGTATATATGTTCACACATTTTTTGGCTTCACAAGGCCGATGGACTTTGCGGGCATGCCAGAGTATTTAAATACTCAAAATATGATTGAACATCAACTATCCCTTTTTGGTTGGTGGCTGACTTCAGGCGAATGTATGGGAGAGAGAATAGTAAGAACTCCCAGCGAGGTTCTTTTTCTGCCTTGTTTGCAAGCACTCTTATAATAGTGTTAAAAGAATAAAAATGCAATTTAAAATAAAGTAATTTAAATTAACTAGCTAAATTTAAATGGACTATAAAGGAATTGGCCGAATTGAAATTAACTAAAAAGTAATGTGTGCAATGGAATGAACTGGCCTTATTAAAGTGACTAAAATATGATCAAAGATTTGTCATTGAATCAGTTTACATAAAACAATGATTAAATTGTAAATAGTATAATTAGACATTGTAAGAAAAGTGATAAGTTACTGGAACTTAGATTCCTTGAATAGAATTTGCCATTTGGACAAAAGATTTGAAGATAATTAACGTATAGTCATTTGATGAAATTTGGATTCATGTTATTTTGTGGGTGATGTTGGACGAATTGTAAAGATTACAAACTTTCCTATTTATAGAGTTTTTACTTAACTTATTTTCCTAACTTTTTGCTAGAATATATCTCCTGCCTTGATTCTTCCTCTTCGTAATTCAAACTGAGTCAACACTTGTAGCATATTTGAATTTCCGCATGTTATGTTAAAGCTTCCCTCTTATATCACAGCTAAACTTCCTATAAAATAGGAATTTAGTTGTTGCCTTTCAACCAAACTCTAGCCTTTCTCCTTTACGTCAATAGCCCAATTTGAAATAGTCAACCATTAGTTGCTAAAATTTAGCAACTTCCTTGTAAACTTGGCAACCTTATCTCCATAATTATAGCAGCCCTAAGTGCAATCCATTTTATTTCTTCATATTATCTCCAAAGTGGCCTTCTTTTGGCGCCATGTCAAGGCCACTTGTCTCTATTTAATTCATCCACGTCATTGCTGAGATGGATGCCAATTTTTGGTGCCAACAAATGCCCCCCAAATTTTAAATGTCTTATCGGCCACCCAAGCCAATAAGATTTTTGGAATTTTAAAGGGTATTGAAAATCACATGGAAATGGCAGCCAACGAGCTTCTAAACTTTATTTCTTCCGGATCACTTCTAAGTTGATCTTTATTTTATGTTAGTAAAAAATGGCTGATCCTGGTTCTTCTATTATTCCTACAAAGTTGGTTGATAACCTTCAAGGTATCGGCCATTTTTAAACCCATGATAGACCTCACCATTGAAGTTTCCCAAATCTACTAGTAAGGCATGATCGTGATTGGCCAGGATCAGGTTATTATATAATGTCATTTGGGCCGATCTAACTAGCTTCTCTGTTGGAAGAACAAAATTCTGCCAATATGGAGATTCTCTAGTGGCTGATCCTCTTGAATTTTTATACTCCCATGGAGGTTCTGAAAGCACCTCATCCAAAGTTTCTAAAACTTCATCTTCTTTAATGATTTCAGCTATGTCAGCTGAAAATACCAAGAATAGTATTTCTTTGGTGGCCGATTTATTCTCGGCTAAGTAAGCTTTCAGAATGTAAGCGGCCATGATGGCCTGACTCTTTCTTGATTCTTTATTTGGCACTTTAACAACTGGCCGATGATGTAATGACCCGGCCTTTTTCCTCCTTTTCCATTTTTGGCGATTTTCTTTTTTCGTCTTTTTCCTATTTTGTCTTTTCCCTATTTCGTCTTTTTCCCGTTTCTTTCATTTTTCCTTGCATAACCTTACTTGTTGTGCTCGGATTTGATTCCGGTTTTGCATGCATTCATGGTATTTAAATTCCATGACATCTACATTTTTACTTTTGTAGAAATGCATATTAAATGCTTACTTTCTTTGTAAAAGCCATGAAAACAAGACTTTTTGTAATTATCCATAACTTGAGGGATTTTTGGGTAATTAAGTAAAGTAATTATTTTTCGTCTTAGGGACCATTTTGTAATTTAATTTGGAAGATATTTTCAAACAGTACTTATTTGCAATTTTTGAAAAGTGTAACAAGTGTCACACTCTCATTGGTCCACTTGTTGACATTTGTGTGGAAACACTTTGATACGTTGGATGATGACATGTGGAGGGTGGAGATTCACCCACTTGTTGGCCTAGGATTGGTACACTTGTTGGCATGGATGGTTGACAAATATAGGTTCAATATTAAGTCTTGGAAGTTTACATAGGATGGTGACAAGTGTAGGCTTGTGATTAAGCCTAGGAATGAACCATAGATTCATGACAAGTGTAGGTTCACCATTTAGTTTTGCATTATGTGTGTGAGAGAGGTAGTGTAAGAGCACATAATGAGTGGAGGATTTCTAGCCCTTCCACTCACCATTTTACACTTTATCATTTTCATTTTCACTTGTCTTCAAGAACCATAACCTAGCCACCATTGGAGAAAAGCTTGGTTAATAGTTTTTTTTTCTTCATTTTGGCCTCCTTCCACTCACCTTAGACATAAAACCTTGGAAGACAAAAGCTTCCTCTCACTCCCCTCTTCATTAACCCTAAACTTGTTTTCCATTTTTGAACTTGATTGCTTGGATTATAGAGATTCAATTCTCTATTGAGGTAGGGGTGTTATCATTTATCTTCCAAGTGATTTTATTTGTTCCTATAGTGATATCTAAGTTATATGTTTGTCTTGTATTAAAATGAGAAATAAATGATTAATTGTGACTTGTATGTAATTCACTTTAGACTTGATAAATAACATGACCATGGCTTAATTCATAACTTATGTTAATTTGAAGTCATTTAGAGTTGTTTTAAAATCTAGAGGGATTAATGAATTAATTTAATTAATTTTTATTTATATACTCCCATGACTTAAATCAAGTTTTGAAGTGATTTATATAATAACCATGACATGTACTACAATATATATTAAATTGAGCATGTTTGGATGAGAAGTGAAATCTAGGGAATTTAGTTATTTTATTAAATTGTTTAAATTATGATTTTTAACTTATATCATACTTGTGAGGTTATGTTCTTGTTGTTGAATGATATTGTTGTAATTAGTGGCAAATAGCAAAATGATCATTCAATGTTCTTCATGCCATTTTAGTTGAGAACTTAGGGCATGCATTGTGTTTCCAAAATTGATTTATGCATGTTGATGGCTTTATATTGTATATATATATGTTATGTTGATACATATATGTAATGTGCACAAAATGTTAATTTTGGAAACTTGGGGATGTCGTTATTATGACTATGGCTAGCGCATGGTTCTAGTACGGGGGAAAGTCCCTCTACAAGTCTAGTGCGCACATAAGAAGGTTACCCATGGGCTAGTAACCCTAAAGTAACCACATTGCCGGTTTGATCCGGCGTGACGTCCAAGTATCCACTTTGGTTTGATTTTGCATTTAAATTCCAAGTTGTTAACTTTGTAAAATTACATCTCATTGTGTTATGTTGAAAGTTCTATTGTCACTTGATAGCATAAATTAAATGATATTGGATTGTAACTTGGTACAAAGATAAACCTATGCATTCCCTACGAGTAAACTTGTTTACTCACCCCTAAGTTAATGGGTGTTTTACAGGTAAAGAAGCCTTAGTGTGGGATGCACAACATTCTTAGACTTACTAGAGTTCTTAAAGTATATTTTGATGACATAGAATATGCATATGTTAGCATATCTTGTCCTACTTTTGCTTACTTTGATAAAACTTGTACTTATTGTCTAAGTTATGTAATATGCACTTAAGTGCACCTTTTGACACTCTTAGAATGTGGTTGTAATGAGGTCAAGGGCCAAATACACTTATGTGAAATGTATGCTAACTTTGAACTTCATTGTTGCCTATGGAAGATATGTGGATTAATGCATTGAAGGGTTCTATTTTGCATATGACATGCTATGAGGCCATAGGCCATTGCAACACATCTATTTTATCATATTACATATGCTTGCATGCTCACTTTGGCAAACAAAACCATCCTTGATGAAACAAAGACTCTAAGTAGCATTTTTAGGGAGTTTTACCCTATTCTGTTCTGGGGGAATTTCGGGTATTTCAAAATGCGTTTTTTTCATTTTTCCTCACGAGTCACATAGAAAACTCAATTTTGAGGGGGTTTATTCTTTGTGTTTTTCCAGAAACTGCCATCTTGGTCCTAAAAAATCGATTTTTTTCCGAAAAATCATTGCTGCCAGGTTTTTGCCGACTTTAGTGCAAATATACTTGGTACTATTCATCGACTTTTTTTTAAAAAGCGTGACGACCGATCCGAAACTTCCGGGGGTCTTGTGGGTGTATTTTAAGATTTTATTTTCAATTTAGGCAATTTAAAAACCTTCCGAAGCCCCATTTCCTTTCTTTGGGCAGTAGCTTGGAACGATTTTTGACCTCTAGACCTGATTTTCTTAAGGGTATTTTGGACCTTTTACAATGCATTTTTTTGGTTTCCGTCTGCGTGTCAGGTAGAAAGCTTGATTTTAGGGGGGATTTCTTCTTTGAGTTTTTCCAGAAAAGTCCGTTTAGATGCCCGTTTTTACTCTCAGTTGCAGCAGTAGTGGGTGACGGCACTGTAGCTGTCACGGCCTTCGTCGGGCCGCCGCGACGTCGATTTTGTTTTTGACCTTTCTCCCTCATCCGGACTCCAAATCAAGTGAGTTTTTTTTTTTAAATTAATTTATTTTTCATTGTCTTCCCAGTGGTGTGCTCGATAGCACTTGAATCCATTTTTTTTGTAAAATGACCATTTTGCTCCTAGGTTCCTTTTTGTCCGTTTTTGAAACGACTCTTCCGCATTGGTTTTCCTTTGGGTTCCATGACCTCATTGAGAGTCACATTGGTGTCTTAGAGATGCATTGTATCTCTAGAGACCATTGTTTCACCTTTCGCTTCCGCATTTCGGATCCGTTATTGGGTCATCTTTTGGTCATCACTGACACACCGGGTTTACAAAACTTGGGCCGTCACAGATGAAGCTTTATCCTCGGCCAAATACCTTTCTGACTAACGTTTTTAAGTTATCATCAGCCAGACTTCTTTTTATAGTGGCCGATGCTGGTCGCCACGTTTTATTTGTTCTTTTGAACTTTAATAGAACATGATTCTCGTCGTCTAGCACTGCATCGGCCACGTAAAATTTTACACTATATGGCCGATTTATTTGCTTCCACAAATTTCTCTTCAACTTAACCTTTTTTCGTTGTCATCCCTGCTTTCTTTTCCTGAAATTTGGTCGAGGACGACGAGCTAAAAGAATTCTTTCAACCAATGACGGTTCTGGCTGAGGATTAGATATCACTCTCGGCCAAGCATTCTAGTAATCTAGCCGATTTGATCCTGCAATTCTTTTACTTTGTTGAGAAGTGAATCTCTCTTGAACATTTCTTTTAGAAAACTGAGTTTGGACTTTTATTTTATAAAAAAAATTTAACCTTACCTCGGTCAATAACCTTCCACTGAGGGTAGCAACCATGTTGAATAAGAGCAGATTGTGTTTCTCTCAATTATCCTTTTAATTCTTCTACAACCATGGCATTTGGAGTGGCTTACAGTTTACTCTCAGCAACCTTAGGCTGATTCCTTCCATCAACCTTATCTTTGGGAGCCTGGCCGATCACATTACTACCGGCTATGAAAAGATCATTGTCGACCCCCTTGACTTCCGATAACTTTATGGAGAACTTCAAAATGTCATCTTCAATTGCCTTTTTCCAATATCATATGCTCCCTTTTTGGCTGATACAGTAGATGTTCGAGTGCTACATGTGGCTGACTTTGTCTTGGTAAGGCAAAATTGATTGTAAAATATTTCTTCCATCTGTTGCCAATTAAGGATGGAATTTGGTGGCAAATGAATATACCACGTGAAGGCTGCCCCTCTCAAAGAGTTTGGGAAAAGCCTCATCTTCAACCAAGGGTTTGTACTAACCTTACCGCATTGAGCTGTGAAGCGGCTGATGTGCTTTACTGTTTATTTGTTTCCTTCGCCATTGAAAGTCACAAAGTTAGGGACATTGTATCTTACAGGAAACTTTATCAAGTCATATAAGTCTGGATATGGCTTTTTGTACATTGGTCGGACTATTCGCTTAAGGCCATTACCATATTCTTGCTTAATAATATCAGCTAATTGAACCTTATCGACCGTCATTGGCTGATTGGGCTGATCAATGATTGGTCGATCTTGATTTGCCACTAGCGGTTCATTTACCGTTAGTGGTTAATTGGCCATCAACTGCCCATCGAGTACTAAAGGTTTTGGCCGATATACTACTGGTGGCTGATTTTTTGCTAGTGGCTGATTATAATTTAACTAATCTTTTGGCTGATATGTCATCTGCTACCCCCCAAGTTTTAAATTTTGTAGTATAGGAGCAGTAGGATGATACTCTGTCCATTCTTGTTCTGAATGATTTACCACTAGCGGTGATTTGCTAGTGGCTAATTATAATTCGACCAGCCTTCTGGATGATTAGCCATCGGCAGTTCCCCGAGTCCCGACTGTGGTGATTCATGAGCATAAAGTGGATTTGGAGCTCTCCACCTTACCTGGTTGCCCCCCAAGTTAAAAGGTTTTGGCTGATGTACCACTTGCGGCTGATTTACCGCAGGTGGATGATTGTAAATCGGCCAACCTTGTTGTGATTGACTTACCACTAGCAGCTGATTTTTCGCTAGTGGCTGATTATAATTCAGCCAATCTTGTGGCTGATTGACCATCGGCTGCCCCCCGAGTGTCGAAGGTTGTGGTATGGAAACAACAGACTGTTATTCTGGCCATTTTTTTGTGATTGATTTACCACTGGCGGCTGATTTTTTGCTAGTGGCTGATTATAATTCGGTTAATCTTATGGCTGATTAGCCAAATGTTTCCTTCAAAGTCTCGGCTGTGGTAATTCCTGAGCATAAAGTGGATTTGGAGCTCTCCACCTTACCTAATTTCCCCCCGAGTTAAAGGGTACCTGAGAAAGGTTTGAAGGAATTAACTGTGGTCACTGATGCTGATTCGTCATTGGCGGTTACTAAAAATTTGGAATAGTTGGCTATGGTTGGGTCTCTTCCTAAACTGGTGGTAAATTTAGTGGCAAACTTGCTACCGTGCTTAGTTGAAGTAGAACCATAGGTGACCATGGTTGTGATGGCTCAACGGCCGCTGCCGGCTGAACAAATTGTGATGAAATCGGCTGAGTAGTCGATTCCTGATTACTGGAGCTCCCAACCTGAGCCGGCCTATTCATAATAGTGGCTGAAAGCTGAGATATTTTTTTATGCAAGTCGTTTTGACTTGCACTCATTCTTCCAATCACCTCTAACAGAGAGAACACTTGTGTTTGAACCATTTATACTTTTGATGGTATATCTAGTTCATCCACAGGGCCAAGGTTGAGTTACCAACCTGAGCTGGCTGATGCCCTTCTTCCGGATCATCATCTATGGCTATGGCCTTAGAGTTCTTCGGCCCACTAGGTATATCCTTTTAACACCAAGTGGGGGTCCCACCAGGCATGCTAAATTATGTTCACGCATTTTTTGGCTTCATACCAGCTGATGGAATTCTGCGGAAATGCTAGAGTATGTAATTACTCAAAATATGATTTAACACCAACTATCCATTTTGGTTGATGGCTGACTTCTAGCGAATGTGTGGGAGAGAGAATAGTAAGAACTCCCGGCGAGGTTCTTTTTCTGCCTTGTTTGCAAGGACCTTTATAATAGTGTTAAAAGAATAAAAATGTAATTTAAAATAAAGAATAGGCTGAATTGAAATAGACAATAAAAGGAAATTGGCCGAATTAAAATTGACTGAAAAGTAATGTATGCAATGGAATGAACTCACCGAATTAAAATGACTAAAATCTGATCAAAGATTTGTCATTGAATCCTTTTACATAAAACAATGATTAAATTATAGATAACATAATTAGACATTGCAAGAGAAGCGATAAGTTACTGAAACTTAGATTCCTTGAATGGAATTTTCCATTTGGACAAAAGATTTGAAGATAATTGACATAGAGTCATTTCATAAATTTTGGATTCATGTTGTTTTGTGGGTGGTGGTGGACGGATTGTAAAGATTACAAACTTTCCTATTTATAGAGTTTTCACTCAACTTATTTTCTTAACTTTTTACTAGAATATCTCTCCTACCTTGATTCTTCCTCTTTGTAATTCAAACTGAGTCAACACTTGTAGCATATTTGAATTTCCACATGTTACGTTGGAGCTTCCCTCTTATATCACAACTAAACTTCCTATAAAATAGGAATTTAGTTGTTGCCTTTCAACCAAACTCTAGCCCTTCTCCTTACGTCACTAGCCTACTTTGAAATAGTCAACCATTAGTTGCTAAAATTTAGCAACTTCCTTGTAAACTTGGCAGCCTTAACTCCATAATTATAGCAGCCCCAAGTACAATCCATTTTATTTCTTCACATTGTCTCCAAATGGCTTTCTTTTGGGGCTATGTCAAGGCCACTTGTTGCTATTTAATTCATCCACATCATCGCTGAGATGGCTGCCAAATTTTTGTGCCAATAATATATATATTCAGATGAGCAGTTAAAATAACGTGGGACACGTGGCAGCAATGGAAGAAGTTCACAGTTCGTAGGTTTGGAAGTTGGGTTTCTGCAGGTGGACATTGGACTTGTGTTGTGTAAAGAATAAAAAGGCAGTTGCTTAAAAGGACATGCGTCCTTCTTGTAAGGCTTGTAATGCCTATAAATAGTTTATTTAGGACTATATTGCAAACTCTCTCAACGACATCAATTAAACTTTCAATATTTGTCATTTTAATTCAAGCAATTTCAATACAAAGTTATTTCAATTCCTTTACATTCATGCACTTACTTTCAATATTGTATTTCAATTCATTAGATAGCATTGTAGTATTAACTAAAAGTCCTTTCATCAAAGGCAAATCCGAAATTTCACAATCGCCTTATCGTTCCAAAAGGATCTTCCTTTTTGTTTAATCTCTCTGAATCTTCCGAGATTCTGGCACGCCTGCGCATTCTAAGTGTCCCAATTTTTTGCGAATAGTAGGTAAAGATGAGCCTTTGATAAAGCAAGTATAGGTTAAAACCCTGTTTCTACGCAATTTTTTTTTTTTAAAAAAAAAAACATATTTGTAAACGCTAAATCCTCTTTCTCCGAACATCACTTTTAACCATTATGGTAAAAAAAAAATGGCATAGGCTCATAATTGTTCAATTAGGAAGAACAAAACTATTAAAATAATTTGGGTTCCAAAAGGAACACTTCATAAGAAAACTAACTTGGACCCAAAAAGGTTTAGATACCAAACCAAATCAGTTGAGCTTGTGTGGTAGGTTTGTTTGAAATCATCATCCCCTTTCAAGTCATTTGTTGGTACTCTAGTTCGTAAATCCGTGATGTACTTACGAGTTTTTGGGAACACTTTTATACGTTTTAATCCTTTTACGCTATTGTTTAATTCGTGTTTTTATATTTTATGATAATCTAATTATTTTTCTTTCCCTTTCCGTTTCTAATTTGTATTTTTATAAAGGCAGAAGACAAGTTAAATCTACTTTTATTCTTTATTTATTTTTGTTAAATCCCTTATCCTTGTCACTCCAAGGCATGGTTTTTAATCCAAGTAATGAAACATATAAACTTTTGAGAGTTGCATAGATTCTTATAGATCTTTGTAAATATTTACATTTTTTTTAGATCTTTTAAATTTTGTTGGTAGCTTTATTTATTTATTTATTTATTTTGAAAGCGTGTAGATGCTAGATCTTTTAGTAGAATATAAAAATATTTTCATAAGTATCACACCATATACTTATGGTTATTGATTAATTATATTTTGATAGTTATTTTCTGTATGGTTATTGTAAATTTGTGACCGTGTCAATTTGAATAAAATGAGAGTCTATTTTATCATTTGTAACTTTTTCTTATTTATTTTATTGTTTGTTACTATTTATACTTTTATTGTGTTTACACAGATATGATATATATACATATATATATATATATAAGAAAATAATAAGATTTATATGGTCGGATTTATGTTCTAAATTTTTAGCCCATATAACGTTATACATGTATTTATTCAAATTTATATTTTTATGTTTCTGTTTTTTAAACTTAATTTCTATAACGATTTTTTTTTCAAAAAAAAAAAAATTCAAATAATATTCGTACATTTTCGAATCCATGGCTTTTTTTAGTGTCGTATTTTACTATGGTTTGCACTACACATTGTATGGTATGTTTCATTCCACCGGGGCTTTCTTATCAACCTCTCTAGTCCAACCCAATTATGTCGTTTCCAATTTGATGTTAGTCTGGTTTGATTTCAAAATTGTTCAAAAAGAATTTTGAAAATTATATAACTTTACGATAAAAATTTTAAATCAATTAAAATTATATAATTATCTAACTCAATATATATATATATATATATATATATATATATATATATATAAATGAATTAAATAATTATAATGGTGTTCACTCTATATGTGTGTCATAATTGTTTTTAAAATTTATTGTTACCGTTCACATTTGAGTCGTGAGACTCGTGACCCAACAAACCCATATGGTCAACACAGCTACCCATGTGGACCCATGATTTGGTGAAACCGAAGTTGATCCTCTTCCACCTACTGACAAAACAAAAACTGACAGCTGAAAGCTGATCACAACTGATTTTGTTCTCTAACCATTGGAAACACATGGATGTGAATTTTAGAACCTTCTCATTTGTTTTTGAATGAAAAACAAACAAAGAAAAGTCAACAAAAAAACCCTTTAATTTTTCTTTGTAAAATTAACAAATGCTCTATAATTTTTTCTAGTACTTTCATGTATTTTTAAAATTTAATTTAAAATCTACAAAAATTATTTTCATATAAATAGTAAATCTTGCCAAAAATAATAACTCTCATTTTTAGCTATTTCAAAATAATTATAACAATTCAAAATGTAAAGTACTATTTTTTTAATATTCTTAATTTACCCTCTCTGTCTTAAAGTTATAAAAGCAAGAGGACTCACCATATATAGAATGATATATTTGAAAATTCATTCCCTATCCCTATAATAAAAAAAAAAAATTAAAACTAAACTCCTAAGAGGTTAGATTTCTAAAAACGGACATTTTTTTTTTGTGGACAGGAAGTAGTATATTTTTTGGCCGTCTCAAATAGCATTCTTCCATTTAATTTTAAACTAAAATGAAGAAAATTACCCAAAATTTTCTTCGTGTTTATGTGTTGATTTTTTATTTTTTATTTTTTTTTTATTTTTTTATTTTTTTAAGTTCTTGATTGAAGTAGAGAGAATGAGCATAGGTGTTTATGCAAATTTATAATATGTAAATCTAGTATTTGAAAAAGAAAAATGATTCTGATACCGAATAGTTGCAGTGAATTGTCTTTAATAATTTTTTTTTATTATTATTTCAAAAGCACAAAGGCCAAGCTACAGATCTGGAGCCTATTCTTCATTTTATTGCTTTACTTCATAATTTGTATGTCTTTTTTGACTTGGCTCTTTAACCATTAATAACACTAAAATTATTCAATGCCTTTTACCCATATATATATATATATATATATATAACCGTGCCAATATATATATATATATATAACCGTGCCATCAGGTTAATCAAGTAAAATATCTTTTATCTATCATGTCCCAAGACTTATAAGGTTGAAAAATATCGAGGAAGTGTATGCCAATTATGAAAACTCCAAGTTGGTGGTGGAGTTTTTACGTCTTTGGTTCACGTCACAAAGAATAAAGTTGAGAGAACAACTTGTCACTTGGCACATGGACCACTAGAGACATACAACCTGACCTCAAGAAATAGGCACATTATATGGCACTCTACTCATATACATTGACTCTCTCTCTCTCTCTCTCTCTCTCTCTCAGACAGGGACTTATAACTTGCAATACGAAGGCCAAACCTAAGGTCATTTTAGGGACCTCAATTTGTGGTTATTTACACTTTACTTTTAATTATTATTTTTATTTATTTTTAATTTTATTATTATTTTTTAAGTTCCAGGAAAGGCACATGCTTACAATATTGTACTCAACTTTTCCTTTAGGGTCAGTTTGGTTGGAGGGCAATGAAAGGAAAAGAAGGAAAGGTAATATAAGGAAATGAAATATTATGTTTGGCCATGCATCATTAAAGGAAAAGAAAGGAAATGGAGGAATTCAGAAGGATACAATTTAGGCATCTTGGGTTGGTTTTGTTATTCTTCCAAAAGTGGAAGGAAATGGAAAGAAAGGCAATAATTTTTAATGAAACTTTGTTAATACCAATTTTACCCTTATTTTTTTTATAGAAGACAAAATCTATAAAAACGGGTATGATAGTAAATTCATTAAAATAGTTTTCTTTCATTTATTTCCCTAAACATGATTACTATCATTTATTTTCTTTTCCCTTCTTAATCAACCAAACACAATAAATGATTAACAATATCCTCTCATTTCCTTTCTTTTCTTTTCTCTCTTAACTAATGTTATCCTTTCTTTTCTTTTCCACTTTACCAAACATAGCCTTAAGGAGGAGAGATCATACTATATGGTCATATATATATTGATCAAGTCATCTCTTTGATGATTTATATTAGCTCAATTTTTTTGATAGTTTCGAATTCAGAAATATCGAGCTAGTTCCCTCAAAATTTAAAAAAGAAAATGAAAGAAAGAAAAGAAAACATCCGCATAGACGATTAGTGTAATGGGTGGGCGCTTGCCCATTTACCCAAAAACTCAAATTATTAAGTAATGCTGCATACCCACCCATTCATACCCAATCACTTTTCTATCCGGATCCGATGTGAGACAAATGACTCTTGTACATTCTCTTCCACCAAACTCGCAATACTCTCATTACGGCTCGAGCCACCCTGCCTACCCAGGGTGCTCACCCGGACACCTTCCGAGTCGAACGCTTAGCGTGACATCGGATCAAGGATTGGGTCTGACTCTGATACCAATTATAACGGGTGGACGATTGCCTATTTACCTCAAAGATCAAGCTATTGGGTAGTGTTGCATACCCACTCATTTATACCCAATCATTTTTTTATCCGAATCCAATGTGGGACAAGTGACCCTTGTTACAATTAGCCTAGAGAAATTTTGAACCTTCAGGGGGTCAAGTCATAGGACTTGGATCTTCTAAGTTAGATCTTATCTAAGTTATCCTAAGTTGAATTATCTGCAAATTGACACGTGACATTTAAAATCTGTGTACTACTTGTGTTAAACCACATCAACTAATTTAAAGAAAGTTTGAAAACTGCACCTTTCGAAATAAGAAAAATTCACCATACTCTAGTGACGATAACGTCATTCTCTCCCCCTCATCTTTCCCTGTAAAATCGCTCCCTCTCTACTCTTGCTTATTCCCACTTGGGGGAATATTTCGAGCAAAAAATAAAAGTTCAAATTAAAAACCTCTGAAGTGGATTTTGCAGTTTAAATTTCAAAAAAATAGTTGAATTTTGTAATTTAGATTTCAAAAAAAAAAAGAGTGAAAAAAAGAGAGGAATTTTGCACTTTAAATCTCCAAGAGGAGAGAGAATTGGCGGTCTTTTTCGGAAAAGATAAGGGAGAAAGAACAACGTTAACGTTGTTAAAGTATTGAGAATTTTTCTTATTTTAAAACCGTACAGTTTTCAAACTTTGATAAGTTTTTTTATCTCAAAATTGTGCAGTTTTCAAACTTTCTTTAAATAGTTGACGTGGTTTAACATAAGCAGTAGATAGGTTTTAAATGTCACATGCTAATCTGAGAGAATTCAACTTAGAATAACTTAGAAAAGATTTAACTTAGATGATTCAAGTCCAAAGTCATATATGTTGGATAAATATGAAAAATGTAAAAGAGACTAATCCAAAATAAGTTATATTAATAAGTTATATTTTTGAGTTCAGGAATGCTATCCATCCATAGTGATTAGTCATAATAACTATAATTGTAATGACCCGGTTATCTTCCTCCCTTTCATTTTTCTCAAATTTTACGGATAAATTTTTTCCGTTTAATTTTTTTTTTTCTGAGCTCAGTTTCTCATCACTTAAGTGTCGTCTCGAGTGCTTGGAAATGGTTTTCGAGACTCTTTCTCTTGGATTGACAACTTCTTTTGAGGACCGAGTCATTTCTACATTTTCACTTTTCGGGAACTATTCACTTTTCGTCTTTTTCCCTATTCGGTCTTTTCCCCGTTGGTCACTTTTTGACACAACCTCATTTTTCGTGCTCAGAGTTGATTTCTGACTTCACGTATCTTCATTCTATGTGGTTTCCATGAAGTACTCTTTACTTTTGTAGAAAAGTACTCTGGTTGCTCCCGGTGTCCATAGGAGCATGGATGCACAGTTTTTCAGAATCTTTTTCTTTTCTTCGGGGTACTTTTCATAAATATCTTTTGAAGATATTTTATTTCAGGGGTTTTTAAGAAAATATCTTTTGGAAGATATTTTCATTCTAAGCAGTTTCGCAGTTATCCCTTTTTGTAAGGGCCATTGTGCAATTAATGAAAGTTATTGCAAAATACCTCGTTTTGATCCTCGATCCTCGTACGGGATTCATTTTCACTTTTTGTTGACTCATAAACTCTTAGAATTTCCTCTTGGCCGTCTTCCCTAGTTTTAGAAATTTCTGACCCCGGTTCCCGCCGAACTTGTTCGGGGCATATCTCTCTGTTCGGGACTCAATTTTTGACGTCGTTTTTCCCACTGTTCATATTTTCTCATTTCGGTTCTCTTTCATTCAAAGAATTTTGCCGTTTGAGCGCGTCTGCTCAAATTTCACTTTTCCGGACCCTACGGGACCTGTTCGGAACACTTTTAGGGTTTTTCTATAAATAGGGGATTTAAAGACAAAAAATCAGATTTTTCTCTCTTTCTCCCCTCTCTTGGCGGACCATCCATGGAAGCCATGGCTGCTGCCCTTCTTCCTTCTTTTCCGGCCACTTCCTTCGTGTAAAACGTCGTAGTACCTTAGTGTTTATGACTCGCCTTGACGACGCGCACCTTTCCCCCTTATTAAAACCCATTTCTTGCTATTTTTTGAGCTCGGGTTTGAAGCTAAGTTTAGATTTTCATGGTACCTCCTTGGTGTTTAATGTTCCTCTCATTGTCCCCGACGTAACCTAGGAGTATTGTCGGATTCAGAGCATTTTTCTTCTAGTAGGGATTTGAGATTTCATCTCAAATGGAGGTAGGGGATATTATAATTTATATTTTTGATGTATAGCATGCTATTGATGCTTATACAACTCATTTACACATCTTTGTATCAAATCTTGAGATTTTATTATTTATTTTTCTAGTATGAGATTTGATTTTCCTGGTCGGTTGTAGCTTGGTTTAAACATGTGGCATGATAGAATATTACCCCTTGATATGTTTATTAACATATATTAAATTGAGAGCATTTGAACAAGTATTGAAGTTTTTAATTAATATTTTTCTAGAATGAAAACTTAATTCATGTGATCTTATCTAGCTTGAAATTGATACATGATGTCATATTATATTAGGCCCTAACATACTCTTCAACATATATGAATTTAAGAATATTAGAAGATGTTTAAAAATTTAGAGACAATTAATTAATTTGATTAATTAATTTATTCTAAGTGCACTATTCACTCCATTGGATTTTCGACTTGATATTCTTCATGTGCATGTCATATACATTCCCATATATTATTTTGAGAATTTTCGGACAACTTTGATTTCTAGAGAAATTAATTAATTAGGTTAATCAATTTCTACTTAGCGTTCTAATGAACTAGACTTGTATTTCATGGGGCTTTTTTCTTTTTATCGTGTATCATGACTTGTTGCAACTTAGCTTCATTAATGTAGTTAATGAACTTGCACCCTAACATTGGAATGATTTAATTGTTCAAGTATTGTTAAACAAATCATTAAATCATTAATCTTATACTAGTGATATGTTTACATTAATGGATTATATGTGCTATATATCCTAGTTTGTAGTCCATGTAGAAGCATACTATGATTTCTTGACATTTCACATGCCATGATAGTTGAGAACTTAGGGCATGACTTGTGTATTTCCAAAATTTTGGTTGTGCATGAAATGTGTTCAATGCATTACTTGTATCTTAATGCTATCTTGACTTGCACAACTTGTTAATTTTGGAAACTCAGTGATATCAATCAAGAAGTGACATGGCTAGGACTTGGTTCTAGTACGGAGATAGAGAGATCCTTACACTATAGTGCGTATTTGGAAAAGGTACCCATGGGTTAATAGCCCTAAAGTGATCCCAAGATTACGGTTTTCTATTGTGTGCACTAGGAGAAGGTACCCATGGGTTAGTAGCTCTAAAGTGATTCCAAGAGTACGGTTTTAATTCGGGCGATATCCAAGTATCCACATTGTTTGATTTCACTCTTTAAATTTCAAGTTGTTATTCCTTGAAGATTTAAAACACTTTTTCATATTATATGAAATGTTCTAACCTTGTTTGATTGCATTGATATTATGCCTTATCCTTGATTTCACGCCTTGTCCTTGTCGTGTTAATTGAATTGTTTCAATCTTGTTAAATTTTCTTAGTTATCTTGTTTCATGTTACTTTATGCCATCGTGACTTAGGAATGATCTTATACATGTAACTTAACTTAAATTCTAGGTGGCATGGACCACATGTAATGATTTATATCAACATGCAAAATCTCTAAACTCTTAGATTTCAAGTGTTATCTTTTAAAGATCTAAGAACCTTGTCGTGTTATATGGAGTATTTCTTACCTTGTTTAATTGCATAGACATTATGCTTACTTCATATATTTAGATCTCATTCAGTATACTTGAAATTGTGCACTTGCTTTTTGTATTTAGATTCCATTTAGATTACTCGTGTCTTGTATACTTACTTTGTGTGTTTCTGATCCCGTCTTGTATACCTATGTTTTGCATACTTACCTCGCATGTTTTCATCTTCGTTTAGTACACTTGTAACCGATATGCTTGTATGTCGTGTATTTCATTTCAATTGCATGAGTAGCTTAGGATGATCCATGAGTCTCAGTTGGACATAGACGTTAAGTGGCATGTTCCTTTTCAATTGTTTCAAGTTAATGTAAAAATCTTTACAGAAATCGAGTCTATGCATGCTCATTCTCTACGAGTAAACTTGTTTACTCACCCCGAAGTTACTGAAGGTTTTGTTCAGGTACGAAGACTTGGTTCGTGATGCTCATCATTCCGTGGATGACTTGTAGTTTTTAAGTTTCTATTTCATGCAAATGTTAGCATGAGATGTCCTTTTGTAACTTTATATGTCAAAACTTGTATATTGATTCTAAATATGTAATGTGTACATAAGTACACCTTTTACAATGTGTTTAGCATGTATGAGATGAGGCTAGAGGCCAATGACATGTATCTTGTATCCTATGTAACTTTTAACTTCATGAAATATTATGAAAATATTAAAAAATGTTAAGTTATTGTTTCACCATGGGTGCATCGGGTGTGAGAATTCCATTTTCATTATTTCATAGGTTCTCATTAATCATGTATGAAGTGTGACCAAGGGCCAAACGGTCATTTGACTCCATTTTATAATTTTGGATTTCAAAATTTTTATTTCAAGTTCATTTTCACCTTTTTGGCTGTTGGGGGGTCGGATTTTGACTCGGCCATTTTCGGGAGCCATGGACCATTCTCACACGCTCAAAATCACCATTTACATCTATGTGCATGATGGTTTTCATGAAAAACCTCTTCCTTGGTGAAATGAGCCTCCGGTGGACTCGTTTCACACTTTTTTTGAAAAATCTTGTTTGAGGGCATTTTAGGGATTTCCTATGGGAAATAAATTCTGTTCTCAACTCCGTCACATAGAAAATGTGATTTTAGGGGGAGTTTCTTCAAGGCATTTTTCTAAAAAATGTCATCTTGATCTCGAAAACCACGTTGCAAATTCATTTTTTGGCATTTTCTACTGTTCCTGCTGCATTTACTGTTTCTGTTGCAGTTGAATGGGTTCAAGAAGGTTGAATCGGTTCAAGAGTCATTTTTTGGTCCAGCATAGGTGTATTGCCCATGTTGAACAGGTTCAAGGAGGTTGAACTAGTTCAAGTCTTGCATAATTGTTTTGTAGGATCAGCTTTGGTCTTCCAACTTTGAACTGACGTAACTCTTTTGTTTTGAGTCCAATTTGGTCCGTTCTTGAGTCTAAACTGACCGCGTCGAAATAAGATTTCCAATGGTCTAAATTTCAATTTCATATTCTTCTCCTAGTTCAAGATATCCTTGTTTTAGTAAGAGGGTGTCGGATTTGGTTCGAACCAGGATATGGTTCTTCTAGGATTTCACTTCCTTTGGCCTTGGGACTTCACATGAAGTTAGCAAAGGATATTTTTGGATGTTTTTGACCTCATTTGACTTGTTGGAAGTCAAATTCCTTCCTCTTAGGGTAAAATGACCATTTTACCCCTGGTCTTTCTTTCGGTACGGTTTTAATGCCCTTGTCTTCATTTTGTTTCCGTTGAGCCTCAAAACTCTTTCAAAGTCCATTCATGTGTCCTAGGGATAACGTACATCTCTATAGACTTGTTTTCAAGTTGCTTCCGCGCTTTATTCCTTTGAGTTCCGTAACCTCATAGAAGGTCATCATAGGTTCTTAGAGGTGTGTTGTGCCTTGGGAGACCGTTGTCTTGTTTCTTGCTTCCACATTCTGGATCCACTTCGGGTCTCACAGGATACACTGGGTTAAAAAATCTAGGGTCGTCACAAGTGGTATCAGAATGTCTAGGTTCTAATACCTTTGGACGACGGGTTTTGGGTGCATATCATGCTTGTGTTGCCATACTCTACGTGTTTAAATACTTCTTGATAACATGTTTTGAGTTGATAACATGTCTATTTGCTTATGTGGTAAGCTTACCTTGACTGTCTTAGCATATGATATATGCTCGTTTGCCTTAACACATGGTGTATACTTGTTATTTTAGCATGTGGTATATGCTTATATGCCTGAGTACATTGTATACGCTTATTCATCTTGACATGATTATATGCAGCATATTGGTGTGTCGTCGCACCAATGTCTAAAGATGTGCACTGAGAGTGTGAGTGTGCAATGTAGCTAAGTTTTAAATTTATAAAAGCCACTACTACCTCTAACTAAAAATATAGCTAGGGTGAGTAGGGATTGTCCCAAGGATTATAGGCGTGCTTGCAATGGAAACAATGTATAAGGTTAGTAGGTCGGGTGATCAAAATGTGGTGTGTTTGGTTGATTAGACTACAAACTAAACTAAACAAACTCAATGTAAGATAAACAATTTAAATGAAATTTTGAGAAAACAAGATATTGAGGTCTTGGGGTCTAGAGGTCACCACTAAACATCACCATTCTAGACATTTAATGTATAATTAATGAGGGGAAACATGTGTTGAAATTTGAGAGTGTGTGATTGATTGTTTCAACAAGTATGGATGACCAATTAAGCATATATTGTCTAAGCAACCTAGTAAATAGCACAATATATCAAACTAAGCCATTAATCCTTCATTTAAACTCACAATCCAAACACATCACATGGTTAGAGAATAATACTACTTGCATTCATAAGCATGGAACATCAAACAACAAGCATGGATTGTCCTCCCATCTAACAACTAAGGCAACTATACTACAACTAAGTTAAGGGCATGAAAATTAAACTAAATAAACTAAGGGAGAGGCACAATCCATCAAGACATGAGTATGAACCATAAAATAAACAACAATAGTAACACAAAAACTAAAGATAAACACATGAACACCTATTCTAGCATACATAGACATACGGATAGAATAAAATGATCAATTGGAAGTATTAAACCACATAAATCATTAAATAAACAAGATTCATATATAAAATAAGTGTCAAGATAAGATTACAAC
Source organism: Cornus florida (assembly GCF_030987335.1). NCBI lineage: Eukaryota > Viridiplantae > Streptophyta > Magnoliopsida > Cornales > Cornaceae > Cornus > Cornus florida. The sequence goes on from NW_026775572.1 coordinate 79,070,173, forward strand.
ACAAATCCCCTCAAAATACAAAGCATTAGAGTTTAGAAAGCATGCTTAGGGCTAACTCTAGCCCCAAGAATATGTTTAGCCACTTATTGAAGTAGTCATCCAACCTTCAAGCGCTATCTCCATGGTAGGAATGACCTCTTTCTTGATGAAAACCCTAAAAGAATGGAAGAACTCCCAAGAATGTGTCTCTAGCCTCTCCTCCTTTCTTTTCTTCATCTTTAAGAATGTTTCTAAGTATATGTCTAAGTATATGAGATGATATCTTCCAAGCTATGTGTAAAAATGACTCAAAATCATTATATAGGAGGCTCAAGTGTCACATCCAATGGTCTGGACTCGTGCACAAGGGCTCCTCCAATGATTGCACCATGAGACAACTTTTAATGAGCTGGAATTTGATTTAATTCGCACTTGAGAGAGTTCGATCGATCAAACTATGGTGAGATCGATCGAACTTAGGTGAGATCCATCGAATGCTGCAGAGATCGATCCATCCTTGGCGGCGCCTTCTTGAATAAAGACAAATCTCTGAGATATTTTGGGATATTTTGGGAAAGAGACAAAAGTGGTAGGTGGGGTGGTATATGTGGATAAGATCGAATATTTTCGATCGATTGAGGAGATGTTGGATCGATCGAACTTGGTGGATTCTTTTGGATAAGAACAAAGGCTTGGATCCATCTTGGAATATTTAGATCAATTAACTCCAGATCGATCGAAGGATTGCTGAGATCAATCGAACTTGCTGATTCCCACACTTTGCTTCATTTTGCTTCCACTTTGCTCCTTTCTTCCATTCAGCTTGGGATTGTTTCTTTTAAGCTCTTATTTGGCTGAATTAACTTATTTTTGGGATAAATGCCTGAAAAGGGCAATAACATGAAATTAGTCTAAAACAGAAAAGTAAGATAGATAAAGGTCCTAGAATACCTAAGCTTAAGGGGTTTAATTGCGCACTTTTCAGCGCTCATCATATATCATCATGCCTTACGTTCTTCTCTTGTATACACTGACATATCTTACGTGATTTTTACTACTTGTGTGAGTAGATAGTTCGTTGCTATGTTGCATGCTAGCTGCTTACTTTTATGTCTAGTTTTGACATCGTCTCTTTGGGTCTGTCGTATACCTTGGATGCATTCTTATTTCACGAGTTTCTTCCTTAGATAGGAGAAATTCACCCTGTAAGGACCCATGTCGGGAACTTTCTTGTCTATTTTCTTAGTTGGGTGTTTCTGGACCTTAGTCTGACGATTGATACGAGTAAGGCTCATGTGAGTGTAGAATCAAAGTCCTTGTCTGGTGGAGTGAGACGTTGGCCAGGGAGGCACCGTTTCATTTCCTTTCCCTTCGTAACTTCATAGGTGTTTTGCAAGGTAGGAGCTGCTAGCTCTACTTGCACTGTGGATCTAACGACTTAAGCATAGCGGTGCCTATGACATTGTTGTCAGAGTTTTAGGATTAGCTACCCCAACTCTCGCAGATGCCTGGTTCCCGTAGTGCTTTTGATAATGATCATTTTCGACATTGATGTCATCCGTATCGATGGGTTTTTCTGAGTTGACCTGGTCGAGGCATGTTATGAACTAGTGTCTTATACTGTCATGCTACCTTACTGACGAGTAAGTGTGGGCGGGTTCTAGTCGCTGTTTGTATTGCCTTGTCATTCTCTTCTTTTATCGTGTTTCAACGTTTCATTGTCTTGGGATTCTCTCGGTGGTTGACGTTGAGTTAACGTGCAGATTCGTGTGAGGTGTTGTCTCGGTTCATGGTTTCGTGTTCCTTCAGTTGATCTTGAGACTTCTGAAGTTGTCCTTCAGTACTTTATGAGCTGTCCTTGGTTTGACCTTGTGTTCGGTCCTTATTCTGTTCTTTTCTTGTATGTTCCTAATTTCGAGGACGAAATTTCTTTAAAGAGGGTAGGTTGTAATGACCTGGCCATTTTTCTTCTTTTCTTTTTTCTCAAATTTTACAGATAAATTTTTTCTGTTTAATTTTTTTTTCTGAGTTCAGTTTCTCATCACTTAAGTGTCGTCTTGAGTGCTCAGAATTGGTTTTCGAGAATCCTTCATTTGGATTGACAACTTCCTTTGAGGACCGAGTCATTTCCACATTTTCACTTTTCGGGCACTATTCATTTTTCGTCTTTTTCCCTATTCTGTCTTTTCCCCGTTGGTCACTTTTTGACACAACCACATTTTTCGTGTTTGGAGTTGATTTTTGACTTCATGTATCTTCATTCTATGTGGTTTCCATGAAGTACGTATCTTTACTTTTGTAGAAAAGTACTCTGGTTGCTCCCAGTGTCCATAGGGGCATGGATGCACAGTTCTTCAGAATCTTTTTCTTTTCTTGGGGTTTTTCATAAATATCTTTTGAAGATATTTTATTTCAGGAGTTTTTAAGAAAATATCTTTTGGAAGATATTTTCATTTTGGGCAGTTTCGCAGTTATCCCTTTTTGTAGGGGCCATTGTGTAATTAACAAAAGTTATTGCAAAATACCTCGTTTTGAGTCTGAATCCTCGTATGGGATTCATTTTCACTTTTTATCAACTCGTGAACTCTTAGAATTTCCTCTCGGTCGTCTTCCCCAGTTTTAGGGATTTCTGAACCTAGTTGCCGCCGAACTTGTTCAGGGCATATCTCTCTACTCGGGACTCAGTTTTTGACGCTATTTTTTTTCTTTATTCATATTTTCTCATTTCAGTTATTTTTTGTTCATAGAGTTTTTCCGTTTGAGCACGTCTGCTCAAATTCCACTTTTTCGAACCCGACGGGACCCGTTCGGGACACTTTTAGGGTTTTTCTATAAATAGGGTACTTAAAGACAAAAAATCAGATTTTTCTCTCTCTCCTTCTCTTGGCTGGCCATCTATGGCAGCCATGGCTGCCGCCCTTCTTCCTTCTTTTCTGGCCACTTCCCTCGTGTAAAACGCTGTAGTACCTTAGTGTTTATGGCTCGCCTTGACGACGCGAACCTTTCCCCCTTATTAGAACCCATTTTTGGCCATTTTTCAAGCTCGGGTTTGAAGCCAAGTTTGGATTTTCATGGTACCTCCTTGGTGTTTAATGTTCCTCTCGTTGTCCCCGACGTAACTTAGGAGTATCGTCGAATTCAGAGCATTTTTCTTTCAGTGGAGATTTGAGATTTCATCTCAAATGGAGGTAGGGGATGTTACAACTCATTTACATGTCTTTGTATCAAATCTAGAGATTTTATTATTTATTTTTCTAGTATGAGATTTGATTTTTCCGGTCGGTTGTAGCTTGGTTTAAACATGTGGCATGGTAGAATATTACCTCTTGATATGTTCATTGACATATATTAAATTGAGAGCATTTGGACAAGTATTGAAGTTTTTATTTAATATTTTTCTAGAATGAAAACTTAATTCATGTGATCTTATCTAGCTTGAAATTGAAACATGATGTCATATTATATTAGGCCCTAGCATACTCTTCAACATATGTGAATTTGAGAATATTAGAAGATGTTTAAAAATTTAGAGACAATTAATTAATTTGATTATTTAATTTATTCTAAGTGCACTATTCACTTCATTGGATTTTCAACTTGATATTCTTGATGTGCATGTCATATACATTTCCAAATATTATTTTGAGAATTTTCGGACAACTTTGATTTCTAGAGAAATTAATTAATTAGGTTAATCAATTTCTACTTAGCGTTCTAATGAACTAGACTTGTATTTCATGGGGCTTTTTTCTTTTTATCGTGTATCATGACTTGTTGCAACTTAGCTTCATTAATGTAGTTGATGAACTTGCACCCTAACATTGGAATGATTTAATTGTTCAAGTGTTGTTAAACAAATCATTAAATCATTAATTTTATACTAGTGATATGTTTACATCAATAGATTATATGTGCTATATATCCTAGTTTGTAGTCCATGTAGATGCATACTATGATTTCTTGACATTTCACATGCCATGATAGTTGAGAACTTAGGGTATGACTTGTGTGTTTCCAAAATCTTGGTTGTGCATGAAACGTGTTCAATGCATTACTTGTATCTTAATGCTATCTTGACTTGCACAACTTGTTGATTTTGGAAACTCGGTGATATCAATTAAGAAGTGACATGGCTAGGGCTTGGTAAAATACGTTCATTACTTAGGGTTGGTTTTGAACTTACGTATTGGTAGCCGACGGAAAGTTTACCTTAGGTTTTCTATGGGCCGATTAGGATTCATTGTAGGGTTTGGATTGAATTTAGGTTTTTTATAAACCTATAAAATACATAATAAGGTTCTACCTAGGGTTTTTAGAACCTAAACACGTCTGTGGAGGTAGAGAGTGAGAGAGTATAGGAAGGTTTCCAGTAGTCGGAGTTCGCCGGAGAATTTAGGAAGCGGCGGTGCAAGGTTTCAAACTGAGACCTAAAGGCAAGTTCTAATCCTAACTCCTTCCGTTTGTCTCGTGTTCTTTGCATGACTAACACAACTCCAGGGAACCATTAAAGATTAAAATTAAACTGGATTTTTTTTGTACCTTTGTTGATTTAAAACTGATTGTAGTTGTAACGTTGTGTACTGCTTGTTTTAATGCTTCCTTGCGTATCTTATGTTTTAAATTAATGTAAATTGGCGTATGAAGAGTTTATTAGATCTAAAACACATTGGGAACAATTAAAAATTAATCTGTCTCACATGGTGAATTTACTTGAAACAATGATGTTCCTAATTTCTTAACTTGCTCTTCTTGAAATCTTCTTGCAATAATCCATGTTTTAATCGATGCCGGAAGTTGAAAAATGAATATAATGGATTTTGGAACATGTTAAAACTTAGTTTACACATCTAAGAACCCTAGGATAGAAAGATAGTTCATTAAAAACACGCCGGACGTGAAAGAGATGAAGAACAGAGAAGAGACGGCTCAAGATTTAATAGAGCAGGCTCTTCCGGATAAAGAGCAAGCTCTTCTTTTAAGTAGAGCCGGCTCTAGGGTCTTGGAGCAGGCTCTTCTTCTAGTAGAGCCGGCTTTAAGATGGGAAGAGCAGGCTCTTCTTTTGGTAGAGTAGGCTCTTCCCTCGGGTGTGCGTTTTTCAGTTTTTCTGCGACTGTGTGGGCTACAGAACTTGGATTTTTGAATTTTCAGTTTCTGTTGGAAGCTATATTGAGGTGTTTAGAGGTGGTCTAATCTTGATTAAAATCCTTGAGAGAAGATTTATGTAAAATAGAGCGACTTTGTTTAATGCAACGGTAAGCAAAGGCTAAGTAAATCAACTTACTTTTCTGGATGGAAGGATTTCGAATTACTTAAATTTTAGGATAGCAATTCTTAGTAATAAAATTTACAGTTAAATATATCCCAGTATTATAAAAATAAGTATGTGGATATATATAATATAGTATGCTTATTTGGAACATAGTTGGTTTACGGTTTCCGGAAAGAAAGGATTTTATATTGCTTACTTTTATGATAGCAATTCTCATGGATGATTTGTTTTAAATTAAGTTCCAGTGTTATAAAAATAAGCCTGTGAACATCTATATTCTATTATGGTTGTTTTGAAATAATTGGTTTACATATATGACCTGTCATATCAATTATTGGACATTACGGAGTAGTATTGATTAAGCTTGTTAACTGACAATCTTTTTATCATGCTTAATTTGGAACAATTGATGTTTGTACTTAATGTTTTATTATCAATTGTGGATTGTATGGATTAGTTGATAGTTATAATTTGTATTTATTCTATCAACTGTTGGATGGATTGGATTGTATGCACCGGTATGGGACGGTGACATACCAGGAATGGTTTAGTTTCAAAATACTAAATCCAACTTGTATTGGAATAAGGGAATGGATTATAAATAAATCCTACTTATATTTATGCTAAGTTAAAGAAGCTGCACAAGCTGAATGACTAGCTGGATTACTTGTTATCTATGTTGAGTCAAAGAAGCTGCACAAGTTGAATGGCCAACTGGATTTCTTATAGATGGATAGGATAGGATTTTAAATATATTTTTATGGTATCACGATATGAGCCTGAGTCTCAGAGTCATTGGTCAGGGAGCGTATATGCATTGGGATGCATAGCTGGCTATGATGGTTGGATGTGTACCCTGCTAGGTCTAGGTAGTCATGCCCACCTCAAGTGCGCTTTGCATGGTGTCTACTAGTCAGGTTGAGACGGGCCTGTAGTCTAGCGAAAGTCCAGTAGTGTGAATATATATATATATATCTACAGACTATTTAGTTATTGTTGAGTTGGTTAGCATGTATATGCGTATCGAGTCTCTGCTTGGATTATAGTAGGATAGAACTTGTTCATGGGCCTGACCCACTCCTATTTTTCAGGTGTACGTTATTTCCAAGCTGGAGCTTGTTCGTGCTGAGCAGAGACGGTCACTCATTCTTCCGACAACGTAGGATCTCTCTTCATGATTTAGGTAGGGATTTCTTCAGTTGACATTTCAGTTTGGTTATTCTTATTAGGGGTTCACTAGAGATGGATTTCAGAGTTGTTTAAACTTTCAGTGGTTTTGAACTAATGGATTTTAAGCATTATATGGTTAAGGATTTTATTTTAGAATTCCTTTCGCTTTTATTTATTTATTTTCTTAATTTGTTTGGTAATCTGTGTTCGTTAAATATTAATTGTCTGATATCCCTCGGGTTTGGGCCTGGGCCTGACCAACCCGTGTCTCTGATCCGAGGGGCATCACATTAGTAGCCCTAAAGTGATCCCAAGATTCCAGTTTTCTATTGTGCGCACTAGGGGAAGGTACCCATGGGTTAGTAGCCCTAAAGTGATCCTAAGAGTACGGTTTTAATCCGGGCGATATCCAAGTATCCACATTGTTTGATTTCACTCTTTACATTTCAAGTTGTTTTTCCTTGAAGATTTAAAACTCTTTTCGTGTTATATAAAATGTTCCAACTTTGTTTGATTGTATTGATATTATGCCTTATCCTTGATTTCACACCTTGTCCTTGTCGTGTTAATTAAATTGTTGTAATCTGGTTAATTTTCTTAGTTATCTTGTTTCATATTACTTTATGCCATCGTGACTTAGGAATGATCCTATACATGTAACTTGACTTAGATTCTAGGTGGCATAGACCACATGTAATGATTTATATTAACATGTAAAATCTCTAAACTCTTAGATTTCAAGTGTTATCTTTTAAAGATCTAAGAACCTTGTCATGTTATAAGGAGTATTTCTTACCTTGTTTAATTACATAGATATTATGCTTACTTCATATATTTAGATCTCATTGAGTATACTTGAAACTGTGCGCTTACTTCTTGTATTTAGATTCCATTTAGTATACTCGTGTCTTGTATACTTACTTTGTGTGTTTCCGATCCCGTCTAGTATACCTGTGTTTTGTATACTTACCTCGCATGTTTTCATCTTCGTTTAGTACACTTGTAACCGGTATGCTTGTTTGTCGTGTATCTCATTTCAATTGCATGAGTAGCTTAGGATGATCCCTGAGTCTCACTTTGACATAGACGTTAAGTGGCATGTTCCTTTTCAATTGTTTCAAGTTAATGTAAAAATCTTTACAGAAATTGAGTCTATGCATGCCCATTCTCTACGAGTAAACTTGTTGACTCACCCCGAAGTTACTGGGGGTTTTGTTCAGGTACGAAGACTTGGTTCGTGATGCTCATCATTCCGTGGATGACTTGTAGCTTTTAAGTTTCCATTTCATGCAAATGTTAGCATGAGATGTCCTTTTGTAACTCTATATGTCAAAACTTGTATATTAATTCTAAATATGTAATGTGTATATAAGTACACCTTTTATAATGTGTTTAGCATGTATGAGATGAGTCCGGAGGCCAATGACATGCATCTTGTATCCTATGTAACTTTTAACTTCATGAAATATTATGAAAATATTGAAAAATGTTAAGTTATTGTTTCATCATGGGTGCATCGGGTGTGGGAATTCCATTTTCATTCTTTTATAGGGTCTCATTAATCATGTATGAAGTGTGGCCAAGGGCCAAACGGTCATTTGACTCCATTTTATAATTTTGAATTTCATAATTTCCATTTCAAGTTCATTTTCGCCTTTTTGGCCGTTGGGGGGTCGAATTTTAACTCAACCATTTTTGGGAGTCGCAGACCATTCCCACGCGCTCAAAATCACCCTTTACGTCTGTGTACATGATCGTTTTCATGAAAAACCTCTTCCTTAGTGAAATGAGCCTTCGGTGGACTTGGTTCACATTTTTTTTGAAAAATCTTATTTAAGGACATTTTGGGGATTTTCTTTGGGAAATAAATTCCGTTCTTAACTTCATGACATAGAAAATGTGATTTTAGGGGGAGTTTCTTCATGACATTTTTCCGAAAAATGTCATCTTGATCTCGAAAACCGCGTTACAAATTTGTTTTTCTGTATTTTCTACTGTTCCTGCTGCATTTACTGTTTCTGCTGCAGGTGAACCGGTTCAAGATTTAGTTTTTGGTCCAGCATGGGTGTACTGCCCATGTTGAACTGGTTTAAGGAGGTTGAACCAGTTCAAGTCTAGTAGAATTGTTTTGTAGGATCAGCTTTGGTCTTCCAACTTTGAACTGATGTAACTCTTTCGTTTTAACTCCGATTTGGTCCGTTTTTGAGTCTAAACTGACCGTGTTGAAATAAGCTTTCCAATGGTATAAATTTTAGTTTCAGATTCTTCTCCTAATTCAAGATATCCTTGTTTTAGTGAGAGGGTGTCAGATTTGGTTCGAACTGGGATAGGGTTCTTTTGGGATTTCACTTCCTTGGCCTTGGGACTTTACGTGAAGTTACCAAAGGATGTTTTTGACCTCATTTGACTTGTTGGAAGTCAAATTCCTTCCTCTTAGGGTAAAATGACCATTTTACCCTTGGTCCTTCTTTCGGTACAGTTTTGATGCCCTTGTCTTCGTTTTGTTTCTGTTGAGCCTTGAAACTCTTTCAAAGTCCATGCATGTGTCCTAGGGATAACATATATCTCTATGGACTTGTTTTCAAGTTACTTCTGCACTTTATTGCTTTGTGTTCCGTAACCTCATAGAAGGTCATCATAGGTTCTTAGAGTTGTGTTGTGCCTTGGGAGACCGTTGTCTTGTTTCTTGCTTCCGCATTCTGGATCCGCTTCAGGTCATCACAGGATACACTGGGTTGAAAAATCCAGGGTCGTCACAATAATTAAGGTGTATAATTAATAGATGAATCCTATTTTTTTGGAAACATTAAAAACATAACACCGTTTATTCTCGATCAAAATGGTGCCGTTCCACTAGAGGGTAATTTTGTAATCTTGTTTTTCCGGTGCCAGAGGCTGACCTACTATCCTTAATTGCAACTTTTTAATAGTTCAGGGGCGCATTTGTTAATTTAGAGGGGTTTTATGCAATTGGCTTATAATTTAGGTGTTTTTTTTTGCACTTTACCCTAAGTTATATTTCTGAGTTCAAGAATGTTGACTATCCACAGGATTGGTCCTATTAACTATAATTAAGGTGTATAATTAATAGATGAATCCTATTTTTATGGAAACATTTAAAGCATATTTTGTAAGACAAAATTACCCTTTATATTATTATTTTTTCTTTCCTCTATTCATATGGCGTGTGTATATAATGGTTTGCCGTATCATCTCAAACGTGACGCATCGGACTATTTTTCAAGTCTGATACGTGATCCGTATTAGCCAGTTTATACTGATTTTGTTCAAGTCCATTACACCGCGACTGTGACCGATATTACGAACCATGATATATATACAAACAATCTCCTTCCCTCTTAAATTGTTACTTCCTCCAAATTCCATTGAACCACAAATATTCTGAAACTTTTTTTTCTTTTTTTTTTTCTTTTTTTTTTCTCTAGTAACTCAAAGATCCGCTAGTAGTCCTCAATTGGATTATATATTTTATAAGAAAAGAAATGTTTAGTAATAATTCACTAACTTCAAAGAAAGGAAAATAGAATAAAGGAAAGCGATGTTGATGGACAGTAACTCAAGCGGCTGTCTTGACATTTTTCTTGTCAGTTTGAGTTTGTGCTCAAGATGTTTCAATGTCTAGGAGCTCCAAGCTAATACTAATTTGCATGGTGAGGGTTTTCTAGTCATTTGGCCATATTTAAATAGAGGGAGGGCAGCAAAAGTTTCTTCTCTCCTGGTGCTGGGGCAATACTTAATTTAAATAATTAATATAACCAACAATTATACAATGAGAGTTGATATTATCTCTTCACATAGACGATCCATCCCATAAATTTAGCAATTGAAAAGACTATTTTGTCCTTATCTCCAAAAAAATCTGGATAATACAATTTGGATAGAACTCTTCAACCGGATCATATTCGTAGCTCAAGGAACAGATCATTAAAGTGCATCGGTTTTCTTCTAGACTCAGCTTCAAATAAGGCTTGGTATTTGATGAATTTGACCACGTCTTTCCCTAGTCGACGAAAAAATTCCGGCCACCAACTCAATGATCTCACGCTGCATGCAGTGGTCTATTTCTCTCTCTTCTCTCTTTTTCTCATGACATTAATTTTTTAACCAGTGTGGATATGATAGTTTTATAATTGATTGAGAAAGGAATAAGCTATGATGAAATTCTAGCGAGGGAGATAATACTGTACCCATAAAATTTTAATCAACACTCAATTGAAGAGATTTTGTACTCAGACATGCCGTGTGATGACTTGAAATCAACGGTTAAAAGTTATGAGATTCTACATGAAGTTCCACCAATTTGTACGTCCACATGCTGTAATGGTGACCTATCAATTGTCGGTTAGACTTTTATATGTTATTTATTTAATTATGTTATTTTAATTATTAAAATTTAAAAGTAGAGCATTTAAAGTTAAAGGAAAATATTTAGTTACTCACTAATGAATAGTGTCACTTTATTCACCTCTTATGTATTCCAATAATAAAATGACACATCAATTTTAATAACAAAATGACACACGCCCTCCTTTCTTTTTTTAGATTAACGGTTAAATAAACGTACATGGTTTTTTTTTATTATTTTATTGATTTTGTTATTAAAATAATGTATTATTTTATTATTAAAATACATAAATGATGAGTATGGTGAATTTATTCACCGATAAGTAATTAGGCATGGTCAAAAGTTGAACGCGAAACTTAAATATAAACCTAAATGGAATCAAAGTTAGATTGCCACGTCTACCTATATGCCATGACTTACATTAGGACATCCCAACTAATGGTGGGCCCAAAAGACAACTATTTTTAATTGAGACGGCAATGGAAATGCTAGCTGGTTGATAATCTGTATCTCTCATCCATTAAGGAATTGATGAAAGTGCTTGTGCTTGTCTCTATCTCTCAATATATAATAATGGTTAAACTTTTTATATAGTTATTTTATTATAAGAAATAGAAGCTGAATGAATGAAACAGTATTCACACATTCTCACTTTTTCCTTCTCAGGTAGCTTTTACCCTATCTATCTTTTCTACTTATGTCCTCTGAAAAATTTTACACGCTTCCCCACTAAATTCCAATCAATTACAAGTAACCACGTAAAAAAAAAAAAAAAAAAAAAAAATTATTAACTAAAATATACAATAATTGAATACGTATGTGATTGAACCAGATCATGTGGAATATATAATTATTTCTTTTTACAAATAGTTTTACTTGTGTCAATTTTATATGAAAAACATAAAGAAATAATGCAACATCAGCATAGAAGCAAGGAAAACATTTCAGAGTTTTTTTCTTATTATTATTATTTGAATAAATAAGAAGGAAAATGATATAAAAGTCATCTGAGTAGAATAGATTGATATAACCATTCTATCCGATCGATAATAATGATTAGAGACTTAAAAAGTTACAAATGAATAGTACTTTTCAATTTATATGGTCATTTATGAATCAATGAATAAAAGTAAATGAATTGATGGTTTGTAAAATGTAAAGCAAGAAATGAAAAGTAAGTTTTATATTTGTAATTATTTTCTTAAAAATTCAAATTGCAAGAGAATAAAAGGAAAGGGATTCCCTTTCCTTTTCCACCGACCTTAAAACCGAACCCAAAACTGCATTTCCTAATTCTCCCTTTCTCTCCTACTCTCCCCACTTCCTAAAAGGAGATCTTTTTTCCTTTCCCTTACCCTTACGCTTACCCTGCTTTTCTTTCCCCCTCCTTCCTTTTATTCTTTCCAACCAATCAAACACACTGTAAAGTGTATTGGAACCTAAAAACTAAAAAGATACTACACTAAAAAAACTCCCTTTTCTTTCTCCATATATCACACACATCATGTCACTTGAAAAAAAAAAAATAAATAAATAAAAAAATTACTTAACATCATGCATATATATACCCAAACACATGTATATAAATAATTCAAATTCATCACCAAAATAAAAAACTCAATAAGGGAGAAAATCCAATTTTATTGTGAAATATTATTGCAGTCCAGAATCCATGGCTGACCAATTTGATCATTAATTTTTCACCTCCCACTAACAATATATATGGAAGAAAATCATTATACACTCAGATCAACACAGATTCTAATCAAAGTCCAAAAAAAAAAAAAAAACACGGAAAAAGAAAAGAAAAGAAAGAGAATTATGTTACTGAAATTGATAGAACCTTGAGAATTGAGATAGTTAAGATAGTACCAGCCTAGGAATTACAATTTTCTCAACCATAAAATTCTCTTTATCCTTGGAATCTGAATCTCACCATATGCATCAAATTCTGTTTTTCTTGAACTTTGAATCTTCCCATGGAATTCACCAAAAACCCATCAACAATCCCATCAATCCACAACCCAACAAAAGTGACAACACCACGGCGGAAGAACTCCGGTGAGCTCTCGAGAAATAGGGGTCTACCGGATATAAATTCCCCGGTGGAGCATTTAGGTATACGTATGATGATGGAGACGATGGAGTTGATGGAGACGATGGAGGCGGTGGAGGGCAGTTCTTGGATGACGGCGGCTTCTTGGGAGCCGGTGGTGGTGATGGCGGAGGCGGTGATGGCGGAGGCGGTGATGGTGGTGGAGGGCTTTGGTTACATGGGTTGTTACAACATGAGGTGCACTTAATGCCGGAATCAGGTGTTCCTTGGACTGGGGTTTCGTCGAGCTTCCTTTGATCCAAGCCGTTGATTGGGGTAGCCATGGCCATGATGATCATGACAAACAAGAGAGTCAGTAGGGTGACCGGATTAAATTCTCCGGTTGTTCTCGACATTTTGAGGCCGGTCGCCGGAATTTTGATCTCCAATTAAGGTGTTGATGTTGTTGTTTGGTTTTGTGGGTTGGGATAGTCTTAAGAGCTAAGGTAGAAGAAGAAAGTGAAGGAGGTGTATGAGAGTGATTTGCTTACGTTATTAGGTGCATGAAAATGAAAGGTGTAAAATGACTAGTTAATTACAAAATAGGCATTTGTTAAGCAACTGGGGGTTTTAGTAGGCAAAGTGGAGTGATTAGGACTTGGTTTTTATGGAGTGCCTCCTACGCTATTGGCTTGATCGACAAGGTAATCACATTGCACGTGGATGGTCCAAAATTTGGGCCCCTGTATTCATATTTTATATATACAATGGAATATATAATACCATGGATTTAATTTTATATATTACACTCATGCTTCAATTATTGTACCCATATATATATATATATATATATATATATATATAGTATAACATATCATAAGGTATATATACAAAAGTTAAGGGCACCCCATCCCTAATTTTTTTTTCCTTAGTAAATTAGAGGAATTGAATACAAGTACATCTGCTAAGGATGCTGAGTGCTGTACCAATTAGGTTACTAAGTATTACTTTAACGTCACCTTAATGGTTTAGCAAATTAAGTTTTGAAACTATTGTGTTCTAAGTCACATAAAGTAAGACTGGAAGCAAAAGTAAGAACGTGATCAGAAAAGCAATAATTTTAAATCAAATATTGTGGAGGGAAAAATTCTCCCTCCAATAAGACTAATCCAAGTCGTCATAAATATAAACTTATCCTTGGGAAGTTTATAAAGCCCACTTCGCTCAAACCCAAATTAAGAACGCTGCCAGTCCAAGATCACTGTTCATAAGCCCGATACTAATGTTATTTGGTCTTTAATCCCATTAAAGCCCGAATTAAGAGATTATCAGTCCAATGTGCTAAACATCTAGCTCGTTGGTCAAGCCCAACCGGTTCAAGGTACATTCAGCCCAGTTATCCAAGAGTGAACAAATCCTATCAGTAGAAGGATTTGTTATAAAAGGAGAATTCTATGATAGGAAGTTCTGTACAAGGCAAGTAATACGTATAGAAAGTTATATAAAGGGAAAGCTCTATTTGTAAAGAAACTCTGTATAGGAAGAATTGGAGGACAAGCAATGCGAGTCCTACCTTAATTCGACCACCCTTTTGTGTATAAATAGGGGCTCAGACCTCCAATAAAAGGATCAAGCAATTTACGCTTCTCTATACACTGTTCTTATTTATTTTTATTGTTTTTTGAGTGAGTTATTTTATTTTTCTCAATCATTATTGGTTGAGCGAAATTTTGCACCTACACTTTGGCGCCGTCTGTGGGAATCGTATAGAAATATATCCCCACCACTTCAAATTAAAATCTCCAAGTCCAACAACGTGACTTGAAATTAAAATCTTCAAGTTTGGGATTTGAACCCAAGTCCTCTCCAACAACGACTATCATAACCAAAGCAAGCCGGCCCACAAGGTTCTTTACATCAACAACGCCGCTTAATATGCTTTTGGACAATACTGGGTAGCAAGGCTAATGAATGGAAAACCCAAGAGGCATCACGTGTATTCGCCCTGGTAATCAGATGTCTATCCAAGTCCGAAAAGCCTTAAAATCAGATAAGTGTTTTGATCTTGATTTCATGTTGATTTTGATTATATATATATATATATAAAATCTTGAGAAACAAATCCAAACATGCATAATTATTATATAAGCGCTAGCTAGAAGTGGTTAATTAGTTGTGCTTTGCTATTGGCTTTGCTACTGGCGTATTATTATTTCAGTACTACATCACATGAACAGAGGTGTTGGGTGGACCAGTATATTAAGATCTCAATTGTTGGGCAGACTGCCCAATCCGTGATCTCCCGAGGAAATTTTTGCTAACAACTAGTATAACTTGTTTATGCATCTCCTTCTAAGGCACTTCTTAATATACAAGGGAATCAAAATTTGCTTTATTTTGAGTTTTGACATCCATGCTTCAATAGGATTTTCAATTTTACTTGTTCTCGTCTGAATTACCAGAAAGCACAGAAGAAGACTAATGACACACGCACTATATATGTATATCATTATGTGATAGTTTAGATCAATAAGCACTTCGCCAACACAGCTTCATAATTTGAATGCCAATATATGAAAGTGTGTATGAATCTCTCAAAATCACCAAAAATCAATTAATTTAGCACTCTTTTTGTACTGTTAGTTAAAGGGTTTTATTTCCTTACTGAACTGAACCATTCTTTCTTCTTCTTGAGTTCTAGTCAAAGCTGTAATGCAAAATAAGAGGAAAGTTAAGACACATACACGAATATAAAAAGACTAGTACGTTCTCATAAATATGTTCTTTTACTGCAAAATTTATTTGTTGATTGATGCTAATCTGAACTCAAGCCTATTGAGTCGAGTTGAACTTCAGAACTCAAGTTCGTAACTTAACCATCAGGCTAATAGAAACAATAATTTTGGAAAAAAAAATGTTCTTGAAGAAGCAAGGCCACAGGAATGAAGCAGATGAGATCTTTTGCTAGCTTATCACAGATCTCCATCATCACAAATAATTTCTTATGCTAATGAAATTTTGCATAACTCTATTGAGACTTTGCTTTTGGATCTTTATCGCCTGAAGTGCTTACTCGGTGTATTTTGCAAATGTTTTAGTTATATGTTTATAGCCCTGAAATCGTTTTCAACTTGTATAATCTCAAAGAGTGCAGATACTGCTTGCATCTTCGTACACTCACAGCTTGGGTGGTTCAGAATTAAAACCCTTTGTATCAAAATGACCTCTAGATGGAAGATCTGGGGTTTGCTGTGCTTATTTCTTCGGAAGTTACTTTTTTGATACCGTGCCTTTTTCTAATTACAAATTAGGATGTTAGATAGCACTATAATTTGCACCTACAATATATCTACTTACATCAATGAATACAAAATCATTGTCTTCATTTGTGAGGCTGTTCTGCAGGACCATTATACTTGTCACAAAGGTATTAATTCTTCTCAATTGAGGATTAGTGGGTATTGGATTATTGGTGACACCAACATGGAACACCATAGTCTCGGTGTTCCATCAGCGTTGTTCTGGTATGGACCTAAATCTCATTTTATGATAGTTATTCTGATATTTTGAAGAGAAGCCAGGGACTTGTTATTGAAGGAGATTTGAAGAACGAGATTATATGAGTTTGGATAATGAGCCTCAATTTAACTTTTTACCTAGTGTTATTCTAGGATTTTATTTATATCTGTTGGGAATTTCTCATAGTGATATCTGTTAGTTTTTTTTGAAGTAATTATTTCTATGCCAGTTTGGATCATGAGCCTTAATTTAACCTTTAATTGCTTTTCGTCACTATTTTCATATCCACATCATATGGATTTTAAAGTATCTATGAGTCATTCTTGCATATACGCATAATATTGGATGACATCATTGTTTTGAATTAGAAAGAAACAAAAGCAGAAGTGAGGAAATTATATAATGCATGGATTTCTCTGTGAATGTTAACCATGGCTAATATGTCAATTAATTCTCTGCAAATCAATTAAGTGGCAATAAATTGCAATTCTAGATTGCTTTTGGAGCATTATTTTTTATAACTTGGTCTATTGTTGAAAGTCGTAAACATATAGCATACATTGAGTAAATTTCACTTAAACTCTAAATGTGGTTTTTGAAGTTGACATATATGCTATAAAAGAATAAATACTTATTGGTAGTTAGAATTTATATTTATATATTCTATTATGATATATAAGAAGTTCTTGAAATTCTTTCCTTCAAGTAGTAAGCTACATGTTACACATGGATGGTTATAAATAGTTTTCTATTTATTTCTCAGTCTTATTTGATCTATGTTTGTATGTTGTTCACTAATATTTGGGTTTGTCTATATGCATCGACAAAAAAAGTTAATTCCCAAGTGCAATGACAAATAGCACACTTAAGCCAATTACAAAAATAGTGGCATCGGAAACTAGTTTGAGAATACAGATCGAGAAAGCCGCTAGTTTCTACAACAACCAGTGGGTAAAGCAAAAACACACATAGACAACTAGTGTTGCAGCCGAAATAATATTTGCCCAACAATCTAAAGCCCAGAGAAAGCCAAGTGGAGGTTTATCATGGGACAATCACAACACCAACTGGGGCAATATATTCTCTTCAAAAAGATAAACTGTGCCAGGTCTATATCATTCAGATGGTGTTGAAGAAGTGCAAACAAAGTTTAACACCAAAATCGCAAAGTCGCAAATTAGGGATTACTAAAGGAGTAGTTCCATACAATTTTGCAGCAAATAATTAAAGGACTTAAAAAGGTATTCCAATGGTTTAATCTTTGATCAAGGTACGATCGCCTCTTCAATTAATTCTTCCTGATTTCTAGTATTGAATCAAAACCAGCGAGCCATGATTAGTTTTATGCAAAACCACTATCCTGTTGATCCACAAGGATATATATCAAAATCTTGGCTTACATGGATTATTTTATTTGATTTTAATCATGATCTTTAAAGCAGTGGAGTACTCATCAAATTGTATCTTGCTGAATTTATTGATTGTACCATTGCCGCTCCAAAATCTGAAAGTTACAAATTGAAAACTTCATTTTTTAAGCAATTATATATGTCTGTCTATCTATATATATATAAACGAGACAGATATTTTATTTCCTTAATGGAGACAATACTTTTATCCTATTCGATGTGGGGTACAATTTTGCTTCATATATTTCTTTCTTTTCATAAAAAGGGGGGTTATACTTGTACCCTACGATTTTACAATAATTTTTATGCATTTTTATGTAAAGAAAACCAAAGGCATGTTTCAGTAATTGCTTGTGTTCAGAATCTCTTCTTTCATAAGTAACTTATGTGCGGCAACATTTACCGTTACTATTGTCCTACATCGATTAGAAATAGAAAGAATATGCAGTTAAAATATGCATGATTTCATACATCAAAATGCTACGAAGAGAGTCTCCATGGAGGAAAGTCTCCCAAGTAAATGAATGGGAGACATCCCAGTCACGGTGAATCTTTTTCGTGGCCTCCTATCATTTTTGAGTCCTCGGCCTCGCCTACTGCAAGATACTCTTCAAGTGCATGGAATTCTTCCTAGTCCACGCTTCGGACCCTAAGTGTCCAGCTCAATACACATCCACTCAAGCTCAGCGCTGAGGAATAAAACGCTCCGGACCCTAAGTGTCCGGCTCAGCATACTTCCTCTCAGGCTCAGCGCCGAGGAAGAAAACGCTTCGGACCCTAAGTGTCCAGCTCAATACACATCCTCTCAAGCTCAGCGCTGAGGAATAAAATGCTCCGGACCTTAAGTGTTCGGCTCAGCAAACTTCCTCTCAAGCTCAGCGCCGAGGAAGAAAACGCTCCGGACCCTAAGTGTCTGGCTCAGCATACTTCCTCTCAGGCTCAGTGCCGAGGAAGAAAACTCTCCGTACCCAAAGTGTTCGGTTCAGCATACTTCCTCTCAGGCTCAGCGCCGAGGAAGAAAACGCTCCGGACACTAAGTGTCCGGATCAGCATATTTCCTTTCGGGCTCAGCGCCGAGGAATAAAACGCTTCGGACCCAAAGTATCCGGCTCAGCATACTTCCTCTTAGGCTCAGCGCCGAGGAATGAAACGCTTTAGACCCAAAGTGTCCGGCTCAACATACTTCCTCTAAGGCTCAACGCTGAGGAACAATTCGCTTCGGACCCTAAGTGTCCAGTTCAGCAAACTTCCTCTAAGGCTCGTCACAGAGGAACAATTCGCTTCGGACTCTAAGTGTCCAGCTCAACAAATTTCCTCTAAGGCTCAACGCCGAGGAACAATTCACTTCGGACCCTAAGTGTCTGGTTCAACATATTTCCTCTCAGGCTTAGCTCCGAGGAACAAATCGCTTCGGACCCTAAGTGTCCAGCTCAACAAACTTCCTCTAAGGCTCAACGCCGAGGAACAATTTGCTTCGGACCCTAAATGTCCAGTTCAGCAAACTTCCTTTAAGGCTCAATGCTGAGGAACAATTCGCTTCGGACCTTAAGTGTCCGTCTCAGCATTTTTCTCCTGAGGCTCAGCGCCGAGGGATGATTCGCTTTAGACCCTAAGTGTCCGGATCAACATTTTTCTCCACAAGCTCAATACCGAGGAAAATACTTTTTAGATACTACCTTCGCAAGCCCTCGCGCTAAGATTACAACAAATGAGGAAACTTCAGACAGGGTAATATACTTCAAAATATTACCATTCAGCAGCAAAATGTATGCAATATTGAAGGCATTCATGAATATTCAGAAAAATAAAGTTGAGGCATCTTAGCCTGAAAAACAAAGTTGTATTATCACAAAAATATCATTCCATTACAAAGAATTAAATTACAAGATTCTACTTCGGATCGAATGGAGCAGAATCAAAAGCTTACACTGCAGTAGGGCTTGAGGTTGGAGGAATTGAAGGATCAGTAGCTGCAGGAGTTGATAAGCCTGAAGGATCTTCTGGGTGAGCCCTCACCATTTCAGCAGAAAACACCTCAGCCTCTTAAGCCTTCGGACCCTCATCGTAAAGGAAGGACACCCCCATGTTTGAATCAAAGGCATCGAGATCCATTATTTTGGGCCTTGATTGAAGCCAGACCGGTAAGCTTTTGCGCTCGATAAGCGCACCAAAATGGAGTAACGACTTTGCATCTGTCTCCCAGCAATGACACAAGTTTTGATTGACTCGGTTAAGCGCTGGACTTCAGCTTCCAACGTCTCCACCTTAGCTGCAGACTCAGCCAAGCGCTTCTTGTAGACATCCCTTGCCTCAGAAGTAATCTTCGCCTTCAGGGATGCGTTTGAAGTTTTCTTCTCATCATTGTCAAGGTCTTTCTCTAATTAGCAAGTCAGCGAGAGTCAGGTCAAAACTCTCCAGCCTTCGGCGGACAAGGAGCGCTGAGATTATTCAAAAAAAAGTTAGGGTTTACTTGAAGGGGCAAAATACCTAACTCAATGAAAATTGAATGATAGAAAGGGTGAAGGGGGAACCGAAGAGCGTTGAGATGCCCAACTGAGAGGAGCAACTCGTCATCTCCGACGCCCTCGCCGGCACAAAAGTCAGCACCCTCAGGGTATTCTACGATCTCAACCCCCTCGGGAATTTCGAAGTCTTCCATTGTGGATTCAATAGAGAAAGTAATACGCCGAACAGACAAAATTGTCTCTCTCTCTTCCTTAGTAAAGGTATAATCTGACCTAGAAGTGGATGTTTCGACTTGAGGAAGAGGGATATTTAATTCATTTATCAGATCGTCTACAGAACCAGTGAGATTGGGAACCTTAGGGGAAGGAACCCTAATAAGTGTAGGGGATGACGAAGGCGTAGATTCAGAATCCATGATTTCTATGTGTTCAGGAGTAGTCGAAGTGCTCATGATGAAAGATCAAAAAAGAAGAAGATGAAGAACTAACCTGACGAAGACGACGGAGTGAAGAACGCAAGAAACGCAGTGAGAGCAAAAGTAACCCTTATGTAATCTCTTAAGGCAGAATGGCAATGGGCGATCTTCGGACCATCTTTTGCAAAATAGACAACCATGCACTTTAATTCCCTTTTTAATAGGAACCGCAATCCAATTAAATAAGGAATTGGGGGCAAAGTGTGGAGGGAAAAATTCTCCCTCCAATAAGACTAATCCAAGTCGTCATAAATATAAACTTATCCTTGGGAAGTTTATAAAGCCCACTTCGCTCAAACCCAAATTAAGAACGCTGCCAGTCCAAGATCACTGTTCATAAGCCCGATACTAATGTTATTTGGTCTTTAATCCCATTAAAGCCCGAATTAAGAGATTATCAGTCCAATGTGCTAAACATCTAGCTCATTGGTCAAGCCCAACCGGTTCAAGGTACATTCAGCCCAGTTATCCAAGAGTGAACAAATCCTATCAGTAGAAGGATTTGTTATAAAAGGAGAATTCTATGATAGGAAGTTCTGTACAAGGCAAGTAATACGTATAGAAAGTTATATAAAGGGAAAGCTCTATTTGTAAAGAAACTCTGTATAGGAAGAATTGGAGGACAAGCAATGCGAGTCCTACCTTAATTCGACCACCCTTTTGTGTATAAATAGGGGCTCAGACCTCCAATAAAAGGATCAAGCAATTTACGCTTCTCTATACACTGTTCTTATTTATTTTTATTGTTTTTTGAGTGAGTTATTTTATTTTTCTCAATCATTATTGGTTGAGTGAAATTTTACACCTACAAATATAAATAAAAATGAAAGCAAAAACGTGTTCTGAAGAGCCCACTCATTGAAAATGATTATAATTGTATGACTAAGGTTGTGTTCACTTGATTTGATCAGTCACCTTCAATGTTTTTGAACTTTAGAAGTCAAGAGACAGCTAAGATGTTGATTGGTGCATGTGATACATGTATAAGCTTTGGCTTAATTAGTCCCCACTAAATTAAAAGTTGGCTAGAAATTAAGAGGCATTATGTAGAACAGGCGTTATTGAACATGGATGAAAAATCTACTTTCCAACATATTTCAACATTGATTGTTCACATAATAAACTTCTCTTTTGGTAGGGGGGTTCAATATGTTAGGCACATGTTAATGGCACCATCTGTTGCCGTCCAAGCTCATTTGGAGTAGAATTAAATAATATAGCTTGTCCCTACAAATTATTGCATACTAATTTGTTCGAATTTAATAATATTCATGCATGTATTTCTATTATATATATATATATATATATATATGTATGCGTATATATATAGAATTCTAGTTAAAATACTAAAAGTGCATGTATTAATTAGTTTTAAAGAGAGCTTTCAAGACGTTAGGAACTTAGGGTTAATGTATAGGGTTTATTGTTGTCTTGTGACAATCTCAGGACAGGTAAAGTGGTGGTTGAAGGCACGTCAATTTCATATATTAATTGCAATAAATCTTAGGTTTGATAGTCACCTTCAAATCAATTAACAAATTAATTGTTAAAATTAAAGACCATGGTTTTTAATATATGAATATTTGCAATTGGAAGTGTATATATATATATACATATAATATATGGTCACTTCAGCAGAAAAGAGGGAGACAAAATTTAGAAGGGTTTTTCGACATTATTTTGTGGGTAGGAATATGGATATTCAAAAGAGGCAACTAGAAATCACAATTGTCATTGTCCCAAACAATTTTTTCAATTAAATGGATTCCACCACCACCACCACATAAAGTAGACACGTATGGGGTTCATGAACAAGTCATCTTTTCCACGTCTTTCCAAGTCTCATTTCATGGAAATTAGGTCATTGTGTTGGCCTCTTGCTCAAACTGAGCCAGCAAACCATGTTCCTCCGTTGCTAGTTGAGGTGCTACATTAATTACTATTTCCATATATGTTACAATCCATCCACTATTTTGGTGTCCGGACTTCTTGTTGACTAATTTTTAAGCACTCGAGAAGAGTGCCTCCTCATTCCGAGTCGTGTAATTTGCGAAATATAATCGCGGAGGCATAATACTAAGGAATTGCTTGCACTCAGTGGGAGTCGAATCTTAAACATGATGCTTCACAAGGCATCAAGACCAAGTGACCTTACCACTGGACCAGTCCTTGGGGTTAAAATCGTAAATTGCTAGAAAGGGAATATGTAAAATAATATGTGGTTATTATTGAAGTGATATATAGTATTATAAGTTGGTTGGCAAGAAGGATAAAGCCCCTGGAAGAAACAGGTTGGAAGATGCTTGTGAGGCAATGGGACGGTGGAATTGCTAACAAATTTCTTCTCATTCACTCTTAATTTGATGAGTGCGGATTCCGCATAACTTAGTTTTTGTCCCCCCTTTTCCCTCCATGACTTCCTTCAACTTTAAGTTCATTCATCGTAACAACTTCTTGGGTACCTTAATTCCTGTCTTACCCACTAAGTTATGTAGCTAAGTGGAATCTTTTCTCCAATCAAATCTCTCAAAAAAAAAAAAATTATAGAAGTAATTAATTCCTTCTGTTTTCTTGTTGCTAGGCTTGGGTTGGACCTGTATGGGCTTTTCAGCTTTCCCTTTGGGCGTGGAAAACAACAACTAGATATGCAGATCAAGAAGAACACTGGCCTTGATATTTAAAGGAATTTGAACAAGAACTACATCACTGGCTGGATGCTCGTCCGAGAGCCTGGCGATGGCATTAACGACCTCATTGCCATGTCGAAGGACATAAGGCTAAGCATTGAGCAACTCGGCCGGCCCAAGTGCACCACCTACAATATCATTGCAGACGACGAGAGAATCACTTTCAAAATAAACATGGGAGAATTTCTCGGATAGTGCCCGCATAACTGCTTTGGGGAAACAAATGACTTCAGCCTTTATTTTTCATTATGGAGTGAGATCTAATTCTTATCTGAGCAAAACAGTGAGCAGAGCGACAAGAGTATGCAAAGCGGATAATATTTTAACGATGCGGGGTGGGTCATGACAATTGGCATTAGAGACAATCCTCAAAAACAAAATGGGAGGAGCGTGCACAAGCCTGGGTAAAGCCAACAAGGATATTGAGTCCCAAGAGACAGGGGGGATGAGTCCCAAGAGACAAGGGGAGAGGTTTGATGAGTCTTATATATGTGCACACCTCTTAACCATATAGATGCGTTTTGAACAAAATCGTAAATACTGAGAGGAGAGTGTCACAACTTGCCACATATTATATAGATATTGTCTCCTTTACATAAAATCAAATTGATAAGAGGAAGCTGAATTGGAGTTGATGATCAAAAACACAGTAAAAATATTTGATCGAATCTTTGTGTATCATGTTCTGTCCTCCACAATTTGATGAATTGATGCTCAAATTCAAAATACATTTTTGATGGAAATTAATAATACTTTCTTTTTCTTTATCAAAATTTCGATGTTTCATTCATTATGGAATTTTTTTTTATTTTTTAAATTTGCGGTGTGAATTAGCATATGTTATTGAAGGAATTGTTTCGGTACCCCTAATTTTATGTGAGTTTTTAAGAACTTTGTCACATGGAATTTGTGGGGCGTAGTCTCAATCTCTTCAATTGCAATGAGAAGTATTTGGGGAGGTAGATTTTTAAATTGGGCTGCAAAATGGGTTGTGAAGTCTTTAGTTGATAATGGTGATATTGGAAATACTAGTAGTCTGGTATTAAAAACATTGAGGCTTTTTTGAGTTTATATTTTTATTTCAGATATAATATCTTCATTCTCAATCAAGTCACATCCGACGGACCACGGACTTAGGCATTGTTGAGTTTTGGGCCTACAAGCAACCCGTTGAGGCTTTTCAAACTGGCCAGACTCGGCATCTTTTTCATGCCAATTTGATTGATGTTGGAACCAACTACTATTAAAGTTTTGAACCCATCTTGTAGACCAAATTGTTTCAAAGCATTTGGTACGAAGCGCCTGTTTGATTTCCTAATTCAGCGCTGGAATTCTTTTTCACTTTCCTTAATTTTTGTTACACATTTTTTAATAGCCTACATAAATATTATATAATTCAAAACACATATATTTTAAATTTTACTTTCTTTAATTTCTGTAACACCATACCTACATAAATATTCTATAATCCAAAACCCATAGATTTAAAATTTACATCACTTATTTATATAATAGAATTTTATTCCTAAATAAGAATTCTTTTTCAAGTATTTTCCTTAATCTTTGTAACACCCTTTTAAATACCCTACCTAATTATCATGCAATCCAAAACTCATATATTTTAAGGGCCTATTTGGAAGCCTATATCTAATATTGTTTTGATGTTTTGGTTTTGGTTTTTGGGCCAATATCATGTTTGGAGTGGGCTGATGTGGTATTGAATAGTGTCAAAATATTATCAGATTTGGGCCAAAACCTATATCAAAGAATTGGTGATATGGGGTGATATGATATACTGTAGCGGCGATATCAAACCAAACCAAAAACATATCGACCCTCGTTTTTACTGTAGTGGTGATATCAACTATAAAAATTTGCATATCAGAAACCTAGCCAGTTTTCATCCTCATTTCCTCTCTCATCGCGCAACTCCTTGGAGGCAATTTCATGGGCAATTCTTCTTCCTTTTCCTTACACCTTCGTTGCTAGACCACGGATCCATCAATCCTCCCGTATTTAGTTTCAATCTCAACCATCTCTCTTTAAATTATACATATATTAGAAAACCTAGCCATTTTCAGCCTCATTTTCTCTCTCTTCGCACAAGTCCTTGGAGGCGATTTCATGGGTAATTCTTCTTCCTTTTCCTTACACCTTCGTTGCTAGACTACAGATCCATCAATCCTCCCGTATTTGGTTTCAATCTCAACCCTCTCTCTTTAAATTATACATATATTAGAAAACCTAACTGTTTTCAGCCTCATTTTCTCTCTCTTCGCGCAGGTCCTTGGAGGCTATTTCATGGGCGATTCTTCTTCCTTTTCCTTACAACTTCGTTGCTAGGCTACAAATCGATCAATCATCCCGTATTTGGTTTTCATGTCAATCCTCTCTTTGTTATGTATTTGTGTGACCTGAATCTAAAACCCTAGAGTTTTTCGCAACCACAGATCGAAGCTTTTTCTCTGCAAATTTCTGTTGGCGATTCATTCTGTTTATCGATTTTGTCAACAGGATCTTTCAGGTGCTCTTTCCCTCTTTCTCTCTCTCTCTCTATATATATATATATTGTTGGTCCTAAAGTTCTTTATGCAGTGTTTGCTTTTTTAATGTTAAAAATCAGTGTAGCAGTGGTTTCTTCATTATTAATGTTGCTTGAAATAAGTCTCAAGGGTTGTGTGGTCATTTACACATCAGTGATTTATACTCCATATCTGTCTTGAAAATTCATCACAGTGTACTAACCTGTTCTTGCTGAAATTGCTGAATTTTGTGTGGACTTAGTTCATAAAGTTGTCTCAGATGGTTCCAGGGGTAGCATTGTCTTTTCTCAGTTGTACTCAATATAGATACGTATGTTCAGGATGCTGCATTGCACTGGAATGATCTCATTGAAGCTGCATTATCACTTATATAGTCTCAGGACTTTTTCTTACCTGAGAAGATATAAATCTGTTGCAAGGGTATCTTGGTAATTTTCTTCTATGCTCATGTGTATGTCATGCTCCAGTGGTCCCAGAGCAAATGAATATGCAAGAATATTTCATTTCTCAGAGGATAAGTATTGAGCTGAATGGTGTGCAGTGTCCTGTAGTGTGTATGTGTATTTTTCAGTATATATAGTGTCAAAAGTGCTGAGGTGTCCTTCAGTAATTGGCTCTTGCTCCTGAAAATATCTGCATTGTGCTTTATCAATGATTGGCTTGAGGTGACAGGTGTATTCCGAGAGTGTATGGAGTTCAGTGCACCTTGTGGTTATATATATATATGCTGTTATAACCATTTTAGGGATTCTAGCCTTGAGAATGAAAAGTGACATTCAGCTGCAACCTGAATTACCTAGAGAGCATTGAATGAATTTGATTTACTGAGAGTATCATGATGATTTATGCTATAAAATCTCACTGATTCAACCTTTGCTGAGGTTATTTACTGAGAAAATGTTGCTGCTGCTGTTTTTGCTGTTGCAAGGGCTGGATTGAGTAGTGAATATGAGTTCGAAGGTGCTATGGTCTAGTTTGTAAGCGACACAGGTATAATTCACTAATTTACACTTGCTCAATACAAAGTTATGTTGAAAATCATGTTGAACTCATATTTGGACAGTAATCACATCAGTTCTGCTGAATTTAATGACTGATTCTTGGATTTCAGTACTAATTGATTAAGCCTTGCTGTATTATGAGTTTTTGATCTTATAGCAAGTATATTTTGATGAATCTAATCTGTTGAAATTGACTTTGTGAGAGAATTGTGGTTAGTTGCTATTTTCAGTATTCAAACCCTTGTGTTGAACTGAGTTTTGCTGAACCAAGGCCTGTTATGATCTTTGTGATTTGCTCATGCTACAATTCATTGTTCAATGTTATGATCATGAGTACTACAGTGAATGAAGACTGAATATGATGCTATTGATTAATTCTCGAAAGAAAATTCCTATTTTACCCCTCAAGTACTGATTGATGCAAATAGTTGTTTTGAAGTGGTAATTTGAATTCTGAGGTGTCTGCCCTATTTCAAATTGTAGGAAAAACTTGTGTTTCTTGTATATCATCTACTTGATGTATTTGGTGAGCCTAGAGAGCTTGTTTGGTCCTGGCAGGGTTGCCTAGGACAGGGGGAGTGTATATGTACACTTTGTTGAGCTAGTGTGTGAGTGAAGTGTGTAAAAGCTAGAGTCTACTTCTAATACAAAGGTGCGTGCAGAGAGTGAGACAGCTGAGTGTGTAACAGCTTACTTACAACTAGTGGATGCTTGCATTGGCTGAGGCCAAGACCCAAGGTTTTCCCTAATTAAGTGGGTTTCCTTGTAAAACCTGTTGCATTGCTTTATCTACTGTTTTAATTTAACTTTCAGTTTAAACAAGGAAGAAAGGACTTGACCAATTCACCCCCCCTCTTTGTCCAACAATTTGTATCAGAGCTTTGGTTTGCTGCACAGGGTTCTAATAAGCCTGCAGCTATTCTTTGCAATGGATGAAGGCCAAGTTACAAACAAAGCTCCAGGGTTCAGTGGTGTGAACTATGATTTATGGAAAATCAGAATGGAGGCATTTTTAATGTCTCACTCTTATGATGTCTGGCATGCTGCTGTGTATGGTATTGTAATTGTTAGTCCTGAAAATCATACTGAAGCTGACAAAGTTGCTGTTGCTAATGATGGTAAAGCTAAACATGTCCTCTATTGTGCTTTGAAGCAATAAGAGTTTACTAGAGTTAAGAATTGCAAAACTGCTAAGCAGATGTGGGACTCTCTTTAAGCTGCTCATAAAGGAAGCACTATTATCAAAGAAAACAAAATTCAACTCTTCAAAGTTCAGTATGACACTTGTAAGATGGAAGAAAGGGAAACTGTGGCTGATTACTTGTTCAGGATCAATGATATTGTGAATAATATGAAATCTCTTGGTGAAGACATTAAGGACTCTGAGGTTTGTAGGAAGATACTTAGGTCACTTACACCTAGGTTCAATGCAAAAGTTACAATTCTTGAGGACAAAGACTTATCTCAAATGAAGATTGATGAACTACAAGCCTCTCTTACTGCTTATGAAATGAGAATTGGTGTTCCAACTTTTCAAAGACGAGAAGCTGCTCTGAAAACCAAAGAAGCTATAGAGGAATCTGAACCTAAGTCTGAAGAGGATGATCTAGAAGAAGATAAAGTGGCCTATTTGTCAAAGAAATTCAAGAAGTTCAGGTTTAAGAAGAAAAACCAGTCTCAAAACCTTACTTGTTATGGTTGTGGTAAGCCAGGTCATTATGTCTCGAATTGTCCATCTTCCAAAGGGCAACACCAGAGAAAGAATGAGGGAGGAAACTCTAAAAGAAATTTTGGAAAGAAGGCCTTTATTTCTGATTGGGACTCTACACCCGAAGAAGACAAAACTGAAGAACCACAAGAAGATGAGTGCTTGTTCATGGCTACTCTTGAAACCTCACAAGCTGTATCAAAAGTTGAAGAAGACAGTGACTCAGAAATAGAAGAAATACTTGAGGAATGTGAAAGACTTGCTGTGAAGTGCAATCAACAGAAATCTCAGATAAAGACTCTCAATTCAGAACTCCAAAAAACTAAACAACTTCTTGTGAACCACTTCAGGCTTAAATTGTCAACTGTGTGTTTAGTTACTCTAGTCTTCTCAAGCTTGCTGAAGTCTCAATACAACACACAATGGTCTACTAAAAGGTGTAGAGAAGAACTCTCATTGATTTTTGAAGAAAGATCTTTAAAGATGGCTGAAATTTGGAAGCAATCCACTAAGCAAATTGGAAAGATTGGTATTGGTTATGTTTGTGACACTACAGCCAAGGTTAAACAAAACCACTCAGTGTTTGTCAAGGCCACCTCTGGTGAGGTTTATGCTAGATTTCCAATTATAAAACCCATGAGACCAAAATATGACATACTTGACTACACCTACAACATCTGAAGTTGAATGAAAATGACTTTGTCACATCTTCCATCAGAAATTTCAAAATCACCAAGATGTATATGAAGAAATCTGACTTAACTCAAGATCAGAAAGTCAAGGATAAAAGATCTTTTGTGAAGTCCAAGATGATGTGGATACCTAAAAGGATGAATGCAATGAGTATGTTGGTATATACAGCTTTCAAAGCCTGTAACACCAATGACAAATGGTATATTAACAGTGGTTGCTCAAGGCACATGACATGTGATGGTTCCAAGTTTGCATCTCTGAAGAACTTTGATGGAGGAAATGTTATCTTTGGAGATAACCAAAAGGCTAAGATAATTGGAATTGGGACTGTGAATAAATCTGAAGAATTGCCTGAGATTAAAAAGGTTTTACTTGTTGAAGGCCTTAAACACAATCTTCTAATTGTGAGTCAGCTGTGTGACAGTGGGAAGAAGGTGTGCTTTGATAAAGAGAAGTGTAATATTGTTGACATTGAATCAGAAAAGGTTCTATTCTCAGCCTGCAGATCTTCTGGAAATGTGTGTACAGTATCTGAAGAAGCCACACAATGTAACTTGACCACTCTAAATGAAGCTGTACTGTGGCATAAGAGACTAGGTCATCTTCACTCAAAGAATCTAATCAAAATTTTGAAGCTGAAGGCTGTGAAAGGCTTACCTGATCTAAAATTCAGTGATAACCATCTCTGCAGAGCTTGTCAACAAGGAAAACAAACAAAAGTAGCATTTCCTTCCAAAAAGATCAACACTTCCAGAGCTCTTGATTTAATTCATATGGATCTCTGTGGTCCTACCAGAACTACAAGCATTGGAGGAAGTAAGTATTTTATGCTACTCATTGATGATTTTAGTAGAATGGTGTGGGTTTATTTTCTAAAAGAGAAATCTGATGCTATTACACACTTTATTAAGTTTGTTAACCTGGTTGAAAATGAAAAAGGTTGCACTGTGAAGAGACTAAGGTCTAATTTTGGTTCTGAATTTACAATGAGAGAGTTTGAAAGCTATTATGATGTAAAGGGTATCAAGAAAGAATTTTCAGCTGTTGCAACTCCTTAACAGAATGGAGTAGTGGAAAGGAAAAATAGGATTGTGCAGGAAATGGGGAGAACTTTGTTACTTGAAAAAGGTCTTGCAAAAGGCTTTTGGGCTGAAGCTATAAATACTGTAGTATATATCATCAATAGGGTGCTTCTTAGACCTAATTCAACTAAGACTCCATTTGAACTATGGCATGGAAGGCCTGCAACAGTTCATTACTTTAAGGTGTTTGGCAACAGATGTTTTATTCTCAATTATACAGATAACCTAGGGAAATTTGATTCTAAGGCTGATGAAGGTATATTCTTGGGATACTCTATCAAAAGAAAGGCTTACAGATGTTACAATCTCAGATCCTCTAAAGTTGTTGAATCAATTGATGTTAAATTTGATGAAAATCCTCAATCTAGTATCAATGATGAAAGTTGTTTAATACCTGGATCAACAGAAGTTAGTCCTTCTCATTCAGTTAAAGAGTTAAATGAAGCTGCTCAATTCACTTCAGGGTTTGACAATCAAAGGGAAACTATCTATCCAGTTCTGCAGAAACAGGTCCAAGCTGAAAATATCATTGGATCACCTCAGGCTGGTGTTCAAACAAGACACAAAAAAAAGCTCATTGAATTAGAAGCTGGAGATGGAGAAGAGTACAGTCATTTTGCTATGTTATCCTCCATTGAACCAAAGTCTTATAATGAAGCTCAGAAAAGTGAAGATCAGATAGCAGCTATGCAAGAAGAACTTGATCAGATTCACAAAAATGATACTTGGACTTTAATTCCTAGACCTGCATCTAAAAATGTCATTGGTTCCAAGTGGATTTACAGGAACAAGTTGGATGAAAAAGGATCTGTTATTAGAAACAAAGCAAGACTGGTCTGCAAAGGTTACTCTCAACAAGCAGGAATTGATTATGATGAAACTTTTGCACCAGTTGCTAGGCTGGAATCAATCAGAATGCTCTTGTCATTTGCATGTCACAAACAAGTCAAGGTCTATCAAATGGATGTGAAGTCTGCCTTTTTGAATGGAGACCTAAAAGAAGAAGTTTATTTGGAACAACCTGAAGGTTATAAAGATCACAAGCATCCTTCTTATGTATTCAAACTGAACAAAGCTTTGTATGGTCTCAAACAAGCTCCTCGAGCTTGGTATGAAAAATTACATCACTTCTTGGTTGAGCAAGGCTTTCAAAGAGGAAAAGTTGACAGCACTCTTTATGTCAAAATTCAGCAAGATCAATTTCTTATACTTCAAATCTATGTAGATGACATCATGTTCTGTGGTTCAGATACCTCTTTAGCATCAGAGTTTGCAAATTTAATGAAAACCAGATTTGAAATGTCACTCTTGGGACCTATCAGATACTTCCTAGGCCTGCAAATCCATCAAACTTCTACAGGGATTTTCATTTCTCAACAGAAATATGCATTTGAGTTGCTTAAAAAGTTTCATATGAATGATTGCAAGCCTATTTCAACTCCTTTATGTCCTAATACCAAGCTCTCTCTTGAGTGTACTACAGAATTTGTTCATTCTACACTTTATAGGTCTATCATTGGAAGTCTCTTGTACCTCACAGCTTCCAGACCAGATATTATGTATTCTGTGGGACTGGTAGCAAGATTTCAGTGCAATCATAGACTCTCTCATCTCCAGGCTGCTAAAAGGATTCTTAGATATATCAAAGGAACTATCTCCTATGGTTTGCACTACATTATTTCCCCTACACTATCTATAACAGCCTTTTCAGATGCTGATTGGGGTGGCTCCTTACCTGACAGAAAAAGTACTTCAGGTTGCTATTATCTCCTTGGTTTAAATATTGTTTCTTGGCTGAGTAAGAAACAAGAAACTGTCTCTCTCTCTACTTCAGAAGCTGAGTATATTGCTGCTTCTCAGGCTGCTTCCCAACTTCTCTGGATGAACACTACTCTTGCAGATCTTGGTCTCCACTTCTCAAGTCCTCCTATACTCTACTGTGATAATCAAAGTGCCATTGCCATAAGTAAGAATCCCACACTTCACTGGAAGAGCAAATATATTGATATTAGGTATCATTTTCTCCGAGACAAAGTTCAGACAGGTCTCATTGACATCACTTATTTACCCACTAAACATCAACTTGCAGATATCATGACCAAACCTCTTCTCCCTCATAGGTTTTCAACTCTTAGAACTCTTCTTAGGGTTGTTCAACCTCCTTTCTGATCTTCTCATTGTTGGTCCTTCTCACCTTTTGTCCTTCAATGTCAAAAAGGGGGAGAATGGACTGAAATAAGGGGTTGTTTACTGATATTGTAACTATGTTCATTACTTTAGTTGAATTTGCTTCACTGAGGTTTTATTTCATGATTGAAGTTTTTGTCATTCAAGGCAAAAGGGGGAGATTGTTGGTCCTAAAGTTCTTTATGCAGTGTTTGCCTTTTTAATGTAAAAAAATTAGTGTACCAGTGGTTTCTTCATTATTAATGTTGCTTGAAATAAGTCTCAAGGGTTGTATGGTCATTTTCACATCAGTGATTTATACTCCATATCTGTCCTGAAAATTCATCACAGTGTATTATCCTGTTCTTGCTGAAATTGCTGAATTTTGTGTGGACTTAGTTCATAAAGTTGTCTCAGATGGTTCTAGGGGCAGCATTGTCTTTTCTCAACTGTACTAATATAGATACGTATGTTCAGGATGCTGCATTGCACTGGAATGATCTCATTGAAGCTGCATTGTCACTTACACAGTCTCAGGACTTTTTCTTAGCTGAGAAGATATAAATCTGTTGCAAGGGTATCTTGGTAATTTTCTTCTATGCTCATGTGTATGTCACGCTCCAGTGGTCCTAGAGCAAATGAAAATGCAAGAATATTGCATTTCTTAGGGGATAAGTATTGAGCTGAATGGTGTGCAGTGTCCTGTAGTGTGTATGTGTATTTTTCAGTATATATAGTGTCAAAAGTGCTGAGGTGTCCTTCAGTAATTGGCTCTTGCTCCTGAAAATATCTGCATTATGCTTTATCAATGATTGGCTTGAGGTGATAGGTGTATTCCGAGAGTGTATGGAGTTCAGTGCACCTTGTGGTTTTATATATATATGCTGTTATAACCATTTTAGGGATTCTAGCCTTGAGAATGAAAAGTGACATTCAGCTGCAGCCTGAATTACCTAGAGAGCATTGAATGAATTTGATTTACTGAGAGTATCATGATGATTTATGCTATAAAATCTCACTGATTCAACCTTTGCTGAGGTTCTTCACTGAGAAAATGTTGTTGCTGCTGTTTTTGCTGTTGCAAGGGCTGGATTGAGTAGTGAATATGAGTTCGAAGGTGCTATGGTCTAGTTTGTATGTTGACACAGGTATAATTCACTGATTTACACTTGCTCAATACAAAGTTATGTTGAAAATCATGCTGAACTCATATTTGGACAGTAATTACATCAGTTCTACTGAATTTAATGACTGATTCTTGGATTTCAGTACTAATTGATTAAGCCTTGCTATATTATGAGTTTTTGATCTTATAACAAGTATATTTTGATGAATCTAATCTGTTGAAATTGACTTTGTGAGAGAATTGTGGTTAGCTGCTATTTTCAGTATTCAAACCCTTGTGTTGAACTGAGTTTTGCTGAACCAAGGCCTGTTATGATCTTTGTGATTTGCTCATACTACAATTCATTGTTTAATGTTATGATCATGAGTACTACAATAAATGAAGACTGAATATGATGCTATTGATTGATTCTCGAAAAGAAATTCCTATTTTACCCCTCAAGTACTGAGTGCTGCAAATAGTTGTTTTGAAGTGGTAATTTGGAATTCTGAGGTGTCTGCCCTATTTCAAATTGTAGGAAAGACTTGTGTTTCTTGTATATCATCTACTTGATGTATTTGGTGAGCCTAGAGAGCTTGTTTGGTCCTGGCAGGGTTGCCTAGGACAGGGGGAGTGTATGTGTACACTTTGTTGAGCTAGTGTGTGAGTGAAGTGTGTGAAAGCTAGTGTCTACTTCTGATACAAGGGTGTGTGCAGAGAGTGAGATAGCTGAGTGTGTAACAACTTACTTACAACTAGTGGATGCTTGCATTGGCTGAGGCCAAGACCCAAGGTTTTCCCTAATTAAGAGGGTTTCCTTGTAAAACCTGTTGCATTGCTTTATCTATTGTTTTAATTTAACTTTCAGTTTAAATAAGGAAGAAAGGACTTGACCAATTCACCCCCCCTCTTGGTCCAACATATATATATATATGTAACTAATTATCCTTGAAATATTCCAACTGTAAATGATATGTAACTACTATTTTTTTAGAACCCTACTGATATGCAAATGATACTGCTACTTATATGCAAATATATATTTAATTTATACTAAAGGTTCCATTGGTTCGTCTAAGTCTTTTAAATTGAAATTGAACTGTTATCAATAATTTTAATTTTTAAATTCAAAATCGAATGGAACTGAATTATATGATTTCATTTGGTTTAATTCAATTTACTTCTGATGATTTTTTGTAATTTTTTTCTAAAGTCAATAAATAAAATTTATGCCAATTCCTATAAAAGGAGACTACAGGCATTTGTATCGGCCCTAATAAATCAATTTAAGATTCTAATGACTCCACATATATTATGAATTTGTTCCTTTGCGCTGTGTGGATTTAAATTTTTAATTTTTAATTTTAATTCTTATATAATGTAGATGATCTATGTATTTATTTGATTTATCGAAATCATTTCTTTCATTAGGTTCACTGCAATCTCATTCTTCAGTTGGTACTTGATATCAGCATAATTCATATAATATAGTAGCATTGAATTATGACTTAAAAATTATAATTACATAAACAATTTACTAAACTGTTAAATTTACTTAATAATAATTAGATGGACATGAACAATGACAATGTTGACCAATACACATCCCATCAAGAGACATTCATTCTCTTGATGGTGAGAATGGTGAGGATGTTATAGTTATTGAATAGGCCGATGCCGCTGTTTGGTGTGATACCCATCAAGAGAAATTTATGCTCTTGATGGAGGAAGAGGTTGGAAAAGAAAATCGTACAGGCACGACTTTTAATCCAATTGGGTGGACACATATTGTGGATGCAATGTTGGTGGAAACTGGAAAAAAGTACACGGAGGACCAATGTAAAAAAAAATTCAATACT
The DNA here is from genome assembly GCF_030987335.1 of Cornus florida. Lineage (NCBI taxonomy): Eukaryota > Viridiplantae > Streptophyta > Magnoliopsida > Cornales > Cornaceae > Cornus > Cornus florida. The sequence goes on from NW_026775572.1 coordinate 79,105,705, forward strand.
ATCAGAGCACTGTACAAATATTGCAAATAAATATTATCTAAAACTGGTGTAGGGTACAACAGTGAAACTGGGATGATTGAGTTGGAAGCTGAAAGATGGGTTCGATTGTGCAAGGTTAGTATTTCAATATGTGTCTATTTACCATACATATAATTAGTAATTATTCATTTAGTATTAAAAGGGTTTGATGAACAATAATTGTAAGCTAATAATGTGTAGGTTCTCAAGTATGGCAGAAAAATAAAAAAATAGGGGTGGAAGAATTATGAGCAGGTGATAAGGATTTTTGGGGATACATTGCTACTAGTCAGCATGTTTATCCTTCTACAAAAGCACCTAAACCTCACCAAGTGCTAACAATGTCTCAAGTGGCAACACATGAAGCTACAATTCATAACATTGAGGGCAATGTAGACGTGACTGATGTAAAATGACCTAATGTAGAAGGATCTATTGACTTTAGTCCTACTCCCAAACCTGTAGCTAAGAAACCTAAGAAAGAAAGTTTTTCCTCCACAATGTTTCAAGTGATGGCATGTTTGACTGATATTGGGAACACGAAAGCTGATAAAATTGCTAAAGCCATAGCAGAATCATCTTCTAGTTGTCAACCATCTATTGTTAAAGAAATGTCTGAAGTGACATCTCCTAGTAAAAAAGAAAAAGAAAAAGAAATGGATCCCCAGCTTGAGGAGTGCCTTAGGATCGTCAACACATTAATGGGGATTTATGATACCCATTATGCTAAGATCATAAGGATGTTTGGTGAGCACAAGGTGTGGAGGGACATATTTCTTCGCATTCCTGATGAAAGGAAGGTTGGATGTGTGACGAATCAGCCTCTGTGATATGATCGCTATCTTACTTTTATGTGTTTTTGGATGACTGTTTTATAACTCTTTTTACATTACTGTTGGATGACTGTATTTAATTTTTCTTATCTACTGCTTTTACATTACTGTTGGAAGACTGTATTTAATTCCTCTATCTACTGCTTTTTAATTAATGCTGGATGACTATTTATGTTCTATATCTATTGCTTTTATATTATTGCAAGATAATTATATGATTTGGTGTGTCTTTTATCATTTTTGTATTGTTGATGGATAACTATATTATTTGTTAAATATTTTTCCATTTTCCTTATATCATGAAGTTGTTTAATTTTCATTACAATAACTGCTTCTGTTTATTCTTAAATAGGATAGTAGATATGGATATAAGGATAATATTAACCATATATGATGATGATGATGAGGAGAAAATTCTTGTATTGATCGCAACTGTATATGAGTACTATCATAAACATTTTGATAAGCAACGTTGTAGGGATTCCACGTTACAAGGGGAAGATTACGTATTCGAGATTTTAAATGAACATGAAGATAGGTGTTATGAAAATTTTCGGATGTACCCTAATACCTTTAGGGCTTTGTGTCGTGAGTTGAAATTGTTAGGATTGAAAGATTCAACATTTGTAATACTAGAAGAACAAGTTACAATTTTTCTACTTACTGTGTCTCACAATGAAAGGATTCGTGTCGTTGCTGAAAGATTCTAACACTCTACATCCACAATTTCATATCACTTTCATGCTGTCTTAACGTTAATTTGTGAGTTAGGGACTAAGATTATTATTCCCCCAGATTTGAATGAAATTCATAAACAGATAAAGAACAATCCAAAGTTTTACCCATACTTTAAGAATTGTGTAGGAGCCATGGATGGTACTCATATCCATGCTGTAGTGCCAGTTGGATAACAAATACCCTTTCGTGGTAGAAAGGGTGATACGACCTAAAATGTCATGGCTGTGTGTTCTTTTGATATGAAATTCACATACATTCTAGCAGGATGGGAAGGGTCTACTAATAATTCAAAGATTTTAAATGAGTGCATTCAGAATAAGGATTTAAATTTTCTATCACCACCCGAAGGTAAGAAAATTACCTTTCCATATTTATGCATTTAACACTAAAAATACGTTAATTTTAATACTTAACATGACAGGTAAGTTTTATTTAGTGGACTCTGGGTACGCCAATCAACCGGGGTTTTTAGCCCTTTTTCGGGGTTAACGTTACTACATGCAGGAATATCGTAGACATACTAGAGAACCACGTGGTAGAGAAGAGGTGTACAATTTAAAGCACTCGTCATTGAGGAATATCATAGAGCGATGTTTTAGGTTGGTAAAGATGAGATTTTCTATATTTAAGCAAATGCCCCCTTATTACTTTGACACTCAAGTTCTTATTGTCATTACTTGTTGTATATTGTATAATTTCATAAGATCCCAAGGTGAATCTAATGAAATTTTTGATTGTGAAACCCCTGAATCTTTTACTTCACAAAATGAACCTGATGTGGATGACATTGTTGAGGTCGTCAGTGCTACTAATACACAGATACGACAGATGGATATTTATCGTGATCGTATTGCCAACCTAATTGGGAGCACTGTAATCATTGATTATAATAGTGTGTAGGATTTTAAAATGGATAACTATAATAACTAATTATATTACGTAAATTAAACTTACATGCATACAATATGGATAACTGTAATAACTAATTATATTAAGACATCAAATATTAAATGCTTTAGTACTTATAGGCAGACTTATGTATAGGCTTGAAGGTAAGCGAACATAATGTGCATGTGGTAGAGGTCCTATGCATTTGTATAGGGCTTGAACTCCAAAAAATGATGGTCGACAATTCTATAGGTGTCCAGCTCGGGAGGTATGGCTTTAATCTTTTAGGTGTTATTTTTGTTACTCTTTCCTAATTGTATAATTTATATTTCTTGTAGTCACATATGAATGCATTTATGTGGGTGGATGAGTTGCACCAAGGTGCATAAGTTGAAGAATATGTTCAATCTGACTTGGACAAAGTCATTGCAATGATTCAAAATGAACAATGTAGACAGAAGTACATGCTCTTCCTACGTTGAGGATGTCTTACTATCACAATCATGTTTATTGTGATTGTCTTCTTCTTGCTCATTATCGTTGTTATTGAAAGATGAAGTTAGATAAACTTCCATCTTTTGTAATATATGACATGTAATAGGTATTTAGTTAATTTCCTATGTTTCATTTGGTATGCAATATATACTTAATTTTTTGTATTTGGATGACATTGCTGGTGAGAACTATAAATGCTATATTTTTAACTGCGTATTAAATGGTATAAATGTGTTTAGTTTTGCATGAGGTCATTTACACTCCAAATTTACAACTTAGCCTGAAAAAAAGTTAGATATATCTTGCTTAATACTTCTAATTACTTCATTCTTACCACGTGTTATTTTATTTTTCTCTAATGTTGTTAATGTGTTTGGTTTTGCATGAGGTCATTTACACTCCAAATTTGCAACTTAGCCTGAAAAAAGGTTAGATTTATCTTGCTTACTACTTCTATTTACTTTATTCTTACCATGTGTTATTTTGTTTTTTCTCTAATGTTGTGCATGTGTTTGGTTTTGCATGAGGTCATTTACACTCTAAATTTGCAACTTAGCCTGAAAAAGGTTAGATATATCTTGCTTTACTTCTAATTATTTCATTCCTACCATGTGTTATTTTGTTTTTCTCTAATGTTGTTAATGTGTTTGGTTTTGCATGAGGTCATTTACACTCTAAATTTGCAACTTAGCCTGAAAAAAGGTTAGATATATCTTGCTTACTACTTCTGATTACTTTATTCCTACCGTGTGTTATTTTGTTTTTCTCTAATGTTGTTCATGTGCTTGGTTTTGCATGAGGTAATTTATACTCTAAATTTGCAACTTAGTCTGAAAAATGGTTAGAAATATCTTTTTTACTAGTTCTAATTACTTCATTCCTACCATGTGTTACTTTGTTTTTCTCTAATGTTGTTCATGTGTTTGGTTTTGCATGAGGTCATTTACATTCTAAATTTGTAACTTAGCCTGAAAAAGGTTAGACATATCTTGCTTGGTAGTTCTAATTACTTCATTCCTACCATGTGTTATTTTGTTTTTCTCTAATGTTGTTCATGTTTTTGGTTTTGAATTAGGTCATTTACACTCTAAATTTGCAACTTAGCCTGAAAAAAGGTTAGATATATCTTGCTTACTACTTCTAATTACTTTTTTCCTACCATGTGTTATTTTGTTTTTCTCTAATGTTGTTTATGTGTTTGGTTTTGCATGAGGTCATTTACACTCCAAATTTGCAACTTAGCCTGAAAAAAGGTTAGATATATCTTGTGGTTGTTGGAGTAGTTTAGAAGGAGAACGGGCAATTTTACTTGGATTTGTGGATTAATTTTGTGGGTGGTGTCCCTTATTGAATTGATTGTTTGAATTTTGTGGGCGGTGTCCCTTATTGAATTAATTTTATGGGTAGTGTCCCTTGTGTTTATTGTGTTTTGAAATTTGGGAAATGTCCATATTTAAGGGGAAACCATGCCGGATTTTCGAAAAGTAAAAAGAAAAAAATTGAATTTAAACTTTGATTCCAAAAAGGCATGTGATTGATTTTTGAAACTTGAAATGGATTTTTGAAATATATAACAATAGAAAAAATGTGAAATATATAACTGTGAAATATATAACAATTTTTTGAACCTATGATTAGTGATAATTTTTTATTGATTTTCGTGATGGAGTTGAATATAGTTCTCTTTGTTGTTTCAAGGCTTAGTAGAATGCAGTCGTTCCATGGGAAAACCTAACTCTGCTTTATATTTTGCTACTATAGGTAATGTCTTGCTTTAGAATCAAATTCATTTTTTTCTTTTTTCTTAATGCTTCCTTATATCCTTTTTTGGAGAATTATAAACTATTGTCAACCCAGTACCATGTAATCCATATATGCTCTTGGAAGAACTGTCACTACATTGAAGGACATGGTAGTAAGTTGTGGGCAGTGGCACCAGTAGGATTTATAGGAAGCATTCTCCAGTTGCTGCAACTCCAGGAAGCTAGTGATCTCTAAGTTAATCAAATGGAGGCCTATGCAAGATAAAGAAGTGTGTGTACATTTTATGGAATGAATTTTAGTAATCTCCAATTGTGTGTACATTTTATGTAAGTATAATGAAGTGTGTGTGTACACACATACTATTTTTAAGGAATGTCTAGCCCCCTATGTGTGCAAGTATATATGTGAATGGTGCAACAACAATTTATTAAGTTTGTGATGCACAAAAAAAGGTTGTGGTTTGGTGTGTTATTTATGATTAATTAAAATCCTACAAAATATTTTCAAGTACTTTTTTGGATGGCAATAATTTTTTTAGCAAGTTGTTTGATGGCATGCCTCTCTTTTTATTTTTGTCAGGGTGATTTATTGTTTAGTCTTGTAAGAGAGGGATCTTCTTTAATTGCTTGCTTTTAATCTTTCTTCCTATTTATCAATTTTGGTTATGGTTGGAGATTGTATGAAATATTCAGAAGTTGGTTATCAAAATAAATACTTAAGAAAAGGGGAAATGGTCTCATGAGTTAACAATAAAAATATTAGCACTTTGAAGGATCTCTAGTAGAAAATTTCAAACTAATCTCAGTGAAGTAAAACCATTCACAAGCTTCAATGTCCACCAAACCTCAACTCTGACCAATTTAAGAAGATCAATATTTTGGCTTTGCTTCTTGTTAGTTTCAACTACAAGGATCTCTCTCTCTCTCTCATTCATAATGAATATATATATATATATATATATATATATGAAACAAAACAAAGTTAAATGGAGTGCAAGCCAAAAGAAAAAGATAAATGGAGTGCAAAGATCTCCTCTCATTGAAAGATTATTACAAAGTTAGATTTGTAGTTTGGTTGCCACTAATCATGTTTATGCCTCATAAACATCCTATATGATCTTATTTATACATGTAAATTTATTCATAATTTTTTTTTCCAACTCTTTAATGCAGAATATATATATATATATATCTATTTATTAATTTATTTTAACAAATTATCTCAATTCATAAAGAAAAATGGACTATTACATATAAACTTATAATTGTATTCATATATATAATTATTCAAAACAAAAATAAAACAGTCTTTACCAAACAGGTATCCTGTTATTGATTCAGAATTTTTGACAACAAAACTAACTTCCCAAACGTGTTTTGTTTTCGGATTCCTTAAAACGCATGACATTACCAAACGCGTTTTCATGTTTTTGATATACAATTATCAAAAACAAAACAGTCGTTACCAAACATGGTTATGATCTCTACTAAAAACATACTAATACCAAAATGGTTGTTTTTATATCATACAAAACCATAACATATAGCGTTGTCGCGATCCAAACGGGCCCTAAATTTTACTTTCTTTAATCTTTGTAACACCCTTTTCAATACCATACATAAATACTATGTAATACAAAATCCATATATTTTAAATTTTCATATTTATTTATTCATTAAGTGAATGTGGTTGTTTTATTAATATTTTTGTATTATAAATATAAAACTGTTATTAGTATCAGATATTGAGGACAAAAATGTAATATGTACAACTTTCAGACTTCAGCTTTTGTATATAACAAACAATCTTAATGAATTCAGCACTTAAAATTAAAATGTTTTCAAACAGGTTTTTCTGTTAATACATTCAGCGCTTAAAGTTTCAGCGCTTAAAATTCAGTACTTGAAATTTTCAATGCCTAATTTTTAGTTTTATCAAAAAGCACCTAAAATCTCCTAACACACACAAGATTATAATGCATTCTATATTGGTTTTTAATGTTTTACAATTTTCTTTTCATTAGGCAAAAATAAAATTTATTGATGAAAACAACTCAAATTATTTATTTATTTATTTTTTTGGTAAAAGGGTAAGTAAGGATTTTAATGGGGTGGGTTCGGGATGGAGCACCTCCCTTTTTCAAACTCGTCTCACAAATAAAAATATTTTTCCAAACCCTCCCTATCCCGTATCGCATCATAGTCGGGGCGAGTCTGGATCCTCTCTCTATATATTTTGAGAAAGAAAAAAATTCATGTTTAAACAAATTTAAGTATTGCCAAATATATAATAATTATAATAAAAAAATGTTGTTAAAACTTAAAATTATCATAAGAAATGAAAAAAAATAAAACTATAGCTAATCATATAATATCTATTTATATACTTATTATTAATTGGGGTTGGTTCAGGGTTTTAGTGTTTTAAATTTTTTTTTTCCAAACCTACCCTTAACCCTATTAGAGTAATCTGATATCCATCTCAATAGGAGTGCGATGGGTTAAATTGACATCCTTAAGAACAAGAATATTGAGTAAAGAGAAAAGTACAAGCCTATAAGGTAATCAACCCAAGAAGGGAGCCTACAAGGTAACCAACAATGGAATGACAAGTCTCATAGCCATACCCAACAAGAATGGAAAGGCAAACAAAGCAATTTAGTACACCACAAGTCTACATATGCAATTAGTGGGGTAATCCACTAATGGTCATTGTATGTATATCAGTCACTAGTAGTCAGGAATCTATCTCCTGCCAGTTTCACTTGCATTTCTTCACAGTCTAGGAGCAAATTTACTAAGTTTATGCTAATCAAAATTAGCTTCCCTGGAGCCTAATTCAGCTAAAAACTCGAATAAATAAATAATGTGCACTACCATTGATGGTATTGTTGGAATTTTTAAATAAATAAAAATTATTCATATGCACTACATTTTCAAAATTAACATTGCAATATGATTATCGATACTTGATAGATTGTGTCGTGACCCGAGTTTTATTCAACCCGGTGTGTCAGTGATGAACCGAGGATTTTCCCGTGTACGGATCCAGATGCGGAAGCAAATGATAAACCAAGGCCTCTAGAGATATAAATCACCCCTAAGGCACCAATGTAACCTTTCATGAAGTCACGGAAGTTATAGTGAGCAAAAGAGGAAATGAGAGTCAAAACGGGCTAAATCCGTCAATTAAGGGTAAAATGATCAATTCACAATTAAATGGAGAAAATTGACTCTAAACAAGTCAAAAAAGGTGAATAAAACCTAATCTAATCATTTCATAACATTCCAAGAGGTTCCAAGAACATTGGACAAGAATTCCCCAAAAATGCTTTTTCTCGGTTTAAGCAAAAACTGACCCTACCTTACTAAAACATGAATATCTCCCACTGTGATTGGAATCTGAGAATTAAATTAGTACTATTGGAAAGATGACTCAAAATACTTGAGTTTAGGCTTAAGAATCACCCCATTTGGGTTAGAAATGAAGGAGATATGACCGTTTGAAGTTAGAACTTTAGTGCTAAAACCTAATCTGGAAGGCTGGCGTATGAGGGCTGTTTCGGTCGACCGAACTAGAGTTTCAGTCGACCGAACTGGACACAAACTTGTTGAAAACATATATTTTTGAGAGGAAGGAGTTTCGGTAGACCGAAATTGAGTTTCGGTCGACCGAAATGACTCTGAACAGTGAAAAAGGCTATTGGAATTGATGATTTACTGTACAAAAGAATTCCCAAAAGCCATCGATCGACAGAAAGAACACCTCGAAAAGCTGCTAAAATGATTGCTATGTGCCCAAGGTATTAAGGTTCAACCCATGCTTTGAATCCTATGATGATTTGGTTAAAAAATGAGAGTTTAAAACTGATTTTCAAGGAGATTTAAGTATGTGAACATGCCAACAACCTTAATATGAATAATTGAATGCAAAACATTGGCTCATGACCTCATACATGTCAATTACAAGAATCTCATATGCTAAACCTCCAAAGTTGGTTAAAATATGCTTTTAAGGCAAACTATTGCACCAAATGAATACAAGTGATAAAGTAAACATGTTTGGCCCTTGGCCTCATTACAAACATATCCGTAGAGTATCAAAAGGTGCACTTAAGTGCACATTACATGGTTTGAACAACGAATACATATTTTGTCGTAATAAGCAAAATGAAGTGTAATATGCTAAAAAGTGCATACTCTAACATAGCAAAAATACTCCAAGTAGTCTAGCAAGTCTAAGATTGTTGAGCATCCTACAATATTGCTTCTTTACCTGAAAAACACCCGGTAACTTCGGGGTGAGTAAACAAGTTTACTCGTAGGGAATGAGCATGCATAAGTTTAACTTATTACAAAGTTTGCAATTTAATATAATTCAATCCATGCTATTTAAGTTACATTAAAACTTTCAACATAGCATAATGGGATATAAATTCACAAAGTTAACAACTTGGAATTTAAATGCGAAATCAAACCAAAGTGGATACTTGGATATTGCCCGGATTAAAACCGTACTCTTGGAATCACTTAAGGGCTTGTAATGACCCGGTTTTTTTCCTCCTTTTCCATTTTCGGCGATTTTTTTTTTTCGTCTTTTTCCTATTTGTCTTTTCTTTTTTTCGTCTTTTAGTTGTTTTTCATTTTTTTGTGCATAACCTCACTTGTTGTGCTCGGTTTTAATTCCGATTTTGCATGCATTCATGATATTTGATTTCCATGACATTGGTATTTTTACTTTTCTTGAAAAGCATGCTAGATTAGTACTTTTCTTGTAAAGGGCATGAATGCATACTTTAGTGTAATTATTTATAACTTTTGGGGTTTTAGTGTAATTATGTAAAATAATTATTTTTCATTTTGGGGACCTTTTTGCAATTTATTTCGGAGGATATTTTGAAAAAGGACCATTTTGTAATTTTTGAAAAGTGTGACAAGTGTCACATTCTCATGGAGCCATTTGTTGGCATTTAGGTGAAGAGATTTGGCACCATGACTTCTTGACATTTGGTGGGTGGAGATTCATCCATGTGTTGGCCTTAGATTGGTGCACATGTGGCCATTAATTATTGACAAGTGTAGGTTTGAGATTAAGCCTAAGGATAGAGCCTTTGATTTGTGATAAGTGTAGGATCAAGATTTAGTCTTGCAAGTGTGTGTGTGAGAGGTAGTGTAAGAGCACATAGTGAGTGGAGGATCTCTAGCCCTTCCACTCACCATTTTTCACTTATCCTCTTCATTTTCCTTAGTTCTTCAAAGTTCTAACCTAGCCACCATTGGAGAAAAGCTTGGTTAATAGCTTTCTTCTTCAATTTTGGTGCCCTTCCATTTATCTTAGACTAAGAACCTTAACTAGTAAAAGTTTCCTCTTATTTTCCTCTTCATTAACCCCAAGCTTGTTTTCCATTTAGTGCTTGGTTGCTTGGATTATAGAGATTCAATTCTCTATTGAGGTAGGGGTGGTAGTATGTTTATATTTTAAGTGTTTTATAATTCTTTGGGGTTTAATATATATTGTGTACATGCTTCTAATATGATAGTCTTGCATATTATAGGAAATCCTTATGATTGACTTAGGGTTTATTTGATTTAAGCATGCATATTGTGTATGTATCTTGTGTAGGATTATTGATGTTGTATATAACTCTTATTGATTTGAATTACTATACTATTGTGATGATAATTCTACATTCAAGTTGATTACTATTGGTGATTGTAATTATTTTAGAAGCTTAATACTATAAATGTTGTAATCTACTATATAAAGCTTATTGTTGAGACATGGTTTAAATTGATGAGTTTGTGGTATTATATTGCACATTATATCATGTTAAGAACTTGTCATTTATTATGGCATTCTAGATTTAGAACCCTAAGACATGGTTTGTGTGGTTTCAAAGATACTTGTGCATGGAAGGTGGTTTATATGCCTTAAATTATGATATATAAGTTTTGAACTTGATATATTTTGGATTATCTTGGGACATTGTGTTACAAGTGACATGGCTAAAGTTTGGCTTTAGTGCGGGAGGTATGAGTTCTCCCCAATTGAGATAGTGCGCACTAGGGTGGTCTTCCCAACGGGTTAATGCCTAGAATAACCATATTGATCTTGGTTTAGTCCAACCCGAGATGTCCAAGTTTTCCATTATGTGATTTCGTATTAAATTTCAAGTTGATAACCAATGTTTAATTGTAACTTGTAATTTTTGGTTGATTGCGAATTGATGTTGTTAAGTACATTGACATTGTTATGTATTATTTAAGAATCATTTAAGTTAGCTTAAGATGATCCCTTAGCACACCTTGAACATAGACGTTAAGTGGAATGCTCCCTTGTATTCGTTTATATTGATCTCGCAATGATATTGAAACTTTAGGGTATACATATATGCTTCTCCTACGAGTAACTTGATTACTCACCCTAGTGGTTTGGGTTGTTTTTCAGGTAAAGAGACCATGTTCATGGATGCCCATCATCCTTAGAAGCTTTTGAGCTAGTTGAAACATTTTTATATATTAGCATGCACTTGTTTAGCATGTTTTATCTTTTGGATGTAATACTTTTGTATACCATGGATGTATGGTATTTTCGAAGCTAAGATGGCTTCCTTCATGTAATGTGTATCTAAGTACTCTCTTTGATGCTTGTTTTTTATGTGTAGCATGAGGCCAAGAGCCATTAACATGAAAGATTACAAGCATGTTCTCTTTAAAACTCAAGTATTGCCATTGTAGCTTATTTGTGAGAAATGTAGGTTTTGTATGCTAAACTTGTTAATGGAATGTAAAGAGGATTTAGGCCATGTTGGTACATCTATTTTATCATATTGCATGCACTTGCATACTCACTTTGGCAAACAATACCTTCCTTGATGAAACAAAAACCTAAAGTTGTATATTTTTGAGTTTTGACCCTATTCTGTTACAGGGGCATTTCAGGTATTTTATAATGACTTTTTTTCATTTTTCCTCGTGAGTCACGTAGAGAACTTGATTTTGAGGGGGGTTTATTTTTTTGTGTTTTCCAGAAAACATCATCTTGGCCCTCAAAAATCCATATTGATCCAGAAAATCCTTGCTGCCAGGTTTTGCAAATTTTTAGTACAAATGTAGTTGGTATTATTCATCGATTTTTTTTTTTAAAATCGTCATGACCGATCTGAAACTTCCGGAGGTCTTGTGGGTATATTTTAAGATTGAATTTTCAATTTAGGCAATTTAAAAACCTCCCGAAGCCCTATTTCCAAAACTTGGGTAGTAGCTCGGATTCATTTTTTTCCTCTTGACCTGATTTTCTTGGGGGCATTCTGGGTATTTTACAATGCATTTTTTTGTTTCCGTCCCCCATCAGGGTAGGAAACTTGATTTTAGGGGGGGTTTCTTCTTTGGGTTTTTTCAAAAAAGTCCGTTTAGATGCCCGTTTTTACTCTCAGTTGCAGTAGTAGTGGGTTGTCCTCGTCGGGCCGCCACGACATCATTTTTGTTTTTGACCTTTCTTCCCCGTCCGGACTCCAAATTGAGTAAATTGTTTTTTGAACTTGACTAATTTGTCATTGTATTTCCAGTGGTGTGCTCGATAGCACCTGAATCCACTTTTTACAAAATGACCATTTTGCCCCTAGGTTCTTTTTGTCCGTTTTTGAAACGACACTTCTGCATTTGTTTCCTTTGGGTTCCGTGACCTCATTGAGGGTCACATTGGTGTCTTAGAGATGCATTGTATCTCTAGAGACCGTTGTTTCACCTTTCGCTTCCGCATTTCGGATCCATTATCGGGTCATCTTTTGGTCATCACTGACGCACCGGGTTTACAAAAACTTGGGCCGTCACAGGGCTATTAACCTATGGGTACCTTCCCCTAGTGCGCACTATAGTTTAAGGAGCTCTTTATCTCCCGTACTAGAACCAACTCCTAGCCAAGTCATGTTCTTGATAATATCCCAAGTTTCCAAAATCAACACGTTGAGCAACAGGTCATGATATGTGATAAAACACAATAGGTTCCATGAATTAAATGACTAAATCATTAGAACAGTGAGATAAAAATTAATTAAACTAATTAAGTAATTTCTCTAGATTTCAAGAGTTGTCCAAATGATTCCAATTAAATATATGACAAAGAGTAACTCATGGACATGCCATATATAAAGTCTAAAGTGAATTATATGCAAGCTACCCTTAGTCATTTATCTCCTAAATTAACATAGGACATGCATACAACTTATATATCATTACAAGATCAATTAGATTACTTGGAAAAATAAATTATAACACCCCCTACCTCATAAGAGGATTGTCCCTCTTGAATACAAGGGAAGCAAATGAATTTCAAGTTTTCCTTTTAGGGTTATGAAGAGGAGAGTGAGGCAAGGCTTTTGTATTCCAAGCTTAATGGTCTAAGGTGAGTGGAGGGGTATCAAAAATGAAGTTAAAGCTCTAAGTCAAGCTTTATTCGAATGGTGGCTAAGTTAGGGTTCTTGAGAGGAAAGAGATAAATGAATTAAAAGTGAAAATCCTAAGTTAAAATGGTGGGATTCTCCACTTACTAGTTGCTCTTGCACTACCTTTCACACACACACAAATGCAAGACCAATTGTGAAGCCTACACTTGTCATGAATCTAAGTAAGCTTCCAAGATTAAATATCAAACCTACACTTGTCAACCATCTATGCCAACAAGTGCTCCTATCCTAGGCCAACAAATAGGTAAATCTCCACCCTCCATGTGTTATGAGATTAAGCCTCCAAGTGGTTCCTCCACAATGTCAACAAGTGGTATCTTAGGAATGTGACACTTGTCATATTTTTTGAAAATTACAAAAAAGGTCCTTTTTAAAAATATCTTTCAAATTAAATTACAAAATGGTGCCTAAGAGGAAAAATAATTACTTTATTTAATTATACAAAAACCCCTCAAGTTTAGAATAATTACCAAAAGTTATGCATTCATGCCCTTTACAAGAAAGTAAACATTTAACATGCTTTTCTCAAAAGTGAAAATGTAGATATCATGGAAATTAAATATCATAGATGTATGCAAAGCTGGAATCAAAACCGAGTGCAAAAAATGGGGTTATGCAAAGAAAAATGAAAAACGACTAAAGGACGAAATAGGGAAAAAGACGAAAAAAGAAATTTCTAAAAAATGAAAAGAAGGAAAATGATTAGGTCATTACAGATTGGGTTATACTTTCTAATTTTGTGGTCTAATTGGAACTATGTGTTAGGGAAATGGAGTTTTTCAAAATTAAAAGAGGAATTTTCATATTTGGTCCTTAATTCATATTTATAAGCAATTTAAATGCAAGAAGAAGATGATACTCTTCACACAAAGTGATTGAAAACTTACATAGAGGTTTGGGTAAATCTCATAACGCTCTTCCAATGTGAATGTTCTCAGTTATAGAAACTTGATCTCCACTCATTAGGCCTCATTCTTCTTTGTAACTTGACTTTTTTTGACTTGCCTTTAGGAATTACTAATATGCCTCCATGAATGACCTCGGATGTATAGCTTGTGGGAGCTCCTTGAAGATGAGTACACTCAAATCTAAGGACGGACCTATGTACAGGTCAAGGGGCCAATTGGCCCCCTCACTTTCCCTGAATTTTTATTTTATTTTATTACTAATATGCCTTACTAAATTATTCATTTTTAGTTATATACCCCTAAAATATTGCTATCACCCCCATGAAACATACGTATATGCCCATGAATTACCTCTAGATTAGCCCTTTTGGGCTTAACATACGTATATTTACTAATATATCTAGGTCCATCCCTGCTCAAACCCTAATCGTAGAGAGAGAAAATATTTGATTTCACACATTAATGGAGCACAAAGGCTTACTAACAACACATGTCATACATGTAATTATAGACATATGGAGTGCAAATAATAATTCTCAATCTCTACAAATAAAAGTGATAGCTCCAATCTCATGGGCCTTTAATATCAATTTGGGCTATTGGTGAAAATCATTTGAACTTACTATTTGTAATACCCCATAATTTTAAAGGATTTTTAATTAATTTGTTTCTATTATTATTTAAATTTGATTGGTTAAATTATTTGTTTGTTTTAAAATTTATTATTGTTATGCAATAATGATTTATTTATTTTTAATTTTCTGTGATGTGAATTAAATTAATTGTTTGTTTTAAAATTTATTATTTTTGTGCCTTTAATTATTACTTATTTATTTTGTGTTATGTGAATTAACTTAATTGTTGATGTGCATTTAATTATTTATTGAATTTATTTTCGTTATGTGAGTTTAAGGTTACTATTCATTATTTTATTAAATGTATTTAATTTTGGCATTTGACCAGTCTTAATATTTATTAGCTCATATGACTTAAACATTGGATTATGGGAGTGGGAGACTTGGTGGGCTCTAGAAGTCCTAAGCCCATATATTATATAATTATATGTACTTTAGGATTATTATTATTTATTTGTATTATCAGTTAGGGTGTAATTTTTTAAAACGAATAATTATATAGTTGAAAAGAAAATTAAGAGGAGGAGAGAGAGGCGGCAGACCAACATAAAAGAGAGAAGGTGACTGATTCCGGTGAGACTTGCAACGACGATTTCAATACGCAAATCTAAGGCAAGTCCATACTCTTCTCTATCCCTTTAAACCCATAAACCTTTCACCTTAGATATCAAAACCCATAAACCTTTCACCTTAGATATCAAAACTTAGGATTAATATCTATAGACTAAATCATGGTTAATTGGAATATAAAAGCATGTATATGACCTTTTACGAATTTATATATATGCATTTATGTATTTATGTTGGGATTACTATTGTATGTTTATTTGATTTTATAAAAATTGTAAATTTAGATTTGAACCCTAGCATAATTAATCACTATAAATGGATTGAAATCAACCTCAATGTTTCAATCACGGCCCAAGAGGGCTAATCTAGGCTTTGGGACCTTTTTGGAATTTTTCTAGATTTTTTTAGGATTTATTTTTTTGAATTTTTCTATTTATTTTTTTGAATTTTTCTGGATTTTTTATAGATTTTTTCTGGAATTTTTATATTGGGGGGTTGAATAGATTCAACTTAATCTTTTATCCGATTTTTGCTAAAATTAAATTTACTGAAATTAAAGTAAATTAATCAAACCATAAAGTAAAAATAAATGCAAGGAAAGTTAGAGGGACACCGGATTTTAGGGAGAAAACCAATTGGAAAACCAGTATTTTTGCATTATCCCGAGTGTAGATGATCCACTATTTTTGAAGCAAACTATACCAAAATTTGACTCAGGCTCACATCCCTTTACTCTACCAAGACCAAACTCGCTAAACTCCCTTGGCTTTGTGACTCCCCCATCTAACAACTCTCGACTTCAAACTTACTCCTTGCACATTGTAGAAGGATTACTGGTAGATCAATAACACTTTGCGAATACCTTGACCCCTTCAAAGTGTGATCTAAATACTTTTCTTATTCAAATATGAATTTGTTGTAGAAGAAATGAATTCAGCTTTCTCTGATTGTTGGACCCACTTTGTGTTTTAGGGTTTTCCTGTTTAAATGTCAAAACCAAGTGATTTCAAGTCTGTCAAGGGTTTATACAATCTCCATTGCTGTGCTCTATGGCTCATATTATCTGTGATGGCCCTGGTTTTTAGGCCAGCGCGTCATGTGATGAGCCGAACGTAGATTCGATAACGAATCCAGAATGCGGAAGCAAGAAACAAGACAACAGTATCCCAAGGCACAACACACCTCTAAGACACTTTGATGATCTTCCATGAGGTCGTGGAACTCAATGAGAACTGACGCGAAAGCAAAAGATCGGAAAAATAATAATTAAGCCCCTAAGGGCAAAATAGTCATTTTTCATGAAAATGACGTCCCTAGAATGTATATCATTCCCGAAACACATCCATGACTTCCCATGAAGTCACGAAACTCAAAAAAAGTAACGGAAGCGGAAAATAAGAAAAACTGAGCAAAAATAGCCCCGAGGGCAAAATAGTCATTTCTGAAACTATGGAGTCGGGTGTCACCGAGCACACCGCTAGAAAGACAGCAAAAAATTAATCAAGTTAGACCCAAGAATCACTTGATTTGGAATCCGGATGAAGAAGATATGAAACTCCAAAGTTTTATAAAAATCAAACTTTTGGGTTTGAAATCAGTGCGGCAAGGGTATTTTACAAGGGGTAAAATGGTCTTTTCAGACAAAACTAGATGCAACTGAGCATACCAGTAGATAGACAAGGAAAAATTAATAAATCTAGACTCAAGAATCACTTGATTTGGAGTCTGGACGAAGAAGATATGAAGCCTCAAAGTTTCATAAAAATCAACTTTTCGGATAAGAAATTTGGGTAGGAATAGTGTTTTTACAGCAAGCAACATTCGATTTTTTTCCCATAACTGAGATAAAATTGGACCCTTACACGAATTTTTCTGGAAAAACACGAAGAAGAAACCCCCCTTCAAATCACGTTTTCTACCCGGCAAAGCAGAAGAAAACGAAAAAAACACGCTGTAAAATCCCTAAAATGCCCCCTAGATCTGCATGGGTCAAGAGAGTCCAAAAAGCTACTACATATATTTTTCAGAATCTATCCACAACTGAGAGCAAAAACAGGCTATCAAATGCATTTTTCTGGAAAAATAAGAAATATAAACCCCTCCTGAAATCGAGTTTCTATCCAGAAGCGCGGGAGAAAATGAAAAAAACACACTATGAAATGCCCAAAATGCCCCTAGATCAGTAAATGATCAAAAACTCAGAAAATTCAACTTTGCACCAAGTATGCATTTGGCCCTAAATGCATTTCTAGGTTGAAACGAATGTGCACACAAGTATAATTAGTGTTTTCAAGTGCACGGGAATGGTCCGCGGCTCCCGAGAAGGCCCGACTCAAAATCCGACCCCCCAACGGCCAAAAATGAGAAAAATGGACTTGAAATGGAAAACTTGAAATCCAAAAATGTGAAATGGCATCAAATTACCATTTGGCCCTTGGACACACTTTATACATGATTAATGAGACCATATGAAAGAATAAAAATGGAATTCCCACACCCGATGCAAACATAGTGAAGCAAAGACTTGTCATTTTTTAATATTGTCATAATATTTCATGATGTTGAAAGTTACATAGGATACAAACTAGATACCATTGGCCTATGGCCTCATCTTATACATGTCAAATACATTGTAAAGAGTGTACTCATGTACACATTACATGTATGGAATCAAATATACACATCTTGACAAATAATGTAACGATCCGGTCATTTGCCTTCCTTTCCTTTTTCCAGAAATTTTACGAATGAATTTTTCATTTAATTTTCTTTTCTGAGCTCTGTTTCGTGTCGCTTAATGTCATCTTGAGTGCTCGGAATTGGTTCTTGAGACTCTTTTCCGTGGATTGACAACTTCCTTTGAGGATCGAGTCATTTTCACATTTTTCATTTTTTGACACTATACACTATTTCGTCCTTTTCCCTATTCTGTCTTATCTCCGTTTGTCAGTTTTTGGCACAAACTCACTTCTCATGCTCGGAGTTGGTTTTTGACTTTACATGCCTTCATCTTGAGTGGTTTCCTCGAAATACGTATCTTTACTTTTGCAAGAAAGTACTCTGGTTGCTCTCGGTGCCCACAGGGGCATGGATGCACAATTCTTTAGAATCTTTTTCATCTCTTAGGGTGTTTTTTGTAAATATCTTTTGAAGATATTTTATTTCAGGGGTATCTAAGAAAATATCTTTTAGAAGATATTTTCATTCTGGGGCAGTTTCCCAGTTAACCGTTTTTGTAGGGGCCATTGTGCAATTAACAAAAGTTATTGCAAAATATCTCGTCTGGAGCTTGGATCCTTATACGGGATTCATTTTCATATTTTGTTGAGTCGTGGACTCTTAGAATTCCGTTCTGGTCATTTTTCTCCAGTTTCAGAGTTTCTGGACCCGGTTGCCGCCGAACTTGTTTGGGGCATAACTTTCTGCTCGGGACTCAGTTTTTGACGCTGTTTCTTCCGTTGTTTATATTTTCTCATTTTGAATCTTTTTCATTCATGGAGTTTTGCCATTTGAGTGCGTTTGCTCAAAATCCACTTTTCTAGACCCGACGGGGCCCGTTCGGGGCACTTTTTGAGATTTCTATAAAAGGGGGATGAGATATTTCATTTTTCATCTTCCCCACTCTCCATGCACGACCTGAATCAGCCATGGATGTCCATGGAACTGCCACCTTCTCTCTCCTCCTTTGATTTACTTTTCCTAACTGAAAAGTTTTCGGCTTTCACGTTTTTTGTTCCCCTCGATGTGTTCTATCATTCCCCCTTATTAGAATTCATTTCTGACCATTTCTTGAGTTTGGGTTTGAGGTCATGTTGTTATTTTCATGGAGATTCCTTCGGATTCAAGTAGATCGTGTTGTCCCCGACAAAACCTCTCGGTATCGTCGGATTCGGAGCACTTTCGTTTCAGTGGGGATTTGAGATTTTCATCTCAAATTGAGGTAGGGGATATTCTAGGTTTAAATTCTTGTTATATAGCATGCTTGTGATGCTTATACTACTTGTTTGCATGATTAAATATAAAATCTAGAGATTTTATTATTTATTTTTCTTGTACGTGATCTAATTTTTCTGATTACTCATGACTTGGTTTAAACATGTAGCATGATATTATATTGCCTCATGATATGCTCATTGTCATGTATTAAAATTAGAACATTTAAATAAGTACTAAAGCTTTTATTTAATATTTATCTTAGGTGAAAGATTAATTCACATGGCCTTAACTAGCTTGAAATCAATATGTGTTAGCATATTAAATTAGGCCTTAGCATGCTCTCCAACATAGTTGAATTTGAAAGTAATTGGAGGTGTTTTTAAAATTAGTAATTATTAATTTATTTAATTAATTAATTTGCCCCGAGTGCACTATTCACTCTATTTGAATTTCAACTTGATATTCTTGATTTACATGCCATATAGCTTTACATATATTTGATTTAGAATATTCGGTTAGGTTTTGAAACCTTTTATTTAATTAAATTTCATGTTTAAGATTTAATCCTCATGGTGATATACAACTTGAAATTGTATTGTGGCATGCTAGAAAATTAAGTTTTGGTATGGTTGTTCACATGTATTAAATTGGGATTTATTGCATGAGAATTGCAACTTTTATTTTATATGTAACTTTAGTGAAAGTTTAATTCACATGGTCGTAAATTGAATGAAATAAACTTGTAATGTGATATTTCATTAGTTCTTGGCATGTTCTCTAAGATATGTTAAATTGAGAGCATTTGGTTAAGTTTGAAAATTTAGGGATTTTAATTAAAAGAATTAATTAAAATCTATTTAATGGTCCCCTTAGCTTAATTAAGTTTTTAACTTGATAATTGTATTGGCCATGACTTGTTTACTAGTATATTTTAATTTGGGACTATTTGAAGTTGTTTTAGAACCTTGGGATTTAAATTAGCATGATTTAATTAAAATTCTACTTTGTTGTTCTAACAACCTAATTGAGTTTTAGAATGGATAAAGGTGATGACCTTGCCATGTCCTTTAACATGCATTAAATTGAGGTTAATTGGAATTGAATCAGAATCTAGAGAATTTAATTGTGTTTATCTATTTAAATTCTATCAATTTGCTCCATGATCTAGTTGTGTTTTAGAAGTGGTTTTGATATTCAAATCATGGACTTAGACTTGTTGTATATTCATTTGGTTATGTTTTGAACATTGGATAACATAGTTGCTATGTTTGTACTCATGAAAATATGTTTTCCTTATTGAATATATTGTTGCCTTGTGTAATGATTTGCACACTTCGTATTTAACATCTTTCATGCATAGCGTGTAACGAATCGCACACTGAAGATTTGACATTCATCATATCATATTAGTTGTGGTTTTAAAGCATGTATTGTATAGGTTTTCAAATTTGGTTGTGCTTGGTAGATAGTTGATTATCTTGCATATTCCTGTTGATATATGCGTTGTTGCACAACTTGTTGATTTTAGAAACTTGGGGATGTCGTTGTTTGACTATGGCTAGGACGTGGTTCTAGTATGGGGGATAGTCCCTCTATGTAGTCTAGTGCGCACATAAGGAAGCTACCCATGGGCTAGTAACCCTAAAGTAACTATGTTGTCGGTCTGATCTGGTGTGACGTTCGAGTATCCACTTTGTTTGATTTCGCATTTCATTTTCAAGTTGATAACTAGATGATGTTGTAACTTGTTGTTTCTTATTTATCGTTCCATTTTAAGTTACATGATGTTAACTTTGCGAAGTTGTGCTTTATGCGTTGTATTGGAAGTTCCAATATTGGTTAAATTGCATCGATATTGAAAATTATGTTTTGACGTTCTAAGAAAGCTTAGGATTGATCCTATTGATTCATTTATAACTTAGACGTTAGGTGGCATGACCCACTTCTGTTGTTTTCGTGCTTTAGATTTCAAGCTGATAGCTTTAAGAAATTGTATTTTGTTGCCTTGTATAATATGCTTTTATGTGGTTAAATTGCATTGAAGTTGTAATTTGCATTTTGATTGTTCAGCATGGCCTAGGATGATTCCTTAGACTTATTTAGAATATAGACGTTAGGTGACATGATCACTTTAGTTGTTTCTGTATTTGAGATTGCAAGTTAATACCTTTAAGAACCTATATCTTGTTGCTTTGTATAACGTGCTTTCATATTGTTTAAATGGCATAGATGATGTGATTTATGCTAGAAACACTCTAAGGTAGCTTAGGATGCTCCCTGAGTCTCATTTCGATATAGACGTTAGGTGGCATGAACCTCTTTAACATGTTTCACCTTAAGGTGATAAATTTGTAAAATGCTAGGTCGATGCATGCTCATCTCCTACGAGTGGCTTTATGTTACTCACCCCTACGATACTGGGGCATATTTCAGGTACGAAGACTTGGTTCGTGATGCTTAGCATTCCTTGGATGTCGTGTAGCTTTCAAGTTTCCATTTCATGCAAATGTTAGTATGAAATGTCATTTTGTAGACTTATATGTAAAACTTGTATTCTTTGATTCCATGTATGTAATGTGTACATAAGTGCACTCTTTACAATGTATTTGACATGTATGAGATAAGGCCGGAGGCCAATGACATGTATATTATATCCTATGTATCTTTTGATTTCTTGAAATGCTATGAAAACCTTGAAAAATCGCAAGTCATTGGTTCACCATAGTTGCATCGGGTGTGGGAATTCCATTTTCATTCTTTCATAGGGTCTTATAAATCATGTTTGAAGTGTGGCCAAGGGCCAAACGGTCATTTGACCCCGTTTTGTATTTTTGGATTCCGAGTTTTCATTCCAAGTTCCATTTTTGCCTTGCCCTTTGGGGGGTCGGATTTTGCATCGGTGGTATTTTTAAGTCATGGACCATTGTAGCACATCCTAATAGGTAAGTTACGTTTGCATGCATAGTTGTTTCCGGGCAAACCTTCTCCTTTGGTGAAATGAGCCTCCTATGGATTCATTTTGCACTTTTGTTGCATAATCTGATTTTAGGGCATTCTGGGATTTTCTTTCGGGAAATAAATTCCGGTCTTCATATGGTCGCTTAGAAAACGTTATTTTAGGGGGGATTTCTTTTTCGTGTTTTTCCAGAAAATGTCGTTTTGGTGCCGGAAATTGATCGCAAAGTTCAGCTTTCTGTTTTTTTTAGCAGCTTTTTGGACCTCCATGACCAGATTTCATGGAGGGGCATTTCGGGCACTCTACATTGCATTTTTTTTTGAATTCTCTCGTGAGTCACGTATAAAATTCAATTTTGAGGGGGGTTTCTTCTTTGTGTTTTTTCAGAAAAATTCATCTTCTAGCCCATTTTTGCTCTCAGTTGCATACAATCACTGTAGCAACTTTTAACCCTCTTGTTCAGTTCTGATCTAGGGGCATTTTGGGGATTTCATAGTGAGTTTTTTTCAATTCCGTCCATGATGTCGGGTAGAAAACTCAATTTTAGGGGGGTTTCTTCTTCGTGTTTTTCTAGAAAAATTCATTTCGGCCTCCGGTTCAAGCCTCAGTTCTGGAACCTCACTTTTTTTTTTTTTTTGCTGTCAGCTGGTGCATGCCATTGGGCGCCAGCATGGGCGCCGGTGGGCTTATGCATGGGCGCCATGTGCACCATGGCCTTCGTCGGGCCGCTGCGACGTCAATTCTTCTTTTGGCCTTTTCTCCTTCGTCCGGACTCCGATTCAAGTGAATTTTTTTTTGAACTTGACTAATTTTTCGCTGTCTTTCCAACGGTATGCTCGGTTGCACCCGATTCTTCCTAGATAATTACCAATTTACCCTTTTTACCTTAAGTGCTCATTTTTTTTCGTCATGCCGTTTCTCTTTCGTCCGGACTCCGAATCATGCGATTCTTGAGTCCATCTTGATTAGTTTTTCGTTGTCCTTCCAGCAGTGTGCTCGGTGGCACCCAAATCTACAATTTTTAGAAATGACTATTTTACCCCTGGGGGCTTATTTGTCATATTTTCGATCTTTTGCTTCCGCATCAGTTCTTGTTGAGTTCCACGACCTCATGGAAGGTCACTTTGACTTGTTAGAGTCTTGTTTTCTATTTTCGCTTCCGCATTCGGATCCGTTATCAGATCATCCTTATGGTTCATCACAGGACATGCTGGCCTAAAAACCAGGGTCGTCATAAATAAGGCTACAAGTGGCATTTCAAGCCAACCTTTACAAGAATTCAAACCTTCAAGTTTACAATCATCCAAGCAATGATGAACATCACGAACCAAGTCTTCGTACCTAAATAAAACCCCTAGTAACTTCGGGGTGAGTAAACAAGTTTACTCATAGGGAATGAGCATGCAAAGACTCGATTTCTTCACAGATTTTTACATTAACTTGAAACGATTCAAAAGGATCATGCCACCTAACATCTATGACAAAGTGAGACTCAGGGATCATCCTAAGCTAATCATGTAATTTAAAGTGAACAACGGCATACAAGTATACATGCTCAAGTATACTAAACAATGTTAAAACATATTATGCGATATATAAGCATATATTTCCAAGTATACTAAACCATATTAAAACAAGTTATGAAACGTCCAAGCATATCTACTAAAGTATACATTTAATATGGAAAGCTCGTAAATCAAGTACACAAACACAAGGATACTAAACTACTAGGATTGCACATGTGACAAGTATACATAGCACAAGTATACTAAATGAAATTTAAACTCATGGAGTAAGTATACAAGTTCAAGTATACTAAATAGGATTCAAATACCCAAAGTAAGCATCAATTCTCAAGACACAAGTAATTCATGATTAACAACTTGAAATTAAATGCGAAAACAAATAGTGGAAAGACTAGGACATTCAGTCGCTAGACCAAACAAGTATTTTTGGGTAATTACGACCCACAAGGTACCATCTAGTGCACACTTATGACTTAGAAGACTCTTGTCTTCGTACTAGAGCCAAACCCTAGCCATCAGATAAATTATATCCTCATAAACTTTCCAAAATCAATAAGTTCAAAACTTATACAAACTCAAATGCAAGTTACCACATTCTATACACAAGTAAGGTTGAATCCACACAAACCATGTCTTAGAATTCAAGTCTAAATAGCATGTGACATGTCATGTCCTCAATATACAATTTATTCATAAAGCAAGAATATCTTACAACAATTGAGCCACACTACCATCCTAAGCCACAAGTACTAAATAAGTTACAATTTGGTAACTAGCTTTCAAGGCAAGCAATTGTAATATTCTAACAAGCTATATACCTACACAAGATATATATTTAAACAAGCTTTACAAGTCAATGATATTTTATATCATGCTAAGTCCAATTACCATTTTAAGGAGTCACAAGTACTAATTCTACATTAAGTTAGTAGCATGCTCACAAGGTAATTAAACATACTATATTTTAAGAGATTTTCAACCTAATCATGGAAAGTCTCTAGATTTCAAATCAATTCCAAATAATCTCAAATTAATATATGTTAAATAACATAGCATGCTCATTACATATATCAAATCAAAAGAGCAAAATGAGCAAGACTCCATCATGTAGATTTTAATTAATTTAAATTAATTAAATCTCTAATTTTTCAAAAGTTGTTCAAATGATCCCAAATAAATATATTACAAAAGCTACGTCATGGCTATGCCATATATCAAGTCAAAAATGGAATACAAGCAAGGTATAATTTAGTAGAATTTAAATCAATTTAAATTCATTAAAGCTCTAGATTTGAAAACTCATTTAAATCACCTCAAATTAATATACAACAAAGATCAAGTTATGGCCATGCCATATATCAAGTCTAAAGTGAGTTATATGCAAGTTACAATAAATCATTTATTTGTCAAATTGATATAAAATATGCATACAACTTGTATTTCACTATAAACGCAATTAAAATCATTTAGAAAATAAACTATAACACCCCCTACCTTACAAGAGGATTGTTCCCTTTGAATCCAAGGCAAATCAACACTAAATGGCAAACCTTTCAAGGGTTATGTAGAGGAGGATGAGGGGAAACAAAAGTATTCCCAAGGTTAAACTTGGAAATCAATGGAAGGTTCTCAAAAATCAAAGTCAAGGCCTAAGCATCAAGTTTCTCTAATAGTGTCTAGGGTTTGTGGTGAGGAAGAAAATAAAATAATGAAATGAAGTTTGAGTAAAGAAAATAGAAATCCTCCACTCACTATATGATCTTACACCATGGTCAACACATACAAGTTTGGTCAATTGCATAAAAACCCTTCTTTAAAACCATAATCCCAAAGTGGCCCAAAAATAATTGCAAGACTTAATTTGGAGCATACATTTGTCACTCATCCAAGCCAATAAGTGGTCCAATCCTAGGCCAACAAATGGGTGAATCTCCACCCTCCATGTGTCAAGAGATTAAGCTTCCAAGTGGTTCCACCAAAATGTTTCCAAGTGGTTCCATAGGAGTGTGACACTTGTCACACTTTCCAAAAATTGCAAAAAGGTCCTTTTCCAAAATATCTTCTAAATTAAATTAAAAATGGTTCCTAAGACGAAAAATAATTACTTTATGTAATTACACTAAAACCCCACAAGTTAAGAATATTACAAAAATGTTATACATCCATACCCTTTACAAAAAAAGTAAACACTTAGCATGCTTTTATAAGAAAGTAAAAATACACATAGCATGGAATTTAAATATCGTGGACGCATACAAAACTGGAATCAAATCTGAACACGAAAAGTGAGGTTGTGCCAACAAAGTGATAAACGGGAAAAAGACGAAAAGTGAATAGTGTCGAAAAATGTGGAAATGACTCGGTCCTAAAAGGAAGTTGTCAATCTAAAGGAAAGAGTCTTAGAAACCATTTTTGAGTACTCAAGATAACACTAAGTGACGAGAAACTGAACTCAGAAAAGAAATTTCAACGAAAAAAATTTATCCATAAAATTCTGAGGAAAAAGGAAAGGAATGAAATGACCGGGTCATTACATTATCTCTCAAGGGCAGTCTAGTCTTCTACCATCTTATAGTATAGTTTCACATTGAGAAAATATGGTATATTGCTATTATATAGTTGTGAGCTACCATTTTTCTGGTTTAATTAAGGTCCAGCATTTAAGTTTTGGCTATAGAATTATTTAGGGGCACTATGGTTTCATAATTGTATTTCACCTTTTTAAATTTGCCCACCATTCTACATTGCATTGGACAGCCTTGAATTAAGCTACATTGTGATTCATACAGTCATAGTATCATTATATGGTGCAATATTCATTTGACTGTCACAAGGGCATTTTGGTCCTTCTGCCTATTGTTTAAGAGTGGTACACAAGCTATGTGGTCCAAGTGAGTGAAACAAAATGCTTAAATGGATTACTTAGTGATGAAGGCTGACATTCACATTGTGGAAAGCTATAAAGTTGCTGCACTTCAAGACAAATTGTAATAGGGGCTGTTTGGTCCTTTCTCAAGGAACATTTTCTTACAAATGATTAGAGAATTGTACCAAGGGTATTTTTCTCTTTAGGGTAGGATTACATGATCATTGTAGCTTATAAATATGTTGTGATAGATTTGTGCCTCCTTGAGCCAAAAAGTGTGAGAATCCTGTGTGAGCATCAAGTGAGCACCTTGAACACCCTTGTGAGCAACCTTGAGCACCCTAAGGGCCTCGCAACAATATTAACTCGGGCCATCCTTTGCCATGGAGTTTCTACATGATATTGAAGTCTGAATACATTAAGAAATCCTTGCCTTGTGAGTGTATATTTGGAAATGAAGATCCAAGCAAGGGCGGATGCAAGGGGGGCTTTGGTGGGTTTGAGCTCCCCCCCCCCTACCCCTTAAATTTTATTTTATTTATTTATTTTATTTTTATTTTTATTTTTATTATTATTATTTTTTTACTATAGGTAATTTTAGCCCAGCCAAAAAAATAAAATAAAAATAAATCTAGTAATACTAGTCTACTTGAGAATATATTAGCCCACCCCTTAAAATATTTCTGGGCCTGCCCTTAGATCCAAGTAGAAACTAAAGGGTTTTCTAGTCCTGTTTTGTTGGTTTAAGGCTTAAAAATTGACCTGAGGCATTATCAAGGTTTCCCAAAGGTGTAGACAAGATTGTTTTATCATTTGACAACTGCAGAATCTGTTTTATAGCTTATACTCTTGCTATAGTTATATTTCACATCACAAACCATAGAGAAGGCCTTATTGCTAGTTTATTTTGCTATCATGAGCTTATATGTTATATATGTTGTGAGTTTATGCAGCGGAAGATTTAAATTTTTTTGTATTTTTAGCAACATATCCGTGTCTTATTAACTCTACTTATTTTATCAATTAATCAATTAATCTCATGCACGATCAAATAAAGTGAAGTAATAAAGTTAGAGATGACACCAAGATTTTTAGCAAGAAAACCCCAATTGGTAAAATAAACCAACTGTTTGCGTATGAAAAACCTTGTGGACTGTGCAGTCCAAAGTAAACCAATCCACTATGCTTGAAACAAAGTACAATAGACTTTGACTCAGGCTTATACCCTATCGTTCTACCAAACACTAATAGCTGACAATCTTTTGGCTTTGCGACGTCTCGTCCAACAACATTTGCCTCAGGCTTACTCTTAATCTCTGTAAAAGGATTGCTGGTAGATCAAACAACACTCTTCGAATGCTTTGACCATTTCAAAGTGTGATCATTTCACCTATGTTCTTCAATATCTAAATTTAATGTTAAAGTAGATTTGCTTTTCTCTGATCGTTGTAGATGTAAAACTCTGATCAAAATTAGGATTTGAACAACACTCTAAACTCAATCTTGTGTTTATGTGTATGTTCTAGAAAGAATGACATTGAAATCAATTTTGATTTTTTGCAAAAATCTCTTTAATATAATAGGCTTTTAAGAATTATGAAGTTGTATTGCAAAAGCCGTATTAACCTAGATGAATATCAAGGTTTATATAGAATATTCAAAGACCTAGATATGCATAGGAAAAGGTAATTTTCGTGTATAGGACTTTTGGTAGTATTCTAAACCAACTAGGAAGGAAAATCAGAGTAGGAAACAAAAGTTACCAAATTCTGCTGAAGACCTTGAACCGGTTAAAGGAAGGCTGAACCGGTTCAAGAAGGCCAGTGAAATTTTGAAGCAATTAATAAAGGCTTGAACCGGTTCAAGATGGCCATTCTTGAACTTAGAAGGCTAAAACTTAGACAAACACTATTTTGGTAAGTTCTGAAAATATGCCAAGTATGAAACATGTGCTAACCTTTTTAGATCTCTTCCTAAAGTGTTGTTCTTTCCTTTCTCGACGATCTCAATATATCATCTTTGAACAACTTTCCAATTCCACAATCGATCTCGATCTTGATATGGTAACTTGAAATTACAACTTGACCAGACTTGTTTTGACATCAAAATTTTCCAATTTCCAAATTAATATCTCACAATCTCCCCCCTTGGCAATTTCGTGACAAAACCCTAAAAACATTAAGTAATCTACCCAAGCAGAAAAATAAATTACAATTCTGTCAAAGGACTACATGGAATTTCTGAAATTTCTTCTCTGTTCTCTTTCCTTCTAGGATAACTGATTTTACCTGATTTCCTGCACAATATCAAGCAATAGTACTAATGAAGTTTAATAAATTTTTTATTTTTTTTTGGAGCTCCCTCTTAAGTAATATCCAAATTTTCTCCCCCTTAAGATAACATTGTTCTCCCCCTTTTTGGAAAAAATTCACAAAGATAAGAATGTCATATTAGAGAAAATAGAGAAACAATATAGAACAGTTAAACATGTCATTTAGTCAAAAGATAAAATATCCAAAAAATAATGACCATGTTAACAAAAGTATGATATCATGATGCATGATTAAAGACAAAAATATGAGGCATTAGTATATCTCTAAAAATAATGTCAGAAGGGCATTAATAGTTTCCACCATTCTCCTCATCATCATCCTGAGCATCATCACTATCCTTATCGGAGTCCATATCATCATCATCCTCAGCCATCAATGACGGATCTGGAGGAGCAGGCCTGCAGACATCCTCTGAAGAACCTTCTAGCAGCTGACCTCTAAGCTGTCTCATCTCAAGCTTGAGCTCTCTAAGATCATCCATCATTAATTGTTGGTTCTGAAGAAGAGTTTACTAATTCTGAAGGAGAAGAGAATATAACAAGTTGGCATCGACTCTAGAAAAATTTCCCGTGGGAGGAAATAGTTGTGTAACCTATAGAGCCTGTGAGGGTATTTTATCAGATTCTCTCTAAGCCTTTCTAGCATTCTCCCCAGCTGACTTGGATTTATTCAAGGTACGAGCATCCAACTCAGTCATGATACGCTGATGATAAGCCTTGGGAGGGATCATAATCTTTTGTTTCCTATAGAAATTCATGATGATTATTGGAAACGGACATGAATAGTGACGCAAGTTCCTCTTATAATGAACCATCGTCAACTGCATAAAGGATGGTGCAAGCTGAATGTGTTTACCTATAGCAAAAAAGTAAAGAACATGTGCCCGCTCAAGTGTGATCTCGTTCTTCTTCCTAAAATAGCCCAGATTAGCCATGGCAAATAATTTAAAGAATGCCACTTCATCTGTCGGAAAATGAGCTGGAATGTAATCATCATTCCTTGGAGAACCAGGAACACAAATTTTATCTTCAATTTGGTGTAACTCCGGACCCGAGCCTTCCGAAGGTAACACATTTCTTGTTATTGAATCTTTGTTCAGAATATCTAATATGGCTTGAATTTCTTATTCATCAACCATATAATCCGTCCCAAAAATTGACACAATGAAATGCATATCTTAAATTTTTGGAATATTGGCATAAAAGTAATGAACCATATATAGTGAGAAATAGCTATTACTGAGCTTGGTAGTCTGGCCCGTGTTAGTCGCCGCACCACCAGCTTGACAGTGTGAATTTTAAGGCGAGGGCCAAGAGTTTTACATTTATAGAAGCCACTACTACCTTTCACTATAAATATAGCTAGGGCGAGTAGGGATCGTCCCAAGAGATTGGAGGATCGAGCAATGTCGTGGAATCGTTATTAGGGCTGGTAGGTCGAGTGATCAAACATTTGGTTGGTTGGTAGATTAAAGAACAACTAAATTAAACTAAGTGATAGCAAAAGAATGCAATTAAGAGTAAGTAAGAGAGAGAGATCTTGGGGTTTAGAGATCACCACCAAGCAATGCATTTCTATATCATTGACAAGTGATTAATGAGGGCCAATGGTGTGTTGCAATATTGGTGTGTGTGTGTTTGGTTGATTCAATAAGCAAGGATGACTAGTTAAGCATGTATTGTCTAAACATTATGTGAAAGGCATAATATATCTAAGCAATGAATCATATATTGTCTAAACAACATGTGAAAGGCACAATAGATCAAAATAAGTCATTAATCCTTTCATTAAGCTCATAATCCAAATACAACACAAGGTTAGAGACATATACTACTTATATTCAAAAGCTTGGATCATCAAACAACAAGCATGGATTGTCCTCCAATTTAACACTACACTACAACTACACTACATCTACACTACTAGCATGAAAATAAACTAGGGGAGAGGCACAATCCATCAAGGAATAAGTATAAACCATCAAGAGAATCACAAGAGCATTCCTTTAAGCACTATGTTTTGACAATCTCCAAATCTATAGCATCAATACACATAGACATGCATCAATAACACAAAATCTAGAGACAAGCACATGAACATCTATTCTAGCATACATAGACATATGGATAGAATGAAATGATCAATTGGAAGCATTAAACCACATAAATCATTGAATAAACAAGATCTATATATATCAAAGTGTCAAAACATCAATTACAACACTAATCCCTCAATAATACACAAGATTAAGATATAGAAAGCATGCTTGGGGCTAACTCTAGCCCCAAGAGGATGTCTAGCCACTCATGGTGATGTTGCTCCAACCATCAAGGGCTAACTCCATGGAAGAGGCTTGCTCCTTGGTTAATGAAGAGTCTCCAATGGTGTCTCTAGCTTCCTTCTCCTATCCACTTCCTCTCCAAGAGATTAAACCCTAGAATAGTCTAAATGCCCAAAAAGTGCATCATATTCCTTTTATAGGTAGGTCAAGTGGCACACAAAATGAGCTGGGGTCGTGTAAAGAATATTCTTTAATGATTGGATAGAGGACAGATTGCACAAGCTGGAATTTTAACTTTTTCGCACTGGAGGAAGTTCGATCGATCGAACCTTAGACTTGGATCGATCGAACTGGCTGAGATCTATCGAACTTAGGCTGGATCGATCCAACTAGTTGAGTTTTTTGGGAAAATACAAATCCAGGATATTTTGGAGAGATATTTATGGGAAAAGGACAAAAGTGGTTAGTGGGTGGTACAGCTGTGGATAGGATCAATCATTTGAATAAGGACAAAAGTGTTCGATCGATCGAAGGGTGGTGTTGGATCGATCGAACTTTTAGATTTTATGCTTTTGGGCTAAGGTTTGGATCTATCTTGAAGTGCTGAGATCGATCATTGTTCGATCGATCGAACCTTGAACTTGGATCGATCGAACTTTGCTGCTTTCCACCTTTGGTTTCATTTGCTTTCTTCTTTCTCCACTTTGCTCCTTTCTTTGTTTAATCCCAGAATTGCTCCAATTAAGCTCTTATTTGGCTGAGTTAGCTTATTTTCAGGATAAGTGCCTGAAAGTGGAAATAATACGAAATTAATTTAAAACAGTAAAGTAAGATAGATAAAGGTACTAGAATGCTCAAGCTTAGGGGGTTTAAATACGCACTTTTCAGCGCTCATCACACCCCTAAACTTAAAGATTGCTAGTCCCTAGCAATGAACTAGAAAGTAAAGGAATGAAATGAACAACTATACAACTATGAACTAGAAAATAATAAATGGATAACGCCATTTTCGTAGGGAACACGATTGCACTTAGCATATGCAACAAGCCTTTTAAACCCCTAGGTTACCCCCAGTGGACGAGTGAAGTCTCGTGAGGGTTTCCAGAAATGGTACCCACAAACATTAAGCTCATTCTCACAAAAGAGGTACCAATATTACAAACAAGCATTGGGATAAAACTACCTCAAGTATGCAATTTTTCAAACATTTCTAAGCAATCTCCCAAAATCTCAACATCAAGCAAACAAATATGGTCCTCCACACATCAAGAAAATGATCATGCAAATTAAAACAACTCTAGAATCCTTTTGAGTGGACCGGCATCAAATTAATCACATCCTTACCCTCAAACTAGCACACAAATCTAGTACCGATCACCAAGACAAAAAGTGGACCTTTTATTAAAATTTTATTCATCTAGGTGCGCTTATTCTTTTCACTCAATTTTTTTTTTTTTTTTAGGATCAAAGATGGAAGTATAGTGCAATGTGTTGATCTATTAAGCTTTCTAGCGATTCATGAGGTCGAACGTTAGGTCAATGACTCCCAAACTAGACGGCTTTAGGGTATTAGGCATTCAAATACCCCTACGGACTTACAAGCTCAAATCAATTAGGCTACAAATCAAGACAACAACCATCTAATCATTTCCCACTTCTCACCTTTTTGGGAGAAGTCCTCACTTTTTATTGCTTTTGCAACTTCTTCTTATTTTTTTTTTTATTTTTTTTTTTAATACAATTATTAATCTAGAGTTTGGGCCCTCCACCTTTTGGGGCGAGAAGTTCAGTGCTTGATGAGGCTAGAATCCCGGCTACTTAGTGAAAAGGGGTTGTTATCCACCTTTATCAAGAATGAAAGCTTTCAATGCAGTACTAGTCCAATTGGGATATAACTAATTCAATAATCAACAAAGCATGTACCCCACAAATGAATGCTAGTGTGCGCCTATGCTAGTGTAGAATTCTAGAGTGAATCTCAAGACAATCACAAAATTAGGATGATGTGGACCACAAATGCAAGCAAGATATCAATCTTTCAAAAAATTTACTCCTAAACGGCATCTACAAGGCATACAAGGAGTATTAAACTCTAAAGTCAAGCAATTTTTAAATTATAAATAATATAGTCCTCAAAAGATTAAAATCATAGCTAGATATGGACTAGTCATAGAAATATCCCTCAAATACACAAGTCATGCTCAAAATTTTGAATTTAAAACTAACACTGTTACGCACCATTCCCCCCAAACTTAAATGGCACAATGTCCTCAATGTGCAAGAGAACAAAGGAAAGAGTAAACCAGTGCAACTAAGCAAGAATGATCGAGACTGAAGTATCCGAAGTGGGTGGCATGGCCCCCCCAAACTTGGGATGAACTGCGGTCCTGAAAATTGGCACTTGGATAAACTCATCAGATAACAAAATGGGATAATCAGTGCACAGTGGACATGCAAGTGCAAAATAGATAAAGAAATGAGAGAGGTATAAGTGTGGTCCTAAAAATTGGGTAGCACTCTCTTACTGAAGTCACCGTGATGCACCTGATGGAGTCAAACATATAGATATGAGAATATAATATATCACACCCATAACAAAAATAGATATATAAAATAGATAAAGTGCAGGTACAACAAAAATATCAAAGCCGACAGACCGGCTATAAAAATAATAATATACAGTAACAAAAGTAAAGTATCAAAAGGAGAGAGGGATCATGAGATAGAAGGACTGGGAGCTCAGGAGGATGAGGTAGGATGGGCAGGTCTGGCTCCGTGGATGTCTCTGGATAGATCTCTGAATATGGTCGCGACATCCGTGCGGAAGGCAGCAAAATCAGCTCTGTGGGCTGTGAGGTCAGCTCGGATGGCAACAACAGCATCCTTAAGCGTCTGCAGACGTACTCCAAAGTCGAGGGTCATATCTGGAGCCTCAGGCATAGATGAATCAGAAGAAAGCTCCTGAGTTTACTCCTGCTCATGAATGGGCGACCTGGCTGGAGAGTCCTGCTCTGCATCATCTGCAGGGCGCTCTAAGTCTATGTC
Source organism: Cornus florida (assembly GCF_030987335.1). Lineage (NCBI taxonomy): Eukaryota > Viridiplantae > Streptophyta > Magnoliopsida > Cornales > Cornaceae > Cornus > Cornus florida. Next base: position 79,139,961 of record NW_026775572.1, read on the forward strand.
TAAATGCTCGGCAGCTGGATTGACTGGTGCGTCGTTCGCTGCGGGATGTACTTCTGCTGCCTCTGCTGGTGCTGGTGCCTCTGCCTGGGCCTGTGCCTGTTCCTCCTCTAGCTCTAACTCTGCTACAGCCACTATCGTATGGTCCTGTAGCCTGGTAATAATGGAGTGGTAGCTCTTGTTCCGGTCCTTCTTGAGGAGGTGACAGGAACCTTTCTCGGGGTGCTCCCGAGGATGGATGGGGTAGCGCTGGTTTATGAGAATCTGGGTGATGAGGTGGCTGAAAGGAAGAGACTTAGCCCATCCGGGTGTCTCCTTGTTGATGTACTCTTCATACAGCTTCCTCATCACGCTCTAGATGAGCGCGGGAATGGACACCCAGTGCTCGGTGTAGATGGAGTAAAAGGCTGTCAGATAATCACCCCTCCTCTGGATCTTGTGCCCGGCCATGTATATATTCCGATAGAGAACGGAATTGGTAAACCAAAGGTTGTCAGGAAGGAATGTCCAGGTGGTGAAGGTCTCGCCACTGGCATGGTGACCTGTGAGAAAAACTGCCATGTCTGCATAGGAAGGCCTGAATAGCCTCGAATATGTGTCCTGAAGCTCTGGAGGACATCTGTGTGGATAGCGGCAAGAGCGGGCTAAAGAGTCCACTGTGATGGTGATCGGATGGCCATCGACAGAAGTGACCATCTCGACTGTGGTACGCGGGGATGGTCAGAGGTTCTAGTAGAATAACCGTACCAGATGTGGGTAGACCGGCTCTGTGACGGGGGCAAGAATAGCGGCCAGGCCCTTCTGAATGATATCACGGTAGGCGGATCGGGTCAGCACCGATTTAGAGAAGAAGGTCGTGTCGAACTCTGACTCATAGTCGAGCGTCATGTGCCTATATCAAGGCGCAGGCCTATCACGCTCCAGATGAGCTAGATGAGCGGGTATATATGAATGCTCAGCCCTATGATGCGATGGAGATGGTGATGGAGTGAATGCAGGATGAGCCGCAAAGGTGGATGGTATGTGGTCATCCTCAGGCTCATGAGATGGTGACTGAGGTGGGGAAGCCTGTGTTGGCTCCCGCTGTGCATAAGAGGGCTCTGCTGGCTCCTCTATCCATGGCTTAATATGTCGGGTAGGCCCGTGTTGCCTGTTGGCAACGGTCTTCCTCTTAACCATGGCCTGCAAAAAGAAAAAGAAAAACTTGCAATGGGAGTTAATGCCAGAATAAGAAATTTTAAGCACAATATAGAAACATGTATGTCAAGTAAACTATACAAAACAAATATGACATGAATCTATGCAAATGGTAGAATATGAAACATGCTAAACAATGTAAGTATGAAATGCATCTAATGTGGAATATCACAGGTATTGGGCATAGATATGATAACATGAACATAAGATATGATGAATGAAGTGTGTGTGTGAGATCTGTGAAGTTCGATCGATCATAAAAACAAGTGAGATCGATCACAAAAGTTGGATCGATCGAAAGAAAGTGAGATCGATCCCACAACTTCGATCGATCGAAGACATGAGTTCGATCGATCTCCCAAGATCGATCGGAGATACAAGTTCGATCGATCGAACTGTGCGACATTGAAAACTCAAAGGTCACAGATCTGTGACTTTGGAAGCATGGGGCCCACATGAAAGTGTTTGTGGGCCCAACAACACATCAAATCAACAAATCCCCATCATTGAACGAGGCCCAAACTCCCAAAATGAGATCAAAATCCGAAAAAATGCAAAATATATATACGAAGCAACACACACACACACACACACACACACACACACACACATATATATATATATATGGAAATACAGTGCTTCGAAGCTTCAAAAATGGTGGATTTGATCATCTAAGCATCCTAAATCAAATATATAGAACATGTATGCATTAAATCAAATCAAGTTTCAAAGTAGATCTTAGTTCTTACCTCAAATGGATGGGAAGAGATGAGATGAAGAGAGGAAGATGAAACCAGAGATCTGGAAAGATGAAGAGACGGTCGACGCTCACTGATTTCATCAGAGGTGGGATAGGTGATGATGCACAGTGACGGCGATGAGAGGGGGGGTCAGGGTTTGAGAGAGGGTGAGATTAATCTAAATGATCGATCTTGAGAACCCTCGATTCTATTTTAAAAACATTCCCCGACAGAGTTCGATCCTCGATTCTATTTTAAAAACATTCCCGACAGAGTTCGATCGATCGAACTCAACTGTGATTGATCGAACTTTGATGAACTCTCTTCAAAGTATTTTTGGATTTTTGAAATTTTTGAAAATTGCAAAATTAAAATTAAAAATTGGAAAATAAAATAAAATAAAATATTTTTGGCTTTTTTTCTTATTTTTTTTATTTTAATTAAATTAAATTGAATAAACACTAATAATTAAAAATGAATTAAAATAGAATATTTTTGAATTTTTGAAAACTTTTTGAAAAATGACATAAAATGAAATAAAATGAAAATAAAATAAAAATGAAAATATTTTTTGGATTTTTGAAAATTTGAAAAGGCAAAACAAAGCCAAAATAATGAAATGAAGAACTGAGATCAATCGAAACAAGAGTTCGATCGATCAGACAGAGAGTAAAAATATGCAGGTTGATGCAGGCTCAAAATTTTTCTAAGTGTTGAATCATGAGATCGATCGAACTTGGAAGTTGGATCGATCGAAGGTCTTTTGATCGATCTAAGAGTTAGTTTGAACGATGGGACAGAGAGGTGATTTGGATGTAGGTTTCTGCAGGTTGAAAATTTTTTTAAGTGTTGGATGCAGAATGAAGTTCGATCGATCGAACTCAAGTTTGAGATCGATCGAACTATGTAGAATGCTCATTAATGACATGAAAGCTTATGCAATCCTCACCAAAGTTCCTTTCAATGCATATGAACCAAAAACAAGTATCTAGACTTCGCAAGAAATGAAGTGAAAGATAGAAATAGGGGAGGAATAGGGTTTTGACACCCTACGAAATGTCTTTGCTAGTCTTTAACGTCTCTAGCAAGATATTGGGCTCTTTTAGCCCGGATCAAAGATCTTATATTGCATCCCCTCCTTGTTGGGGTGATAGATGCTTTGAACTCCACCCAACAAATGGTCCTTTGAAGAACTTGTTGGATTAAGCTCAAAGGAAATCTTTGGTCCCTTGTCTATGCAATCACAACCTTTGGGCTTCCATGCCCTTTCAAAGCAAGAATTTGAAACAGGATTTTGAGAATGCAAGGTTAAAGATGATCCTTTGGAAGTTTTGGTTTTACACAAAAGCTCATTTCCTTGACATTGAAGATCATAACATTTATCTACAACATTAACCTCTCCTTCATATTTGTCAAATGAATTGGGTGTGGGATTAAAGATATTCAACTTCACCTTCACGTGGCTAAATGAGATTTTCATTATCCCCGTCCTACAATTGATGTTGGCATTAACGGTTGCCAAGAAAGGACGGCCAAGGATAACGGGAATTTGGCTCTTAGGATTGGGAACCGGTTCTGCGTTGATGACAACGAAATCAACGGGGAAGAAGAATTTATCATTCTTTATCAAAACATCCTCAATTATACCCCTAGGCTTGTTAATGGATTGGTCGGCAAGTTGCAAAACTACCGACGTCGGTTTCAATTCACCTAGGCCCAATTTGACATAAACCGAGTATGGAAGAAGGTTAACACTTGCTCCTAAGTCAAGAAGCGCCCGATTAATGATATGATCACCAATAATGCATGATGTAGTGGGTCAACTGGGGTCTTTAAACTTTGGAAGAGTGTTATGTTGCAAAATTGAGCTTACTTGCTCGGTCAAAACCACTTTTCTTGGTGCTTGGCACTTGTTCTTCCGCTTTTGGGTGCATAAGTCTTTTAAGAATTTGGCATAAGCCGGAATTTGCTTGATTGCATCTAATAGTGGAAGATTAACTTTCACTTGCCTAAACATTTCCATGATTTCATTGGTTTTTGCATTTTGCTTGTCTTTTGAAATGGATCCTTTTAAGGCATCCGGAAATGAAACTTTTGGTTCAAACACTTTGTCTAAATTTTCTTTTGAACTCTCTTCAACACAAGAAGTTTTCAAATCATTTTCCAACAAAACCTTTTCAACATCATTTTTCAAAACTTCTTTTCCAAACACATCTTTCAAGACTTTCTCATTTACAAGATCATGTATATGTAATGAAGGAGGAATGGGATGTGAAACGGGATGGGTGACAACTTGAGGTTGCACCTGTTCACTCTCTTCATTGGACATTCCAACTTGATTGTCCACAACCCTACCACTCCGCACGGTAGTCACCGCATTAACATGTTCAATGGTGTGGCCTTCCGATGAAGAATGGGTTTCCACAACACATTGTTGCTTAGGTGGGGCATTAATAGGCGTCTTTTCCTTCTCTCTTGCATTAAGAGTGCTTGCTATTTGCCCTACTTGGGTTTCTAGCTTCGTAATAGATTGAGAGTGAGAATGAAGCAATTGAGTGTTAGCCTCTAAAGTGCCCAAAGCATTCAAAACTTTCTCTTCAAATGCGGGACTTCTAGTATTACCGTGGGAATAAGATTAGTTGGGAAAATGAGAATTAGCAAAATTGATTCCCTTGTGATTGATAAGGTCTATAACCTTGGGATCCTTGGTTTTGAAGCGGAGGTGGAATGTACTTCCCTTGAAAACCGCCATGGGAAGGGTTTAAACCCTCTCATTGGTTTTTCCAAGAGAAATTTGGATGATTCCTCCAACTTGGATTATAGTGAGTCCCATAAGGATTGTTTTCTTGGTTCACAAAAGCTGCATTGACTTGTTCATTAGGTTCATTTTGGACTTATCCATGAGGACAATGAGAAGTAGAATGAAGAACACTAGAACAAGTCATACATGTTTCATTTGATGCACGATAAGAATGGTTAGGGAAGGAAGATACTTGGTTCGCCGAGTTTTGGTTAATCAAAAATTGATCAAACCTTTGAGATAAAGACTTCATTTCGATGGCTATTTCATTTGAATGGTCGACTTCATATAAGCCAACACTCTTCCTACCTTGTGAATTTCTACCATTCTTGGATGATAGTGTTCTATGCAAAGAATTTTCACTTATGCTCTCATAGAGACGCCACATGTCATCCTCATGCCTATCAATGTATGAGCCACCCTTGAAAGCATCAACCATACCTTTATAGTTGTCCGATAAGCTCTCAAATAAGTATTGAACTAATTGCCATTTGGGCATGTCATGATGTGGACACTTCCTAAGCAATTCATTGAAGCGTTCCCATGCCTCATGAAACGTTTCTCCATCCCCATATGAAAATTCTCGAATTGAGGTTCTCATGGCATTGGTTTTAGAAACCGGATAGTACTTCTTCAAGAACTCTTGTTGCATTTCTGCCCAAGAAGTGATTAAAAAAGGCCTAAGATTATTAAACCAATACTTTGCCTTGTCTTTTAAGGTGAATGGAAAAAGTTTGAGTCTTAAAACCTCTTCCGGCATGTCCGTATATTTTATGGTGGAACATACTTCAAGAAACTCATCCAAATGCTTGTAAGGTTCTTCACTTGGAAGTCCATGATAGTTAGGAAGCATTTGAATGATTTGTGGCTTAATTTCATAATGATGTGCTCTAAATGGAGGCAATTAGATGCATGTAGGTGCATTATACTCATTAGGCACATAATGGTCTCTTAATGCAAGAGGTGGATAAGCTATTTGAGGTGCAACATGGACACCTTGGTTTTGAATTCCTTGATTGTTAATGGGAGGTTGTGGAGCATACATTGGCCTTGGTATTCCATATGGAACTTGGCCTTGTTGTTGTGGTGGTTGGTGAATGAATGGCCTAGGCATACCTAATAGTACTTGTATGTTCTCATTGTGCACATTAGGATGAAGGATACCTTGTTGGTCTATGTAACCAAAGTCCTCAACATGATTGTCATTATGGTCATCAATTGAAAGATTGGCTCTATTTGAACTTCTTATTCCCCTAGGATTTCTAACGATAGATTCAAGATGCAAATCAAGAGGGATAAGAGTTGGTCTCAATGAACGATGTCCATGCATGCACAATGCAAAACACAACAAACACAAAGAATGGCAAACACCATGCCTTCACAACAATGCAATTAGACTTCTTCCACAAACACTTAATTCATACTCTCATGCTTTAACAACAATGATGCAAGACAATTAAAAATAAGCCTCCACGCGGGCCGACGATTTAACTAAGGGATTGAGTAAAAAAGGTCTCACAAAGGTCCATTAGCACTTCAACTCCAAATTTATCGTTTAGCTTAACAACTTTTTAGAATTTTTAGCTTTTTACTTTCTTGCTTGCTTAAATGCTTGATGGCTCCTTTGCTTGCTTCCTCTCCAACAATGCATTTAGTCAAGTAAGAACAGCACAATAAGTAACCAAAAAGAAAAATAGAAGTAAAGTAAAGACACGATCAAAAGAGTACTCATCCTAATCAATTTCACAAATCCGACGTTGCCAAATCTAATCAATCAATCCCCATCAACAGCGCTAAAAACTGGTCTGGCCCGTATTAGTTGCCACACCACGAGTTTGACAGTGTGAATTTTAAGGCGAGGGCCAAGAGTTTTACATTTATAGAAGCCACTACTACCTTTCACTATAAATATAGCTAGGGCGAGTAGGGATCGTCCCAAGGGATTGGAGGATCGAGCAATGTCGTGGAATCGTTATTAGGGCTAGTAGGTCGAGTGATCAAACATTTGGTTGGTTGGTTAATTAAAGAAGAACTAAATTAAACTAAGAGATAGCAAAAGAATGCAATTAAGAGTAAGTAAGAGAGAGAGATCTTGGGGTTTAGAGATCACCACCAAGCAATGCATTTCTATATCATTGACAAGTGATTAATGAGGGCCAATGGTGTGTTGTAATATTGGTGTGCGTGTGTTTGGTTGATTCAACAAGCAAGGATGACTAGTTAAGCATGTATTGTCTAAACATCATGTGAAAGGCACAATATATCTAAGCAATGAAGCATATATTGTCTAAACAACATGTGAAAGGCACAATAGATCAAAATAAGTCATTAATCCTTTCATTAAGCTCACAATCCAAATACAACACAAGGTTAGAGACATATACTACTTACATTCAAAAGCTTGGATCATCAAACAACAAGCATGGATTGTCCTCCCATTTAACACTACACTACAATGACACTACATCTACACTATTGGCATGAAAATAAACTAGGGGAGAGGCACAATCCATCAAGGAATAAGTATGAACCATCAAGAGAATCACAAGAGCATGCATTTAAGCACTATGTTTTGATAATCTCCAAATCTATAGCATCAATACACATAGACATGCATCAATAACACAAAATCTAGAGACAAGCACATGAACATCTATTCTAGCATACATAGACATATGGATAGAATAAAATGATCAATTGGAAGCATTAAACCACATAAATAATTGAATAAACAAGATTTATATATATCAAAGTGTCAAAATATCAATTACAACACTAATCCCTCAATAATACACAAGATTAAGATATAGAAAGCATGCTTGGGGCTAACTCTAGCCCCAAGAGGATGTCTAGCCACTCATGGTGATGTTGCTCCAACCCTCAAGGGCTAACTCCATGGAAAAGGCTTGCTCCTTGGTTGATGAAGAATCTCCAATGGTGTCTCTAGCTTCCTCCTCATATCCATTTCCTCTCCAAGAGATTAAACCCTAGAATAGTCTATGTGCTCAAAAAGTGCATTATATTTCTTTTATATTTAGGTCAAGTGGCACACAAAATGAGCTGGGGTAGTGCAAAGAATATTCTCTAATGATTGGATAGAGGATAGATTGCACAAGCTGGAATTTTAACTTTTTTGCACTGGAGGAAGTTCGATCGATCGAACCTTAGACTTGGATTGATCGAACTGGCTGAGATCTATCGAACTTAGGTTGGATCAATCCAACTAGTTGAGCTTTTTGGGAAAAGACAAATCTGAGATATTTTGGAGAGATATTTATGGGAAAAGGACAAAAGTGGTTAGTGGGTGGTACAGTTGTGGATAGGATTAATCATTTGAATAAGGACAAAAGTGTTCGATCGATCGAAGGGTGGTGTTGGATCGATCGAACTTTTGGACTTTATGCTTTTGGGCCAAGGCTTGGATCTATCTTAAAGTGCTGAGATCGATCATTGTTCGATTGATCGAACTTTGAACTTGGATTGATCGAACTTTGCTGCTTTCTACCTTTGGCTTCATTTGCTTTCTTCTTTCTCCACTTTGCTCCTTTCTTTATTTAATCCCAGAATTGCTCCAATTAAGCTCTTATTTGGCTGAGTTAGCTTATTTTCGGGATAAGTGCCTGAAAGTGGAAATAATACGAAATCAATCTAAAACAGTAAAGTAAGATAGATAAAGGTACTAGAATGCTCAAGCTTAGGGGGTTTAAATATGCACTTTTCAGCGCTCATCACTTGGTGAAGAATAACCATTTGTTTTTCTCAATGTATGTCATAAGCTTCTGTCTAGCAGTGTTACGAAGCTTTTGCAAATTGACATTCCTCTTAGTTTTAATTTGACTGTTTTTGTAGACTTCAATATATTCCTTCCACGCAAGTTCATTGTAGAAGTGAGCTTCTTCAAACTCGACTTTCCTAGTGGCTCAAAGAGAGGAATACTCAGCTGGTACCTCTTGTGATGGAGAATCCATAGCCATAGGAGTGGGAGAAGTATTTCTTGAAGCATTAGTACACCTTGGGGTTCTTGGATGACAATGCCCATTCTTGGTCTTTTGGGAGGCTTTGGTATTGCAATCCTTTTGCCTTTAGCTTCCTTAGATATCTTTGGTGCCATTTGATTCACACAAATTTTTGGTTTGAGCTCTCAGACTTCTTTTAGGAATTTTGTCAAAAACCTAGTGTGCAACCCCAAAGGAGTTATAGAGAAAGCTTGATTTGATCTTTAATAGCTCACAAAATCAACACCAATGCAAGTTTGTAACCCCATTTGCAACAAGAAGCTTCAATTTCTTTTCAACAGCCCAAGAATCGAACAATTAACCAATCCTCTAAATGAATAAACCCTAAACTCCCAAACCATTTTCAAACCCAATTTTCAAATTTCAATCTTCAACCTTCCACTCTTTGTTTTTCAATCCCAAATATGCAATGGAACAATGGAATGATGAACAAAATATATATGAAGTGATGTATATATATATGAGCTTGCGTGAGGATATGAGATTATGTAGGAATGAACAATGCTTATTCTAGTAGCCCTGAACCAGTTCAGCCCAAGTGGAACTAATTCAAGTCAGGTAGTCCATTTTTGTTGAAACCAATGGACTTCTTGAACCAGTTCAACAACTTTGGAAGTGGCTCAAGTCTTGCAGACTTGAAACCACAAAAACGTTTTCAAAATTTTTTTATTTCTTTTCCAGAAATTATATATATTTTAAAATTACTTAGTGATCAAAATAAACCCAAAACAAAATCTAAAATCTAAAAATCAAAAATCTTTTTGAATTTTTCAAAATTTTCATTTTTTTTTTAAATAAACAAATTACTGATCATTTAATTCTTCCAGTTAACACATGATTCAAACTTTTCAGAGAATTTTTTTGAGTATCTAAAAGCTCAAATTTTTAACTCCATAGATTTTTCAATTAAATTCAAAGAAAGTAATCACAACATGAAATTCAACTTGCAAATTTTGCAAAAAAATTTAGAAATTAATCTAGTCAGTTCATGTGTGTGTGTGAAATCCAATCTCATTAATCTTCAATCAAATTTCATCAAATCATTGTCTAAACCATATGAATCGAAATGCATCAAAATAAGATTGATAAGATTATTTTTGTGTAATTTTTCTCAGTAAGGTGGCTTTCACTTTAAGGAGCAGACATCAATTCTCTAATTCAACTTGTCTCTACCTTTCTTTTTACTCAAATAACACCTCTTCAAAGTCTAATGGGAGCTCGACCAAAACTCAATCGGTAGCCTTTTCCTTAACAAAGAATTCAGCAAATTTTAATTTTTCTTTCATGCTGAATATATATATATATATTTTTATTATATGTTTTGATACTTCTATTATTTATTTATTTATTTATTTTTTTCAGACAATAACCTTTATAATTTTTGTGATCAATAAAACCAAGTCAACTATTTAAAGATTTTTAATCAAAATTTTTAGACATGGACTAGTGCACAAAAACTATGGACTCAAGAGATTTAAATCTTAAAATCTCCTAATTAATGCAAATTGTTTTTCAATATATAGATTATAATCCAATAATCTAATTTTATAAAATTATCATGTGTCTCAATTTGTAGTTCAAAGATTGATTATAACTTCAATGAAAGAATTTTCACACATATATCATGAAGAATATGATCAATAACTCAATACCTTAACCAAACCCTAACAACTAATCCAATGGCAATAAAATTTTCATTTAAGCACAAACCATGATCACTAAACATCCTAGGACTCAGTTTGAAGGTAAAGTTCTTTTGGAAACTAGTTCCACGGACTCAACTAGAACATAATTGATCAAATCTTTCTTTCTGATCCACATTATTTTCACTCTCACTTCCTGAAATTCTCTTTCATATTTGACCTCTTTTTTAGGAAAATTTTTAGCTTTAGAATTCATAGGTGCCATAAAATTCTTTTTCTTCCTATAATGCACCTTTTTCTTAACATGAATATCATGAGAATGAATTTTGGAAAAATCTTTTTTTTTTTACTTATGAAAATATGAATGATGGCTATGTCCATTTTTACCACGAAAAGTGCAATGCAACAATTTAGGAACATATGACATATCAGAATTCAATGCATCAGTCAAACTTGGATTAGACATAGAATTATCAACAGGTTTCACAAAAGCTATTTTACCTTGACTACTAGATGAGCCTTTAACAAAACCTAACCTAGTTTTATCATTCACATTCGTACCTATGTTTATCATCTTATTCAACTTGACTTGACCCATAGTGAACCCTTTCAATTTATTTTGAGCAGTTTTCAATTCAAGTTCAACATAATCAATTTTCAGAACAAGATATTCTTTCAAGGAGTTAGCACAACTTACCTTATCTTTAAGACTGATGATCTTCTTGTTGAGATCAGAGATGATATAATCATTTTCAAAAGCATTTATTTTTTCCTTCATCAATCTATTTTCTTAGATCTTTATTATCCTCTTTTGCTTGGATAAACTCCTTTGCTAACTTATTAACAGCCAATTTGACTTCAATAGTTTCTTCGAACATCTTCTTCAATCTTTCTTCATCCTTTTCATCCTCTTGAATTTATTCATCAAGAACTTCATTGTCTTCATTTTCTAAAATGTTAGAATCAGACAAAGTAACAATATGAGGACCTTTTTCAAGAAAAAGCAATATAAGAAAAATCATTGCAATTATCATGAGGAAACGCATCACTAGAAGCAGAATTTTCAAAAAATAAATTTTTTTTATTGCTTTTCCTTTATTTCTACGTGACCTTTGCCACCACAATTCCAGTAAGTGAATTCAGTTTATTTTGACTCTTTTACTTTCTTTTCATTAAATCTCAATTTTGACCCCTTGTCAAAATTTTTAGGATTGGCCCCATTGCCATTCCTCCTCATCTGTTGCCTTTGCAAAATCTGATTGAGTTGCCTTGATAGAAAAGCAAAATCATAATCAGAATTGTGATCGACAGAATTATCAACCTATATTGATTTTAAAGGAAGATTCTCCTCCTTCTGCTTTAGATCAAAATTCTGTGTCTTAAAATTTTTCAATGAACCTACAACTTCATCTATTTTAGAAATAGACAAATCCCAATGTTCAGTGATTGTTTCTACCCTTATTTGAAATCTTTTAGGTAAAGATCTTAAGATTTTCTCACAGATTTTCTTATCACTAACTCTTTTGTCTAAGTGATGTAGTTCGTAAATAATTTCAGGAATACTAGAATAAAAATTAGAAAAGGATTCATCTTCTTTCATCACAATTTTCCAAAGTTATGAGAAAACATTTAAATTTTGGACAACATCACTTTTGAAGTCCCTTCATGAGTAACCTGCCAAAATATCTTAACCGTCTTTGGCAGTTTTATAATTAGAAATTCTAACATATTCAGATGGAATAACAAAATTATAATTGCATATAAAGCTTTTCCATTAGCATCATTATGCTTAGTTTCAATAGCAGTAAAATTAAAGGCTTCTTTCAAAACTTTGATTTCTTTACCATCCACAGTTTTATCTTCTGTAGGTGGTGTATAACCACATTCAACTATAGCCCAAGTTTTACCTCCTGAATTTTGCCAATAGGCTCTTATCTTAGATTTCCAAATATTATAATTATTTCTTTCAAATAAAAGACCACTTTGATTAGAACGTCCTTCTTTCAACGCATAAGACATAATGAAATTTTTTTTTTGAAAACAAATAAAACTTTCCACAAGGATCAACTCAGTGTGTAGAGATTGACTCTGATACCAATTTGTGAGTTTATGTAGCGGAAGATTTAGAAATTTTTGTATTTTTAGCAACAGATCAGTGTCTTATTAATTCTACTTATTTTCTCAGTTAATCTCATGGAAGATAAAATAAAGCGAAGTAATAGAATTAGAGATGACACTAGGATTTTTAGCAAGGAAACCCTAATTGGTAAAATAGACCAACTGTTTGTGCGGGATAAACCTCGTGTACTGTTCAGTCCAAAGTAAACTGATCCACTATGTTTGAAACAAAGTATAACGGACTTTGACTTAGGCTCACACCTTATCGTTCTACCAAACACCAATTATTGACAATCCGCTGGCTTTGTGACGTCCTGTCTAACAACATTTAACCTAAGGCTTACTCTTGATCTCTGTAGAAGGATTGCTGGTAGATTAAATAACACTCCTCAAATGCTTTGTCAAAGTATGATCGTTTTACTTATGTTCTTCAATATCTGAATTTGATGTAGAAGTAGATTTGTTTTTCTCTGATCGTTGTAGATGCAAGACTTTGATCAAAATCAGGATTTGAACAACACTCTAAACTCACTCTTGTGTTTATGTGTATGTTCTAGAAAGAATGACAGAGAAATCAACTTTGATTTTTTATAAAAATATCTCTCTAATAGGCTTTTAAGAATTATGAAGTTGTATTGCAAAAGCCATATCAACCTAAATGAATATCAAGGTTTATATAGAATATTCAAAGAACTAAATATGCATAGCAAAAGGAAATTTTTGTGCATAGGACTTTTGGTTGTATTCTAAACCAACTACGAAGGAAAATCAAAAGAGGAAACAGATGCTACCAAATTCTGCAGAAGACCTTGAACCGGGTCAAGGAGGGTTGAATCGGTTCAAGAAGGCTAGTGAAATTTTGAAGCAATTGATGAAGGCTTGAACCGGTTCCAAAAAGCTTGAACCTGTTCAAGATGGCCAGTATTGAACTTAGAAAGCTGAAACTTAGACAAACACTATTTTGGTAAGTTTTGAAAATATACCGAGTATGAAACGTGTGCTAACCTTCTTAGATCTCTTCCTAAAGTGTTGTCCTTTCCTTTTTCAATGATCTTAGTATATCATCTTTGAACAACTGTGCAGACCGTGTCTTCTTTTCCCTTTTTTTGTTATTTTTTTTTAATAATTAATTAATTATTTCCTTTCGCGTAACCTTAGGGTTTTAAGTTCGGACTTGATTCCCAGCATTGCATGCATTCATCTTATTTTGTTCCATTAAATGCATAGTTTCACTTTTGTAGAAAAGCATGCTAGCTTGTCTTTTTGCCTTGTAAAGGTATAGATGCATAGTTTCTTCGGAAACATTTTGACATTTCGGGGTATTTGGTATAATTATGCTTTTGTAATTATTTTTGTCGTGAAGACCTTTTTGGAATTTATTTTGTAAGATATTTTAGGGAAAAACCATTTTGCAATTTTTGGAAAGTATGACAAGTGTCATACTCTTATTAGACCACTTGTAGGCTTTTAGTGGAAACACTTGGAAGCCTTGTTTGGTGGCAAGTGTTGGGTGTAGATTCACCCACTTGTTGGTCTTGGGTTGGGACACTTGTTTGCTTGAGATGATGACAATTGTAGGCTTCGGATTGAACCTTGTGAGGAAGCCTAGGATTTTGACAAATGTAAAGCCTAGATTTAATCTTGTGAGGAGGCTTAACATAGTGACAAGTGGAGGGTGTGGATGAGTTTGTGTGTGAGAGAGGTAGTGTTGGTGATGTTTTTGTAACTAACAAATGTGTTAGTTAGTGGAATTTCTAGAGAAATTCCCTTTCTTCTTCTGTAATGACTATGTCATTTTCCTTCCTTTCTTTTTTCGGCATTTGTTCTTTTTTTTTTTTTTTTTACCTTAGGGTTTTTAAGACCCAAGGTTGGATTTTGAGTTCGGTTTCGACTTTCGACTTCACATGCATGCATTCCATTTGATATCCTTGAAATACATAGTCTTACTTTTGTAGAAAAGCATGCTACTTGTTTACCTTTTCCGTAGGGGTATGGATGCAAAGTTTCTTCGGAAACATTTTCGTTTTACGTAGTTTTTTTGTAATGAATTTTTTTTTGGATATTTGTCTTAGGGACCATTTTGTAATTTATTTTGTGTGATATTTTGGGGAAGGACCTTTTTCTAATTTTTGAAAAGTGTGACAAGTGTCACGCTCTCATTGGTTCATTTGTCGACTTGTAGTAGTGACACTTGGTAGCCTTAGATGATAACATGTGGAGGGTGAGAATTCACCCACTTGTTGGTCTTGGATTGGAACACTTGTCGGCTTCGATTATTGACAAGTGTAGGCTTATGATTAAGCCTTGAGAGGAGGCTTTAGATGGTGACAAATGTTAGCTTTAGATTTAATCTTGTGAGGAGGCATACTTTGGTGACAAATGGAAGGCCTAGATTAAGTCTTGCATTTGTGTGTGTGCATTTGACTATCAATGACCAAAGTGAGTGGAGTTTCTAGAGATTTTCATTTCATCTTCCTAAAGTTTAACCTTAAGCCTCCATTGAAGACCTTGAAACCCTAAACTTGTAAGCTCACATTCAAGCACCTTCCACCTTCCTTTTGGCTAGACACTTGGAAGATAAAACCTTCCCCTCACCTTCCTCTTGCTTGCCTTGTTCTTGAAATTTTCAATTTTTTTGCTTATCATTGGTTTCTAGAGATTCTATTCTCTAGTGAGGTAGGGGTTGTCGTATGTTTATCTCCTAAGTGTTTTAGTGGTTTTACAGTTATATATATATTGATTATATGCTTATTCAATTGTTGTATTGCATATAAATAGAGATTTTATATGCTTGACTTAGAGTTTTATGATTTAAAGCATGTATAGTTATATATATATATATATATATATATATATATATATATATATATATATATTGTGTGGAGATGTTATTGTGTTTATTAACTTGTAGAATTCAATTCTATAAATTTCATTGAGGTTATAATATGAAAGTCTTGTTGATCACACTTGTATTTACCTTGTTAGCTTATTACTATATTGTGTGGATTAGTAATTGTGGCTTACTTTGATGGTAAATTGGTTTAGTGTTATATATGATATCATTGTCTTGTCTGTAACGAGTCGCATATTGAAGATTCAACATTTTGGATATCATTGTATGCGTAACGAATCGCACATTAAAGATTCAACATGATGTATGCCATTGTAGACATGGAAATCTTGGGCCGTCATAGGTGGTATCAAAGCTCCTAGGTTCAAAAACCTTAGGACGACGGGTTTTGAGTGCATATCATGCTTTTGTTGACTTGCTTTAATATGTTCATATGCTTCTTGATAACATGTTTGATATGATAATATGTTTACGTGCTTATCTGCTTGAGTGTTTAGAAGCTTTTGTAACTGCCTTAGCATGTTGTACATGCTTGTTTGCCTTTGCATATTGTATATGCGTGTCTGCCTTAGCTTGTTATATATGTTTGTCGATGATAGCATGTTGTGTATACTTGTCAATGCTAGTATGTTATAGATGGTTGTTTATGTTAGCATGACTGTATGATGTATACATTAATGTGCTATGTGTTTTATGCATTCATGGTGTGAGTTGCATTAGGTCATAACGACTTGTGTTGTTGTTGATCTCATTTTTCGTGCTTATAGCATGATGAGTGCTGAAAAGTGCGCATTTAAACCCCCTAAGTGAGGATATTTTAGTCCATTCATCCATCTTATTTTCCCGCTTTAAATTGATTTCGTGTTATTTCCATTTTCAGGTACTTATCCCCAAAATAAGCTAACTCAGCCAAATAAGAGCAGAAATGAAGCAATTCTGGGATGAATCAAAGAAAGGAGCAAAGTAGAGCAAAAGGAAGCAAAGGGTGGAATTTCAGCAACTTCGATCGATCTCAAGAAAAGTTCGATCGATCCAACTTTCATCGATCTCAGCACTTCAAGATAGATCCAGGCCATGATGTCATCTTCAGAGATCCCAAAAGTTCGATCGATCCAACATCATTCTCTAATCGATCAAACTTTCTTATCCTTATCCACATGCCAGATCTTATCCATCTATACCACCCTACCAACCACTTTTATCCTTTTTCCAAAAATATCTTCAAAATATCTCAGATTTGTTTTTATCCAAAAAGGCGCTGCCATTAAGGATCGATCCAGCTTCAATTCGATAGATCTCAGACATGTTCGATCGATCTCACCACAAGTTCAATCGATTGAACTTCCCAAATCCCGAGAAAATCCAAATTCCAGCTCATTAAAAGTTGTCTCATATCCAATCATTCTAGGATTATTGGTGTGCGAGCCCAGCTCATTTGGGGTGATTTTTGACCTACCTATATAAGGAATATGAGCCACTTTTACACATATACACATACTTAGAGAAGATAATACTTAGTGAGGAAGCAAAGGAGAGGAGGCTAGGCCAGAGACATCATTGGAGACTCTTCATCAACCAAGGAGCAAATTTCTTCCATGGAGCTTGCCCTTGAGGGTTGGAGGACATCATCCATGAGTGGCTAGACATCCTTTTGGGGCTAGAGTTAGCCCTAAGCATGCTTTCTACATCTTGATTTATGTATTTTTGAGGGGATTTGTATTGTGATACATGTCTTGACACTTTTATATATATAGATCTTGTTTATTCAATGATTTGTATGGTTTAATGATTTCAATTGATCATTTCATTCTATCCATATGTCTATGTATGCTAAAATAGATGTTCATTTGTTTGTCTCTATTTCTTGTGTTATTGATGCATGTCTATGTGTATTAATGCTATAGATCTAGAGATTGTTAAGATATAGTGCTTAATGGCATGTTCTTGTGGTTTATTTAATGATTCATACTCATTTCTTGATGGATTGTACCTCTCCCTTAGTTTGATTTCATGTCATTAACTTAATTGTAATGTAGTTGTAGTTTGGATGTTAAATGGGAGGACAATCCATGCTTGTTGTTGATGTTCCATACTTATGAAAGCAAGTAACATTTATCTTTAACCTTGTGATGTGTTTGGATTGTGAGCCTAAAGGAAGGATTCATGGCTTAATTTGATATGTTGTGCTATCCACCATGTTGTTTAGACAATATATGCTTAATTTGTCATCTATGCTTGTTAGAACAACACATACACACTTTGGTGCAATATATGTTTTTCCCCTCATTAATCATTCATTAAGGGTGTAGAAAAGCTATGCTTAATGGTGATCTCCAAACCCCAAGATCTCTCTCTCTTTTATTCTCTTTATTACATTATTGTTTACTTTAGTTTAATTTGCATCTAGTTTAATTCAACCAACCAACCACTATTTTGATCACTCGACCTACTAACCCTAACCTTGATTCCTCAACCTAGTACAACCCTCAATCCCTTGGGACGATCCCTTCTCACTCATACTACATAGTATAGGTGTTAAGCGGTTTATAAGTTTAAAGTATGATACCCACTTGACACTAATTTCCAAACTCAAAGTATTGTGCATTATTTTATGCACACGCTCAGGCTGTCATCATAATTTTTGGCACCGTTGCCGGGGATTGATTGATTGACAGCGTCGTATTTGTGGAATTAATTAAGAATTAGTACTCTTTTGATTGTGTCTTTACCTTGTTTTCAATTTTTGTTACTTATTGTGTTTGTTCTTGTTTGACTAGGAGTATTGAGCTAGGAAGCAAGCAGAGGAGCATCCAAGTAAAGGAGCTAAGCAAGCAAGGAAAAAGGCTAAAATCATAAAAAATTGCTAAGCTAAAAATTTGGAGTTGAAGTGCTGAAAGACCTTTGTGAGCTTTTTCTTACTCAATCTCTAGTTAAATCGTCGGCCCGCGTGGAGGCTTGTAATTCAATTCTTAGATAAATCGTAAGCCTACGTGGAGGCAATTTACTTTTCTTGCATATTGTTGATAGCATGGGAGTATGCGAACATTGTATGTGGAGAAAGGTTGTTGATTGTTGACTTGTTGTGAAGGTGAAGTTTTTGTTGTTATTATTTGTTGTATTGCATTGTGCATGCATGGTCATAGATCATTGAGACCCACTCTTGTCCCTTTAAATTTTTATCTTGAATCCATTGTTCGAAACCCTAAGGGAAGAGGTAGTTCTAGTCAATCCATTGCATCAACGGAAGGACACAATGAGGACCATATGGAGGACCTTGGTTACATAAACCAACAAGGTATCCTCCAGCCCAATGTGCATCATGATAACATGCAAGTTCCATTAGGCATGCCGAGACCATTTGTTCATCCATCACAACAACAAGGCTAAGTTCCATTGGGAATGCCAAGGCTAATCTATGCTCCACCACCTCCCATCATTTAAGGCAATCAAGGTTCCCATGTTGCACCTCCAATTGCTAATCCTCCCATTGCTTTAAGAGATCACTATGTGCCTAATGAATATAATGCACCCACATGCATTCAATTACCACCATTTAGAGCATACCACTATGAAATCAAGCCACTAACCATACAAATGCTTCCTAACTATCATGGACTTCCAACTGAAGAACCTTACAAGCATTTGGATGAGTTTCTTGAAGTATGTTCTACCGTAAAATACACAGACATGCCGGAAGAGGTCTTAAGGCTTAAATTTTTTCCATTTACCCTTAAAGACAAGGCAAAATATTGGTTTAACAATCTTAGGCCTTTTTCAATAAATTCTTGGGTAAAAATGCAATAAGAGTTCTTGAAGAAGTACTACCCGGTTTCTAAGACCAATGCCATGAGAACTTCAATTAGGGAATTTTCACATGGGGATGGGGAAACATTTCATGAGGCATGGAAACGCTTTAACGAATTGCTTAGGAAGTGTCCACATCATGACATGCCCAAATGATAATTAGTTTAATATTTCTTTGAGAGTTTATCAGATAATTACAAGGGCATGGTTGATGCTTCCATAGGTGGCTCTTACATTGATAGGCATGAGGATGACGTGTGGCGTCTTTATGAGAGCATGAGTGAAAATTCTTTGTATCGTACTTTATCTTTGAAGAATGGTAAAAATTCTAGTGGTAGGAAGAGTGTTGGCTTACATCAAGTCGACCACTCCAATGAAATTGCCACCGAAATGAAATCATTATCTCAAAGGTTTGATCAATTTTTGACCAACCAAAACTCGACGAATCAAGTATCTCCCTTCCCTAACCATTCTTATCATGCATCTAATGAGACATGTATGACTTGTTCAAGTGTTTTACATTTTACTTCCAATTGTCCCCATGGACATGTGCAAAATGAGCATCATGAACAAGCAAATGTTGTTTTTGCTAATCAAGGGAACAATCTTTATGGCAATCACTACAATCCTAGTTGGAAGAATCACTCGAATTTCTCTTGGAAAAACCAAGGGGGGGGGGGGGGGAGGGCTCAAACCCTTCCCAAGGTGGTTTTTAAGGAAAGTACATTCCACCTCAAATGCAAGGCCAAGGTTCCCAAGGTTTTAGATCATCATACCAATCACAAGGAAACCAATTCTCTAATTCTCATTTTCCCAATCAATCATATTCCCAAGGAAATATTAGAAGTCCCGCTTTTGAAGAGAAAGTTTTGACCACTTTAGGCACTTTAGAGGCAAACACACAATTACTTCATTCTCACTCTCAATCTATTGCTAAGCTAGAAACCCAAGTAAGGCAAATAACTAGTACTTTGAATGCTAGAGAGAAAGGGAAAATGCCTTTGAATGCCCCACAAAAGTAACAATGTGTTGTGGAGACTCACTCCTTATCAGAAGGTCACACAATAGAGCATGTCAATTGATGAGCACTGAAAAGTGCGCATTTAAACCTGTTAAGCTTAAGCATTCTAGTACCTTTATCTATCTTACTTTGCCGTTTTAGACTTATTACGTGTTATTTATATTTTCAGGCACTAATCCCAAAATTGAGCTAACTCAGCCAAATAAGAGCTTAATTCAAACAATCCTGAGATAAACCAAAGGAGGGAGCAAAGTGGAGAAAGAAAGGAGCAAAAAGGAATCAAGTTGTGCAGCTGAAAAGTTCAATCGATCCAACTTAGAGTTCGATCGATCGAACATCTATGATCGATCACAGTACTTCTCGATAGATCCAACCTTGGCCTTTGCTGAAATTCAAAGTTCGATCGATCCAACATCACCTTCGATCGATCGAACCCTATTTTGTCATATTCAAATGATTGATCTTATCCACAGCTGTACGCCTACCAACCACTTTTGTCTTTTTCCCCATAAATATCTTGAAAATATCCCAGCCTTGTCATTATCCGGAGGAGTCAGACCACTTCGATCGATCCAAGATGCAGTTCGATCGATCGAACCCATTTTCGATCGATCCAAGTTAAGGTTCGATCGATCGAACTTCCTCCAGCGAGAAAAAGTTAAAGTCCAGCTCATTTATTCCGTCCTTCATCCAATCATTGGAGAATATGTCTTACACAACCATAACTCATCATAGGGTGTATTTGACCTACCTATATAAAGAATATGATACACTTTTTGAGTAAGACTCTTGTCACACATTGAAAATCATCTTGGAGGCTATTCTTGGAGAAGAAGAAGGGAGGAAGCTAGAGCAACCATTGGAGGAGATCTTCACCAACAAGGAGCAGCCATGGAGTTAGCCCTTGAGGGTTGGATCATCACTACCATGAGTGGCTAGACATCCTCTTGGGGCTAGAGTTAGCCCCAAGCATGCTTTCTATACTCTAATCTTGTGTATTATTGAGGGATTAGTGTTGTATGATACATCTTGATATTCATGTATATATAAATCTTGATTATTTCATGGTTTTTATGGTTTAATGCTTCCAATTGACTATTTTATTCTATCCATATGTCTATGTATGCTAGAGTAGGATATTCATGTGCTTATCCCTAGATTTAGTGTTTTTGATGCATGTCTATGTGTATTGATGCTATAGATTTAGAGATTATCAAGATGATATGCTTAATGAATGCTATTTTGGTTCATTTGATGGTTTATGCCTATTCTTGATGGTTTGTGCCTCTCCCCTAGTCTTGATAGCTTTATTTTCATGCTAGTAGTGTAGATTTAGTGTAGTGGTAGTGTAATGTTAGATGGGAGGACAATCTACTCTTGATATTTGATGTTCCATGCTTGTGAGTCCAAATGGCATATTCCTCTAATATTGTGTTGTATGTGGATTGTGAGCTTAATGAAGGATTAATGACTTGTTTTGATCTATTGTGCTATCCCCATGTTGTCTAGACAATATATGCTCTATTGTTTAGATATATTGTGCTCTTCACATGATATTTAGACAATACTTGCTTGATTTGTCATCCTTGCCAATTGAATCAACCTAATGCACACACACCCTTATCATATTGCAACACATCCATTACCCTCAATTGATCACTTGTTAGTAGTATAGAAAAGTATTGCTTGGTGGTGATCTCTACACCCCAAGACCTCTCTCTCTCTTGTTTACTTCATATTATTTTATTTAGTTGAATTCAATATAGCTTAATCAACCAACCAATCAATTGTGTGATCACTCGACCTACTAACCCTAATTACCATAGTTTGACAATTCGATACACCATCAAATCCCTTGGGACGATCCCTACTCGCCCTATCTATATTTTATATAGAGAAAGGTAGTAGTGGCTTTCTATAAATGTAAAACTTGGCCACCTCCTAAATTCACAACTCTTCAAGCTTTGTTGGTTGTGGCGACTCCATCAAGGAAACCAACAGCAAGTTTTTGGCGCCGTTGCCGGGGATTTTAAATTGGCAACGTCGAAGTGTGAAATTCAATTAGGATTAGTACTCTTTTGATCGTGTCTTTACTTTCTTTTTATTTCCTGTTTTTTTTTTTTTTTTTGATTGATTACTTATTAAGTTTGTTCTTCATTAACAAGGTGCATTGAGCAAGGAGCTAGCAAAGTAATTCCAAGCTAAGGAGCAAAGCAAAGCAAAGGAAAAATGCTTAAAATGAAAAATTGTTAAGTAAAATTGCTAAGCTAAGCTTTTAATTTTGGAGTTGAAGTGCTAAAGGACTATTGTGAGACCTTCTTACTCAATCTCCTTAGTTAAATCGGGGGCCCACGTGGAGGCATTGCATAGCATCATTAGATAAATCAGGGGCCCACGTGGAGGCATTTATTTGACATACATTGCATTTGAAAATTGTGGTTGTGAAGTTTAATTGCATTGTTGAGAAAGTTGCTTATTTGTGTTGTATTGTGCATGCATGGTCGTCGTTCATTGAGACCTACTCTTGTCCCTCTTGATTTGCATTTAGAATCCACTATTAGGAATCCAAGGGGAAGAGGAAGTTCACATAGAACCAATCTACCAATGGACGCTCTCAATGATGATCATGTTGAAGACCTTGGTCACATAGACCAACAAGGCATCCTTCATCCTAATGTGCAAAATGATAATATGCAAGTTCCATTAGGCATGCCTAGGCCATACATTCATCAACCTCCTCAACAATAAGGCCAAATTCCAATGGGAATTCCAAGGCTAATGTATGCACCACAACCCCCCATTATTAATCAAGCTCAATATAACCAAGGTGTCCATGTTGCACCTCAAGTTGCTAATCCACCACTCGCATTGAGATATCACTATGTGCCTAATGAGTATAATGCACCCACATGCATTCAATTGCCACCATTTAGAGCACACCATTATGAGATTAAAGCACAAACTATCCAAATGCTACCTAACTTTCATGGACTTCCTAGTGAAGAACCTTACAAGCATTTGGATGAGTTTCTTGAAGTTTGTTCTACCGTTCGATACACGGACATGCCGGAAGAAGTTTTAAGGCTGAAACTTTTTCCATTCACCCTTAAAGATAAGGCGAAGTATTGGTTTAACAACCTTAGGCCTTTTTCTATAACTTCTTGGGTAGAAATGCAACAAGAATTTTTGAAAAAGTACTATCCGGTTTCTAAGACCAATGCTATGAGAACCGCCATTAGAGAATTCACACATGGGGAAGGAGAAACTTTCCACGAGGCATGGGAACGCTTCAATGAATTTCTTAGGAAGTGTCCTCACCATGACATGCCTAAATGACAATTGGTCCAATTCTTCTTTGAAAGCTTATCGGACAATTATAAAGGCATGGTTGATGCTTCAATGGGAGGTTCTTTGATAAGCGCCGAATATTGCATATTCAAGCGCCCTTAATTGCATTATTTAAGTCCATTGTTTGTTTAATTATGTAGATTACCTTCATATGCACGTTTTTTCATATTTTCAGGTTCATTGGCCAAAAAGAATCAAGAAGGATGCTTTGTGGAGTTTTGAACATCAAAGGTCACAATGCTGAATTTCTGGCAGCAGTGGAATCTGGACTTTGCTTGCCATTTTGACCTTGAAAACTCAAGAACTGGACTTCCATCATAACATAAAATATTTAGAGCTCTGAATCAGCTTTCCAAATATTCAAGCGGTTCATCATACAGAGTTCATAGCAGAGAGTTATGATCTTCTTACCAGAGGTGCGCAGAACTGCCTGGCAGCAATGAAATTCTACCTTGATCTTCATTTTCGACCAACCATACTTGAGAATTGGATCTCCACCAAAACATGAAGTATTTAAAGCTCTGAATTAGCTCTCCAAATCTTCAAACAGTTCATCATTCGTAGTTTGGAGCACAAAGTTATGGCCATTTCATCAAAGTAGGTCCGGGCGGAGCAAGGCAAGAATGGAGCATTCTGCTCCAATTTCGAGTGCTCGAGCCCTTATTTCGAGTGCTTGAAATTAGGGCAGAACTGCATCCGGAAATGGCCCATTTTCAGCCACTTGCATCTTGGGTTCCTCAATTCTAATTTTCCTCTTTAATGGTTGGTTGGAGATGTTGGTTGGTAGGGGTTTTTAGAGGCTTATCTCTAGAAGATAAGGGAGGGAGGCCACACAAGATATTAAGCTTCATTCTATAAGATTAGAGGAGAGAGAAGAGAGCAAGAAAGAGGAGTTCTTCAAGCCAGCACAAGGGAGCACAAAAATGGAGTTGGATGCCTTGCTTCCTCCTTCATCTAGAGCTACCATGGGTAACTAAACCTCTTCTTAGGGAGTTGATGTAACCCTTGTCAAGTAAATATGTATTAATTGTATTTATATTTGGGGAACTTTGCATTTATGTAACAAGTTGTTTAATCTAGAGATACACTTTGATATATTTGGGTTTCATTCCATATTTAATCTTGTAGAGACTCTTTTCTTGTCTTAGAAATTGTTTCTTCATGATTATGCTACTTACATCTTTATAGTGAGAATGAAGATGAGATTATACAATGGTTTTAATGGCATTTTGTCTAAGAAATTTAATAGTCCATGGCTTAGGGAAACCTTTGATGGATTATGGCTTAGTTATTGACTTCATGTGCACTTACCACACAAATTGAGGACTTTGATAGTTCATAACTTAGGAAGGATACTTCATTCTATACCCTAGTTTAGATAGATGACTTATGCCAACCTTTGATGGATTATACTTAATTCTTGAATGTGTGAACTTCTTGAAGATATTGTAGTTGTCTTGCATTTCTACATATCATGGTTGCATGTATACTTTGTTCCCCAAGTTAGTTGCAATTAGGCATGTTTATATGGCTTGTGGTGAAGTCAATTCCCTAGTCTCTTCTCTATTGTTCTATCTCTTTACTTCCTAGCACACTATTGTTTTATGCACTTTGAATTCCTAGTTTAGTGACCATCAAACAAACCCTTATTACCCCTTATCATTCTAAGAACAATTCTAGACACTTAGGTTGCCATAGACTAGCGCAGTCCCAGTGGTTTGACTTACCCGACCAATAGCTCTATTTTACAATGATTCGTGCTATTGCGAAGGTTGATGTTTAATTGACCAACCGATCAATTTTTGGCGCCGTTGCCGGGGACTGCAAACGGTTTAGCGACCAAAGTTCTAAGGTTAAATTTAGTTTGATTGTGAATACTGTGTTTTGTGAATATTTCTTGTGTGGTTTAACCATTTTTGTGTTGTAAGTGAGATTCTAGGAACTCGAAGCTCGCCGTGGGGAATGCTAGCAAATTGTAAGTCTAGAGGACCCCAGGTAAGTCTCTTGACCTTCTAGTTTCGAATTGTGGATATTGTGCATGCGTTAAGCTTAGAAGTAGTTAAATTGCAAGCCCTTGTCGAGGCTATTTCAATTGTGTATTTTCAATTCCAAACATCGGTCCTTGTCGTGGCCATTTTAATTTTTGTCTTGATAATTGAGGAGAAAGGGAATATCATTGTATGTGGAGTTGATGATAAAGAATTGTTGTGTTGATTATGTTGTGTGTTGTTGATGTTTAACTCTTAGATGGAGAATAATTATCTCCCAACTCAATTCTACACACCACATGCGTTTTGTGCTTTTTGCTCTAGTAATACACATCATACAAGAGATTGTCTTCCAACGAGACAATTCTCGAATTTTTATCTAGAGCAACCAAATGAAAATTTCTTTGAACCGGGTAGTGAACCATACTTCAATGGTTATAACTCGGGTTGGGGAGACCAACAAAACTTCTTGTGGCATGACATAGGAAATTCAACCCCACAATCTCATATGCAACCTTTTCAACCCAATGATCATTCTTTCCCGCCCTCTTCTCCTTATCCACCGTCTTCATTGGATGAATTTATTGCTGCCAATGAACAAATGATGGAGTCTTTCCACACGCAAATGATAGAGTCCAATAAGCAAATGTTGGATGACATTGTTGGCATGCAATCCACTACTCATTCTCATTCCCAATCTAGAGTAGAGTTAGATGACCAAATAGCCCAAATTCAACAAATGGTTGATGCTCTAAATCATGGAAATGAAGAAGAATTTTCCATTGAACTTGTGGCCAATCCAAAAGAAAATTCTATGAATGATGAGATTACTCCCCAGTAACTTTCATCATGAGAATGATCAAGTGGTCATCACATATGAAAATGATGAAATGGTGGTTGAAAATCAAATTGTTGCCACTCATAAAATGGAAGAATTTGTGGTTAAAAATGAGGAAATTAATGATGATGAGATTGTATCCTATAAAAATCCAGCACAGCCCCTACATAATCCCTTGCTTGATGCACCTCCTTTAATGGAGGATCCTCTAAAAACATGCTTAGCTCATTTTAATTATGAGGATTTTAATGTTGACAATTCCATTTCGGAGGTGAATTCTTTGCTTAATATTCATCCACCTATTCATTCTCTTCCTTGGTCAACATCAAATGTATCTCTTTCTTGGGAGCTTGCATCTCATCCCATTCCCTCACTTGAGTTGTCTCAAGTTGTTGAGCCCGAACCGCCGGATAAGTGTGAGGAGGGTGTTGAAATTCTGAAGGATAACTTGTTGAGCATTCCCGTGCTCAATATGACCCTTCATAAGTCATTGCTTGGTGCACCCTCACCTAATCAATCTTCCTATAATCCAAAACAGCCCCATAATCCAAAGTTCTTCATTGAGGATGAAGAGTGGATTGAGGTCTTTCCATTACCTCTTTCCAACTTTTGTCTTCAAGCTCTTTTTCTTCCGCTTCCAAAAGAACTTTCTTATTTAG
The DNA here is from genome assembly GCF_030987335.1 of Cornus florida. NCBI lineage: Eukaryota > Viridiplantae > Streptophyta > Magnoliopsida > Cornales > Cornaceae > Cornus > Cornus florida. Next base: position 79,166,981 of record NW_026775572.1, read on the forward strand.
GGAAGCTTGAATCTCTTGAGAGACATGGTATAGGGTGATGAGGACCAACTTGATCTCGGTGCGTCTAGCTATCGATGTTAAATTTAGCACTCATGGGAAGCAATTCTTCCAATTTCCATGCTTCCCTTGTCTTCAATTGCTCGTGCCTTGAAATTTTCTGGGAAACGGTTTAGAAAAGCCAAAAGTTTAATTTTTCTGGAAATATTTTTAGTTGTGTTCCACAATTTTAGACTGGCCTCTTAGATTATCTCAATTCTCACTTTCATTCCTGGAAGTTTCTATCTTAATGCATTAACATGATTCTTGCAAACTTTGAGAATTTTCTCAAAATCATCCATGTATTGGAGAGATTGTGTGCAATTTAAAAATTTTCTTAATTTCATCCAGGCATTAGAAAAGAGGTTAAGCAATTTAAAAAAAATTTCCAGAAATTTTCCATGCATTGGATTGAAATGAAGTTGCAAAGTTTTAAAAAAATTTCCATGCATTTGAGATGATGTGCAATTTCAAATTCTTTCTACTAAATTCATCCAAGCATTAGAGAAAAATTGCATAGTCTGAAAAATTTTCAAAATTTTCCATGCATTGCAATGAAGTGTAGAGTTTAACAATTTTCCATCCTTGCATTGGAATGGAATGAAGTTCAAAAGTTTGAGAATTTCCTATGCATTAGAAAGCAGTTGCAAAGTTTTCAAACTTTTTCTAAGAATCCATCCATGCATTGGATTGGAATAATGCATGCAAGGTTTGAAAATCCATCCATGTATTACTTGGCATAATGTGCAACAGTTGCAAAAAAAATTTCCATTGGCATAATGATTCTAGCTGCCGAGCTCACTGCCTCATTTTCGAGCCCTCTATCTCCCATTTGGAGTGCTCGAAAACTCCATGAAACTTCTCAACCCATTCCGCGGCCACTGCCCTCACTTCGAGCACTCTAATTCCATGCTTCGAGTGCTCGAAATTTTCATGCACCATTTGGAGTGCTCAAGCACACACTCACCTTCTAACCATCCCTCATCTCTCATAACTCACCTCACCAAACCATCACCCTTACCAGCTCTCGGCATCAACCATCTTCCCCATCTCCCTCACCTGCAAACCACCAACTCAACCTCAACCCCACACACCACCCTCCTCCCTCTCGGCAACTCTCCAACCAACCCACATCAACCCACAACCATGCATGCACAACCATGCATGCACAACCTTCATCTCAAACGCATCAACCTCACCTCACCATGCATGCAACCCACAACTCACCACCATCAACCCCCCAACCTTCCTCATCTCTCTCGGCAAACCTCAACCCATCAAACCCACCCTCACCACCTTGCTTGACTCACCACTCTCGACCAATCACCACCTCACTACCACATCTCCCTCACTCACTGCTAAGACTTCGAGCACTTGAAGTCCCATTTCGAGTGCTCGAAGTGTGAACCAACTACACCATCCTCACAATCCCGAACCCACTGCCCAAAACTCGAGCACTCCAACTCCCATTTGGAGTGCTCGAGCCCAACACCAACCACTCATCCCTCTTAACCGAGCCTCACCAACATCCATACAAGCCAACCAACCCACACACAGCCCATCTTTCCCTCTCTGCAACTCAACCACTCCATCCCTCCATAACTAAACCACCATACAAGGAAATGCATTCATGCATGCACCACCACTTCCACCCCATATTTCCCACCATGCATGCATGCATGCACCTCTCCATACATGCTTATCCATTTCCTTCCACTCCCCATGCATGCTTACCCACCCATCCATCAATCTCTCATCCACATCTTCCATTAACCACAAATAATGGGCCTTGTGTTCCCCGTTGTTGGGTAAGTGTCTAACCCTCTTTTTCTTTCAATTTTTGATCAATGGAGGATGGGATTGCTTGTGTGAAGGATTTGTGATTGTTTGAGAGTTGTGTATTGCATTTGCAGGGCCAAATTTTTGGATTTTCTCATCTCTAATCAACCTTTGGCCCTCTTCCTTTTTGTCTTGCACACCACGTGTTTGACGAATTGCCTAATCCAACTTCATCTCTCTAAATGCACGGCTTTTGGCATTATTTTGTTTTCCATTTTAAAGTTATGACTCATGTGTGCCAATTTGTATTTTGTATGGATTTTTACTTTGCAATAACATTCATCTTAGTGCTTTCATTTCTGTTTTGATTTTTCTTAAAAGACCTATGCTTTTACCTGTGTATATTCGTTGTATTTTGATAGGTCTTCATGTCCAAGTTTGGGGGACGCAGTTGCGCACTCACATAGCTGAACATCTTCGCCTTTGTCACTCCACTTGGTATTATTGTTCCTTTCCCACCTCTCTGCGCTTATTTTAATGTACTTGTCTTCTCACATTGAGGACACTGTGTCGTTCAAGTTTGGGGGTGCATCAAAGCATTCTTGGCATAGTTTTGGTATCATATTTTTGTAAAGCAATGATAGTGTAACTTGGAACTTGTCGGAGACAAAGCATATGTTTAATACCTTGTGTATAGAAGCAATTGACATTTTTGAAAATAAAGAAAAATTTGAGTTGAAATGATCATGTAGATTCAAATTAGTCTGTATAAATGTCTCAATTAGATTCTTGCTGGATTTACACTCTTATAAGCTTCACAATGCACAGATGCACATTGGAAACTTAACTGTGAGGCATGCAACTTGATCAACCTTGACCTTGGCCTAGTTAATCTGATTTGATGAACCTGATAGATGAATATCTTTGGCATAATTTAAGTTGGACCTAAAAAAAAAAAAAAAAAAAACTGAGAAAGAAAGAAAAAAATGACCAGTTGACGTTCGTAGCCTTTCCAACTCGAGCTATTAAGCCCTAGGAGTGTCTCTACACTTAGCACCCTAAAGCCGTCTGGTTTGGGAGTTGTTGGCCTAACGCTTGCTACAAGGGTTGGTTAGAAAGCTTAAAGGACTTAAACATTGCACGGTCATTCAAAAAAAAATTGTAATAAGCATGGTTCGCTGGAGTTCGGAGCCTTTCCAACTAGAGCTATTAAGCCCTATGGAGTGTCTCTACACTTAGCACCCTAAAGCCGTCTGGTTTGGGAGTTGTTGGCCTAACACTTGCTACATGGGTTGGTTAGAAAGCTTAAGGGACTTCAGCATTGCACAACCATTCTATGGTTCGCTTAAGAGTTACAATAAATTGTCAACAAGCAACAAAAGTTGTCTTGTAAATAAAATCATCTCTTAGGGACCTCATTTAAAGGGGAATTCAATGATTTGAAAACTTGTGCCTTGGAATTGAAAAAGAAAGTAAAAGCCGCATGTTGAGAATCCAATTCACTTTCACTGAAGTAGAGTTGATTTCCATTTAAGAGATGACAATTGAGTTATTTATATGGACGATGATGTTGATCCATGCATGTTGAAATGGTTTTTGTAAATTTTTGTATCAAAGCTTCATATATGCATGGTAGTTTTCCCAATGACCCCGTCTCCAGCTCTTTGTCTGTTTCAAGTTGTATTTGAGCTATGTATATATTTATTTTTGCTATGGTTGATATTTTTGTTTTAGCATTCCCATGTTTTTCATTCCATCAAGTTTTTCATTTTGGTTTTGCTAAGGGACTAGCAAAATGTAAGTTTGGGGGTGTGATAAGCGCCGAATATTGCATATTCAAGCGCCCTTAATTGCATTATTTAAGTCCATTGTTTGTTTAATTATGTAGACTACCTTCATATGCACGTTTTTGCATATTTTCAGGTTCATTGGCCAAAAAGAAGCAAGAAGGATGCTTTGTGGAGTTTTGAACATCAAAGGTCACAATGCTGAATTTCTGGCGGCAGTGGAACCTGGACTTTGCTCGCCATTTTGACCTTGAAAACTCAAGAACTGCACTTCCATCATAACATGAAAGATTTAGATCTCTGAAACATCTTACCAAATCTTCAAGTGGTTCATCGTTCGGAGTTCGGAGCAGAGAGTTATGATCTTCTTACCAGAGGTGCGCAGAACTGCCTGGCAGCAATGAAATTCTGCCTTGATTTTCATTTTCGACCAACTATCCTTGAGAATTGGATCTCCACCAAAACATGAAGTATTTAAAGCTCTGAATTAGCTCTCCAAATCTTCAAATGGTTCATCATTCAGAGTTCGGAGCACAAAGTTATAGCCATTTCATCAAAGTAGGTCCGGGCAGAGCAAGGCAAGAATGGAGCATTCTGCTCCAATTTCGAGTGCTCGAGCCCTTATTTCGAGTGCTCGAAATTAGGGCAGAATTGCATCCGGAAATGGCCCATTTTCAGCCACTTGCATCTTGGGTTCCTCAATTCTAATTTTCCTCTTTAATGGTTGGTTGGAGATGTTGGTTGGTAGGGGTTTTTAGAGGCTTATCTCTAGAAGATAAGGGAGGGAGGCCACACAAGATATTAAGCTTCATTCTACAAGATTAGAGGAGAGAGAAGAGAGCAAGAAAGAGGAGTTCTTCAAGCCAACACAAGGGAGCACGAAAATGGAGTTGGATGCCTTGCTTCCTCCTTCATCTAGAGCTACCATGGGTAACTAAACCTCTTCTTAGGGAGTTGATGTAACCCTTGTCAAGTAAATATGTATTAATTGTGTTTATATTTGGGGAACTTTGCATTTATGTAACAAGTTGTTTAATCTAGAGATACACTTTGATGTATTTGTGTTTCATTCCATATTTAATCTTGTAAAGACTCTTTTCTTGTCTTAGAAATTGTTTCTTCATGATTATGCTACTTACATCTTTATAGTGAGAATGAATATGAGATTATACAATGGTTTTAATAGTCCATGGCTTAGGGAAACCTTTGATGGATTATGGCTTAGTTCTTGACTTCATGTGCACTTACCACACAAATTGAGGACTTTGATAGTTCATAACTTAGGAAGGATACTTCATTCTATACCCTAGTTTAGATAGATGACTTATGCCAACCTTTGATGGATTATGCTTAATTCTTGAATGTGTGAACTTCTTGAAGATATTGTAGTTGTCTTGCATTTCTACATATCATGGTTGTATGTATACTTTGTTCCCCAAGTTAATTGCAATTAGGCATGTTTATATGGCTTGTGGTGAAGTCAATTCCCTAGTCTCTTCTCTATTGTTCTATCTCTTTACTTCCTAGCACACTATTGTTTTATGCACTTTGAATTCCTAGTTTAGTGACCATCAAACAAACCCTTATTTCCCCTTATCATTCTAAGAACAATTCTAGACACTTAGGTTGCCATAGACTAGCGCAGTCCCAGTGGTTCGACTTACCCGACCAATAGCCCTATTTTACAATGATTCGTGCTATTGCGAAGGTTGATGTTTAATTGACCAACCGATCATTCTTATATAGACCGGCAAGAGGAAGACGTGTGGCGTCTTTATGAGAGCATGAGTGAAAACTCTTTGCATAGAACATTGTCATCTAGGAATGGTAGAAATTCTCAAGGTAGGAAGAGTGTTGGCTTGCATCAAGTTGACCACCCAAATGATATAACCGCCGAGATGAAGTCTTTATCTCAAAAGTTTGATCAATTGATAAATCAAAACTTGGCGAATCAAGTGTCTTCCTTTCCTAACCATTCTCCTAGAGCTCAAAATGAATCATGTATGACTTGTTCTAGTGTTCTTCATTCTACTTCTAATTGTCCTCATGGACAAATTCAAAATGAACCCATTGAGCAAGTTAATGCAACATTTGTGAACCAAGGGAACAATCCTTATGGTAACCATTACAATCCCGGTTGGAGGAATTATCCTAATTTTTCTTGGAAAAACCAAGGGGAGGGCTCAAACTCTTCCCAAGGCGGTTTTCAAGGGAAATACATTCCACCTCCACTTCAAAACCAAGGATCCCAAGGTTCAAGACCATATAACTCATAAGGAAATCAATTTGTTAATTCTCATTTTCCTAACCAATCATATTCTCAAGGAAATTCTAGAGGTTCCGCTTTTGAGGAAAAGGTTTTAAATGCTTTGGGCACTCTAGAAGCAAATACTCAATTGTTGCATTCTCATTCTCAATCAATTGCCAAGCTAGAAACCCAAGTAGGGCAAATAGCTGAAACAGTTAATGCTAGAGAGAAGGGAAAGATGCACATGAATGCCCCAATCAAACAACAATGTGTTGTAGAAACCAAATCCTCATTGGAAGGGCATAATGTTGAGCATGTCAATGCGGTAACAACCTTGATAAATGGTAGGGTAGTAGACAATCAAGTTAGAATGCCTAATGAAGAGAGTGAACCGGTACAACCTCAAGTTGTCACCCGTCCCGTTCCACACACTATTCCTCCTTCATTGCATGTGCATGATCTTGAGAATGAGAAGCCCTCAAATTGTGAGTTGAAAGATGATTTCCAAAGAGATTCATTGAAAACAGTGTTGAAAAATGTGTTTGAGAAAAGTTCTTTGAAAAATGTTATTCATGATTCTTCTTTGAAAAGTGATTTGAAATCCAATGAATTGAACAAGTCCAATGCGGAGAATTCTTTGAAAGAAAATGCTGAAAGAGTTTTTGAAAAAGCTCCATTTCCGGACGCCTTGAAATGGTCCATTTCAAAAAAAAGGTAATAAACCAAGAACAATGAGATAACGGATATGTTTAGGCAAGTCACAGTCAATCTTCCACTTTTGGATGCAATTAAGCAAATTCCGGCTTATGCCAAATTCTTGAAGGACTTATGCACCCAAAAGCGGAAGAACAAGAGCCAAACATCAAAGAAAGTGGTCTTAACCCAACAAGTGAGTTCCATTCTACAACACAACACTTTGCCAAAGTTTAAGGACCCCGGTGCACCTACAACATCTTGTGTCATTGGTGAACATGTCATCAACCGGGCACTTCTTGACTTAGGGGCTAGTGTTAACCTTCTTCCCTATTCGGTTTATGTCAAATTGGGCCTAAGTGAATTAAAACTGACGTCGGTGGTTTTACAACTTGCCGACCGATCCATTAAGAAGCCTAGGGGGATAATTGAGGATGTGTTGATTAAGATTGATAAGTTCTTCTTCCCGGTTGACTTTGTCGTCATTGACACGGAACCGGTGCCCAATCCAAAGAACCAAATTCCGGTTATCCTTGGCCGCCCTTTCTTGGCAACCTCAAATGCCAACATAAATTGTAGGACGGGGATAATGAAGATTTCTTTTGGGCATATGAGAGTGAAGTTGGACATCTTTAACCCCACACCCAATCCATTTGACAAATATGAGGAAGAGGTTAATGTGGTAGAGGAATATCATGATCTTGCTTGTGAAATGAATGAGCTTTTGTGTATGAACAATGTTTCAAAGCCTTCATCTTCATCTTCAGCATTGCATACAAGAAAAGTGATTTTGAACTCTTGTTGTGAAAGGGCGTGGAAGCCCAAGGAAAGTTTTGACAAGGAACTCAAGACGTCTTTTGAGTTTACCCCAACAAGTTCTTCCAAGAACCATTTGTTGGGAGTGACTCGAAACATCTCTCATCCTAAAAAGGAGGGGATGCATTGCAAGATCTTTAATCCAGGTTAAAAGAACCATAGGTCTTGCTAGAGACGTTAAAGACTAACACCGAAATTCGTAGGATGTCAAACCCTATTCCTCCCTCATTTCTATCTTGCATTTTGATTCTTGCGAAGTCTAGATACTATTTTTGTGGTTCATATACATTGAAAGGAACTGAGTAAGGGATTGCATGAGCATTTAAGTCATTTTGAGCATTTAGGCATAATTTCGATCGATCCAAGTTTTGGTTCGATCGATCCAACTATGGACTCGATCGATCCAGCTCTCATTTTGCACCCAACACTTAGAAAAATTTTGGACCTGCATCCAAATTCCAAAATGCATGCTCTCTGGATCTCCAAATTTTCATAAGTTCGATCGATCGTAAACCATTTCGATCGATCGAACTACCTTTCGATCGATCCAAAATGTGGTTCGATCGATCATGAGTCCCAACACTTAGAAAAATTTTCAGGCCTCATCCATTTTTCAAAAATGTATGCTCTCGGGACTTTTCAAAAATTTTCATGTTCGATCGATCGAATTCCAAGTTCGATCGATCCAAGGTTCCACACGTGTCAACTCTTGAGCCCTCAAACTTGTACATTCTTTATCCTCTTCGATCGATCGAAATCTTTCTTCGATCGATCGAAATTTGCATCTCATTAATTTAATTTCCTTTGATTTTTCAAAATTCGAAATTCAAAAAAAAAATAAATAAATAAATAAATAAATAAATAAAATAAAATAAAATTTTAGAGTAGAGATCTAGGTTCGATCGATCCAACTTAATGTTCGATCGATCGAACTCTGCATATCGTGTTTTTAAAATAAAACCGAGTTGGATCGATCCAACTTCGAAACAAACCCTAACCCTAAGTCTCCCTCTCTCTCAATCTCAAGCTCAATCCGGCCAACCTCCATTCCAATCATCTTCCTCATCTCCGGCGAGCCAATTCCGGCAAGGTAGAGCTTTATTTTCACCGCGGCTTTGCCCTCTCTCTCTTATCTCATCCCTCTCGGTTTTGAGGTAAACCGTGAGCCATTTCTTGATTTAAAAGTTTAATCGATGCATGATTCATGATTTTCTATATTGATTTATGTTGTATGTGTATTAATCATCCATTTTGAAGCATCAATTTCATGATTATGATATACATATACACACATGCATTCGGCCTAACCAAAATGGGGATTTTTTATTTGATTTGGCATTTGGGGAGTGTTTGGGTGTTGAGGATTGGATGTTTGGTGTGTAGATGGGCCCACAAACACGTTTGTGTGGGCCCCGTGCTCTAGATCTCACAGATCTGCGACTTTTCAGATTCGGCATTCGTATAGTTCGATCGATCGAACTTGTGCTTCGATCGATCGAAGTAGTGAACTTCATTTCACTATCTTCGATCGACCCAACCTGTGCATTTTCATGCTTCAATCGATCCAAGTGTTGGATTGATCCAATTCACTTCGATCGATCCAACTTTTGAACATTTTTCACTTCGATCGATCGAAAATTTTCGGTGATTGATCGAACTTTCAAAGATCACACATTCACACTCCATTCATCTTGTGTCGTCTTCATGCTATCTTTATATGTACAATGCCTGTGATATTCCACATTGGATGCATTTCATACCTACATTGCTTAGCATGACTCACATTTCATCATTATCATAGATTCATGTCATCCATAATTTGTCTATCTTATTTGACATACATGTTTCTATTATGCATTTAAATTCTTATATATCTGGCACTGACTTATATATTGAAATTTTCTTGTCTTTTTACAGATCATGCCTCCGCAGTTCAAGACAGTAGCCAAGCGATCTTCGGGGCCACAGCAACCCCGCCGACATATACGGCCCAGGATAGAGATGGTTGCAGAGCCATCTCATGCTCAGGAGGAGCCCACACAGGCTACTCCCCCTCAGTCCCCATCCCACGAGGCTGAGGAGGGAGCTGACCACGTGTCATCTACATCCCAGGCTCCTCCAGCCTTCACACCATCACCTTCTCCTACGCGCCATCAGGCAGATGTAGCCGCCATGCCATCACCGCAGCCACCTCTACCGGCTCAGCGCCGTGACCAGTTGCTGCCGAGATATGCAGCCATGACCGTGGCTCAGGAGTCGTACTTCGATACTGCGTACTTCTCCGAGTTTATCCTGACCCGGTCTAGCTATTAGGATATCATGCAGCGGGGCCTCTCAGCCATCCTTGCCCCAGTCACCGGCCTTGTATACCCGCGACTGGTGCGGCTATTCTTTCAGCATCTCCTGCCCTCACCACGATCTACCGCAGAGATGATCACTACAGTGGACAGCCATGAGATTGTCATCACAGTTGACACTCTGGCCCGTGCTTGCCGGTGCCCACACCGGTGTCCACCTGAGCTTGCAGAGACATACCCGAGGCTGCATAGGCCTTCATTTTCTGACATGGCTGTCTCCTTGACAGGCCATCATGCCGGTGGTCAGACATTCGCCACCAGGACCTTCTTACCTGACGACCTCTGGTTCATCGACACAGTTCTCTTCCAGAACATTTACATGGTGGGCCACAAGATCCAGAGGCGTCATGATTACTTGACAGCTCTTTAAGCTTTTTACACGGGCTGCTGGGTATCTATCCCAGCCCTCATCTAGAGCGTGATGAGGTTGCTGTATGATTCTTTCATTTCCAGGGAGGACCCTAAGCGGTCCAAGGTCCTGCCCTTCGGACACCTCATCACACAGATCCTTCTTGACCAGCGCTACAGAGTGCCCCCAGATGAGGAGCCCCTTGCACGGTCCAGCTTCTATGGGAGGAGCGACTGGAAGAAGAGCTACAATGCTCTTATTCGGAGTCTTCAGGAGCCAGCTGTAGAGGCAGCAGCTGAACTAGAGGAGGAGGAGGCAACCCAGGCACAGCCGGCACCTACAGCAGTAGCAGATATCGCAGCGGACGAAGCACCAGTCGGTCCGGCTGCCGATCGCATGGACATTGACCTGGAGTGACCTGCGGAGGAGTATGACGATGCTGCAGATGATGCTGATGCCGATGATACCAGTGATCGAGCCACTGCTCAGGAGTGAGTTCGGGAGTCTTCTTCAGAGGCATCTCTGCCTGAGTCTCCAATTCCCACTCCCGGATTCGGAGCACGCTTGCAAACACTGGAGGAGGATGTTGCAGCCATGCGAGCCGACATCACTGCCCACCGAGCTGAGTTCACCTCTTTCAGGGCGGATGTTATGGCTTGCTTTGCCGATCTCTCCAGCTGACTCCCTGCACCTGCACCCACACCTGCACCTCCAGCCATTGCAGATCTTCACGATCAGGCCTCCTGAGACTCCACTTCCAGTTGTTCTATGCTTTCATTTCTTTTATTCTGGATCTGTATTATACTGTCACTGTTACTGTATTATACTTTGTGGCCGGTCTGTCGGCTTTATTATTTTCTTGCTGTACCTGCACTTTATATTCTCTATATATTGCTTTTTGATTATGGATGTCTCTTAGTATCTCATATTTGTATGTTTGACTCCATTAGGTACACCACAGTGACTTCAGTGAGAGAGTGCTGCCCAATTTTTCAGGACCACTCTTACACCTCTCTCTCTATTCTCTATTTATCCCATTTTACACTTGCATGTCCACTGTGCACTGATTATCCTATCTTGTTATCTAATGAGTTTATCCGAGTGCAAACTTTTCAGGACCACAGTTTATCCCAAGTTTGGGGGGGCCATGCCACCCACTTTGGATATTTCTATCCCGATCATTCATGTCTACAGCACTGGTATACTCTTTCCTTTGTTCTCTTCACACATTGAGGACAATGTGCAGTTTAAGTTTGGGGGTATTGGTGTATGTTTCAGTGTTGCTTTAAAATTCAAATTTTGAGCATGTCTTGTGTATTTGAGGGATATTTCTATACTTGGTCCATTTCTAGCTATGATTTTGATCTTTTGAGGACTATATTGCTTAAAATTTAAAAATTGCTTGACTTGAGAGTCCAATACTCCTTGTATGCCTTGAGGATGCCATTTAGGAGTAAATTTTTCAAAAGATTGATATCTTGCTTGCATTTGTGGTCCACATCATCCTGATTTGTGATTGTTTTGAGATTCATTCTAGGATTCTACACTAGCACTGGCGTACGCTAGCATTCAATTGTGGGGTACATGCTTTGTTGATTATTGAATTGGTTATATCCCAATTGGCCTAGTAGTGCATTGAAAGCTTTCATTCTTGATAAAGGTGGATAACAACCTCTTTTCATTGAGTAGCCGAGATTCTTGCCTCATTAAGTAGTGAACTTCTCGCCCCGAAAGGTAGAGGGCCCAAACTCTAGGTTAATAATTGAAAAAAAAAAAGAAAGTTGCAAAAGCAATAAAAGTGAGGACTTCTCCCAAAAGGCGAGAAGTGGGAAATGATTAGATGGATGTTGTCTTGATTTGTAACCTAGTTGATTTGAGTTTGTAAGTCCATTGGGGTGTCTTAACACCTAATGCCCTAAAACCATCTGGTTTGGGAGTCATTGACCTAAAGCTCGCTACATGAATCTTCTAGAAAGCTTAAGAGATCAACACATTGCACAATATTTCCATCTTTGATCCTAAAAAAAAAAAAAAAAAAAAAAAAAAAAAAAAAAAAAAAAAAAAGAAAAAGAAAAAGAGTGAAAAGAATAAGCGCACCTAGAACAATAAAGCTTTAATAAAAGGTCCACTCTCTTATCTTGATGATCAGTACTAGATTTGTGTGCTAGTTTGAGGGTAAGGATGTGATTACTTCTCTAGTTGGCTAAGATAGCAACAGACTTGATGCCGGACCTCTAACATGGATTCTAGACTTGTTTCGATTTTCATGATCATTTTCTTGATATGTGGAGGACCATACTTGCTTGGTTGATATTGAAATTTTGGGAGATTGCTTAGAAATGGTTGAAAAATTACATACTTGAGGTAGTTTTATCCCAATGCTTGTTTGCAATATTGGTGCCTCTTTTGAAAGAATGAGCTTAATGTTTGTGGGTACCATTTCTGGAAACCCTCACCAGACTTTACTCGTCCACTAGGGGTAACCTAGGGGTTTAAAAGGCTTGTTACATATGCTAAATGCAATCGTGTTCCCTACGAAAATGGTGTTATCATTTTACTTACTTTCCAGTTTATACTCGTATAGTTGTTTATTTCATTCCTTTACTTCTTAGTTCATTGCTAGGGACTAGCAATATTTAAGTTTGGGGGTGTGATGAGTACTGAAAAGTACGCATTTAAACCCGTTAAGCTTAAGCATTCTAGTACCTTTATCTATCTTACTTTGCCGTTTTAAACTTATTACATGTTATTTATATTTTTAGGCACTAATCCCAAAATTGAGCTAACTCAGCCAAATAAGAGCTTAATTGAAGCAATCCTGAGATAAACCAAAGGAGGGAGCGATCGATCCAACTTAGAGTTCGATCGATCGAACATCTATGATCGATCACAGTACTTCTCGATAGATCCAACCTTGGCCTTTGCTGAAATTCAAAGTTCGATCGATCCAACATCACCTTCGATCGATCGAACCCTATTTTGTCCTATTCAAATGATTGATCTTATACACAGCTATACGCCTACCAACCACTTTTGTCTTTTTCCCCATAAATATCTTGAAAATATCCCAGCCTTGTCATTATCCGGAGGAGTCAGACCACTTCGATCGATCCAAGATGCAGTTCGATCAATCGAACCCATTTTCGATCGATCCAAGTTAAGGTTCGATCGATCGAACTTCCTCCAGCGAGAAAAAGTTAAAGTCCAGCTCATTTATTCTGTCCTTCATCCAATCATTGGAGAATATGCCTTGCATGACCACAGCTCATCATAAGGTGTATTTGACCTACCTATATAAGGAATATGATACACTCTTTGAGTAAGACTCTTGTCACACATTGAAAATCATCTTGGAGGCTATTCTTGGAGAGGAAGAAGGGAGGAAGCTAGAGCAACCATTGGAGGAGATCTTCACCAACAAAGAGCAGCCATGGAGTTAGCCCTTGAGGGTTGGATCATCACTACTATGAGTGGCTAGACATCCTCTTGGGGCTAGAGTTAGCCCCAAGCATGCTTTCTATACTCTAATCTTGTGTATTATTGAGGGATTAGTGTTGTATGATACATCTTGATATTCATGTACATATAAATCTTGATTATTTCATGGTTTGTATGGTTTAATGCTTCCAATTGACTATTCTATTCTTTCCATATGTCTATGTATGCTAGAGTAGGATATTCATGTGCTTATCCCTAGATTTAGTGTTTTTAATGCATGTCTATGTGTATTGATGCTATAGATTTAGAGATTATCAAGATGATATGCTTAATGAATGTTATTTTGGTTCATTTGATGGTTTATGCCTATTCTTGATGGTTTGTGCCTCTCCCCTAGTCTAGATAGCTTTATTTTCATGCTAGTAGTGTAGATTTAGTGTAGTGGTAGTGTAATGTTAGATGGGAGGACAATCTACTCTTGATGTTTGATGTTCCATGCTTGTGAGTCCAAATGGCATATTCCTCTAATATTGTGTTGTATGTGGATTGTGAGCTTAATGAAGGATTAATGACTTGTTTTGATCTATTGTGCTATCCCCATGTTGTCTAGACAATATATGCTCTATTGTTTAGATATATTGTGCTCTTCACATGATGTTTAGACAATACTTGCTTGATTTGTCATCCTTACCCATTGAATCAACCTAATGCACACACACCCTTATCATATTGCAACACATCCATTACCCTCAATTGATCACTTGTTAGTAGTATAGAAAGTATTGCTTGGTAGTGATCTCCACACCCCAAGACCTCTCTCTCTCTTGTTTACTTCATATTATTTTATTTAGTTGAATTCAATTTAGCTTAATCAACCAACCAATCAATTGTGTGATCACTCGACCTACTAACCCTAATTACCATAGTTTCACAATCGTTTCACAATTCGATACACCATCAAATCCCTTGGGACGATCCCTACTCGCCCTATCTATATTTTTTATAGAGAAAGGTAGTTGTGGCTTTCTATAAATGTAAAACTTGGCCACCTCCTAAATTCACAACTCTTCAAGCTTTGTTGGTTGTGGCGACTCCATCAAGGAAACCAACATCAATGCGGTGACTACCTTGAGAAGTGGAAAGATTGTGGACAACCAAGTGGGTATATCCAATGAAGAGAGTGAACTAGTGCAACCACAAGTTGACACCCATCCCGTTTCATATCCTATTCCTCCTTCATTGCATGTGCATGACCATATAAATGAGAATGTGTTGAAAAATGATTTCGAAAAGAGAAATTTGCAAAATGATTTGAAACTTCTTGTGTTGAAGAGACTTTAAAGAACAATTGTAAAAAGGTTTTTGACCCAAAAGCTCTATTTCCGGATGCCTTAAAAAGATCCATTTCAAATGACAAGCAAAAGGCCAAAGTAAATGAAATCATGGACGTGTTTAGGTAAGTGAAAGTTAATCTTCCACTTTTGGATGCAATCAAGCAAATTCCGGCTTATACCAAATTGTTGAAAGACTTGTGCAACCAAAAGAGGAAGAACAAAAGCCAAGCACCTAGAAAAGTGGTCTTAACCGAGCAAGCTCAATTTTGCAACATAACACTCTTCCAAAGTTTAAGGACCCCGGTTCGCCTACCACTTCATGCATCATTGGTGATCATATCATTAATCGGGCTCTTCTTGACCTAGGAGCAAGTGTTAATCTTCTTCCATACTCGGTATATATCAAATTAGGCTTAGGAGACTTGAAACCAACGTCGGTAGTTTTACAACTCGTTGACCGATCAATCAAAAAGCCTAGGGGTATCATTGAGGACGTATTGATTAAAATTGATAAATTCTTCTTTCCCGTTGATTTCGTTGTCATTGACAAGGAACCGGTCCCAAATCCTAAGAGCCAAATTCTCGTTATCCTTGGATGTCCTTTCTTAGCAACCGCGAATGCCAACATTAATTGTAGGATAGGGATAATGAAGATCTCATTTGGCCATATGAAGGTAAAGTTGAATATTTTTAATCCAACCCCCAACCCATTTTACAAGCATGAAGAGATTAATGTTGTAGAAAAATGTCATGATCTTAAAAGTGAAGGAATTGAGTTTTTGCGTGAGACCAAAGTTTCAAAAAGTCCATTTTCAACCTTGAAACCAAAGAAAGCTGTTTCAAAATCTTGTTTTGAAAGGGCATGGAAGCCCAAAGATTGTCTTAACCAAGGACCAAAAACGTCTTTTGAGCTTAATCCAACAAGTTCCTTAAAGAACCATTTGTTAGGTGGAGTTCAAAGCACTTATCACCTCATTGAGGAGGGGATGCACTATAAGATGTTTGATCCGGGCTAAAAAAGCCCAACGTCTTGCTAGAGACATTAAAGACTAGCAAGACATTTCGTAGGGTGTCAAAACCCTATTCCTCCCTCATTTCTATCTTTAATTTCATTTCTTGCGAAGTCTAGATATTGGCTTTGGGTTCATATGCATTGCTAGGAATTGTGATTAAGATTGCATGCACTTTTATGTTGAAATTGAGCATTTTGCATAAGTTCGATCGATCTCAAAATGAGTTCGATCAATCGAACTTCCCACCTGCATCAAACCTGCATCCAAATCACTCTCTGTCCAATGGTTTGAACAAAACCTGCATATTTCAGCTCTCTGTCCCATCGTTCGAACTTGTTCTAGATAAATCTAAACTTCTTCGATCGATTTAACTTCATCTTGGATCGATCTGTAGTTCAAACACTTAGAAAAATTTTGAACCTGCATCCACCTGCATCCAAAAGCCTCTCTGTCTCATCGATCGAACATTTCTTCAATTTTATGCATTTTCAATCGATCGAAGGTATTCTGTGATCGGTCTTGGGGAGATCGATCTTTGTTCTTTGTTTTTCAATATTGATTTTGTTTTGACTTTATTTTAAATTTCAAAAATTTCAAAAAATATATATATTTTATTATTTTTATTTTTTAATTTCCAAAAATATATTTATATATATTAAAATAATAATAATAATAATAATTAATAAAAAATAAATAAATAAATAATAATTTAAATAAATAAATATATTTTTCAAAAAACTCCTAAAAATATTTTTACTTTTTATTTTATTTTTATTTTACTTTTTCAAAAAATCACAAAAATATGTTGTCACTTAAGAGGAGAGATCGATGTCAGTTCGATCGATCTGAGGATTCAGTTCGATCGATCGAACTGGCAAGGGAATGTTTTTAAAAATCGATTTAGTGTCATTCGATCGATTCCACAAGATTTGATCTCAGACCCTCGTTTCCCCTTCGCCACTGTATCCCGATGAGCGCTGAAAAGTGCACTTTTAAACCCCTTAAGTTTGAGTATTCTAAGACCTTTATCTATCTTATTTTCCTATTTTAGTACTTATTTGTGTTTTTGTCTATTTTAGGTCAATAATGGTAAAATGGGCTAAAAATGGTTTCTTAAGGCCTTTTTGGAGTCAAACTAAGTTTTAGTGATGATCTGGAGCAAAAAGAGACTGATTTGGAACAAAAAGAGGCTGATGCTAAAAATCTATCAAGTTGGATCGATCCAACTTTTCTGAGGTCGATCGCTTTTTCTGAGATCAATCAAAGTTGGATCGATCGAAAATCAAAGTTGGATTGATCGAACTTTTCTCTGATCGATCGAACTTTTTCTCTGATCTATCGAACTTTTGCTGGTAGCGAGCTGTCTTATTCCCATACGCGCCCAAAAGTCCACCTACCACATAGTACGGGATTAGATATTTTTGGAGCTATATTCCTAACTTAGTGACTAAGAAAAGGACCTTCTATATAAAGGGAAGTGACCCATTTTGTAAAGAAGCTTTTTATTATTTTTACTTTTACATTGTAATTTATATTTCTCTCTCTAGTAAAATTAGAGATTAGGGTTAGAAGAAAAGAGGGAAGTGGAGGCACATCTCAAGACCCATCTCTAGATCCACTCTCTCTCCATCTCTAGAGCTTCAAAGAAGAAGAAGAAGAAGATGAAGAAGAAAATGGAGCCATGTTTGGAGCTTGATTCCATGACCATATCTACCTCCTCCATGATTGGCTAGATCTACACTTATGGCTTGGATGAGCCCTAAGTCTTGTGTAATCTAAACCCTTGTATTTCTATTTTTAGGGATTTATATATATATTGTTGTGATTAGTGCTCTAGCCTTGTGAATTTAATGGATCTTGGTCCATTTCTATGATTTCTATGGTTTAATTCTTCCAATTAATTCTCTAGTTTATTTACATGTCTATGTGTGATTAAATTAGGAATTATGTCTCACATGATTCATATGATTTAATTCTTCCTATTGATTCTCTCTGTAATTACATGTTATCTTATGTGTGATTATTTGGGAATTGATCTGTACACTAGTTGTTCTATATTAATTGCATGTCTATGTGTGGTTGATTAAAAATCTAGTGATGGGTAAGCATGGGTTTTCATTGAATGGGTTTGTCAATTAATTTGATGGTTTATACTTATGCTTAATGGGTTGTTCTATAATTTAATTCATGCTTGTAGGTAGGTAGACAATCTAAGCTTGCTTAGATATTCCATGGCTTATTATTACGAATTCCATGATTCTCTAGATTAATGTGTCCTACAATTGTTGCTACTTAGATGGGTCATGATTAAAATTGATGGGTTGTGCTACACTTAGTTTAGGTAGACAAGTCATACATAAATTAGATGGTCCATGCTTAATATTGCAATTGGTAGTCGCATTTTGTTCACAACAATATATTCCCCATTAATGGAAAGTAAGTGGTTAATTACACGAGCTTAGTGGCGATTCCAACACCCTAAGTCCTCTCTTCATATCTCTTAAATACCTATCTCTAATTAGTTTTATTTCACTTTCATTTTAATTAATTGCTTTCTAAAGTAATCAACCAATCTCTATCTTTTGCAATCTTGTGATACGCTAGAGTTGAAGTTAAATTCCAACATTTATAATCCCTTGGGACGATCCCTACTTACTCTTGCTACGTTAGTAGTAGTGTTGGTAGTGGTTTTTATAAATTTAAATTTGACCTAAAAGGCTTTTCTTGAACCGCACATTCACTACATTATTTTGACGTATACAAGTGGCCTCGTCACATCGCAACTCTTCTCCATCTCCGGCGAGACTCCGGCGAGCATCCCAAGCGTTGAATCACTCTCTCTCTTCTCGGATCTTGATTCGTATCTCACTCCCTTTGTATCTCCACTTCTCTCTTCATTCCGGTGAGATCCGAACCTCATCTCTTTGATTTAAGCTTAGATTTGACGCATACATGCTCTAAATGTTAGATCTGAGTTGTTTTCATGATGAATAACTCCATTAATGAAACTTTGAGCTCTTTGTATATCTATGTATATATATGTATATATGTTTTTGTATTTTTCGTGATTTTGATTTGATTTTTTGAATATGGGCCGAACCAAGTGACCCAATAGGTTTATTTGTTATGTTGATGGGCCCACGACCATGTTCGTGAAGGCCCCGTGCCATCCACGTCATAGATCTGTGACTTTTCGTGTTTCACTTCACAGTTCGATCGATTGAACTTTTTATTCAATCGATCTGTAACAGATCGTTCTCACTTATTCTTAATCGATCGAACTTGAATCGGTCTCACATTTTTGTGGTCGATCAAACTTCACAGATTTGTTTCACACATCTCACACACCATATTTTGTGTTTTATGCCATCTCATACATGCCCAATGCCTGTGTTTTCTACATTGGATGCATTCCATACTTATACTGTCTAGCATGTTTCACATCATATCACTTATTCTTTGTCACTTGCATAGATTCATGTTCCCTATCTGTTTTGTATATCCTAATTGACATACATGATTCTATGAACTGTGCTTTAATTCTTTATATTGGCACTGACTTCCTTTGTAAGTTTTGCTTTTATTTTGTAGGCTATGGCTAGGGTCAAGACTGTAGCTCACGAACACTATCACTGTAGGGACAGGCAGAGTTTGGACGATGAGGCCTGTCCATCTCATGCCCAGGAGCCCACTCCACCTCAGTCTCCAGCAAACAACCGCCTACAGTCTTCAAACGGAGCATCTTCTTCACAGGGTGATACTGAGGCTGAGCACATACCATCTCTACCACCACTGCCAGCTCAGCTAGCCCAGGAGTTAGACCGGTTATTACATAGATACTTATGCCTTCGAGTGGCGCACGAGTCGGTCTTCGACATAGGCTTCTTTTCCCTATCGGTGCTTACCCGATCATCATATGATGATATTTTTTGGCGAGGCATCTCAGCCATACTAGCCCCTATCTCATACCCAGTGTACCCGAGGTTGGTTTGGATGTTCTTCCAGAACTTCCGACCTGCCCTGAGTAACTTGGCGGAGCTGCGGACCACTATTGACGGTTACCCGATCCGCATTACTGTGGACACATTGTCCAGATCATGCCACTGTCCACACACCTGCCCTCCAGAGCTACAGGACACATATCCCACTCTCTACAAGCCATCATATGCAGGCATGTCCGTTTTACTCACAGGTCACTACGCCGGTGGCGAGACCTATGCCACCCGGACCTATCTTCCAGAAAACTTGTGGTTTTTTGACTTTGTCTTGTTCCATAACATCTTCATGGCCGGCCATAAGACACAGAGGCACGGTGACTATCTGACAGCTCTGTACGCTTTCTATACATGGCATTGGCTATCTATCCCAACGCTCATCTGGAGCGTATGAAGCTGTATGTCGACCACATCAGCTAGGCCAAGCCCAAAAGGGCTAAGTATTTTCCATTTGGCCACCTCATCACCCAGATTCTACGAGACCAGCGCTATCCCTTCCAGCCATGGGAGCAGACTGAGTCTACGGCCCGTTCCTTCAAGAAGAATGACTGGGATAAGAGCTACAATGCTCTTATCAAGAGTCTGAGGGACGATGCTGTAGAGGCCGCTGAGGATCTAGAGGCAGAGGAGCAGGCAGCAGCAGCAGCAGCAGCAGTAGACCCAGCAGCGGACGATATACCAGTCGATCCGGCTGCCGGTACACATGGACATTGATTTGGAGTAGCCTGCAGAGGTCCTAGAGCAGCACTCTCCAGTTAGATCACCCATTCACGATGCAGAGCAAGCTCAGGATCATCATTCTCCCACTCCAGTGGCACCTGAGGCTCCTACCCACATACCCAACTTTGGAGAGTGACTTCAGACTCTGGAGGACGCTATGGTATCTATCCGCGCAGAGATTGTCTCCATTAGAGCTGATATTGCTTCCCTCCACACGGATGTCATGACAGTATTCAGAGATCTATCCAGAGACATCCGTGGAGCGCGATCTGCCCGTCCTACCTCCTCCACTTAATCTTTCCATATATCTGTCATATCTGCATACTTTTGATACTGTTATATTATTCTTACAGCCGTGTCTGTCGGCTTTGATACTGGATGTACTGTACTTTTTTTTTTTTGTTTATATATGCTTTCTTTATGGATGTCATATTTTCATATTCTTATAGCTATCTGTTTGACTCCATCAGGTGTATCCCAGTGATTTCAGTAAGAGATAGTACTGCCCAAAATTTTCAGGACCACCCCTTTTACCTCTCTCTATTTTTAGTTGCTATCCCATTTACACTTGCATGTCCACTATGCACTGTTATTATCCCTTTTGTTATCTGATGAGTTTATCCAAGTGCCAAAATTTTAGGACCGCAGTTAATAACAAGTTTGGGGGGACTATGCCACCCACTTTGGATACTTCTGTCCCAGCCATTCTTTATCTTAATTGCACTGATATACTCTTTCCTTTTGTTCTCTTTGCACATTGAGGACATTGTGCCATTTAAGTTTAGGGGTAATGGTGGTTTGCAGTGTTTGTTTTTAAATTCAAAATTTTGAGCATGTTTTGTGTATTTGAGAGATTTTCTATGATTGGTCCATAACTAGCTATGATTTTGATCTTTTAAGGACTATATTGCTTTAAAATGAAAAAATTGCTTGACTTGAGAGTTTAATACTCTTTGTATACCTTGTGGATGCCATTTAGGAGTAAATTTTTCGAAAAATTGATATCTTGCTTGCACTTGTGGTCCACATCATCCTGATTTTGTGATTATTTTGAGATTCACTCTGGTATTCTACACTAGCACAGGCGCACACTAGCATTCATTTGTGGGGTACATGCTTTGTTGATTATTGAATTTGTTATATCCCAATTAAGGTAGTAGTGCATTGAAAGCTTTCATTCTTGATAAAGGTGGATAACAACCCCTTTTCACTAAGTAACCGGGATTCTTTGCCTCATCAAGCATTGAACTTCTCGACAAAAAAAAAAAATAGAGTTAAAAAAAAAAGTTGCCCTTATGTGTGTGCATTTGACTATCAATGACCAAAATGAGTGGAGTTTCTAGAGATTTTCATTTCATCTTCCTAAAGTTTAACCTTAAGCCTCCATTAATGACCTTGAAACCCTAAACTTGTAAGCTCACATTCAAGCACCTTCCACCTACCTTTTGGCTAAACACTTGGAAGATAAAACGTTCCCTTCACCTTTCTCTTGCTTGCATTGTTCTTGAAATTTCCATTTTTTTTGCTTATCCTTGGTTTCTAGAGATTCTATTCTCTAGCGAGGTAGGGGTTGTCGTATGTTTATCTCCCAAGTGTTTTATTGGTTTTGCAATTATATATATATTGATTATATGCTTATTCAATTGTTGTATTGTATATAAATAGAGATTTTATATGCTTGGCTTAGAGTTTTATGATTTAAAGCATGTATAGTTATATATATATATATATATATATATATATATATATATATATATATATATATTGTGTGGAGATGTTATTGTGTTTAATAAATTATAGAATTCTATAAATTTCATTGAGGTTGTAATATGAAAGTCTTGTTGATCACACTTGTGTTTACCTTGTTAGCTTATTACTATATTATGTGGATTAATAATTATGGCTTACTTTGATGGTAAATTGGTTTAGTGTTATATATGATATCATTATCTTGTCTGTAATGAGTCGCACATTGAAGATTCGACATTTTGGATATCATTGTATGTGTAACGAATCACACATTAAAGATTCGACATGGTGTATGACATTGTAGGCATGAAAAACTTGTCGTCACATCTTCAACGTCTCACCTATCCTCCATTGTTGACCTCAAGAACTCTAACCTTCATTATTTAATTTTGACCTTCTTCCACTCACCTTTGGACTTAAGTTTTGGAAAAAAAAAAGCTCCATCTCATCCTCCTCTATAAGTCATATTCTTGTTTTCACCATTTGCCTTTCTTTGCCTTGGATTCTAGAGATTCCATTCTCTAGTGAGGTAGGGGGTTGTTGTATGTTTATATTTTAAGTTTTTTAGTGTCTATGGATTTTAACATATATTGATTACATGATTGTTGAATTATTATATTGCATATTAATGGAGATTACATATGCTTGACTTAGAGTTTTATTATTCAAATAATGTATAGCTTATGTATATTGTGTAGAGACATTATTGTATTTAGTAACTTGTTGAATTCTCTCGAATTATCTTGTTGTGATGATGGATTCTTGTAGAGTATCACTAATATTTACCTTGAAAGCTTATTACTAGGTTGTTGTATACTTAATATTTGTGGCTTACATGATGGTAACTTGATTTAGTTGATTTATGGTATCATTGTTATATGTAACGAATCACACATTGAAGATTCGACAAATTGTATGCCATTATATGTGTAGCGAATTGCTCGTTGAAGATTTGACATTTTAAATGCCATTGTAGACATGAAACCTAGGACATGGTTTGTGTGGTTTCACCCTACTTGTGCAAGAAAGGTGGTCTCATGCATTGATATTTGAGTATGAGTTATGAATTTGTTAATTTTCGAAAGCTTGTAAGGACATGTCTTATGTGATGGCTAAAGTTTGGCTCTAGTGCGGGACGTACGAGTTCTCTCCAAATGTGCGCACTAGGTAGTTCCTTGTGGGTTGTAACAGCCCGGAATAACTTGTTAAGGTCTTGATTAAAATCGAGATCACACGTCTTAGCTTTTCTACTACTTGATTTTGCATTCAATTCCAAGTTGTTAATTATTGATTACTTGTAGCTTGTGATTTGGTGCTTGAGGTTTCAATTTCGTTTAGTATACTTGTGCCTAGTATGCTTGTGTGTTGGTTATTTCATTTCAATTGGTTGTGTAGCTTGAGATGATCCCTTAGTTTACCTTACAACATAGACATTAGGTGGAATGATCCCTTGTATATGTCTATATTAAACTTGAATGACATTTGAAACTTTAGGGTATACGCATGCACTTCTTCCTATAAGTAACTTGTTTACCACGTTAGTTGTTTGGGATATTTTTCAGGTAAGGAGATTTTGTTTTAGGATGCACAACATCCCTAGATTTGGCTTGGTTGCATTGGAATACCTTTTGGTGTAATTTTGTATACACGCACTTGTTTAGCATGCTTATTTTGATTCTTTTTGTAAACCATAGATGTATGGTATTTATAAGCTTGTTTTGCTTCCTTTCAAATCTGTAATAGATTATATTTTGATCCTTTTTTAAGGGGGAAATGGAATTGGGATTTGTAAACTTCTTGGTTGAGTCCCACTGTCATTTCCACTTTAGTATCATCTTTGTATTACCTTGGATTACATGTAATGAGGCATTGAGCCATTGCAACATAATTCATTATGCAATTTACGCTTGTTGGCATGTTTGCACATCTTTAAATCTTTGTTTTGGACCAATTCATGATGGGGATTGAGGCTTGGGTGAAACTTTAACATTTCTGGTGTATAGCAGGTCATTCTACCCTTTTTAGAGTCATTTTGGACGACCGAAATGCTGCTTCAGACGACCGGTTGCTTTTTGAAAGCAATTGGGCAGTTTTTTTTTGCATTTTCCAGTAGCTTACGTTCAGTTTAGGTCACAACTGGTTGACCGGCTCTTCATTTCAGATGATCGAAATGAATTTTCCTTTTCATTGCAGTTGCTAGTGGGACTGGGTTCATTTCAGTCGACCTAAATGGCATTGCAGACGACCGAAATGCCGAAGGCTCACTTCTCCCTTGTTTTGGGACAACTTTGTTGGTCAGACTTCAAACGGTCATACATTTTTCATTTCTAATCTAAATGCGGTCATTCTTGAGCCTATGTTTAAAGATTTTGAGTCAGATTTCCAATGGTACCCATGCCATTCTCAGATTCAAATCACAGTGGGAAGTATTTATGTTTTTGCGGGACAATGTCTGATTTTACTTAAACCGAAAATGGGCGTTTTGTGGGATTCTTAGCCAAAGTTTTTAGAACCTCTTGGAATGTTTTGACATGATTAGTTTAGGTTGCATGGACCTAATTTGAATTGCTTAGAGTTAAATTTCTATTTTTGTATGAAATGACCATTTTACCCTTAATTAACGAATTTTGCTTGTTTTGACCTTTGTTTCTGTTTTTTTGTTTCTTTCTTGAGTTCCGTGGCTTTGTTGTAGCCCACTTTAGGTCTTAAGGTTGGTATCAATCCTTAGTGACCAATTTATTTTCGTTGCTTCCGCGTTTAGGATCCATTTTCAGATCAGTTTTTCAAGTCACTCGCTGACGCATCGGGTTTTGTAAAACTTGGGCCATCACAAATGCTATTAGAGCTTAAGGTTGAAAAACCTTAGGACGACGGGTTTGGGTTCATTTCATACTTCTTGTTGATATGTTTTGATGTGTTCACACGTTTACGTGCTTAAGTGCTCGTATATTTGCCATATGGGTTTTATCTATGCATTCATTGGTGGGGTGGATTGGATCGTAAGCACTTGAATTTGATTAATGACTTAGTCGAATTTCTTGGTGCTCATTTGTCTTTGACTTAGACGGATTAATGGGTGTGAGAGAGGCACATGACCTTCTCAATTTTTGGTCTTCATGCATTGTTAGGTGTATTTTGTAAAAGAGCATATTAGTTACTAATTAAATGTGCTATGTGTGTATGTTATTTATCTAACGTGATTTGATTTTAATGTAAGGAGCATGACATATGATGTATGATATATTAGATTTGTTTAAGCATAACTGTTGTTACGCATTTGTCATGACATGGGATTGGTCATAGAAGTTTTGAGTCGAGGTTTTGGTGCGTGGTAAGTTAGGCACTTACCATGATGGCATAAGTGTTGTTTGTTGCTTTGGCACTTTTCTTTGAGGAATAGTAGTGATTGTTGTCACAGTTTCATGATAGTGTAGGTTGTGTTGACCTAGTATTGGTTTTGAGATAGATGGAGAGACACCTTTTGTTTAGGCTTTTGTGAGATGAGTTTTTTTTTTTTTCCTTGCCGTAGTGCTTTGTGGATTAATGGTTTTGGACTCTTGGTGTTAGGAGGTATTTGTTGGTTTTGGGCCATGATGATGTTATAGACCTCTCAGGCTTTTTTGTTTGTTTGGATTGATTCTTCTGAAATTGCGATTTTTGTGGGCAAGTACGTTTGTGGGCGGGTGCATGCACTGTCATGCTACCGTACTGGCTAGCTACGTTGCCATTTGGATGGAATTAGTGTTGGTTTTTGTTTTGATAGGCGTTGTATTTTTGATCGATGATGATGATGATATGAGTTTTGAGGATTGTTAGAGGTGTATGATCTCTTAAATTTCGTTTTGAGCATCCAATGTTGGGACGGTGATGGATTTGGTTGTTTGACGGTATGATTATTGTTGCCATTTCTTTTAAGTTCTTCTTGTGTGAAGACGCTTTTGGGATCGAGTCAATTGATGGATGTCTCAGGTGGTGAGAGCATTGCATTATTAGTGTCACTTGTAGTGTCACCTTGAGGTTTAGAGATTTATTGTTTGGGTCTTACCATTGTGGTAAGGACTCACGTTTGTTTTAAGACATGTTGTTGATAGGTGGTTTTTAGAGTTATGTAATGGTTTGGACTGATTATCCATTTTTCTTCGACACATTAGGACACGATTTTCTCAGGGTTCATTGTTGCATCATTTTCTGCAGTTTTGTTTACTACCATGTTAGTAGTCTTATTTGTGATATCATGATGTCTGAGTAGGTGGAGGTGTATCCACATGTATCTTCTTATTGTTTGGCATTAGCATTTCTTACTTATATACTTAGAGATGCCATGTTGTTGTTGTGTTTTAGTGACATGATTTTGTGCCTACATGGAGACGTGTTACATGTATCATTACTTTTACTTACGTGAGCAGATTTATCTTTATAGCAGTGCATTCCCTTGATTATATGCATTGATAGCCATGTTTAGTGTTGCGATTGTTTCATTTACGCATGACAAATGGTGTTTACGCGGGACTTTTCTTTTGTTCATCTTGGGAGAGCATGAGCTAGTGTTTTGTTCATTTTGTTTGTACATAGTGTCTTTACTGATTTTGCATTAGTTGTATTGTAGAAATCCTTGTGAAGGAGTTGTCACATTTTGTTTTGTCATGAGCTATCCACTTCCCTAAGGTGGAAAGAATGCTCCATTTTTCGTGCTTGTCTTGTTGACACTTATGGGAAAGTAAGGTTTCTCCTTTTTTCTTGGTTCATGTTAGGAATTTCATAAGGAGTGAGTCTTTTTCCTTCATTGCATTGTGCATAGTTGTGGGTTGGTTGATCTGTGAGGATCACCATTATTTTCTCGAGTCCTTGGTGAGGATTTAATTGATTTTGGTTGACTTACTTACATATAGAGAGTGAATTCTTTGACCTTAGTATCCCTCGTTTCAGAGATGGTTTCATTTCATGTTTTCCTTTGGGGAGTTTAGGCTCTGGTTGCCAGTGAGGTTGTTGTACTCGGTGTGAGTGGTTTGATATGAGGTCATTTTACGGGGACTTGTGTCGATATCATTTAGGATTTGTTTTATTCATTAAGTGAGCTTGATATTCCTTTAAGGGTGTCTTTTGGAGACTCATTTCGAGTTGGAGTCTTGGATATGTTTGATTCTTAGAAGTGTTTTGGAGGATCACATTTATACATTGTTGTCTGTGGAGTCTTTTGTTCTAGCTGTGGCTAGATTTGGGTTAAGGAATCATGATCCCAGTTGTTGTTTTATGGATTGATGATAAAGATTGATAATGATAGAAATGAACTTAGAGGAATTTTGTTCCAGCTTGGTGTTGCCAAACATGGTTTTGAGAGATTCGATTTGTGATTGTTATTGGACGGAAGTGTTGTATTCTAGGCTTATCGAGAGATTTGTGATAATGATTCTTATTAAGGTTTTCATGTGATGCTTATAATTGAGGTGTTTGTTGATAATGGTAATCAAGGTGTTTGTTTTATAGAGGTTCTCGTATGAGAATAATATTTGGAGTTCGACCTGAGGACAAGGACAGCATGGCTGTTAGGGTTGGATTGATAAGGAAAGAATGGCCTGGCTAGCTATTTTTCTTGAATTAATTTCATTCGGATAGATTGTTGGGTCAAGGTTCAGTGATGGTTTCAATTGAGTAGTGGTGAGAATATGAGGTAAAGTATTATGATGGTTTGATTTGAATGGTTTATTTTATATATAGTGGTATCTTTAGAGATTAAGGTTTTTCATTGACAATGTTGTGATAACAAATAGTCGTGTGCAGACTAAATGATTTATGATTCTGATGGTTTTGTAGGAATTGATCCGATTGATTATCGGACCGTGTTTTTGAGATCTGTTGTTATGTATCTGTTTGTACCTTTGGTTATTTAGTTACCTTTTGATCCTATAGTATTTTAATTGTGATCGTGGCAAGGTTTAGCCTTCCTTTGATATTATTGGAGTTGATACGTCTGAGGACAATTTTTTATTTTTATTTTTATGATTGGGCGTTTAGTCATGTGGTAGCATGACTTAATTTTCACGGGGTTAGATTGAGAGACTGTGGCGTCTCAGTATTCGATGTGTTGGGTGATGACAGAGAGTTCTTTCTTGGGTTGTGTGCACCTTCGGGGTTATGTTCAGTGCTTGAGATTTAATGTGTAGTGTGTCCGTGTGGCCTTCATTCTTTTGAAGGTGTGTCATGTCATGAGCACGTGGGTGCAAATGACATAGGGATGGGGCCATTCTTGGCAGAGGCTGTTGTATGCATTGATGCGACCTAGCGTGTGCACAAAATAATGCACATCACTTTAAGTTTAGAAATAATGTCAAGTGGGCATCATATTTTATAATTTATAAAACCACTAAACACTTTTACTATGGAGTATGAAGCAAGTAGGGATCGTCCCAAGAGATCTAAACAATTATTGGTTTTCGGAATTGAATTCTACTTTAGTGTTTATGTGATTGCTAAAAAGGGTTTTGTTTGTGATGAAAACTAATTTTAAACTAAATGATTGCAATAAAGAAGTAGAGTTTAAGAGATTGGAAAGAGACTAAGGTTGTATGATTCACCACTAAGCACATTCCCTAACTCACTAACTTTCAACTAATTGGTGAAATAATACTATGTAATCTATTTGTAGCTAACAATTGCAATGAAAAGTGTAAACCATCAATTTCAAGCATGAATCAACTATCTAATGACAATTAAACTTAGTGTAGTGCAATTTACCAATTCAAAGCATGATTCATCAATCCAAGTTACAAATTTAACAAACATTAATCTAGAGGATATGTAATTGTAACAATTAGTATGGATTTCAAACAATTGTACGGATTGTCTACTTACCTAATAATTAAATTGCAATTAACTAATTTACCTTAAATTAAACTAACCAAACCTGAAATTAAACTATTTAAACTAGACATTAACCTAATTGTGTAGTACAACCCATCTAATATAAGCAATTTCCATCAAATTAGAACACAATTACATCAAATTAATACAATGCATAGTTATCACATGATTCAATTCACAAAGAAATCAAGTGTAAAGATCAATAATCATTCAAAAACATATAAAACAATATGAGATTGACAAAGATAATCAATTGAAAGAATTATTATATATATATATATCAAGGCTATAACAAAAATTACATAAATTAAATCCCTAAAATAGTAAAAGAGAGAAAAGTTAGGTTACATGCTTAGGGTTTATTCAACCCTAAGTTGAAGAATTAGCCGCTCATGGTTGATGGATGCAAGATTTTAACAAGCTCCATCCTTTGATTTATCTGGCTCCTCTTCTTCTTCTCTGAACTTTTCTCAAGAGCCATAGCTTTCCTCTTTTTCGTGTTTTCCAAAGAGAGATATCGATACATCGATAACAGAAAAAATAAAAACTTAATAATCAAAAATAAAAACTCCCCCCCAATTAATAGGTACTGGTTTCCTTAAGTATAAGCCTTATTGGAAACCAATAAATTACAAAATAAGCCCAAAACAAGAAAATCTTGTATCCAAGTAAACATAAATCTCGCAATGCTGCAAGGGGCTAGGGGATCGATCCCCCAGCCTTGGGGATCGATCCCCCAGGGGCATTTTTAGTTCTGTAAATAGTGAGGGATCGATCCCCCACTCTGGGGGGATCAATCCCCCAGAGTTGGAATTTTCTTTTACACCTTATTTAGCTCCATTTTGGCTCTGGCCTAATTGATTTGCTTCTTCATCTTTGGGAACATCATCAAAGGCCCGAAAAAGGTAGAATTGACCGTTTTTGAAGGATAAGACACTATACGACCAATGGGCTGCGACCTCTTTTTGCCATTTTCTGAACTTTTTCCGAATGTCTTTGCTTGTCTCCAAAAAGGCTTTAATGAACTGAAATTAGTTCGTTTGAACCTTATTGACCTGAAGTTGACAAAAACATAAATTAGAACTAAAACATGAAAATAAGATAGATGCAAGAACTAAAATACCCTAACTTAGGTGCTGAAATGTGTAACATTTAAGCACTTATCACACCCTCAAATTTAGATATTGCTAGTCCCTAGCAATGAACTACAATATGAAATGAAACAAACATATATAACTATGAACTAAGAAAGAAAATAAAGATAACACCACTTTCGTAGGGATCACGGTTGCATTTAGCATATGTAACAAACCTTTTAAACCCCTAGGTTACCCCTAGTTGACGAGTGAAGTCACGTGAGGGTTTTCAGAAATGGTACGCACAAACATTAACAGCTCTTTCTTACTTGAGAAGTAACGATACATATCAAACAAGTGTTGAAAGTAGACTATTTCAAGTATGCAAATTTCTACCATTTCTAAGCTATTCTCAACATTTCAACATCATGTAAGCAAAAATGGTCCTCCACACATCAAGCAATTAATCATGCAAATTGAATCAATTTTATCATTCTTTTTAAGTGAATTGACATCAAAATGTGTTGCTATTCTACCAAATCAAAGTAATGGCATAGCCTTACCCTCAAACTAGCATATAGATATAGTACCAAACATTAAGACATTGAATGAACCTTGTTATTCAATCAAACATTTCTTTTTTAATTGATTTCATTTTTTTATTATTATTTTTTTTTCTTTTCACCTTTGGTGAATGTTTTTCTTGTTTTTTTATTTATTTATTTTTATTTTTATTTTTTTGTTCCTATTTCTATTTCTATTTCTATTTCTCACCTTTAGCGAGCGATTTTGCTCACCTTTGGTGAGTGCTTTTATTTATTTTCTTTGCAAGATCATTTTATCAAGAATGAAAACTTTCAAAGCATACTAGCTTAATTGGGATAAACCAAAACAATAATCAACTAAGCATGTACCCCACAAATTGAATGCTAGTGTGCACAAGTGCAAGTGTAGAATTCTGAAATCAACTCTCAAAGTATTTTCAACCAACAAGATGATGTGTACCACAAAAACAAACATGATGTCAAAAATTAAAATTTACCCCTAAATGGCATCCTAGAGCATACAAGAAGTATTAGATTCTAACAACTTCATTTTCAAAGGCACTATGCTTCAAAAGTTCAAAATCATTGCCAAACACATCTCAAATCTCATCATGCATTTAAAGCTCAACTTAAAATAGAATGAATCAAGATGACCTTACCCCCAAACTTAACCTGTACATTGTCCTCAATGTGTAAGAAGAACAATGAAAAATGATGGAAAGAGTATACTGTGATGGCAAAGCCAATGAAGTCCGGCAATGATCCAGTAGGAAAAATGTCTCCCTCAAACTTAGATTCAAAAACCTAACTATATAACCATACTAGAAAACTCACATCAAATATCACATGGGATAAGCAATGCATACAGTTCAAAATAATATATAACACGATGCAAAGAAATATGAGATGAAACCCTTGATAAAAGATGAAAACATTCATAACCAAGCATAAGGGCATACCGATAACATATATGTTTGAATTTATTTTTAATTTAAAATAAATAAAGAAAATAGAAAAAATGTAGACACCCATAGGTGTAGAAAGCATCCATAAAACACATGAATATGAGCAACAAAAGCCAAAAACAATCATCCGTGTATAAATTTATAGCAAAAGTATCAGTACAAGACATATATGGATGAATATAAACAAAATATGTCACTAAAACCCAGAAATACAAGTTCACAAAATAGCCAGCTCTAAATTACAAAAATCTGGCTATAGCCACATGAAATCCCATCCACCCTAAATAGAAAAATCTGAATAGCATAAAATAGACAAAAGAAATCATGCATCAAGCGGTAATGCGGAAGAGCATGGGACACTCGATGAAACAATCTCAAGAAGATCCCGTAGCATATGATGGGTAGTGGTGTGCAGCTGTATAAGCTCAACATGCTCGACTCGACGCTGATCCTGAGAGGCAGCCAACTCGGTCCTCAACTACACCACCATGGCATTGAACTCTGTCTGAGTCATCCCCGCAGACTCCACTACATTTAGTGACACAGCCTATGCTATCTCATAACTAGCACCATCAGTAATCTGCTCCTCAGACCTCCCAACAACGTCTGCAGCCATGGCATCCACATCCTTTCTATCACCTGCTGCCATGCCATCACTTTCCTTCTTGGCACTAGGCATATGAGAAAGGCTTAAGTTCCACTGTGCTAGCCCAAAAGTCACCCGTGGAGCCTCAGAGATCTCATCATTATCAACCACGAAGCGCCGAAGGATAAGGAGCTGGGTAATAAGATACGAAAATGGGAGTTTCCATTTTTTCGCATTCGGATCCCCACTCACCACTAAATGCTTCCAATATTTATGCATCTGATTAAAGATGAGAGCTGGAACAGAAAACCATGCTCCAGTGCAGGTAGCATACAACGCTATTAAGAACTCTTGCCCTTGTTGTACCTTATGACCTATTGGATAAATTTTTCGTTTCAGAACCTGATCGAAAAACCACATAGCCTTAGGTAGTGAGGACTTGCTGGCACAATTCTTCTTCTTCTTGTCACCATACTTCCTGGCACACATATCCTTAACAATAGAATGCGCGGTAGGTTTTTCTAGGAACTTGCCAAACTGTAGCTCCCCATTCTTTGCTAGCAAGTTAGTGGGGCACAAATGTGGACACCCCAATGCCTGGGCTATGTCCAAGACACCAAAGTGAATTCGGACACCATCAATGGTTGTAGCTAATATTTCAAGCGCATCACTAAACCATTCCATATTATGATAAAACAGGTGCACAATATGGGAATATGCAACCTCTACAGCTGGTCTAAAAAGGCAGGACAAACGCCTCATTTCAAATTCTAACACTGCCTATTCAGTCGTTGCATTGTGGTGAAACGTACATTCAATGTCGAAGGTAGTCTCAAAATCCAAACGTTTAGTACGCCACGCAGCTTTGGGAGTCTCTTTAGAGGGTTTGAAACGTTTGGAAAAAGAAACACGAGTCATTTTTTAGAGAGTGAAATAAATGGGAATTAGTTCAGCCCTTTGTAGTAAACACCCATTTTGTAATGAACTGCAAATTCAACCAAGTGCAACAACTCTACTGCACTGACAAACCAAAATCTGCAAATCAACCAACAAAATTCAACAACCAAACTTCCCAAACCACCAATTCAACTCTAAACAATTAACTAAATCAAGCACCCGATGCACAATCCAAATCCAACAACAACCACAACCCAACATCCAATTCGGCCACTGAATTTTTTTTTTTTTAAAAAAAAAAAAAAAAAAAATTAGCAATTCAACTTTTGGTAATCATCAATTCAAGTCCAAAACAAATCCCCATAAGTGCAACCAAAATGCACAATCCAAATCCAACAACAACCACATTCGTTATTTAAGCAACACACAAATAAAGAAGAAAACTGATCCCAAAACAGTGAATAATGGAAGGAGTTCAATGGTGATGCTGCTACTATTCTAGGAGTTTTAACGGATTCACAACCAAACTAACCGATGAGAAGCGAAGAATGCTCGCCGACATGGACAGAGTAGTTTCTGTTTTCCCTAGTAGAGCCTTCCAACTTTATACAACAAGATCTTGGGACTTCCACTGATGCCATGAAACGAAATACCATGGTTGAAAGTGATGTAATTGTTGGGGTTTTTGACAGTGGAATCTGGAACCCAGTTGACAACTCACAAACTCACCGAAACAATTAATTACAATCAACAAACTCGTGACGACCCACAAAATCGCGGAAGAAGGGAACCCAATCAAAATTGGACTCATCCAAGTCACGGTCAAGCACGGCCAGAAGAACCAGAAAAATCACTGGAGAGACCCAGCTAAAATCGCCGGAAAGACCCAGCCGAAATCGTCGGAGAATAGCGACCCAGCCGAAATTTACCGAATTCGGCAACCCTACTTCCCCAATCGCACCCAAACGAAACCCAAAGAGGCGAAGCAAAAGGCAAACCTCAAACCGTTGGCAGAGAAGAACCGGAAATCATGGCGCCGGAATTTAACGCCTGCGACACCGCGGATGAGGAGAAGAGAATAGCGGGAGATTATGGGTTCGTGTTACACCGTGAATGCCAGGAAGAAATTGGGAGTGAATGCCAGGAAGAGATTCGTGGGGAGGAGAAGAGTGATGAAGAACGGATGAAGAGATTGTGAGTGGAAATTTGCTTGAGGAATTCGAAGGGAGAAGAGAGGAAATTTGATTGAAGGTAGGGCAGCGAATGGAGGGCAAGGCTAAGGGGCGCTCGATCTCTTTTAGCGAGGGATCGACAATTTTAGACAGAAAAAAAAAAAAAAAAAAAATTGCCGCTTTACTTTGTAATGAAAAAGTGAAGGCACAAGTAAAAAAAAGATCGATCCACATTATCAGGGGATCAATCCGCTAAGGGTATTTTTTTTGTTGCTCTAAATGGGATTGATCTCCCATTGTGGGGAATTTTTTTTTTTTTTAACACAAAACTAGAAAGAAATATATATATACTAAAATAAAAAATATATAAAAACAATAATAAATAAATAATAATAAATTGAAATAACATCAAATACCAACCTACACTACCCATTACAATTTTTTTATTTTGTTATATATATATATATATATATATATATATATTTAATAAAGCAAAACTAAAAAGAAATATATATACACTAAAATAAAATATATAATAATAATAATAATAATAATTGAAATGAAATCAAACACCAACCTATACTACCCATTACAAAAAAAAAAAAAAAAAAAAAAAAAAAAAAAAAAAAAAAGTTATTTATTTATATATATATTTTTCTTTTTGAATTTAAAAATGCATAAATGTACAAAAGGAAAAAGAAAAAAAAATAAAGTAAAATAAAATAAAATAATAAAAATAATAATAAAATGTAAATTAACATGCAACGAAAGAGAAACTCGATACAATTAGTATTTAACATCGCTAGAAATACGTGAGATGCTCTCAATCTTCAAAGTAAATGGTATCTACCAAGTGAGTAGATTTCACATTTGTTTGAAGAGCTTGTCCATCAATATATGGTTTAAGCCTTTGATCATTAACTTTGAAGGTCCCTTCATCCTTTAGATTTTGAAGTTCAACCGCCCCATGAGGTGAGACGGAGATGATTCCCATTTGGTTCAAAGCTTTCCAGGGAAGAATTTGAGCCTATAGTTGAATAACCAAGCCTTTTGACCGGCCTGAAAGGACTTCTTCACAATATGTTTATAATGAAATGCTTTTATCCATGCCTTGTAGATTTTTTAGCTATCATAGGCATCATTTCTCAATTCCTCTAGCTCATTGAGTTGGAGCAAACGGTCCTTTCTAGCCTTATCAAGATTAAAGTTGAGCCTTTTTATTACCCAAAATGCTTTGTGTTCTAGCTCAACTAGAAGATGACAAGGTTTCCCATAAACAAGTCTATATGGAGACATGCCTATTGGAGTTTTGTAAGCTGTCCAGTAAGCCTACAAAGCATCATTCAATTTCCTTGACCAATATTTTCGGGTCGAATTGACAGTTTTCTTAAGAATATGCTTGATTTCCCTATTTGACACCTCGACATGCCCACTTGTTTGGGGATGGTAGGGAGTAGCCATTTTATGTGTGACAGAGTATTTCAAAAAGAGTTTCCTTAAGAATTGATTGTAGAAATATTTTCCTCCATCACTTACCATGGCCCTTGGCATACCAAAACGAGCAAAAATATTTGATTTGACGAATGCAATTACCACAGAGTGGTCATTTATTTTGGTAGCACAAGCCTCAACCTACTTTGACACATAATCAACGGCAACGAGAATGTGTTAAAAGCCATAAGACATTGGGAATGGTCCCATAAAATCTATGCCCCATACATCGAAGATTTCAACCACGAAGATTGAAGTTAAAGGCATCATGTCTCTCTTTGACATTGATCCCAACTTTTGGCACCGAACACACACCTTGCAAAAGTTATAGGCATCTCGGCGGATAGTGGGCTAGAAGAACCCACTTTGAAGAACCTTCAAAACGGTTTTTTTTCCACTAAAATGCCCACCACAAGCAAGTGTGTGACAAAACACAAGGACTCACGAAACTTCACTTTCCAGCACACATCTCCTTATGATTTGATATGGGCAATAATGAAATAGAATGGGATCTTCCCAATAGTATTTCCGGATGTTAGCAAAGAATCGGTCATTTTCTTATTTTGACCAATTAATGGGAAGTTTGCCGGTTGCAAGATAGTTAACAATGTCTGTGAACTAAGGCAATGTCCCTTTGAGATTTGAAAGAGTTGTTCATCCGAAAATGATTCATGAATTTCAAGATTTGGAGAAGATTTAACCATTAATCTAGATAGATAATCGGCAACGACATTGTTAGAGTCTTTTTTGTCCTTGATTTCAAAGTAAAATTCTTGAAGAAGTAGGATCCATTTTATCAAGCAAGGTTTGGTTTCCTTTTTCATTAAAAGATGCCTACGAGCGGTATGATCGGAAAACACAATTACCTTGGATCCTAAGAGATATGATCGAAATTTATCAAGGGCATATACTACGGCAAGTAATTCTTTCTCAGTGGTAGAATAGTTCAATTGGGCACCCGAGAAAGTCTTACTCACATAGTATATAGCACATGGTAGTTTACCTACCCTTTGCACCAAAACAACATCCACTGCGAAGTCGGAAGCATCACACATAATCTCAAATGGTAGGGACCAATTTGGAGGTTACATGATGGGAGCAAAAGACAAATGGAGTCTCCTTAGCAAAAAGGTTGCACAATGGTCTAGCAATTTTGCTAAAGTCTTTGATGAACTGGCGATAAAAACCGGTATGTCCTAAAAATAAGCGAATTTCTCTCACCGTAGTAGGTGAGACAAATCAGCTTAACTTTTGCTCTATCTACTTTTATTCCTCTTTTAGAGATAACATGTCTAAGTCCGATTCCTTCTTGAACCATGAAATGGCTCTTTTTCCAACTTAACACAAGATTAGTCTCACGACGTCTTTGAAGCACTTTTTTGAGATTTTGGAGACACGAATCAAATGAGGACCCAAAAACTGAGAGAATCATCCATGATGTGTATGACCCGGTCTTTTTCCTCCTTTTCCTTTTTCGGTGATTTTCTTTTTTCGTCTTTTTTCCTTATTTCGTCTTTTCCTTATTTCGTCTTTTTCCCGTTTATTGTTTTTCTTTGCATAACTTCACTTTTTGTGCTCATATTTGATTCTGGATTTGCATGCATTCATGATATTTGATTTCCATGATAGTGGTATTTTTACCTTTGTAGAAAATACATTCTAGTTGCTTACTTTTTTATAAAGGGCATGGATGCATACCTTCTTGTAATTATTCTTTATTTTTGGGACCATAAAGTAATTATTTTTTGTCTTGGGGATCATTTTACAATTTATTTTGGAAGATATTTTGAAAAAGGACCTTTTTACAATTTTTGAAAAATGTAACAAGTGTCACATTCTCATGGAGCCACTTATTGGCATTGGGGTGGAGTGACTTGGGAGCATGATCTATTGACATTTGGAAGGTGGAGATTCACCCACATGTTAGCCTAGGATAGGTGCACTTGTTGGCTTAGATGGTTGATAAGTGTAGGCTTAAGATTAAGCCTAGGAAGGAGCCATTGATTTTTGACAAGTGTAGGATCATAATTTAGTCTTGCATTATGTGTGTGTGAGAGGTAGTGTAAGAACACATAGTGAGTGGATAATCTAGTAGTCCTCCACTCACCATTTTCACTTTATCCCTTTCATTTGCACTTGTTCTCTAAGAACCCTAACCTAGCCACCATTGAAGGAAAAGCTTGGCTTAGAGCTTTGACCTCACTTTTGGCCTCCTTCAATTCACCCTAGACTTAAAACCTTGGAACACAGAAGTTTCCCCTTACTCTCCTCTTCATTAACCCTAAACTTGTTTTCCATTTTGAGCTTGGTAGCTTGGATTATAGAGATTCAATTCACTATTGAAGTAGGGGTGGTAGTATGTTTATATTTTAAGTGTTTTAAAATTCTGTGGGGTTTAATATATATTGTATACATGCTTTTAGAATTGTAGTATTGCATACTATAGGAAATCCTTATGATTGACTTAGGATTCATTGATTAAGCATGTATATTCTGTATGTATCTTGAGTAGTGTTACCCAAGAATTGACACTAGAGGGGGGGTGAATAGAGTCAATGGCCAATTTTCGCAAATTATAGAAGTACAATTTCTAATCAATAGTATAACCAATTATGTAATAAACAAGATATGAAAGTAATCAATTTAGCATAACTGTAAAAGAGATAAGGGAAGAGAAATTGCAAACAATAACACGGCGATTTTTGCGAGGTTCGGAAACTCCTACTCCTCGGCTCAAGATCCCTCTTGAGACTTCCCAAATTCCTTAGAGCTTCTCCTTAATGGTGGAGAGCAAACCTTCAATTGAAGCAAGACCTTGCTTCTCTTTCTTGCTAGCAGAACACCCTTCTCCTAGGCTTCCTTTTGGGTCACACCAACCCTTTACAGTATCCTTGCTAAGAGACCACCTCTCTTAGTTTTACATAGGCCACACCAGCCCTTACAATTTCTTTGCTAAGAGAAACTCTTCCTCCTAGGCTTACAGCAGATTTATAGATAGAATTTGTAGTACAAGAAATCCTCTCAAGAACTGATACAAATCAAACCTCACAATAGAGTATATATGAAATCAAGTGAAGCTCAAACTCTAAGTATGAAATATATGAGAGATGATGAGGAAAATACAGAACAAAAGCTCTGATGAAATACTAGAACAAAAGTTCAGCAAAGGCTCACTAAATGCTCTCTGAAGTTCACTCTGATTCAACTATGGAAGCTTGTATATGAGACAAAGATCGATGTCTGAATAGAGGCTCTATGAGTGAGTATAACCAGAACAAAGGCTCTGTATAATGGTAGAGCCAAAAGCTTTCTTTGATGCACTTGAATGAATGTTCTTGAATGCTCTCTCAAGTAGTATATGAGTGAATGAGAGAGATGAGGAGAAGATATGAGAACAAAAGCTCTCTTTGCAATGTGATATGATGTCTCTTAAAATCATGTATTCTTTTCAGACAAGCCCTCTGTATATATAAAGAAATTCATAGCTCAATATAGCTGTTAGAAGTGGTTAGAGGAAATAAATGTAGAAAAATTGCCGTTGTAATTCAAAACCCTCAAAGGAGCTGGCTCTTTGCAAAAGTGGAGGCTGCTCAATTTCAAATGGAGGCAGCTCCATTAAAAAAATGGAGCAGGCTCTTTTTCTGAAATGGAGATGGCTCAATAGAAAAATGGAGCCTTCTCTAGTTTTGTAGAGCCTTCTCTACTTTCCTGAGCCGTCTCTAATTTTGTAGAGCCTTCTCTAGTCTTTGAGAGAGCTGTCTCTATTTCTTATAGAGGCTGCTCTTGCTTTATGAAGGCTGCTGCTAAATTGGACAGAAAAAAAGTGCATGACTTCAAATGGACATAACTCAGTCCATGAAACTCCAAATGAGGTGAAATTTTGAGTCTAAATTTATTGTCTTGAAGTCAGCTATCTAAAACCACCGGCCTTGCTCAAAAATTCTAACCATAGAAAAAGTAATGGCTATTTAAGTGCAACCTGGTCAGAATTTTCGCAGAGCAGAATCAGGTATTTTGTGAAGCTCATATCTCAGTCATTTTTAATCCAATTTAGGTGCAATTTGAGTCTAAACTCAAGGGCTCGAAGTCAGCTTTCTAATGCCACTGGCCTTGTGTAAAAATTCCAACTACACAAATAGTTATAGCAGTTTTAGTGCAAGCTGGTCTGAAATTTTCTAGGCTGAAAATAGCTTCTTTTGAGATATCCATCTTTCTAGCATCTAGGACTTTGATGAATGATTCACTTAAGTTCAAGGCCTATTTCTAAGAGTCTAGGGACATATGAAGATGATAAATTTCAAGTGCATTGTGTCCTAGAGTCATTTACCAAATTTTGGCAACAAAGGCTTTAAAGATGAAAAATTAATTCAATGCCTTTTCCTTTTCTTTTTAGAGACCAAAAAAAATATAATGATTAATGTGCATGGTCCTAGAATTTCTATCTTAAAAAAAAATGAGTTCTTTCAAAGCTTATCAAACTTGAAATAACTCTTTCTTAGCAAAGATTTCATATGACAATATATATAAATGAAGTTCCTAGTCTATTACTAATGGTCATAGGAGCATATGAATGATGTATGATATGCATGGTCCAATAGAGATGAGCTTCAAATGAATTCATAAAGACTTTGACATTGAATCTTAAGCTCTCACCATCCTATCTACCCTTTTCTTCATTCTTTGACCATGATCATTTAGGCTTGATGAAGACTTTCTTTCTTTCTTTGAAATGCTTTGTGTGATCTTTGAAGTTCGAGTTCTTCTTTAATTTCTTGCACTTTAATGCTTCCTTGAATCCATTGCTTGAGTGTTTGGAATGCTTGAAATGCTCATCATTGAGGATTGAATGATTGATCAACTATACTTCACTCAATGAAAATATTAGTACATAAACATCTTTAATGGTTTGTAATCATCAAAACATAATATTGACCTTTAGATAAAATCCTTAGGCCAACAATTTCCCCCTTTTTGATGATGACAAAACGTTGATGTGTTTATTGTCAAAGTGGAGTTGCATTTGAAAGAATGCTCCCCCTATCAATATGCATATTTTGAATATCATAGCATGCTTGATTTTACAACAAATATTTTAGACATTAAAGTGTATAAGACTCCCCCTTTCAATATGCATCTAAAATAAGTGAAAAGCAATATACGCATAAGCATAACAAGCATAATGAATCACATATCTTTCTCCCCCTTTGTCATCTCAAAAAGGTGGGAGGAAAATCTAGTTTCTTGCTATATTTTGAAGTAGTAGAGCATAAGAAACTTGAAAGATTTAAACAAAAAAGAAGAAATTTGAAGCAAATTTTCATTTTACATCTATAGAAGCCAAGGATATTTCTAGAGTTTAGACTAAAATTACAGAAAGAATTCTCCAAAAAAAATCCAATTATCATACAATTAAAATTTTAAGACTCAAATTAGTTTTGACTGAAGATTAACAGAGGTACTTAAAAGGATTTTGAAACAATGAACCCATCTAGTTTAAATTTCACATTCAGTCAATTTGAGTGCTAGGACAAATTTATACTTGAAAACCCCAACACAAAATTTTATGTAACAAGATTTAAAGATTGAAATGGATAAATTCAGCCTAAAAGTGGAAATCTAGTAGAATCTTAAAATATTCTGTCCAATTGAACCATAGACAACACATGTTGAAAATTTATTCAAAGATAACTTCAAAACAAATGGGGTTTGATAACAAAATTTGTGCAATATATCTCTAAGATTTGATCTATATATAATGGATCAATAGATTAATTAAAGGACAAATGATAGTTTGTGCATAAATTTTGAATTTGCAGACCATAGACTAAGCAATTCTTGCTAGAATAAGTCTTTTACATGTGAAAGAAAAAGGCTACATTGCAATCAAGGGTCTCATGGAATGATAAATTAAAGGTGATGAGTTTAGAAAATAATTACTAGAAATTAATTACTAAAAATCATTTAAAAAGCAAGAGTTACATGAACTTTAAAGAGAATTGTGATAAAGAGAGCTTACTTGTGAAGATGCCCAATCAAGAGTTCTAGCCGAGATACTTACCCACTGTTGCTTTTGGAAAACTTTCTGGAGTGATTCAAGTTCAAGACCTCAAGACAGAAAGTGCTGAGACTCATATTAACATCAAAGATGGAGCCTGTTCTTGTGTTCTTCTTGAGATGCCGAGAGACTGATTCTTATAACCATCATAGGAGCCGGCTCTTATGTTGTATAGAGCTGGCTCTATAAATTCCTTGAAGCCTGCTCTTGTTTTATAAGGAGCCGGCTCTCTCTCATCATTTTTAAGATCATGTGAAACTTTGAGTGGATTGAATGAAAGAAACTTACTGGGTAGGATACCTAATTCGCATGAAGACAATCTAGAGTTCTTGCTACTGGAAATGTCAACTACAATGCTCCAAATGAAGTGCCAAGATCAATTAAATATGTCTAACCAACTTACAGTGCACTTAAGAACCTGAGACTTAGAGAAGCATTATGGGAGCCGGCTCAAAGGTTGTTGGAGCCGGCTCTGTATTTGTCCTTGGAGCCGACTCTTAGTAAATTTAGAGCCGGCTCTTACTACATCAAAGAGATCCCGAAAGTGAAGCTTGCTGATTCTTCGTTTCGAGATCAATGGAAACTTCACCGGATTGAAATTCTGCTTGTTTGGGCTCGCGGGACTGAGATGCCACTGTGTATCTCGCTGAAAAAGATTAGACTCTACAGCTTGCTGGATTTGACTAAAGCTTGCTAGAACTGCTGTAGATCATGACCGGACTAATATACACAGTAATGGAGTTCGTCGGACTGGAACAAATTGGAACTGATGTTCGCCTCAGCTAGAGCATGCTGTTGCTACTATAGGCTTCTTCTACTTGATCGTGCTAGCTCGGAGCTTTGCCAGACATTAATGAAGTGAATGAAGCTTGGTTGGAAACAGTGGAGGTTGCTGGGTATGGTTTGGTTGGTTCTGCTCACCGGTAATAATGGAAATAGTTGTGTCTCATCGGCAAACTAAAATTGCAGCTGGGAACTTGTGATTTGGCCACTGAACTCGTAGTTCTATTACCAGTGGAAGAAATGTATGAAGTTTCTGGATCAATGACCAGAAAAAGTATGCTGGTTGTGAACTCAGTCTTATAGCTTGAAGATTCGCCGGTCTGAACTTGAGCACATCAGAAATGGGTCTGTTTCTCCGTTCTGTTTGGAAGCTGAAGCTGCTCTGTCTGTCTTCACTGGAAAAGCACCAGTAAGTCTTCAATGACTACTTCTGCTCACTGATCTTCAGAGGCGAGTTCTCAATTTCCCACTTTCAATTGAGCTCTCGCCGGTATCAACAGAGATAGTTGTATCTCGTCGGCGGACTGAAATTCTCAGTTCTGAAATAGAGGGAAGCTTGCCGGAGGTTATGGGTGATATAAGGTGTGGTCAAAGCTACCGTAGCTTTCAGTTAAGTCTTTGAACCTCGACAGTGGCCGATATCAATGGTGATGATTAGAATGGAGAAGTGCCCTAGCCGAAAGAGCTCTGTGGAATGAAGTGTTTATGCCCAATAGTGATAATGCTGAGGCTTATAACAACCTACAGTTCAATTGCTTGAAATCCCGATACAGTGCAATGGTGTGGATTAATAGAGTGCCCTTATCAATGGAAACGCCCAAACAAAATGGAGGAATTCGCCCAAAGCAAGATGAAGTCTCCTAACTCTCTGGAACGATTCTGTTAGGACCTCAAATGAGGAAGTGCCAAGAGGAAGTAGAATAAAAGGACATGAGTGGAGCCGGCTCAGATAATTTGTGGAGACGGCTCTTAAATTTTTTTTGTGGAGACGGCTCGAAAATTTTTGGAGACGGCTCTTCCTTTTTGTTGAACAGGCTCAATTGTCTACAGAGAAGATCCCGAGAGTTGGAAGAAAATAGCACTGAAGGAACCGGCTCTAACTTTTTTTAGAGACGGCTCTTCCTATTCCAATTTTGTATGCAGGTTGGGGAGCCGGCTCTTGTTTTTATAGAGCAGGCTCTTTCTTAAAAAATTTGAGATCCCGAGAGCAAGCAATTTGATATCATCTGTGGAGACTGCTCTGCCTTGTGTAGAGACGGCTCTTTTTCTTCAAAAAGACGGCTCTACTCTGAATAGAGTTGGCTCTACTGCAGTTTGTTGGTTCATCTTCTCACAAAAGCTCAGAGGTTAAGCAATTCATTTAATAATATAATTTCAGCCTCAAAATCTGTTATAGACCAGTTTCTGTAGAAACTCTGCACTCAGGGACAAAGCTATAAAATCACTACACCAGATTTTCAGTTTATTAAGCATCCATCATCACTTCAATGTATTTTACATTTACTCACTGATTTCTGAGAATGTATTCAGCTTTCATTCTTGATTAAGAACTCAGGAAATCATGTGTTCATATGGCCTCTCGAGACACCCTCATTTAGCTTTCTTTTCAAGGGTTTTCTTTTTACTTTGAGGCTTACCCTTTCAATTTACTATAACAGCCTTTGTATAGACCACACATTTCCAACCCTTGGGAAAGCAATATACATTCTCATTCTTCATTTTAATGAGATGGCTCTTCCAATGAGATTTGTTCCTCAAGTTGAACAACCTCATTTACTATATGTATGGAAGTGACACAAATAAGTAGATAAAACATTTAAGATCACAAAAGCATATAGATGACTTTTTATACATTGCTACCTTAATACATTTGATAAGGTTCACATGAAATAGAATTGATGGTCTACATTAGATAATGTATACTTTCATTTGATGGCATATCTTCCAATAAATCCATCACAAAGATTGGGCATAGTTAATCTAAAGATCATTTGAAAGATAGAAAAATATTTCTTGTTAGCATGTTCATAACTCATATAAAAAAAAAAAAAAACTTTTATGCAAAATATCAAAACATAGACATTTTTACATCTATTAGGAACAAGTAGCATATCAAGAGCGTCATGCTTAGAATTTCATGATTGAATACTTTATATAAGAGCAAATTAATGAGAAAGGAATTATTTATCCATGGTACTAACTTCATTAG
The DNA here is from genome assembly GCF_030987335.1 of Cornus florida. Classification (NCBI taxonomy): domain Eukaryota; kingdom Viridiplantae; phylum Streptophyta; class Magnoliopsida; order Cornales; family Cornaceae; genus Cornus; species Cornus florida. Next base: position 79,211,932 of record NW_026775572.1, read on the forward strand.
CTTGGAAGTTGTTTCTCAAATAGATGTATCATTTATAATCCTTGATTGATGCCATCAAGTAACCCTATAAGAAAGGGTTGCATATTCTTCTTTTGGTACCCAAATTTTCTTGGGTCCATATAAGTTAGGCAATGGAACATAAGTTCCTTTTGGAACCCAAACCTTCTTTGACCTCAACTTCTTTCTAAATGGACAATCATGAATTGTGTGTCCTAGCCTCTTACAATAATTGTATTTAAAGGAATGGGTACCACTTTTGACAAAGTGATCATACAAAGGCTTTCTTCTTCTCAACAAGCATGCATCTTTAGTATGAGGATCATGTCTTATCTCATTTTTGAAATAGACAACTCTTTGATTTCCAAGTATAGAACTTAAGTTCTCTTTTCCTTTGGTTGTCTTTGCTAAAGTGCCATTTTGATCATCAATGATTTCCTTTGAAAAATTATACTTGGAAACGCAATCAATTGATGGTGGCTCTATAGATAGTACATTATCCTTTTCCTTTATCAAGGATTCGTTTTCAAGTTGGATCTTTTGTAATTCTTGCACAAGATAATGGTTTTTCATTTTTAAAGAATCATTTTCCATTTGGACTTTTTCATGTCTTTGAGAGAGATCGTGATTTTCCTTTTTAAGAGAAGAACATTTCACAGTCATTTTATCTAGCACACCATGTAACTCTTTAAACGCATCAAGTAATTCATTATGTGCATCAACTAGTTCATTATAAGAGGCTTCTATATCAAAAAATTCATGATTAGGATTTACCTTATCTTCATCGGCCATGAGACAAAGTTTGTCCAACTCTTTAACGTCACTTGCTTCTTTGCTAGAAGCTTGGAGAGCAATACTCTTCTTTTGAGTTGCTTTATTTACTTCACTATAGGAAGAAGAGTAAGTTCTACTAAGAAAATTCAAATGATTAGTAATGTTAGTAGAACTAGAATACATCTCACTAACTAATTTATTTTCATTTATGATGGAAACAACATCTTTTTCAATAAACATAGGCATATATGATTCCTCACCATTAATTGATCCTCCATAGGCTAATTCAAGTGAGTTCCAAATTTCTTTAGCCGTTTTACAAAAGATAATCTTATTGAACTCATTTTTGCTTAATGCACAATAAAGATGGCATATGGCTAAAGTATTACACTGTATTAATCTATGATCATTTTCATTCCATTCCCCTTTTGACTTAGGAAATTTATTTCCTTCAAGAACTTTAGTTGGGATATGACCACCATTTTCTATAACTTTCCACACATCAATATCAATACTTTTTAAAAATGCCCTCATTCTAATTTTCCAATAGATATAATCATTTCCATCAAGACAAGGAGGTTTATCAATGGGATAACCGTCTAAGAGTGTCATACTACCATTGTTGGCCATGATCGTGCTCTAAGACGGTTAAGTCCTTTAATAGAGTTTAGGCTCTGATACCAATTGTTACCCAAGAATTGACTATAGAGGGGGGTGAATAAAGTCAATGGCCAATTTTCGCAAATTATAGAAGTACAATTTCTAATCAATAGTATAACCAATTATGTAATAAACAAGATATAAAAGTAATCAATTTAGCATAACTGTAAAAGAGATAAGGGAAGAGAAATTGCAAACCACGATTTTTACGAGGTTCGAAAACTCCTACTCCTCGGCTCAAGATCCCTCTTGAGACTTCCCAAATTCCTTAGAGCTTCTCCTTAATGGTGGAGAGCAAACCTTCAATTGAAGCAAGACCTTGCTTCTCTTTCTTGCTAGGAGAACACCCTTCTCCTAGGCTTCCTTTTAGGTCACACCAACCCTTTACAGTATCCTTGCTAAGAGACCACCTCTCTTAGTTTTACATAGGCCACACCAGCCCTTACAATTTCTTTGCTAAGAGAAACTCTTCCTCCTAGGCTTACAGCAGATTTATAGATAGAATTTGTAGTACAAGAAATCCTCTCAAGAACTGATACAAATCAAACCTCACAATAGAGTATATATGAAATCAAGTGAAGCTCAAACTCTAAGTATGAAATGTATGAGAGATGATGAGGAAAATACAGAACAAAATCTCTGATGAAATACTAGAACAAAAGTTCAGCAAAGGCTCACTAAATGCTCTCTGAAGTTCACTCTGATTCAACTATGGAAGCTTGTATATGAGACAAAGATCGATGTCTGAATAGAGGCTCTATGAGTGAGTATAACCAGAACAAAAGCTTTCTTTGATGCACTTGAATGAATGTTCTTGAATGCTCTCTCAAGTAGTATATGAGTGAATGAGAGAGATGAGGAGAAGATATGAGAACAAAAGCTCTCTTTGCAATGTGATATGATGTCTTTTAAAATCATGTATTCTTTTCAGACAAGCCCTCTGTATATATAAAGAAATTCATAGCTCAATACAGCTATTAGAAGTGGTTAGAGGAAATAAATGCAGAAGAATTGCAGTTGTAATTCAAAACCCTCAAAGGAGCCGGCTCTTTGCAAAAGTGGAGGCGGCTCAATTTCAAATGGAGGCGGCTCCATTAAAAAAGTGGAGCAGGCTCTTTTTCTGAAATGGAGACGGCTCAATAGAAAAATGGAGCCTTCTCTAGTTTTGTAGAGCCTTCTCTACTTTCCTGAGCCTTCTTTAATTTTAGTAGAGCCCTCTCTAGTTTTTCATTGAGCCTTCTCTACTTTCCTGAGCCGTCTCTAATTTTGTAGAGCCTTCTCTAGTCTTTGAGAGAGCTGCCTCTATTTCTTATAGAGGCTGCTCTTGCTTCATGAAGGCTGCTGCTAAATTGGACAGAAAAAAAAGTGCATGACTTCAAATGGACATAACTCAGTCCATGAAACTCCAAATGAGGTGAAATTTGAGTCTAAATTTATTTTCTTGAAGTCAGCTATCTAAAACCACCAGCCTTGCTCAAAAATTCCAACCATAGAAAAAGTTATGGCTATTTAAGTGCAATCTGGTCAGAATTTTCGCAGAGCAGAATCAGGTATTTTGTGAAGCTCATATCTCAGTCATTTTTAATCCAATTTAGGTGAAATTTGAGTCTAAACTCAAGGGCTCGAAGTCAGCTTTCTAATGCCACTGGCCTTGTGTAAAAATTCCAACTACACAAATAGTTATAGCAGTTTTAGTGCAAGCTGGTCTGAAATTTTCTTGGCTGAAAATAGCTTCTTTTGAGATATCCATCTTTCTAGCATCTAGGACTTTGATGAATGATTCAATTAAGTTCAAGGCCTATTTCTAAGAGTCTAGGGACATATGAAGATGATAAATTTCAAGTACATTGTGTGCTAGAGTCATTTACCAAATTTTGGCAACAAAGGCTTTAAAGATGAAAAATTAATTCAATGCCTTTTCCTTTTCTTTTAGAGACCAAAAAAAATATAATGATTAATGTGCATGGTCCTAGAATTTCTATCTTAAAAAAAAATGAGTTCTTTCAAAGCTTATCAAACTTGAAATAACTCTTTCTTAGCAAAGATTTCATATGACAATATATATAAATGAAGTTCCTAGTCTATTGCTAATGGTCATAGGAGCATATGAATGATGTATGATATGCATGGTCCAATAGAGATGAGCTTCAAATGAATTCATAAAGACTTTGACAATGAATCTTAAGCTCTCACCATCCTATCTACCCTTTTCTTCATTCTTTGACCACGATCATTTAGGCTTGATGAAGACTTTCTTTCTTTCTCTGAAATGCTTTGTATGATCTTTGAAGTTCGAGTTCTTCTTTAATTTCTTGCACTTTAATGTTTCCTTGAATCCATTGCTTGAGTGTTTGGAATGCTTGAAATGCTCATCATTGAGGATTGAATGATTAATCAACTATACTTCACTCAATGAAAATATTAGTACATAAACATCATTAATGGTTTGTAATCATCAAAACATAAGATTGACCTTTGGATAAATCCTTAGGCCAACAAGTAGGATTCTTAATGTTGTATATAACTCTTATTGATTTGAATTACTATACTATTGTGATGTCAATCCTACATTCTAGTGAATTACTATTGGTACTTGTAATTATTTGAGGAGCTTAATACTATAATGTTGTAATCTAGTGTATAAAGTTTATTGTTGAAGCATTGTTTAAATTGATAAGTTGGTGATATCATTTTACACAATATATCATGATGAATACTTGTCATTTATTATGCCATTCTAGACTTGGAAGCCCTAAGACATGGTTTGTGTGGTGTCAAAATACTTGTGCATAGAAGGTGATCTTTGCCTTAATAATTATGTATGAGTTTTGAACTTGCTATATTTTGGATTATCTTGGGACATTGTTGTTACAAGTGATATGGCTAGAGTTTGGCTCTAGTGCAGGAGGTATGAGTTCTCCCCATTTATAGTGCAGACTTACGGTGGTATTCCTAGCAGGTTAATGCCCGGAATAACCATTTAGGTCTTGGCTTTATCCAAGATTTGATGTCCAAGTATTCCGCTAGTTGATTTCGCATTTTTTTCCTAAGTTGACAACCAATGTTTAATTGTGACTTGTGATTTTGGTTATTGGCAAATTAATGTTGTTAACTACATTGATATTGTTATTATGTTATGATGGAATCATTGCATTAGCTTAAGGTGATCCCTTAGAATACCTTGATCATAGACGTTAAGTGGAATGCTCCATTGTATTCGTCTATATTGATCCTACAATGATATTAATACTTTAGGGTATACACATATGCTTCTTCCTACGAGTAACTTGATTACTCACCTTAGTGGTTTGGGTTGTTTTTCAGGTAAGGAGACTATATTCTTGGATGCTCATCATCCTTAGAGGCTAATGAGCAATTTGGAACATTTTTGTATATTGACATGTAAGTGTTTAGCATGCTTTACTTTTGAAGTTATATTTTGTATACCATGGATGTATGGTATTTTAGAAGCTAATGTGGCTACTTTGATGTGTAATGATACCTAAGTACTTACTTTTGATATTACAAGCATGGATGTAATGAGGCCAATGGCAAGCATGTTCATTTTAGTACTTGTATTCATTTAGGATCAACTTTTGCTTTAAAAAGACTTTTTAGCCAACTTTGGTGGTTTGACATATGAATTTCTCATAATTAGCATGTATGAGGCCATGAGCCATTGTTTTAGATTCAATATTGCATATAAAGCTTGTTGACATGTTGATATACTCAATCTCATTCAAAAATCAGTTTTAAACTTTCATTTTGAACCAAATCATCATAGGATTCAAAGCATGGGTTAAACCTTAACACCTTTGGTATATAGCGGGTCATATAGCAGCATTTTGAGGTGTTTTGGTCGACTAAAACTCTATTTCAGTCAACCGATGGCCTTTGGTAACATCATGGCACAGTAAAGTGTACATTCCAGTAGGCATTTTCAGCTTTCAGGGCCATTTCGGTCGACCGATGGTTCAATTCGGTCTACCGAACCAAAATCACTGTAAAAATCAAGATTCCAATAAGTCTCTGTGAGTTTTAGTCAACCGAAACTCTATTTTGGTCGACTGAAATAGCTTGAACATGCACAGCTTCTCTATTGGGTTTAAGCATTGAAGTTCCAACTTCAAAAGGGCATAACTCCTTCATTTCTAACCTAAATGGGGTGATTCTTGAGCCTAAATTCATGGATTTGGAGTCAAATTTTCATTCTCAAATTCCAAAAACAGTGGGAGTTATTCATATTTTAGTGAGGTAGTGTCAGTTTTCGCTTAAACTAGGAAAGGGCATTTTGTGGGATTCTTATCCAAAGTTCTTAGAACCTCTTGGAAGGTTGTGAAATGATTAGATTAGGTTGTATTCACCTTGTTTGACTTATTTAGAGTCAATTTTCTCTTTTTATTTGTGAATTCACCATTTTGCCCTTCATTGAAGGATTTAGCCCGTTTTGACTCTTGTTTGCTTATTCGATTTCTTTTAACTTCCATGACCTCATGGAATGTCACATTAGTGTCTTAGAGATGGTTTATATCTCTAAATACCTTGGTTTATCTTTTGTTTCTGCATTTCAGATCCGTTATCGGGTCAACTTACAGGTCATCACTGACGCACCGGGTTGAAAAACTTGGGCCATCACAAGTAGTATCAGGGCTTCTAGGTTTGAATACCTTAGGAAGATGGGTTTTGGGTGCATATCATGCTTTTGTTGATTTACTTTGATGTATTGATATGCTTTTAATAACACGTTTTGGCTTTATAACATGTTTATGTGTTTCGTTATAACACGCTTGGTAGTATGACATGTCTTTAGGCTTATATGCTTATATGTTTAAAAGCATCCTTGTTTGACATGTCTATTTACTTGCTTAAGTGCTTAACTGTTTATATGGCTTTCTTTGATTACTTTAGCATGACTGTATGTTGCATACCTTATCTTGCTTCGTGTTTCGTGCATTCATAGTGTGAGTTGCACTCGGTCATAATAACTTGTGTTATTGTTGACCTATTTCCTTTTACACGTTTAGCATCATGGTTGTCACGCGTAGAGAGTCTTCACGTCAGGGCACTAAGGAGCAGGTGGTTGACACCTAGTTCACGAGGGGTCCGTAGAGGCCCAGGATTCTAGTTTGGGGTGTGGATGCTAATCCACCATGGGCACCAACTTATGAGGAGCGAGTGGCTCAGGGAATCAATCAGGGGATCGATGAATCATTAGAGGAGTTGATATGTAAGTAGGTGGCTAGGATACAGATTCCGGTACTGGCACCGGCACTGGCACCGATAGTTAATGAGGCAATGGAGTACTTTATACGACTACAGAGGGTCAAGATTGATGCATTTGTAGGGAGTTCAGATCCGCTAGTCTCAGAAGCTTGGTTGGACCTTATGGTTTGCAAGTTGGACAGTATGGCGGTACCTACGGACAGGTCGAGAATTTCTTTGACAGCTTCTATATTCATGGGAGATGCAGATATTTGGTGGAGGTCTATGACCAATGTCCACAATGTTGAGTTGATGACTTAGAATCAGTTTAGAGATTTGTTCTTTGAGCACTTCTTTCCTAGGGCTATGAGGCGGGAGATGAGGACACAGTTTATAGGTCTCTATCGGGGCACTATGAGTCATTAAGTATGAGACATGATTTACTTCTCTCTCTCGTTATGCCGAGGATATGGTAGCGACAGATGAGGCCAGGGCAATGAAATTTTAGGATGGATTACATCTTGACATCAGGCCACGGGTCTCAATTCTTGATTTAAGGACTTACAGAGAAGTGGTCCAGAGAGCTATGTTAGCTGAGGCAGAGGAACGGGATCAGTTACGGATTAGAGGTTCACATAAGCAGCCTTACGGAGATAATCCATCGTCTTTCGGGAGTCAGTGGAAGAAGGCCAGGGCAGCGAACAATACTCACTCATAGGGGGCATCGCAGCAGAATCGTTCTACACCCATAGGTCATGTATCTTCAGGATCAACTCAGGGAGTGGTTTGTTACCATTGTCAATAGCCACGGCACATCAAGCCTCGCTACCCACAGTTTCGGGCACAGGCCAGTCAGACTTCAGTTTCTACAAAAATAGGGCAGGGAGCTTTCTTCTATTGCAAGCAACCAGGTCATCTCAAGAAGGATTGTCCAAAGTTGTTGAATAAGTCACGTGATGGCACAGATTCATAGATAGTACCGGCACAGTCTATAATGGTTCAGTCTGGATTCAGAGTTCCTCAGGCACCACAGCCAGTGGCGCCAGTTGGCACTTATCCGGCCAGGGGTTCTACACCTACTATTTCTTCACATTAGTCAGGCTATCAGGGTAGTTCACAGCAGGGCTCAGGGACTCAAGGACGAGCCTACGCTTTTCCATAGGCAGATGCTTTTGCAGGCACCTCTTCAGTTCGAGGTATCTTTCTAGTTTTCAGTTCTTGGGCACGAGTTCTTGTTGACACAAGTACATCACATTCTTTCATTTCTGCATTATTTAAACATTCATTAGGTCTGGAGGTCACACTTCGGGATAGCCTTCTCTGTGTTGACACACCAGTTGGGGTCCAGTGTCTTTGGATCGTGTTTGTTGGGGTTGTGCTATTGAGATAGCTGGGCGGACCTTAGAGTTCGATTTCATTATTCTTGATATGACTGGTTTTAACGTCATTCTCGGGATGGATTGGTTGTCATTCTTTCGGGCTACGATCGATTGCTTCCGCGAGAAGGTGTCCGTTTGCATTCCAAAGGGAGATTGTTTCCATTTTGTGTGAGATCAGAGCGATTCCCACCCAGCGATGGTTTTCAGTATTGGTGACTGGTGTCGCTACAGATCTTACTTGGCTAGTTTACTAGTTGAAGAGGATAGCAATTTGGGCCGTGTTCTTCCGGTAGTTGTTGAGGATTTTGGTGATGTATTTCTAGAGGAACTGATAGAGTTACCTCCTTTAAGGGAAGTTATTTTTGCCATTGATGTCATTCCTGGTACAGGGCCCATCTCTATGGCACCGTACCATATGGCACCGGCAGAGCTTGATGAGCTGAAAGGTCAATTGGATGATTTGAAAGCTAAAGGCTTTATTCGTCCTAGTGCTTCACCATGGGGAGCACCGGTTCTTTTTGTGAAGAAGAAAAATGGGTCTTTGAGACTTTGCATCGATTATCGCAAGTTGAATCATGCTGTAATCAAGAACAGGTATCCTTTGCCAAGGATTGATGACTTGTTTGATCAGTTGAAAGGAGCGGCATGCTTTTCGAAGATTGATTTGAGATCAGGTTACTATCAATTAAGGGTTAAGGATGAGGATATATCCAAGACCGCTTTTCGCACACGGTATGGCCATTATGAGTTTCTGGTGATGCCATTTGGTTTGACCAATGCTCCAGCAGCTTTTATGGATTTGATGAACTGTGTATTTAGTGACTATCTTGACAGATTTATGGTAGTGTTCGTTGATGACATTCTGGTATACTTGGCTTCGGTAGAGAAACATGAGTATCATTTGAGGACAGTGTTACAAATCCTTAGGGATAATCAGTTGTATGCCAAGTTCGAGAAATGTGAATTTTGGCTACCGAAAGTGAAGTTCCTTGGACATGTCGTGTCAAGGAGCGGTGTTGCAGTGGATCCATCGAAGATTGAGTCTGTGATGGATTAGGAGCGTCGGAAGATAGTGTTTGAGGTTCAGAGCTTTCTTGGCCTAGCCGGCTATTACAGGAGGTTTGTTCAGGATTTATCTCATTTAGCGGCACCTATGAATCGATTTACTCGTAAGGGAGTCAAGTTCATATGGAATGAGGCTTGTGATTTTGCTTTTCAGGAGGTGAAGGTCAGATTGACATCGGCTCCAGTTTTGATCATACCTGAACATGGTTTGGTTTATGTGATCTATTGTGATGCCTCTCGAGAAGAATTGGGTTGTGTCTTGATGCAGATAGAACGGGTGATTGCTTATAGGTCTTGAGAGTTAAAAACTCACGAGTTGAACTATCCGACATATGATTTAGAGTTCGTAGCAGTAATCTTTGCCTTAAAAGGGTGGAGACATTATTTGTACGGGGAGAAGTTCAAAGTTTTCTCCGATCAAAAGAGTCTCAAATATCTCTTCTCTCAGAAGGATATGAATTTGAGACAGCACAGATGGGTTGAGTTCATGGAGGACTATGACTTTGAGTTGCAGTATTATCTGGGGAAGGCCAATGTGGTGGCCAATGCATTGAGTAGGAAGTCATGGGGTACTCTTGCTAGCATTTCCATTCACAGGTGGAAGATGCTAGAAGAGCTTGCAGATCTTGGTTTACAGTTGTGTGAGGATGTTTCACCGGCTATCTTGTTTAGCCTTGTGGCTCAATCAGTTCTTGTTAGCAGAGTTATTGAGGCACAGCAGGAGGATAGGAAGATGAAGTCCATCCACGATCGAATTTCAAGTGGCGAGAATGTAGAGGGTTAGACCTTGCATTCAGACAAATGTCTCAGGTACAGAGGAAAGATGTTTGTTCCTTTGTCTTGTCGTGACGTTGTTCTTCAGGATTTTCACCATTCTCGACTCATAGTTTATCTTGGTGGTATGAAGATGTATCACAATTTGCAAAGACAGTTTTGGTGGAAAGGCATGAAACGGGATGTTTCTTAGTTCGGGGCTAAATGCCTTACTTGTCAACAAGTGAAGGCAGAGCATCAGAGACCGGCAGGTTTGTTGCAACCACTACCAGTGGCAGAGTGGAAGTGGGAACACATCACTATGGATTTCGTAACGGGACTACCAAGATCCAAGGCAGGGAATGATGCCATTTGGGTCATTGTTGATAGATTAACTAAGACGACTCACTTTTTGCCTATGGTAGTGACAGATAACGCAGAGAGACTTAGTGGACTGTATGTAGGGCAAATTGTCAGGCTTCGCGGGGTTCCAGTATCCATTGTTTTGGATAGGGATCCCAGGTTCACGTTTCACTTTTGGCAAAGTTTTTAGGAGGTTCTTGATATGAGTCTTCATTTCAGCACAACATTCCATCCTTAGACTAATGGTCAGTCAGAGCGTACCATTCAGATATTGGAGGATATGCTACGGGCTTGCATTTTGGATTTTGGGGGTAGTTGGGATGACTACTTACCTTTAGTTAAGTTTGCCTACAACAACAGTTACCAGACCAATATTGGAATGGCACCTTTTGAGGCGTTGTATGGCAGACCTTGCAGATCTCCAGTTTGTTAGACCGAGGTAGGTGATACAGTCGCCTTGGGTCCCGATATTGTCTTTGAGACTACAGAAAAGATTAAGTTGATTCGGCAGCGGTTGGCTACAGCTCAAAGCAAGCAGAAGAGTTATGTTGACAGGAGGAGGAAATCCTTGTCTTTTGAGGTAAGGGACTACGTCTTTCTCAAGATTGACTTCTGAGATTTCGATAGAGGGGCAAGTTGTCTCCTAGGTTCATTGGACCATTTCAGATTTTGGAGCGCGTCGGTGAAGTTGCTTATCGTTTGGCATTGTCGCCAGACCTAGATAGGGTTCACGATGTCTTTCATGTATTTATGTTGACGAAGTACGAACTGGATCCATCGCATGTTTTACAGTTGACAGATGTTGTTGTAGATAAGAACGTGACCTACGAGGAGGGTCCAATCCAGATTCTTGATTTACGGGAGCAAGTCTTACGGACCAAGACCATTCCATTGGTTAAGGTCTTGTGGAGACATCACGGTGTTGAGGAGGCTACCTGGGAGCTTGAACAGGAGGTTTGCTCTCGGAATCCCAATTTGTTCTCTCTTTCAGGTACGACTCGATTTCGGAGACGAAATCCTTTTAAGGAGGGTAGATTGTAATAACCTGGTCTTTTTCCTTCTTTTCTTTTTTCGGTGATTCTCTTTTTTTGTCCTTTTTCCTATTTTATCTTTTCCCTATTTCATCTTTTTTCATGATATTAGTATTCTTACCTTCGTAGAAAATACATTCTAGTTGCTTACTTTTTCATAAAGGGCATGGATGCATACCTTTTTATAATTATTCTTTATTTTTGGGGTTTTTGTGTGATTACATAAAGCAATTATTTTTCGTCATGGGGATTATTTTGTAATTTATTTTGGAAGATATTTTGAAAAAGGACCTTTTTGCAATTTTTGGAAAATGTGACAAGTGTCACATTTCATGGAGCCACTTATTGGCATTGGGGTGGAGTGACTTAGGAGCATGATCTATTGACATTTGGAAGTTGGAGATTCACCCACATGTTGGCCTAGGATAGGTGCACTTGTTGGCTTAGATGGTTGACAAGTGTAGGCTTAAGATTAAGCCTAGGAAGGAGCCATTAATTTGTGACAAGTGTAGGATCATAATTTAGTCTTCCATTGTGTGTGTGTGAGAGGTAGTGTAAGAACACATAGTGAGTGGAGGATCTAGTATTCTTCCACTCACCATTTTCACTTTATCCCTTTCATTTGCACTTGTTCTCTAAGAACCCTAACCTAGCCACCATTGAAGGAAAAGCTTGGCTTAGAGCTTTGACCTCACTTTTGGCCTCCTTCAATTCACCCTAGACTTAAAACCTTGGAACACAGAAGTTTCCCCTCACTCTCCTCTTCATTAACCCTAAACTTGTTTTCCATTTTGAGCTTGGTAGCTTGGATTATAGAGATTCAATTCACTATTGAGGTAAGGGTGGTAGTATGTTTATATTTTAAGTGTTTTAAAATCATGTGGGGTTTAATATATATTGTATGCATGCTTTTAGAATTTTAGTATTGCGTACTATAGGAAATCCTTATGATTGACTTAGGATTTATTGATTAAGCATATATATTCTGTATGTATCTTGAGTAGGATTATTAATGTTGTATATAACTCTTATTGATTTGAATTACTATACTATTGTGATGTCAATCCTACATTCTAGTGAATTAATATTGGTACTTGTAATTATTTTAGGAGCTTAATACTATAATGTTGTAATCTAGTGTATAAAGTTTATTGTTGAGGCATGGTTTAAATTGATAAGTTGGTGATATCATTTTACAGAATATATCATGATGAATACTTGTCATTTATTATGCCATTCTAGACTTGGAAGCCCTAAGACATGGTTTGTGTGGTGTCAAAATACTTGTGCATGGAAGGAGATATATACGCCTTAATTATTATGTATGAGTTTTGAACTTGCTATATTTTGGATTATCTTGGGACATTGTTGTTACAAGCGATATGGCTAGAGTTTGGCTCTAGTGCGGGAGGTATGAGTTCTCCCCATATATAGTGCACACTTAGGGTGGTATTTCCAGCGGGTTAATGCCCGAAATAACCATTTAGGTCTTGGCTTTATCCAAGATTTGATGTCCAAGTATTCCCCTAGTTGATTTCGCATTCTTTTCCCAAGTTGACAACCAATGTTTAATTGTGACTTGTGATTTTGGTTATTGGCGAATTAATATTGTTAAGTACATTGATAGTGTTATGATGTTATGATGTAATCATTGCATTAGCTTAAGGTGATCCCTGAGAATACCTTGAACATAGACGTTAAGTGGAATACTCCCTTGTATTCGTCTATATTGATCCTGTAATGATATTAAAACTTTAGGTTATACGCATATGCTTCTTTCTACGAGTAACTTGATTAGTCACCCTAGTGGTTTGGGTTATTTTTCAGGTAAGGAGACTATGTTCTTAGATGCTCATCATCCTTAAAGGCTAATAAGCAATTTGGAACATTTTTGTATATTAACATGCAAGTGTTTAGCATGCTTTACTTTTGAAGTTATATTTTGTATACCATGGATGTATGGTATTTTAGAAGCTAATGTCGCTATTTTGATGTGTAATGATACCTAAGTACTTACTTTTGATATTACAAGAATGGATGTAATGAGGCCAATGGCCAAGCATGTTCATTTTAGTACTTGTATTCATTTAGTATCAACTTTTGCTGCAAAAAGACATTTTAGCCAACTTTGGTGGTTTGACATATGAATTTCTCATAATTAGAATGTATGAGGCCATGAGCTATTGTTTTACATTCAATATTCCATAAAAATCTTGTTGACATGTTGACATACTCAATCTCATTCAAAAATCAGTTTTAAACTTTTATTTTGAACCAAATCATCATGGGATTCAAAGCATGGGTTGAACCTTAACACCTTTGGTATATAGCAGGTCATATAACATGATTTTGAGGTGTTTCGGTCGACTAAAACTCTATTTCGATTGACCGATGACCTTTGGTAACATAATTGCACAGTAAAGTGTACATTCCAGTAGCCATTTTCAGCTTTCAGGGCCATTTCGGTCGATCGATGGCCTATTTCAGTCGACCGATGGTTCAATTCAGTCTACCGAACCAAACTCACTTTAAAAATCAAGATTCCAGTAAGTCTCTATGAGTTTCAATCAACCGAAACTCTATTTTGGTTGACCAAAATAGCTTGAACATGCACAGCTTCTCTATTGGGTTTTAGCACTGAAGTTCCAACTTCAAAGGGCATAACTCCTTCATTTCTAACCCAAATGGGGTGATTCTTGAGCCTAAATTCATGAATTTTGAGTCAGCTTTCCAATGGTACCAATTCTATTCTTAGATTCAAAACACAGTTTGAGTTATTCATGTTTTAGTGAGGTAGTGTCAATTTTCGCTTAAACTGGGAAAGGACATTTTGTGGGATTCTTATCCAAAGTTCTTAGAACCTCTTGGAAGGTTTTGAAATGATTATATTAGGCTATATTCACCTTTTTTGACTTGTTTAGAATCAATTTTCTCTTTTTATTTGTGAATTCACCATTTTGCCCTTCATTGAAGGATTTAGCCCGTTTTTACTCTTGTTTGCTCATTGGCTTTCTTTTAACTTCCGTGACCTCATGGAATGTTACATTGGTGTCTTAGAAATGATTTATATCTCTAAATACCTTGGTTTATCTTTTGCTTCCGCATTTTGGATCTGTTATCGGGTTAACTTACGGGTCATCACTGACGCACCGGGTTGAAAAACTTGGGCCGTCACATGAAGACTTCTAAATACTTCTCCACCATGTTCGAAAAAATTGACATCATACACCTTTGGAAAGTGGCAGGAGCATTGTACAATCCAAAAGGCATCCGTCGATAAGCAAATGTACCGAAAGGACATGTAAAGGTGGTATTTTCTTGATCCAATTAATCTAGGGCCACTTAATTGTACCTCGAGTAACCATTTAGGAAGCAATAGTATTGTTGCCCGGCCAATCTTTCCAAGATTTGGTCAATGAAAGGCAATGGAAAATGGTCCTTCCTAGTGGCAAAATTCAGCTTTTGGTAATCTATGCAAACACGTCACAAAGTGGCGGTGCGTTTTGAGATGAGATCACCCTTAGCATTTTCAACAACTGTGATTCTCAAATTTTTGGGAACCACTTGAGTTGGACTAACCCACTTAGAATCAGAGATAGGATAAATGATTCCCGCATCTAGAAGTTTCACAACCTCCTTCATGACAACTTCCTTCATATTTGGGTTAAATCTCCTTTAAGCATCCCTAAATGGCCTTTCATCATCTTCCATGTATATGCGATGCATACAAATAAAAGGGTCAATGCCTTTTAGGTCAGCCACACTCCATCCAATGGCTTCTTTATTAGCTTTAAGCACTTCCAAAAGATCATTCTCTTGGTCATTTTCAAGATTTGAAGCAATGATGACCGGAAGAGTCTCTTTTGGGCCTAAGAAGGCGTATTTGAGATTGAATGGAAGAGGCTTAAACTCAAGAGTAGGAGGCGAGATCATTCTCTTGGTCACTCTCTTTTGGAACTAGTGGAGTACTAGAGAGTGAAGGAGGAGGTTCTTTCTGGCTTTTCCAAGGTGGGAAATCCAAAGTGGCCACAGAGTCCATCAAAGCATTCACCTCACTTATGGATCCTTCTGTGTTAAAACCACAACTTTCAAACATTTCACAAAGGCATGCCTCAAGAAGGACCTTAGATAGAATAGAGGGGAGAGTCTCTTCTATGATTTCATCCAAAACATCCACTAGGAAACACTCGTCTTCATCTTCGGGATGTTGACTCGCATTGAATACATTAAGCTTAACCATCATATTGTCAAAAAAGATGTCCATAATGCTGGATCTACAATTAATTGTGGCATTAGCGGTGGCAAGAAATGGTCTTCCTAGGATGACTAGAATATGATTGGTAAGATTAGGGACTGGCTCAGTATCAAGTACTACAAAATCAATCGGGAAAGAAAATTTATCAACCTTAATTAAGATGTCCTCAACAATTCCCCTCGGTTTCTTAATTAATCTGTCGGCTAGTTGGATTACTACTGATGTTGGCTTCAAGTCCCTTAATCCTAATTACAAGTAAATAGAGTATGGAATGAGATTAATACTTGCACCTAAATCAAGAAGAGCTCTACGAACCTCTTGGTTTCCAATAACACAAGAAATGGTCGGACCACATGGATCCTTGAACTTAGGAGGAGTGTTAGACAGAATGATGGAACTCACTTGTTCCTTTAAAAGCACTTTCTTAAGGTCCTTTCCCTTGCTCTTCCATTTTTAGTGTGCACAAGTCCTTCAAGAACTTTGCATATAGTGGAATTTGCATAATTGCATCTAGAAGATGAAGGTTGATTTTCACTTATTTAAACACTTCCATCATATCATGAATTTTTCCTTCTTGCCTCCCAAATGATGAAGTTTATCTTAAAGCTTGAGGAAATGGAGCTTTTGGCTCATAAGGCTTCTCTAATTAGGTAGATGATGATGAAGATGATGGAATGTTCTTTTTGGAACCACTAACATCCAAGGGAGTAATAATAGGATTTTGAATGGGATGGATGCAACCACTTGGTTGTGTTAATTCACTACCTTCCTTAGGTACCTTTACCTTATTGTCCACTTTCCTACCACTCCTCAAGGTAGTAATTGCTTGAACTTGTTCATTTCCAGAAAATTCTAATGAATGACTTGTTTGTGCCATAAATTGCCCCTTAGGATTGGTCTCAGTTTGACTAGGCAACTTACCTTTCTCTCTCACATTTAAAGAATTAGCTAATTTCCTGATTTGAGCTTCAAGCTTTGTAATTGATTGAGAGTAAGAATGAAACAATTGATTATCTTTTCAAAGATCACCTAAGGCTTGCAAGACCTTGTCCTCAAAAATGAAACTTTTAGGAGGCGCTTGATTTGGATTAGAGTAGGATTGAGAATTTGATGCTTGAGGATGAGAGTATTGATTCACATTGTGAGGATAGAATGAAGGACGGTAACCTTGAGAATTCTGATTTTGATTTTGGAGATGTAGAGGAACATACTTTGCTTGGTAACCTTGAGTTTGAGGAAGGTTTGCACCGTCTCCTTGATTTCTCCATGCAAAGTTTGGATGATTTTTCCACCTTGGATTGTAAGTATTGGAATAAGGGTTGTTACCTTGATGAATGAAAGCTGCATTTGCTTGTCTTGAGACTCACTTGGTATGATTTGTCCAAGAGGGCAATTTAAAGTATGGTGAGTGTAACTAGAACAAGTCATGCACATTTCACCGGAATGATGAGGATAAGATTGAATTGCCGATCCTTGATTCAAATGGAATGTATCAAACCTTTGAGTAAGATTTTTGACCTCGGCGGCAATTTCCATGGAAGACTCTATTTGATGTAGAGCTTTCTTTCCTCCCACATTTGCAAGGTGACCACCCCTAGAAGATGAAGATCTATGTATTGAGTTTTCACTCATTTCTTCAAAAAGATGCCAAATTTCATCTTCATTTCTTTCTATGTAGCTTCCGCCATAAGAAGTATCAACAATGCTTTTATTAATATCAGATAAACTTGAAAAGAAATATTGAACTAATTGCCACTTAGGAATGTCACGATGTCGACACTTCCGTAGCAAGTCATTCAAATGTTCCCATACTTCATGAAGGGGCTCTCCTTCTTCTTGTTTAAATTTAGGAATGGAAGTTCTCATGGCATCGGTTTGACTCGCGGGACAGTACTTTTTTAGGAACTTTTGTTGCAATTATGCCCAAGAGGTGATTGTATTTGACCGCAAGTTGTTGAACCAATATTTAGCTTTATCCCGAAAAGTGAAAGGGAAAAGCTTCATTTTAAGAACTTCTTCTGGCACATCCGTGATTTTTACAGTGGAACAGACTTCCAAGAACTCATCTAAATGTTTATAAGGCTCTTCATTGCTCAACCCATAGAAAAGGGGGCACATGTTAATGGTGGAAGCCTTAATCTCATAATAATGAACATGGAAATTTGGCAATTGAATACAAATGGGTGCATTATAATGATTTGGAGTATAACGATCCCTAAGGACCATTAGAGGATTGAGAGAAGGATATGGTATTTGACCTTGCTGATGATATGCCATTTAACCTTGTTGAGGGTATACCATTTGAACATATTGTTGTTGTTGCTCACCAATTGGGGGAACAACATTTGGCCTTGGCATCCCTAGATTAGGTTGTTACACCATGGGATTAACTGGTCGTGGCATTCCCAAGGGTGGATGAACACCTTGAGGATCCACAATATGAACTTGTGGTGGGTGGTGCATACCGTTATGATCCACATGACCAAGATCTACAATGAGATCTTCTATCGGATCTATTGGGTCTTCCATTAAAGGTGATGGAAGATCAAAATTTGGAAGATTAGGATGACTATCCATAGTCCTACCTCTTAAACGCCGAAGAGAAACTTCGAGATTTTGATTTACAAGAGCAAGAAAACGATTAAGTGATCTACGACCATGCATGCACTAGAATAAGTCAACACACCAACACTTCAATTTTTCAATCTCTACATACAATGTTCCCAAACTCCTCAATAATATCAATGCACTTAAAAAATGCCTCCACACAGGCCGATGCCTTCTACAAGAAGGTATGCTTAGACTTAAAAATAAAACAATTCAAATTAAGCCTCCAATTGGGCTGTCCAAAGTATGCAAGATGGTAAACAATTAAAGTATTAAAATTAAAGAGAACTTACAAATAGTCCTTAAGTAACTTCAAAAACTTTTTAATTACTTCTAAGTCCAACGTTTGCTCCACTTTGCTTTAAGTACCTAATTGACAAATCAAATGAGAAAATAAAAATTAAAATGACTTAAAAGTAAACAATCAACAAAGAACTAATGTCTAATTCAATTCTTTTAAAAACCGTATGATCCTCGGCAATGGCGCCAAAACTATGATGCGACCTAGCATATGCACAAAATAATGCACATCACTTTAAGTTTAGAAATAATGTCAAGTGGGCATCATATTTTATAATTTATAAAACCACTAAACACTTATACTTTGGAGTATGAAGCAAGTAGTGATCGTCCCAAGAGATCTAAACAACTATTGGTTTACGGAATTGAATTCTACTTTAGTGCTTATGTGATTGCTAAAAAGGGTTTTAGTTGTGATAAAACTAATTTTAAACTAAATGATTGCAATAAAGAAATAGAGTTTAAGATATTGGAAAGAGACTTAGGATGTATGATTCACCACTAAGCACATTCCCTAACTCACTAACTTTCAACTAATTGGGAAAATAATACTATGTAATCTATATGTGGAAAACAATTGCAATGAAAAGTATAAACCATCAATTTCAAGCATGAATCAACTACCTAATGACAATTAAATTAAGTGTAGTGCAATTCACCAATTCAAAGCATAACCAGCATGTCCTGTGATGAACCGAACGTAGATCCGATAATGAATCCAGAATGCAAAAGCAAGAAACAATACAACGGTCTCCCAAGGCACAACACACCTCTAAGATACTTTGATGATCTTCCATGAGGTCGTGGAACTCAATGAGAACTGACACGAAAGTAAAAGATCGGAAAAATAACAATTAAGCCCCTAGGGGAAAAATAGTTATTTTACATGGAAATGACGTCCCTATAATGTATATCATTCCTAAAACACATCCATGACTTCCCATGAAGTTACGGAATTACGGAAAGTAATGAGCATGCTATGTTGTTTAACATATATTAATTTGAGGTTATTTGGAATTGATTTGAAATCTAGAGACATTCCATGATTAGGTTAAATTTTTTTTTAAATGTAGTATGTTTAATTACCTTGTGAGCATGCTACTAACTTGATGTAGAATTAGTACTTGTGGCACCTTAGAATGGTAATTGGACTTAGCATGATATAAAATACCATTGATTTGTAAAGCTTGTTTAAATATATATCTTGTGTGGGTATATAACTTATTAGAATATTACAATTACTTACCTTGAAAGCTAGTTACTAAATTGTAGCTTATTTAGTACTTGTGGCTTAGGATGGTAGTGTGGCTCAATTGTTGTAAGATATTCTTATTTTATGTATAAATTGCATATTGAAGACATGACATGTCATATGCTATTTAGACTTAAATTCTAAGACATGGTTTGTGTGGATTCAACCTTACTTGTGTATGAAATGTGGTAACTTGTACTTGAGTTTGTATAAGTTTTGAACTTATTGATTTTGGAAAGCTTGTGAGGACATAATTTATTTGATGGCTAGGGTTTGACTCTAGTAGGGAGACAAAAGTCTTCTAACTCATCAGTGCACACTAGGTGGTACCTTGTGGGTCGTAATTACCCTAAAATACTTGCTTGGTCTAGCGACCGAATGTCCTAGTCTTTCCACTATTTGTTTTCGCATTTAAATTCAAGTTGTTAATCATGGATTACTTGTGTCTTAAGAATTGATGCTTACTTTGGGTATTTGAATCCTATCAAGTATACTTGAACTTGTATACTAACCTTCCAATTCCGCAGTCGCTGCTGATGCCGATATAGTATCTTGAAATTACAACTTGACAAGGATTTATTTTGACACCGATAGTTGTCAATTACAGAATATATATTTTTTACATTCTTCCAAAATATATATATCTCATAATCTCCCCTTTTGGAAATTTGGTGACAAAACCTTAAAAACAACATGTAATCTACGCAAGTAGAAAAAGCAAATTACAATGAATTGTCAAAGAAATACAACGGAACTCTTCTTGAACATCATGAAGCTTCAACGCATGTAGCAACCTGTAATCTGCACATTAGCTCAACAAAACTACCCGTGAAGCTTAATCAAGAAAGATAAACAATCAACATGTATCAATATGTGTGAATATCAATATATATATATATACATATACATATCTCCCCGTCACTTCTAGAAACTCTCCCCCTCTAATACGCACACACTTCTCCCCCTTTTTGTTACAAATTGACAAATATGCACACTTCACCATATTCACCACACCAAGGAAGGAAAAGAAAAGAAAATATATGGGAGAATTAACAAGTATAGAGATCAAAACAATCATCCATGCATAAGATATTGCAATAAGCACAAAAACATAATGATATATAGTAGCAATGGAACCAAAGACAAGTATCCAAGATAACACATGATATCTCAATCCAATCATGCTGTTGGGATTTATATGCCCTGGCATAGCAAATTCCTATTTAGATTAAAGAGACATATGTTCTTAAGATATCTGAAATATTCATACTTTATACAATAGGTGAATTCAATGTATTATGTTTCGATTCATTATGAAATTGATAGTGTCCACTTGATTACAAGAGATATTTATATATGTATGTGATGGTGACCAATACATGATATAAATAGTAATCATAAATTGTTCATAGTCGGTAATTATGGATGGACTCATTATTAACTAAAACTTGAACTGGATCCGCATTAGGTTGAGATATATTGCGAGAGCCGTCGTATGCAATTGCTCCCTATCACCGTCATGCCATTTGACTCTTAAGCATGAGAGAAGTATAAACTCTTTTATTAATTAGTAATTACTTTGATTATTTCGGCGGAATCATTGAAATCCTTAGACCGGCACTTTGGGTAATTATGTAATTAATAGTTAGAGAGTTATATTTTCAATATTTGCATCATTGCTACTTGTATTTATTTTATATTGATTATGGTTGATCATAAAGTAAATTCGAAAACCTTCGTGTGTTTTTAGACAAAATGATTTATTATATATATTTATTTATTTAAATTATTATTTTTGTCAAATAAATGTTTATTGTGATCAAACCGGAAATAATCAAAGGTATCAAAATAAATATATTAATTAAGTAGTCGGATTGATGACTTTATTTATCCGATAACTAATTATGTATAGAGGAGTTAAAATGCAACATTGACTTAGAGGTTATTTATTATTTAATTGGAGTTCAATTAATTTCTTTTAGTGGAGTAGAAATTAATTTATGAATTAATTGAATTGGGTCCATGAATTGGACCAATTATTAATTCATTGTAGCTAAGAAAATAATAAGCCTAAAGGATTCTAACTCATAGCCCAACTTGAAATTGGATTCCTATTAGATTTGAGATATGGTAATTAGAGACTGAGAATGATTTATTGTTTCATTTCCTTATCTTTATATTGCCTATATATACATCGTCCATGTATATTTTGGGGGAGACTTTTAGAAGGAAAAAGGAATATATTTTCTCTTTCTAGAAATTTAGGGTTAGTGTTCTTATCTAATGGAGGCTCCCACAAGCCTAATTTTTTAAGGTCATTCATGGAGGCTTATGGGTGATTCCTAAAGGCAAAACCATTACCAAGAAGATGGAAATCCAAGGAGAAGGCATCTTGCTGAGGGATTTACAATAAGTGAGAACATTCACTTTAGAGGAAAGATTTAAAGGTTTACTCAAACCTTTGATGTAAGTATTCAATCTATTAATTGAATGATATATCATATTTTATTTTTGCATAAAACTTGTCTCTATATGATGAATCAAGATCTATGTATGAAAATTCCTCAAAAAGTTTTTAAAACTTTCACGTTTCCCAATAGTTCAAAATCTTATGATATCTCAATCCAATAAAAAACAAAAATTCCTAATGAAAACTAAAAGGAAAATCTTTTTGGATGCTTTTTCATTTTTTAATTTTAATTTTTTTTAATTTTTCTGTTATTTGAAGAAAAATAAGATGAGCTAGTAATTTCCATGAATTTCAAGCATATGTGAGATCCAAAAATTTCTGAAGAATTCAAAAGAATTTTAAAACAAAATTTTTAGACCCCACAAATTATTCAATTAGATCAATTCTCAAGCATGCAATCACAACATGAAATTCAACTTGCAATTTTTATAAAAATTTAGAAATTTGTCTAGTAAGTTCACATGTGTGTGTGTACAATCCAATCTCATCAATTTCAATCAAATCACATTGATCAACTGTCCAAACCATATTGATCGAAAACATCAAGATAAGATTGTTTTGAGCAAACTTTTTAAGTAAGGCGGCTTTCACTTTAAAGAGCAGACAACAATTCCATATTTCGACTTGTCTCCTCCTTTCTTTTTAGTCAAATATCTCCTCTTCAAAGTTTAGTAGGAGCTTTCGAACTAGTCTCAATAGGTAACATTTTTCTTAGCAAAGATTTTAGCATTCTTTTGACTTTTCTTTTCCTTTCATGCTGAAATTTTTCATTTTTTTTTCTTCTCAAACACATGCTCTATTTTTGTTTTTTGAAACAATAACCTTTATAACTTTTATGAGCAATATGATCTAGTCAACTTCACAATGATTTCCAATTAAATTTCTCAGAGTTGGACTAGTGTACATGAAAAATATGAACTCAAGAGACTCATTTCTAAAAATAAATAAACAAAGCAAATTATCTTTTAACATATAGATTACACATTGAGAACATTTTCATCAAATAATCATGTGTCCCTAATTTACATTCAAAAATAATTAATTCAAGAAAAATAATTATCACTCATGCATTGACAAGAAAAATATGATCGACACTTTCTCATGAAAGAAAAAACAACCTAAATCCTAAACTTCAAGATATAGTCCAATGGAAATAAGATATTCTTTAAAGCATAGTCCATAACCATAAAACTTTTTTAGGATTTACTTTGGGGGTTTTGCACCCAATGACCTATTGGAAACAAATTTCATGGCATCAAAAAGCACATACAATTCCAAATCCTCTTTCTTCACCCAAACAACTTTCACCTTCAACTTTTGAAGAGATTTTTTAGGAATATCAAGAACATTCTTTTTCTTATGTAAATTCCTTTCAGCATGAAAATTTCTAGGTTTATTCTAATTACTTTGCTTTCTATCATGAAACCTCTTTTCTGCAAATGAATTATAACCATGAAAATCAGAATAAGAATTATCCCTTCTTTTCTTATAACAATAGTGTAGATTATGTCTAGTTCTACTACAATAGGAACAATAAAGCACTTTGGACACACTCTTAGCATGCATAGGCTCAACAAAAAACTTAGGCTTAACAATAGGCATATTCAAGTTTATGGGTTTAACAAAAACAGTTTGACCTTCTTTACTAGATGAAGCCTCATTAAAACCTAATCTAGTGTTATCACTTACATACTTACCAACACTAATCATCTTATCAAGCTTAATCTGTCCAGAAGTACAACCAATTAATTTCTCTTGTAACTTTTTCAATTCAAGCTTAAGAAAATTAAATTTGGCAATAAAAGATTCTTTAGCAGAATTAACTTGACTTACCTCGCTCTCGAGAATTTTTACCTTTCTTTGAAGATTCTGAATTTCAACTTTGTTCTCCTCAAGCAATTTCTGTTTTTGTTTATTCTCCTTATTCAAGATGCCATTCTCCTTTTTCATCAATTCTAGTTCCTCAGATTGCTTCTGACTAGACTTTAACATTGCCTGAAAGATTTTTAATGTATTGCTTTCACTTAGTTCTCTATCAATTTTCTGATTATCCGAATCATAAAAACCAACCTTGCTCAATGTCCTAAATTTAATAAAATCTCCTACACAAAAAGAAGAATTATTAGCAGTATCATTATCAATATTGGCAAGAAAAACATTAGAAACATCTTTCTTATTTTTCTTATCTTTGAATTTTGAAGAATCTCCATTACTAAAATTTTTATTCTTTTTATTTTTAAGTAGTCTTCCATATCTTTTAGATAAACGAGAAAGTTCCGCATCAAAACTCAAACATTAAAAACAAAATCTAATTCACCCTTATTCATAGGATTTGCCATCATGAATTTTTGAAAACAAGAATAATTTATTTTTCAAAAAAAAACTTCCACAAGGATTAACTCAATGTATAGAGGATGGCTCTGATACCACTTATTGAGTGTGTGCAGTGGAATGGTTGTGGAATATAATATGGATAAATAACCTAGAGGATGGTAAATATATTTAACTTGCTCTTTTATCCAATTTTTACTTATTTTAATTTTACAAAATAAAATTAAAATTAAACCACAAAGCAAAAATAAAGTGCAAGTAAATTAAATAAAGTTTGAGAGATGATACCAGGATTTTATCGAGGAAACCCCAATTGGTAGAATAAATCAATTGTAACAGGAAAAACCTCGTTAGACTGTGCAGTCTTGAGATAAACGATCCACTATGTTTGAAGCAAAGTATACCGAACTTTGATTCTGTAATACCCCTAATTTCAAAAGGATAGTCCTGGCATTTAATTTATTATTTAAGTTGCATTTTTATTTGTTTAATAGTTTATTTGCTTGTTATTTGAATTAATTGAATTATTTGTTTAATTGACTTAATGATAATTATTTAAATTATTTGCATTAATTAAATTATTGGATTTAAACTGTGTTATTATGTGAAATGATTTTTATAATTGGTTAATTGTGTAAATTAGTTAATGGGATTAATGTAGGGTTTTGTTATTTTTCACGTTATAGCCGATTTAAATTAGTTAATGGGATTAATGTATGCAATAAACCTCAGGGAATTTCTACACCTTTTGGCAATACTGCCATTTTTCATGAGAGTGATGGGCCTGTGACACTAGATATTGGTAGACTCAGATTTCTAGCCAATCTGTTAGTCCTGGACATGCACACCTATGACGTGATACTTGGGATGGAATGGGTATCTCACTACCATACCCAAGTTAATTGTTTTGGATAGGTCTATTGTTTTTACCATACCTGGTCAGGATGTGTACGCCGTTGCTATGCCGCATTCTAACGGGGGTCACTAGCACTTATTTGTTTCACATGGAGGAGAAAACGGAGGAGGAGATTATTGTGTCATTGGATTGCATACCAATTGTACAGGACTTTCCGAATGTTTTTCAGGAGATTCCAGGGTTGCCACCTAGTCGAGAGATCGACTTTGTGATTGCCTTATCTCCAGGCACTACGCCTATTGCTAGGGCACCGTATAGGATGGCACCAATGGAGATGCGAGAGTTGAGGGATTAGATTTAGTAATTACTTAGCCAGGGTTTTATTCGTAGAAGTACTTCACCCTAGGGAGCACCAGTTTGGTTTGTAAAGAAGAAAGACGGTTCACTTCGCCTGTGTATAGATTACAGGGAGTTGAACAAGGTTACTATTCGTAACAAGTATCATTTGCCCAGGATTGATGATCTTTTTGACCAATTGAAAAGAGCTACATACTTGTCTAAGATTGATCTGTGTTCTGGGAATCATCAACTTCGGGTTAGGGAGCAGGATATTCCTAGGACAGCGTTTCTCACGAGATATGGTTCTTATGAGTTTCGTGTCATACTGTTTGGATTGACGAACGCACCAGCAGTCTTCATGTATTTGATGAACAGGGTCTTTAGGGCTTACTTAAATCAGTTTTTCATTGTCTTCATTGATGATATTCTGATTTATTCTAAGTCAAAGGACGATCATGCAAGACATCTTTGTATAGTGTTGTTGACGCTTCGTGAGCACCAGTTATATGCCATGTTTGAGAAGTGTGAATTTTGGCGGCAGGAAGTGAAGTTTCTGGGTCACGTGGTGTCAGAAAGGGGAATAGTGGTAGATCCAGCCAAGGTTTCAGCAGTGGTTGAGTGGGGACAGCCTACTTCACCTACTGAGATTCAGAGTTTCCTCGGATTGGCAGGATACTATCGTAGGTTCATCTAGGGGTTCTCAAAGAAAGCGGGACCACTTACTCATTTGACTAAAAAAAGGTGTACGGTTCGTGTGGGATGAACGCTGTCAGCAAGCGTTTGATGAGCTAAAGACTAAGTTGACTTCTGCACCAGTTCTGTTTACTCCACAGAGCGGGATAGAGTATCTTGTCTGCATAGATGCTTATTTGCAAGGTCTTGGATGTGTTTTGATACAGGAGGAGCAACCGATTTCATATGGATCTCGGAAGCTTAAGCCTCATGAGCTTAATTATCCAACACATGATTTAGAGTTGGCAACAGTGGTCTTTGCCTTACGTATTTGGAGGCATTATCTGTTGGACGAGTTCTTCAGATTATTTAATGACCACAAAAGTTTACAGTATTTGTTTACTTAGCGAGAGCTGACTATGAGACAACGTCGATGGTTAGAGTTTATGAAAGATTATCATTTCTCTATACAGTACCATCCAGGGAAAGCGAATGTAGTGGCCGATGCACTCAGTCGCTGACCTGTTGCTAGTCTTTCTGCTCTATTCACCACGGAGTGGAATGCGTTGAAGACAGTGGATGAGTTGTCGGATGTTTTTATGGCTTGCATGATAGTTACACCTTCTATCATTCGCAAGATTTTGCAGGCACAACTCACGGATCAGTAGTGCATTGACAAAATTGCAGAGATAACTTCTAGGGAGGTTTCATTTTACTATGTTGGGACTGATGGAGGTTTGAGGTACAAAGGACGTTTAGTGGTAATTTGAGGAAGGATGTATGACTGAGACTTATCATTCTGAGTTTTCTGTTCATTCAGGAGGCGACAAGATGTATCAGGATATGAAGCAGTAGTTTTGGTGGGTAGGTATAAAAAAGGACATTGCTATTTTGGTCTCTCGATGTAGTATTTGTCAGATGGTCAAAATTGATCATCAGCGGCCGCCAGGAGCTCTACAACCACTACCTATACTGGAGTGGAAATGGGAGAGCATTTCTATGAATTTTATGGAGGGATTGCCTAATTCCTTTAAGGATCACAATTCCATTTGGGTCATTGTGGATAGATTGACTAAATCAGCTCATTTTTTGCCTATTCACACTGACTTCATGTCGGAGCAGTTGGTGAGACTTTACATTACAGAGATAGTAAAGGTATATGGCATTCCATTGTCTATTATATCAGACAGGGATTCGAGCTTTGTGTCAGGATTTTAAAAGAGTTTTTAGTAGGCGTTGGG
Organism: Cornus florida; assembly: GCF_030987335.1. Classification (NCBI taxonomy): domain Eukaryota; kingdom Viridiplantae; phylum Streptophyta; class Magnoliopsida; order Cornales; family Cornaceae; genus Cornus; species Cornus florida. Next base: position 79,239,479 of record NW_026775572.1, read on the forward strand.
TATAGAATTACACCTTAGCACTGCTTATCATCCTCAGACTGATGGACAAACTAAGAGAGTTAATCAGATCATAGAGGATATGCTTCGATCGTGTGCTTGATTTCAAGGGCCACTTGGAGGATTATTTGCCGCTGGTGGAATTTGCATATAACAATAGTTTTCAAAAGACTATTGGGATGGCACCATTTGAGGCATTATATGGCTAATCGTGTCGATCACTTATTTGTTGGTTGGAGGTTGGCAAGAGTAGATTCTTGGGTCCAGAGTTCATCAAGGATACCTCTGAGAAGATTGCTCTTATTCGGGATCACATGCGCACTGCTTAGAGTCGGCAAAAAAGTTATGCTGACCGTCGCATACGTGCTTTGGAGTTTCAGGTTGGGGATCAGGTTCTACTCAAAGTGTCTCATATGAAGGGTGTAATGCGCTTTGGGAAGAAAGGGAAGTTGTCTCCGCGATTTGTCGGTCCATTCATAATTACGGATCGAGTTGGAGCTGTTGCTTATCAGTTGGCACTTCCTGATAATTTGGATCGCGTACACAATGTGTTCCATGTTTCTATGTTGCGGAAATTTCTATAAGATGAGGATTGGTATCAGCATATTGATGTTAGGGAGATTGAGTTACAGCCGGATGCAACTTCTTTGGAGCCACCATGTCGTATTGTCCACCGACAGGATCAAATCCTTCATAATAAGGTTATCCTTTAATGCGTGTTCAGTGGAGTCATCACAATGAGGCTGAGTCTACTTGGGAATGGGAGGATGCCATTCGCTCGCAGTTTCCTAGAATTTTGGAAGAAGGTAAGAGCGAATTCCGAGGACGAAATTCCTTTTGTTAGGGGGGAAAAATGTAATACCCCCAATTTCAAAAGGATAGTCCTGGTATTTAATTTAGTGTTTAAGTTGCATTTTTATTTGTTTAATAGTTTATTTGCTTGTTATTTGAATTAATTGAATTATTTGTTTAATTGACTTAATGGTAATTATTTGAATTATTTGTATTAATTAAATTATTGGATTTAAACTGTGTTATTTTTGTGAATTGATTTTTATAATTGGTTAATTATGTAAATTAGTTAATGGGATTAATGTAGGGTTTTGTTTTTTTATATGTTATAGCCGATTTAGATATAATATAAATAGTTCTTTTCCATCTCTAAATTAAACTAGAATTAGGGTTTTTAGTGAAGCCTATAAATAGAACTGTATGCCAAGGGTTTGTAAACCCTGTTCACGTACACAGAGAGAGAGACAGAGAGAAACAGAGTACTTTGTTTAGGGTTTAGCTAGGACTAAGGCTAAACTAAGGAGAGATTAAAGGGGTGTGTTTGAGGGTTGGACCAAGGAGAAGACGGAGACAGAAAACAGAACGTTCGCTGGAAACCTTAGGAAGACAATGCTGAGATTTTGAACCGAAATCTCAAAGGCAAGTTCTATTCCTAACTCCTTCTATTTGACTCGTGTTCTTTACATGCCTAAAACAACTCTAGGATAAATAGACATTAGAGACTAATCTAGTTCGTATATTAATTTCAATTATAACAGCATGCCTTTATATGAATTGGTGTTTGCTTGTTGGTAAATTTCCTTACATAATTTATGTTTTAATTGATGTTAATTGATGCATAATGAATTTATTAAATTGTTGGGTCTGTCTAGAATCTAGAACAGAGGGTTAGGAACCTTAGCAAGGACAATCAGAAAGTCAGAAAACAGCCGGCGTCGGGGAAGACGAAGGCTGGGAAAAGTGGAGGTGGCTTCACCCTTCAATGAAGGCAGCTCTATTGAAGTGGAGCTGGCTCCACATAATGTAGAGGCAGCTCCAAGGGAGTTAAGCCTCTTCTACCTCAGTTGAGCCTCCTCTACCCAAAAAGTTGAGCCTCCTCTACCTAAGCTGAGCCTCCTCTAACCAAAAAGTTGAGCCTCCTCTACCCAAAAAGTTGAGCCTCCTCTACCCAAAAGTTGAGCCCCCTCTACCTTAAATTGGAGCCTCCTTTACATCTTTTTGGAGCTTGCTCCTTTGTGGATTTTCAATTTGTTTTTAATTTCAGCAGTGGATTTTACTCCTGTACTTGGATTTTGATGTTCCAGTTTAATTAGAAACTATACTGGAGGTTCTTAGAGGTGTCCTGAGCTTATTTAAAACTCCCAAGAGCCTTGTTAATGCATAATTAATTACCGAGTATTATAGTTGGAACAGTATAAAATTCTTACACAAATTGGTATACTGTTTTAAATATGGAGGTTTAAAATTGTTCAACAATGTTTTAGCAATTTTTCGAGAATGATTTTATAGTTTAAATCATGTTCTAGTGTTATAAATAAGCATGTGAATTTATATATTCTATTATGCTTATTTAGAATTAATTGATGTTTACATGTAGGATCTGTATTATCAATTATTGGACTGTGCAGAGTTGTATGAGATAAGCCTATTAAATTACAGAATTTTATCATGCTTAGTATAGAAGAATTGATGTTTATAGTTGATATTTTAATTATCAATTATTGGATGTATGGATTAGTTGATATTTATATTCCTTGTCTGTATTATCAACTGTTGGATAGATGGATTGTATGCACCGGTATGGGACGGTGGCATACTAGGGGGATTACCTCAAAAATGCTAAGTCCTACATACTATGGAATTAAAGAAATGGATTAACTAAAAGTTAAATCCTATTGATTTGTAGTGTCAAGGGAACGATTGGTTGAACGGTACTATTATGGATTCTGGATGGATTTTAAATATATTGTTATGGTACCTCGATATGAGCTTAAGTCTCAGGATCGATGGTTAGGGCACGTATATGCATTGGGATGCATAGCTGGCTATGATGGTTGGAGGTGTACCCTGTTAGGCTTAGGTATACATGTCCACTTGAGGTGCGTTTTGCATGTTGCCTCTATTCAGGTTGAGACAGGCCTGTAGTCCAGTGAGAATCCTTTAGTGTGAATATATATATATATATATATATATATATATTTACGGACTATATAGTTATTGTTGAGTTGGTTAGGATGTACATGCGTATCAAGTCTATGCTTGGATTGTAGTATGGTAAAACTTGTTAGTGGGCCTGACCCACTTCTATTTTTCAGGTGTTCGACAGTTCCAGCCATAGGCTTGATCGTGCTGAGCAGAGAATCACTCATTCTTCCGACGACGTAGGACTTTTCTTTATGGTTTAATTTCAATGTTCTTTTAGTAGTTTCATTTCAGTTTGGATATTTATTGGGGGTCCACTAGAGATGGATTCCTGAGTTGTTTAGACTATTGGAGGTTTTAGATTATTGGATTTTCTAAGTATTTAATTTGAAAGGTTTTTATTTTAGAATTCATTTAGCTTTTATTTATTTCTTATTTCATTTTGTAATCTGTGTTTGTTTATATATTAATTGTTTGATATTCTCTCGGGTTTGGGCTTGGGCCTGATTAACCCGTGTCTCGGATCCAAGGGGTATCACAGATTCAGTCTCATACCTTATCGTTCTACCAAAAACTAATTGCTGACAATCCCTGGCTTTACCACACCCCTGTCCAACAGTTTTCGACCTCAAGCTTACTCTCGATCTCTGTAGAAGAGTTACAAGTATATCATACAACACTCCACGAATGCTCCGACCTCTTCAAAGTGTGATCACTTCACCCATTTTCTTCTAGATCTGAATTTGATGAAGAATGAATGAATTCTGTTTTTTTCAGAATTTCTGAATCTTCGATTATGTTTTAATTCCGATAAGATAGAAAACAACACTCCGAAATCACTCTTGTGTTTATGTATGTGCTCTCAAAAATAAAATTAGAAAAATTAGATTGATTTTCTGAATGAATAAAAAAAATATCTCTCAAAAGGCTCTCAATTGGATCTGAATTTTCTATGCAAAAGTCGTGAATCAACCTATGTGTATGTGATGAGCGTTGAAAAGTGCGCAGTTAAACCCCTTAAGCTTGAGTATTTTAGAACCTTATTCTATCTTATTTTTCCGTTTTAGTCTAATATCATGTTTTTGTCTATTTCAGGTCAATAATATTAAAATGGGCTAATTTTGATCTATTAAGGCCTTTTTGAAGTCAAACTAAGTCTTGGTGAGAATCTGGAGTAAAAGGAGGCTAATGCTGAAAAACTGCTAAGTCTTATCGATCGAAGAAAAGTTGGATCGATCAAACCAATTCTGATCGATCAAAGAAAAGTTGGATCGATCGAACCCTGATCGAGCACACCATACCTCAGATCGATCTCACTGTTGGTCTGATCGATCGAATTGTTCGCTGAAGTTATTAAATAGCAGATCTAAAGCTCATTTCAAGCCAACTCGGGCTGTACTTGAAAGAGAAGATCCTAGGGCCGAGTTCTCACATTTTTTTGGCTCTAAAAGCCTTGTATATAAGAGGGATTGAACCATTTTTGTAGAAAGATTCATATTTTTATATTGTAATTTTATTTTCTCTCTCTAGAAAAATTAGAGATTAGGGTTAGAAGAAAAGAAAAGAGTGGAGGCTCCAAGAATACATCTCAAGATCTACACACACTCTCTCTCTAGAATTCAACAAAGAAAAAGAGGAAGAAGATGGAGCCATATTTGGGGATTTCCCTTAAGGGTTCCAAAATCACACCTACCTCCTCCATGATTGGCTAGGCTTCTCCTTGGGGTTTGGATGAACCCCAAGCTTGTAAATTAAACCCTTTCTCTTGACTTTTTAAGGAATATATCTTGTGATTAGTGCTATAGCCTTGTGAATAAAATGAATCTTGGTATATTTTTATGATTTCTATGGTTTAATTCTTCCTATTAATTCTCTAGTTTATTTACATGTCTATGTGTAATTAAATTGGGAATTATGTCTTACATGATTCATATAGTTTAATTCTTCATATTGATTCTCTTTGTGATTACATGTTGTCTTATGTGTGATTATTTGATAATTGATCTCTACACTAGTTTCTCTATGTTTGTTGCACGTCTATGTGTGATTAATTAAGGATCTAGTGATGGCTATGTATGATATTCATTGAATAGGTTTGTCAATTAATTTGATGGATTATTCTTATATTTGATGGGTTGTTCTATAATTTAATTCATGCTTGTAAGTAGGTAGACAATCTTTACCTGATTTGATATTCCATGGCTTATTATTGCAAATTCTATGATTTCTCTAGATTGATGTGTGCTATAATTATGACTAATTTGATGGGTCATGCTTAGAATTGATGGGTTGTGCTATACTTAGTTTATTTTTCGATTAGGTAGATGATTCATATATGAATTTGATGTTCCCTACTTAATATTGCAATTGGTAGTCGCATTTTATTCACAAGAATATTTTCCCTAAATTAGTTGAAAGTGTGTGGTTTGGTGAACGAGCTTGGTGGTGATTTCAATGTACCCCAAGACCTCACTTCTCATCTCTTAAATCCTTATCTCAACTTAATTTATTTTAATTAATTAAATTTTAGTTAAATCAAACAATCAATCTCTCATTTGCAATCTTGTGATCCACTAGAGTCGAAGTTAAATTCTAACACGTATAATCCCTTGAGACAATCCCTACTCATTCTTGCTACGTTAATAGTAGTGGTGGTAGTGGTTTTTATAAATTTAAACTTGACCTAAAAGGCTTTTCTTGAACTGCACATTCACTACATTATTTTGGTGTATACAAGCGGCCTTATCAGTATGACAAGGTTTATATAGAGTTTAGAATGTCCTAATCCCTCTGAAAATATAGAAAACTTCGTGCATAGGATTTGGTACAGTTCTAAACCAAATAAGAAAGAAATCAGAAATAGGAAACTAGAATTGTAACCTGAATAGAACTTCGTGAACCGGTTCAAGGGTGCTGAACCGGTTCTAGATTGGTAGTAAGATTTCAAAGCCAATCTTGAATGCCTTGAACCGGTTCAATGGGGATGAACCAGCTCAAGTCTAGCAGACTTGAATTTTCAGTTCTAAAAGGCTGAAAACACTGTTTTGGTAAGTTCTGAAAATATACCTAGTGTAGAATATGTCCCAACCTTTTTAGATTCCTTCCGAAAATGTTGTTCTTACCTTTTTTCAAATGATCTCAGTAATGGCAACTTTGAACACGTAATGACCCAGTAATTTCCTTTTTTTTCTTTTTTTTCCTTAGAATTTTACGAATGAATTTAATTTATTTTTTTTGTTTTGCTGAAATCTCTTTTCTGAGTTCGGTTTCTTGTCGTGTAGTATCGTCTTGAGTTCTCAGAAATTGTTTCTGAGACTCTTTCCTGTGGATTGACAACATCCTTTGAGGACCGAGTCATTTCCATATTTTCATTTTTCGGCACTATTCATTTTCGTCTCTTTCTCGGTTTTCACTTTGTTGGCACAACCTCACGTTTCGTGTTCGGATTTGATTGCAGTTTTGCATACATCCATGATATTTAAATTCCATGTTATGTGTATTTTCATTTTTGTAGAAAAGCATGCTAAGTGTTTACTTTTCTTGTAAAGGGTATAGACGCATAACCTTTTTGTAATATTCTAAACTTTTGGGGTTCTGTGTAATTACTGTAAAGTAATTATTTTTCATCTTACGGACCATTTTGCAAATTAATTTGGAAGATATTTTCAAAAAGGACCTTTTTGCAATTTTCAAAAAAGTGTGACAAGTGTCACACTCTCATTGGTCCACTTGTTGATATTTGTGTGGAAACACTTTGATGCCTTGAATGATGACATGTGGAGGGTGGAGATTCATCCACTTGTTGGCCTAGGATTGGTGCACTTGTTGGCTTGGATGGTTGACAAGTGTAGGCTTGAGATTAAGCTTAGGATGGAGCCTTGGATTTGTGACAAGTGTAGGCTCATAATTAAGCCTTGCAAATTACTTTTGGGCCACTTTGGGATTATGGTTTTAAAGAGGGGTTTTTGTGTAATTGACCATAGGTGTGTGTGTTGACCATGGTGTAGGATCACCTAGTGAGTGGAGGATTTCTATTTCATCTACTCACACATTTTCACTTTAGATCATTTTTTTTTCCATAGAACCCTAGCCTCCATGGATGGAGCTTGAAGCCTTAGGCCTTGACCTTGATTTTTGAGGGCCTTCCACTCACCTTAGACCATGAAGCTTGGAATACTTTTTGTTCCCCTCATCATTCTCTTCATAACCCTTGAAGGGTTTGCCATTTTGTGTTGATTTGCCTTGGATTCTAGAGAGACACTTCTCTAGTGAGGTAGGGGATGTTATAGGGTTATATTTTTGTTTCTTGCATGCTATTGACGCTTATATAAGTTGTATGCATGTCTCTTGCTAATTTGAGAAATTAGTGATTTATCATATCTTACATATAAATCATTTTAGACTTGGTAAATGGCATGGCCATGAGTTGATCCTTGATATATATTAATTTTGTATGATTTAGATGAGTTTTCAAATCTAGAGATTAAATAGATTTAATTTGATTTAAATTCTAGTAAATTATATTTTACTTGTATTCCATGTTAGACTTGAGATATGGTATAACCATGATTTGGTACTTGATATATATTAATTTGAGGTTATTAGGGATTGGTTTCAAATCTAGAGACTTTTCATAATTAGGTTGAAAATCCCTTGAAATGTAGTGAAATTAATTACCTTGTGAGCATATTACTAATTAGATGTAGAATTAATACTTGTGGTATCTTGAAATGGTAATTGGATTTAGCATGATATAGAATATCATTGACTCGTATAACTTGTTTATATATATCTTGTGTAGGTATATAACTTGTTAGAATATTACAATTAATTTCCTTGAAAGCTTGATACTAAATTGAAGCATATTTAGTACTTGTGGTTAAGGATGGTAATGTGGGTCAATTATTGTAAAATATTCTTCCTTTGTGTATAAATTGCATATTGAGGACATGACTTGTCATATGCTATTTAGACTTGAATTCTAGGACATGGTTTATATAGATTCAACCTTACTTCTGCATGGAAGATGGGTTTTATGCATTATTGGATTTGATATAAGTTTGGCCTAACTTACTGATTTTGGTATAAGTTTTGAACTTATTGATTTTGGAAAGCTTGTAAGGACATATTTCATGTGATGGCTAGGGTTTGGCTCTACTACGGCGACAAGAGTTTTCTAAGTCATAAGTGCGCACTAGGTAGTACCTTGTAGGTCGTAATTACCTGGAATAACTTATACATGTATGCACTAGGTAGTGCCTTGTGGGTCGTAATTACCTGAAAACACTTGCTTGGTCTAGTAACGGCATGTCCTGGTCTTTCCACTCTTGATTTCGCATTCCATTCCAAGTTGTTAATCATGGATTACTTGTAGCTTGTGGATTGGTGCTTGCCTTGTGTATTTGGATCTCATTTTGTATACTTGAGACTGTATACTTGCTTAATGTATTTTGATCTTATGTAGTATACTTGGAACTGTATACTTGTTTCGTGTATTTTGACCTTATTTAGTATACTTGGACTAGTGTACTTGTTTGTGTATTCGAGTTTCTTTTAGTGTACTTGAGCTAGTATACTTATTCCGTGTGCGTAGGTTTCATTTAGTATACTTGTGCTATGTATACTTATTTTATGTAGAACTCATCTTGTTTAGTATGCTTGTGTTTGTATACTTGATTCATGAGCTTTTCGTATTAATTGTATACTTGTGTAGGTACGTTTAGACACTGCATGAGTTATTTTAATAGGGTTTAGTATACTTGGAGATGTATGCTTGATATTGCTTACCTTGTTTAGCATGACCTAGTGTACTTGTAATTGTATGCTTATATGTTGTATAACATGTTTTAACTTTGCTTACTATACTTGAGCATGTATACTTGTATGCCGTTGTTCATTTCAATTGCATGAGTAGCTTTGGATGATCCCTGAGTCTCATCTTGACATAGACGTTAGGTGGCATGAGCCCCTTTAACACGTTTCACCTTAAGGTGATACAATTGTAAAATGCTAGGTCGATGCATATTCATTTCCTATGAGTAGCTTTATGTTACTCACCCACGTAGCGGGGACATTTTTCAGGTACAGGAATTAAGGTTCGAGATTCTTATTATGCTTGGATGATTCTAGACTTGAAGGTTTTTAACTCTTGTAAAGGTTGGCTTGGAATGCCACTTATAGTCTTTTATGTCAAAATGTATATATTTGATTCCATATATGTAATGTGTATATGAGTACACTCTTTACAATGTATTTGACATGTATGAGATGAGGCCGGAGGCCAATAACATGTATTTCATATACTATGTAATTTTTGACTTCATGGAATATTATGAAAATATTGAAAATTATTGAGTTTTTGTTTCACCATGTTTGCATTGGGTGTGGGAATTCCATTTTGATTCTTCCATAGGATCTCATTAGTCATGTATGAAGTGTGGCCAAGGGCCAAATGGTCATTTGAAGTCATTTGTTGATTTTAGTTTTCAAAGTTTCCATTTTAGGTTCATTTTCGCCTTTTTGGCCATTGGGGGTTGGATTTTGACTCGGCTTTTTCCGGGAGCCATGGACTATTCTCGCACGCTCAAAATCGCTTATTACGTGTGTGTGCATATTCGTTTCAGCTTAGAAGTGCATTTGGGGTCAAATGCATGCTTGGTGCAAAGTTGTATTTTCGCCGTTTTGAGCCTAAACTGATCTAAGGGCTTTTTGGGGATTTACTTTGGGAGAATTTCATTCTCAACTTTGTCACATAGAAAATGTGATTTTAGGGGGAGTTTCCTTTCCTTGTTTTTTTGAAAAATGTCATCTTAACCTCATAAACCGCGCTCCAAGTTCACTTTGCTGCTAAAAACACTGTTCCTACAATTTTTGAGGTTCCAGACCACCCCTCTGCCTCATTTGGCGGGCCTCTGCAGTGTTCTGGTGGGCAACCGCGAGAATCTGCCATGTTTGGCAGGCCCCCACGGGTCTTGGGCGGGCGCCCGCGAACACTGTTCCTGCTCCAAACATTTTTTTTCAATGGGCCATATCCCACTTGTTTTGACTCCGAATTGGTTCGTTCTTGAGTCTAAACTGATCGCGTCGAAATAAGCTTTCCAATGGTACTAATTAAAGCTTTAGATTCCATTTGTAGCTGAAGTTATTCATGTTTTAGTCAAGTAGTGTCAGGATTTGGTTCGAACCGAGATAGGGTTTTCCTTCCTTCTGCTTCGGGACTTGATATCTTTTCCGTCCAGACTCCGAGATATCCTTGTTTTAGTGAGAGGGTGTCGAATTTGCTTTGAACTGGGATAGGGATCATCTGGGATTTCAGTTCCTTTGGCCTTGGTACTTCATGTGAAGTTACTAAAGGATGTTTTAGGATGTTTTAGATCTAATTTGACTTGTTGAAAGTTGAATTCCTTCCTCTTGGGGTAAAATAACTACTTTTATTTTACCCCTGGCTCTTCTCTTGTAGGGTTTTGATGACCTTCTCATCATTTTGTTTCCGTTGAGTCTCGAAATTCTTTAAGAGTCCATTCTTGTGCCTTAGGGATGACGTACATCTCTAAAGAATTGTCTTTGTCTTACTTCGACACTTTATTTATTTGAATTCTGTGGTTTTATAGGGAGTCATCGTGGTGCCTAGGGATGATGTATATCTCTTGAGGTCATTTTACTTCTTCTGCTTCCGTATCTTGGATCCAATTCGGGTCATCACAGGACATACTGGGTTAAAAAATCCAGGGTCGTTACAAGTGGTATCAGAGCTCCTAGGTTTGAATACCAAGGATGACGGGTTTTGGGTGTATATCATGCTTGTGTTGCCATGCTCTATGTGTTAGATGTTTCTTAATAACATGTTTACGTGCTTGTGTAGACGTATGTTTAGAAGTTTACTTTAACTATCTCAGCATGATATATATATGGTTATTGCCTTAGTATATTGTATGTGCTAGTCCGTTTGAGTACATTGTATATACTTTTAGGTCTTAGCATGTTGTATGTGCTTGTCTGCCTTAGTATACTGTATATGCTTGTTGGTTTCAGTACATTGTATGTGCTTATCTATTTTAACATGTTGATTTACGCTTATTTGCTTAGCATGTTGGTTATGCTTGTCTACTTTAGCGTATTATATGTGCTTGTTATCCTTAACATGACTGTATAATGCATACATTGACATGCCTTACGTGATTTTACTACTTATTTAAGTATGTACTCTGTTGTTATGTTACTTAGTAACTGCTTACTTTATGTCTTGTTTAGGCATTGTGGATCGTTCCAGCTTGGTTGGTTGAGATTGATGCTAGGGCATCATCTCTTAGGATTTCGTGGTGACCTTGATGTGGTGACGTCATTGGTATCTTGTTTCTAGCGTCATAGGACGATAGGTCGGATTGACTCGAGTCCTTCCTTGGGGATTGGGAGTTTTATTTTCGTGAGCCTCAATGGTAAGGTCCTCACTTCTCTTCTTCTTAGAATGATGGTTAGGGATTTGATAGGTGCGTTGACCTAGGATTCTTCTTATCTTGCCTTGGATAGCTCTTACGAGCTAAGGTTGGGGTGTGAATGGTTTCGTGTAATTAATTGCATTGGTGCAATCAATTACTCTCCCTCATCATTGGAGTCTTGGGATTTTGTGTTTAGGGTTTCGATAGGATCCTATGGAGTTCTCATCGAACTCATTGGCATCTTGAGTTGAGTTCTCTTGTTGGTGTCTCTTAATGGTTAGTGTTAGGACTATCCATTGCATCGTTGTTTGTTTTGTGTGGTGTTAGGATTCCACCTTGTGTTGGGCCAGTCTTGGGAAAGACTTGTAGACTTTTTGTTTCAGGGACCTTAGTGTTCATTCTAGGAGATGATTCTTTTCCTCACGGTGAGAGATTTGACTCATCCGGGTTTTTGGGATTCACTTTCGGTGAGTTATCCTTCTGAGAGGCATTTCATCCCTTCTTACTTGTGATTTTGCAGGATTGTTATTTGCATAGTGATTCTTACATGCTTATATGCCTTGTTGTTTTGAGTATACCTTAGAAACATGTTAGGGGATGTGACTATTTGGTGGTTACGTGATGATATGGATGATATGTTTTCCACTTACTATATCTGTTTGTCATGCTAGCGTCATAGGTGATGTGTAGCTTGTCTCTGATGCTTGATGATGAGCACTGAAAAGTGCGCATTTAAACCCGTTAAGCTTAAGTATTCTAGTACCTTTATCTATCTTACTTTGCCGTTTTAGACTTATTACGTGTTATTTATATTTTCAGGCACTAATCCCAAAATTTAGCTAACTCAGCCAAATAAGAGCTTAATTGAAGCAATCCTAAGATAAACCAAAGGAGGGAGCAAAGTGGAGAAAAAAAGGAGCAAAAAAGAATCAAGTTGTGCAGCTGAAAAGTTCGATCGATCCAACTTAGAGTTCGATCGATCGAACATCTATGATCGATCACAGCACTTCTCGATGGATCCAACCTTGGCCTTTGCTGAAATTCTAAGTTCGATCGATCGAACATCACCTTCGATCGATCGAACCCTATTTTGTCCTATTCAAATGATTGATCTTACCCACAGCTGTACGCCTACCAACCACTTTTGTCTTTTTTCCCATAAATATCTTGAAAATATCCCAGCCTTGTCATTATCCGAAGGAGTCAGACCACTTCGATCGATCCAAGATGCAGTTCGATCGATCGAACCCATTTTCGATCGATCCAAGTTAAGGTTCGATCGATCAAACTTCCTCTAGCGAGAAAAGTTAAAGTCCAGCTCATTTATTCCGTCCTTCATCCAATCATTGGAGAATATGCCTTGCACGACCACAGCTCATCATGGGGTGTATTTGACCTACCTATATAAGGAATATGATACACTTTTTGAGGGAGTCTCTTGTCACACATTGAAAATCATCTTGGAGGCTATTCTTGGAGAGGAAGAAGGGAGGAAGCTAGAGCAACCATTGGAGGAGATCTTCACCAACAAGGAGCAGCCATGGAGTTAGCCCTTGAGGGTTGGATCATCACTACCATGAGTGGCTAGACATCCTCTTGGGGCTAGAGTTAGCCCCAAGCATGCTTTCTATACTCTAATCTTGTGTATTATTGAGGGATTGGTGTTGTATGATACATCTTGATATTCATGTATATATAAATCTTGATTATTTCATGGTTTGTATGGTTTAATGCTTCCAATTGACTATTCTATTCTATCCATATGTCTATGTATGCTAGAGTAGGATATTCATATGCTTATCCCTAGATTTAGTGTATTTAATGCATGTCTATGTGTATTGATGCTATAGATCTAGAGATTATCAAGATGATATGCTTAATGAATGTTATTTTGGTTCATTTGATGGTTTATGCCTATTCTTGATGGTTTGTGCCTCTCCCCTAGTCTAGATAGCTTTATTTTCATGCTAGTAGTTTAGATTTAGTGTAGTGGTAATGTAATGTTAGATGGGAGGACAATCTACTCTTGATGTTTGATGTTCCATGCTTGTGAGTCCAAATGGCATATTCCTCTAATATTGTGTTGTATGTGGATTGTGAGCTTAATGAAGGATTAATGACTTGTTTTGATCTATTGTGCTATCCCCATGTTATCTAGACAATATATGCTCTATTGTTTAGATATATTGTGCTCTTCACATGATGTTTAGACAATACTTGTTTGATTTGTCATCCTTGCCAATTGAATCAACCTAATGCACACACACCCTTATCATATTGCAACACATCCATTACCCTCAATTGATCACTTGTTAGTAGTATAGAAATGTATTGCTTGGTGGTGATCTCTACACCCCAAGACCTCTCTCTCTCTTGTTTACTTCATATTATTTTATTTAGTTGAATTCAATTTAGCTTAATCAACCAACCAATCAATTGTGTGATCACTCGACCTACTAACCTTAATTACCATAGTTTCACAATTTGATACACCATCAAATCCCTTGGGACGATCCCTACTCGCCCTATCTATATTTTATATAGAGAAAGGTAGTAGTGGCTTTCTATAAATGTAAAACTTGGCCACCTCCTAAATTCACAACTCTTCAAGCTTGACTTAGTATCGCGACCCTTGTAAAGGACCGGTCACTTGACCCCTATGTGATAGGTGGCATATTTGATTGCCCTTGTACACTATGTGTTTAGCTATTTGGTGCATGGATTTTTGTTTACGTTTGGTATACTTGTACCTAGTATGCTTGCGCGTTGTATATTTTAGTTCATTTTGGTTTTAGTATACTTGAGCCTGTATACTTGTCTACCATGGATTTAGTACTGCTTAGTATACTTATGAGTGTATACTTGTATACATACATATATTGCGTTTCCGTTTTGATTTTGCTTAGTAACCTTTTGTATACTTGCATATGTATATATGTTTCATGATTAATTATTTTATTAGTTCATTCCTTTTTATCATTCCGCACTGTGCTTGGGGTTATAGGACCTTGGTTGTCAGGATTGTGTGTGTGAGCTTGATTTGATGTCTTGATTCCTAGGCGTAGCCTTATAGTAGGTCAGCTTTAGGATGACGTGGAGGATTTTGGGTGTATTGTCTTGTTAAGAGTCGTTGTGACTAGGGTGGAGGTGATGATGTTTAATCTTGTAAAGTCCGATCCATTGGCTTGAGGGCATAGACTCGTCAAGCTTTGGATTCGTGCTTGGTGTGGTTGGCAACTGTGTTTTGAGACTTGGGATTGTTAGTTTCTAGTATTAAGGATTTAAGGTCTTAAGCGTAGCGGTGCCTATGACATTGTTGTCAGAGTTTTGGATTAGATAGAATGGTCTGGCCGGACATTTTGGATCATATCGCAACTCTCACAAAATGCCTGTTTCCGTGGTACTTTTGGTAATGATCATTTTGACATTGATGTCATTTGTATCGATAGGTTTCACGGGTAAGCTTGTTGGGGGCAGGTGACGAATTAGGGCTTTATACTGTCATGCTACCATACAGGTTGTGTGTGGGCAAGTGCTAGTTGCATTACCTAGCTAGTATTGTGAGTCTGGGCAGGCACTTGTGGCTGTCGATGCTACCGCACCTTGGGTACGTTGTGGGCGGGTTCTAGTCAGTATTCGTGCTGCCATGTTGCTTCTAGTTATGTTGCTTGTTTAGTTATGTAGTCGCCTTGACCTCCTTTGGGTGGCAGACATTGGGTTAGTATGTCAATTCATCAGAGAGGTGTCTTACTGTTTGTGGTTTCGTGTCTTTTCACTGATCTTGAGACCTTTGGAGTTGTCCTTGGCTGCTTTATGATCTATTCCTCGGTATGACCTTGTGTACAGTCCTTCTTCTGAGAATGCTTCTGATTTCGAGGACGAAATCTCTTTAAGGAGGGTAGGTTGTAATGACCCGGTCATTTCCTTATTTTCTTTTTTTTTCCTTAGAATTTTACGAATGAATTTAATTTTATTTTTTTGTTGAAATCTCTTTTCTGAATTCAGTTTCTTGTCGTGTAGTATCGTCTTGAGTTCTCGGAAATGGTTTGTGAGACTCTTTCCTGCGGATTGACAACTTCCTTTGAGGATCGAGTCATTTCCACATTTTCATTTTTCGGCACTATTCATTTTCGTCTCTTTCTTGGTTGTCACTTTGTTAGCACAACCTCACTTTTCGTGTTTGGATTTGATTCCGGTTTTGCATACATCCATGATATTTAAATTCCATGTTATGTGTATTTTCATTTTTGTAGAAAAGCATGCTAAGTGTTTACTTTTCTTGTAAAGGGTATAGACGCATAGCCTTTTTGTAATATTCTAAACTTTTGGGGTTTTTGTGTAATTACTATAAAGTAATTATTTTTTATCTTAGGGACCATTTTGTAAATTAATTTGGAAGATATTTTTAAAAAGGACCTTTTTACAATTTTTGAAAAAGTGTGACAAGTGTCACACTCTCATTAGTCCACTTGTTGACATTTGTGTGGAAACACTTTGATGCCTTGGATGATGAAATGTGGAGGGTGGAGATTCACCCACTTGTTGGCCTAGGATTGGTGCACTTATTGGCTTGGATGGTTGACAAGTGTAGGCTTGAGATTAAGCCTAGGATAGAGCCTTGGATTTGTGACAAGTGTAGGCTCATAATTGAGCCTTGCAAATTACTTTAAGGCCACTTTGGGATTATGGTTTTAAAGAGGGGTTTTTGTGTAATTGACCATAGGTGTGTGTGTTGACCATGGTGTAGGATCACCTAGTGAGTGGAGGATTTCTATTTCATCTACTCACATATTTTCACTTTAGATCATTTTTTTTTTTCATAGAACCCTAGCCTCCATGGATGGAGCTTGAAGCTTTAGGCCTTGACCTTGATTTTTAAGGGCCTTCCACTCACTTTAGACCATGAAGCTTGGAATACTTTTTGTTCCCCTCATCCTCCTCTTCATAACCCTTGAAGGGTTTGCCATTTTGTGTTGATTTGCCTTGGATTTGATTTGCCTTGGATTCTAGAGAGACACTTCTCTAGTGAGGTAGGGGATGTTATAGGGTTATATTTTTGTTTCTTGCATGCTATTGACGCTTATATAAGTTGTATGCGTGTCTCTTGCTAATCTGAGAAATTAGTGATTTATCATCTCTTACATATAAATCATTTTAGACTTGGTAAATGGCATGGCCATGAGTTGATCCTTGATATATATTAATTTGGTATGATTTAGATGAGTTTTCAAATCTAGAGATTAAATAGATTTAATTTGATTTCAATTCTAGTAAATTGTATTTTACTTGTATTACATTTTAGACTTGAGATATGGTATAACCATGATTTGGTACTTGATATATATTAATTTGAGGTTATTAGGGATTTGTTTCAAATCTAGAGACTTTTCATGATTAGGTTGAAAATCCCTTAAAATGTAGTGAAATTAATTACCTTGTGAGCATATTACTAATTAGATGTAGAATTCGTACTTGTAGTCTCTTGAAATGGTAATTGGACTTAGCATGATATAGAATATCATTGACTTTTATGACTTGTTTATATATATCTTGTGTAGGTATATAACTTGTTAGAATATTACAATTGATTTCCTTGAAAGTTTGATACTAAATTGAAGCTTATTTAGTACTTGTGGCTTAGGATGGTAATGTGGGTCAATTGTTGCAAAATATTCTTGCTTTGTGTATAAATTGCATATTGAGGACTTGACTTGTCATATGCTATTTAGACTTGAATTCTAGGACATGGTTTATGTGGATTCAACCTTACTTGTGTATGGAAGATGGGTTTTATGCATTATTGGATTTGATAAGTTTGGCCTAACTTACTGATTTTGGTATAAGTTTTAAACTTATTGATTTTGGAAAGCTTGTAAGGACATATTTCATGTGATGGCTAGGGTTTGGCTCTAGTACGGAGACAAGAGTCTTCTCAGTTATAAGTACGCACTAGGTAATACCTTGTGGGTCGTAATTACCCGGAATAACTTATACATGTACGTACTAGGTAGTGCCTTGTGGGTCGTAATTACCCGAAAACACTTGTTTGGTCTAGTAACCGCATGTCCTAGTCTTTCCACTCTTGATTTCGCATTCCATTCCAAGTTGTTAATCATGGATTACTTGTAGCTTGTGGATTGGTGCTTGCCTTGTGTATTTGGATCTCATTTAGTATATTTGAGACTGTATACTTGCTTCATGTATTTTGATCTTATGTAGTATACTTGGAACTGTATACTTATTTCGTGTATTTTGACCTTATTTAGTATACTTGGACTAGTGTACTTATTTGTGTATTCGAGCTTCTTTTAGTGTACTTGAGATAATATACTTATTCCGTGTGCGTAGGTTTCATTTAGTATACTTATGCTATGTATACTTGTTTTATGTACAACTCATCTTGTTTAGTATGCTTGTGTTTGTATACTTGATTCATGAGCTTTCCGTATTAATTGTATTCTTGTGTAGGTACGTTCAGACACTGCATGAGTTGTTTTAATAGGGTTTAGTATACTTGGAGATGTATGCTTGATATTGCTTACCTTGTTTAGCATGACCTAGTGTACTTGTAATTGTATGCTTATATATTGTATAACATGTTTTAACTTTGCTTACTATACTTGAGCATGTATACTTGTATGCCGTTGTTCATTTCAATTGCATGAGTAGCTTCGGATGATCCCTGAGTCTCATCTTGACATAGACGTTAGGTGGCATGAGCCCCTTTAACACGTTTCACCTTAAGGTGATATAATTGTAAAATGCTAGGTCGATGCATGTTCATTTCCTATGAGTAGCTTTATGTTACTCACCCACGTAGCGGGGACATTTTTCAGGTACAGGAATCAAGGTTCGAGATTCTCATTATGCTTGGATGATTCTAGACTTGAAGGTTATTAACTCTTGTAAAGGTTGGCTTGGAATGCCACTTATAGTCTTTTATGTCAAAATGTATATATTTGATTCCATATATGTAATGTGTACATGAGTACACTCTTTACAATGTATTTGACATGTATGAGATGAGACCGGAGGCCAATAACATGTATTTCATATACTATGTAATTTTTACTTCATGGAATATTATGAAAATATTGAAAATTATTGAGTTTTTGTTTCACCATGTTTGCATTGGGTGTGGGAATTCCATTTTGATTCTTCCATAGGATCTCATTAGTCATGTATGAAGTGTGGCCAAGGGCCAAACGGTCATTTGAAGTCATTTGTTGATTTTAGTTTTCAAAGTTTCCATTTTAGGTTCATTTTTGCCTTTTTGGCCGTTGGGGGGTCGGATTTTGACTCGGCCATTTTTGGGAGCCATGGACCATTCTTACACACTCAAAATCGTTATTACGTGTGCGTGCATATTCGTTTCAGCTTAGAAGTGCATTTAGGGTCAAATGCATGCTTGGTGCAAAGTTGCATTTTCGCCGTTTTGAGCCTAAACTGATCTAAGGGTATTTTGGGGATTTCCTTTGGGAGATAAATTCCATTCTCAACTCCGTTACATAGAAAATGTGATTTTAGGGGGAGTTTCCTTTTCGTGTTTTTTCGAAAAATGTCATCTTGACCTCATAAACCGCGCTTCAAGTTCACTTTACTGCTAAAAACACTGTTCCTGCAATTTTTGAGGTTCCAGACCACCCCTCTGCCTCATTTGGCTGGCCCCCGTAGTGTTCTGGCAGGTGCCCATGAGAATCTTCCGTGTTTGGTGGGTGCCCGCGAATACTGTTCCTGCTCTAGACATTTTTTTTCAACGGGCCATATCTCACTCGTTTTGACTTCGAATTGGTCCGTTCTTGAGTCTAAACTGCGAAATAAGCTTTCCAATGGTACCAATTAGAGCTTCAGATTCCATTTTTAACACAAGTTATTCATATTTTAGTGAAGTAGTGTCAGGATTTGGTTCGAACCGGGATAGGGTTTTCCTTCATTCGGCTTCGGGACTTGATATCTTTTCTGTACGAACTCCCAATTAGGTGATTCTTGAGTCTAAACTCATTAATTTTTTGTTGTTTTTCCAATGGTACCAGTTTAAGTTTTAGAATTTTCTCATTACTCAAGATATCCTTGTTTTAGTGAGAAGGTGTTGGATTTGGTTTGAACCAGGATAGGGTTCATCTGGGATTTCACTTCTTTTGGCCTTGGTACTTCATGTGAAGTTACCAAAGGATGTTTAAGGATATTTTAGATCTAATTTGACTTGTTGAAAGTTAAATTCCTTCCTCTTGGGGTAAAATAGTTTTACCTATTTTACCCCTAGCACTTCTCTTGTAGGGTTTTGATGCCCTTCTCATCATTTTGTTTCCGTTGAGTCTCGAAACTCTTTGAGAGTCCATTATTGTGCCCTAGGGATGACAAACATCTCTAAGGACTTGTCTTTGTCTTGCTTTCGCACTTTATTCATTTGAATTCCGTGGCTTCATAGGGAGTCATCGTGGTGCCTAAGGATGATGTACATCTCTTGAGGTCATTTTGCTTCTTTTTGCTTCCGCATCTTGGATCCAGTTCGGGTCATCACTGGGTTGAAAAATCCAGGGTCGTTACAGAATAACCTTCCAATTCCGCAGTTGCTATTGATGCCGATATCGTATCTTAAAATTACAACTCGACATGGATTTGATTTGACACCGAAAATTGCCAATTATAGAATATATATTTTTTACAATCTTCCAAAATATATATATCACACACACACACGCACACATATATATATATGCTAAATGCTTGTATTGATTGATTCAAGAGTTGAACCAAGGCTCCATTTGACAAATACTAAATGATTTATGTGCATCCTAAGCTATAGAAATTAGGATGTCATAAAAGGGTTGGTTCACACCCGTTGAGTATGTAATGTTCAATATATTCTGATATGGTATAATATGTAAGTATTTATTTATTTACCGACTTATCTGAGTCGTTATAAATAATAGTGCTTGTATCCATTGATGTGTAGGACACATTAAACTAGATATAGAATAGCCACCTAAAATTATAATAGACGTCATTGTAATTTCCCTTTATTTATGTTATAGAAATTACTCTGAAGTATGAGGTAATGGTGGACTTATATATTAATTAAGTAATTACTTTGATTTATTTAAAGGACCATTTGTTCAAAATATTGGCTACTTTAGATAATTATTAATTAATATATAAAAGTTTGTACAACTATTCTTAATATGACATTTATGCTAGTTCATTTATTATTGACTTAATTATTTTGATCACAAGAAATATGGCTATTAAGTTTATTGAATAAATATTATATTTATTTGTTAAATATAAATAAATATATTATTTTCACAAATGATACTTTTGTGATTAAATTGTTTAATTAAGAAGTCAATAATAAATAATAAATTAGTGATTGGATTGATCTCTACGCATTTTGTCCAATATCCTTATTTCTGCATAATAATAAAATATTTTAACATTATTGGAATTTACTCTTATGAGTATAATTATAAATGATTTATTATTTGGATTGTATCTATTTTTATATAGTGGTTATTAATAAATAGTTAATAGGTTGAATTAATTTAGTCGTGATTTTGATTGATACTTTAATAAGCTCATTGAAAAACAAATAATAAATAGGCCCATTAGATCCCATTTCTAGCCCAATTTGTTAAACAAGTAATTTAGAGATATAAGAAAATGAAAGAGATACGTAAAGCTAGATCATTTATTCATATGGGGAAATGTCTATTTTTTTTTTTTTTTTTTTCCCTAGTTGGGTAGTCACACACACATGCCTTTACAGAAGCTCAAACCCCTAACCTCTGTTTGAGAAGGAGGGGTTTAGTACCGTTAGTCCACTGGCCTGTTGGTGGAGAAATGTCTTTTCATTGCCTATAAATATGTGTGTTATCTAGAACAAGACATATGGTTGACATATGTTTTTTCATAAGTTTGCAAGATAACCTTATATGCTTTTGCTCTCTAGAATTACTCTTCTTTTCTATTGATAGGTACCCACACATTCTATTCCTTATGGATTCTAGTAGGTTATAGGAGCGAAGATTTTATGATCTTTTGTAATCTTAAAACTCCATTAAAGAGAAATTGAAGAACATTCGCGTAAGCTACTGTAGGAAGTTTCTAGCACTGTGCACTGTTACAAAAACAGGTATATCTCCCTCAGTTTAACCTGGAATTGAGCGTGGTTAGTGGCATTGGAAAGCTAACAAAAAGTTATAGGTTGTGCCCAAATTTGAAGAAACCATGGTAATACTAATATTAATTTAAACTTGTTGTCCCTGTTGTGAAGTTTTGGAACGAAGCCCATAAATATTATTTTTTATTGCGGCTATTTGAATCTCAAACAAGGTATGGATTATTAATTATGTACTAGATGATCATTAATCTACTACAACTAATAATAAATAATTTTAAAAGCTTCTACATAGACCCGGTTTCTAACTAAAAACACACTTGTTCAAATTCCAAATCCACGACCCTTCTCCTTTATGTAATTCAAATTGTTCCAATTCGAGGATTTCTTAAAAAATGAACAAAATTTATTTAACCTTATTAGCATAAATCACACTATTAGTAATGATAGGAGATATGAAATGTAACAAGCAGAACAAAACCATATTGTGGCATGGTAGTTATTCTATAACCAAATCATAGCTCTTTTTTTTTTTATCGGATAAAGTCATTCTCATAGCTTGATGCCAAGTTGAAAAATTATCACTAGTGAGATGTTGAGATACTAGCACGATGTTTGGACTATCATATGGATAAAGATATATTGGTGAACTAGGATTATTTGCTATCTAACTAGTAGCGATAATCGCAATTGATATAGAGGTGTTAGATTTGGTTTTCATTGTGATGCAAGGATAACAAAGGAAGTTTTGCGATGTGTTGATATGTTACACAATGAAAGAAGAAGATTACTTCAATAAAATGGATCAAATAATATGATAATAAGTAATATGTAATACCCCTAATTTTAAAAGGATAGTCTTGAGATTTATTTATTTATTTTGTTGCATTTTAATTGATTATTTGATTTCGTGGCTAAATGTTATGTGTTTATTTGAATTGTTTCTTTATTCTAATTTTGTGCTTAAATTGTGTATTTTAATTAACTGTTGGTATGAAATTATTTATTTAAATGATGAGTATTTATTTGTAATTAATTCTTAGGATTAAATGATTAAATGTTTTATTTTTACTTTATTTTTATTTTTAAAGGAGTTGAATTTGGATAGTAGTAATGGACCAACCCAATGGATCACATGTATTACTTGGATAAGAGTCTTGATGGGTATGGATATTTACCCATGGATGGTTATATATATGTATATATATATAACTGACTATACATCTATTATTTAATTAATTATTAATAATAGTATAGATGTATAGTCAGTTATATATATATATATATATTAATGATTAATTAAATGATTATGTATATACGTACCATAACAGATATGGTTATATATATATGTTGATTTTTCTTTTTCCTTTTCTTAATCTTTAAGGTATCTAGTTGGGGAAGGATTATGAGTAGGGTTGTATTATATAGTATGTATATATATATATATATATATATATATATATATATATATATATATATATGTTATATGGTCTGTAGAGGAGGCTAGGGTTTTATTACGTGATTATATTTCATAGAGAATGAGAGATATAGAAAGTTTACAAAGAGGAAAAACGTGAGAGAGAAAGTGAGGTTTTTGGCCAAGAGGGCTAAACCAAGGAGAAGAAAGGAAGTAGGCTATTTGTGGGTTGAACTAGGATTAACATAAGGCAGTGAAGGCAACCAAGGTTCACCGGAAAAGCAAAGGAAGAAAAAAGTTAAGGTTTTCAATCCGAAACCTTAAGGCAAGTTCTTCTTATAACTTTTTCCCTTTGATCACTTGTTCTATACATGCTTAGGACAATTCCAGGACCCTTAAACATTAAAATTGAATATCTATGCATGCTTTAATCAGATTAGAACATAGGTTTTTTGTGAATATTTGTATATGTTCTTGATTTGTATGTTCTTGGGGATTCAATGCATGATTTGATATTTAAAATTGATCTTTATATCTTTAATCATCTAAAATAAATTAATAAGGTGTATGGGACTTAGACTGAAGCTTAGGACCCTTAACAATGGAGTTTGGAGGAGTTGCAGAGGCTGGAGAAACGAAGAAGATGGCTCGTAGAAGGAATGAGTGGACTCAGTTTCAACTGAGAACGAGCCAACTTAATTAGGAATCGAGTCAACTCCTTCTGTGAATGAGCTGACTATGTTGGGCTACGACCTGGGTGTTACGTTTTAACTGCCCATAATTGTTTTAAATCTGTTTTATTAAATTCTATGGATTTATTTGTACTTGGGAAATTCCTAGAATGCATAATTTACTAGAATGTGCTAAGAAATTGAGCAATATGAATTTTTAAACAACTTATATATTGTTTAATGGGTATTTGTATTTATTTAATTGTTTTAACAATTGATATAGAGGTTTAAACAATTTTAATCACAATTATGGAGGTTTAAATAATTTAATTGAGATGTAGGTTAATTACTTGGAATGTAAGTTAACTATATGCTATTTAAATTGTTATTTTTGCTTAAATACTTGCAAAGAATATATGTATGATTTATATCATGCTATGTATGGATTATTTGATGTATAATTATATAGATTACATCAATTGTTGGATTATGGGTTTAATACACCATTGTTAGGATATGGGGGCATATAATGGATGGATTAACTATTAAGTTAAGTCCTATCTATTCATGTCAGGCCACAGAACCAGTTGGATGACATGCCATTAAAAGACTATGGCAGATAGTTTACTTTAATGTTTATATCGGATGGATTTAGATATCTATAGATATGTGCCATGATATGAGCTTAAGGCTCAGGATCAGTGGTAAAGGAGCGTATATTGCCTGCGATGTATAGCTGGATATAGTGGATAGCTGTGTGCCCTGGTAGATTATGGTACTCATGCCCACTATATGTGCATTTTGCATATTACCTACTATTCAGGTTGAGGTCGCCTTATAGTCCAGTGAGAGTCCCTTAATGTGTATCTATATATATATATGGACTATGTAGTTATTGTTGAGTTGACTAGGATGTATATATGTATCGGGTCTCTGTTTGGAATGTAGTAGAGTAGAACTTGTTCGTGGGCCTAATCCACTACTATTTTTCAGGTGTTCGTCAGTTCTAGACTTAAAGATTATTCGTGCTCAGTAGAGACAGTCTACTTCATTCTTCCGATTCTACGTAGGATTGTTCTTTATATTTTAGTCTTTGGATTTCTTTATTTTAGTTATTTTTATGTGGTTTTTATTAGGGGTCCACATAATGGATTCCCGAATTGTAATCTAGATGGTTACTGGTATCAAAGGATTCGGATTATTCATGGAGGATTTATTTTATTGGATTATTTACGGATTTATTATTTAGTTTCTTTTCAGCTTTTTTATTTATTTTTATTTCTCTTTTTATATTCTGTGTTCATTTATTGCCGAATTGTTTTCGTATCCCTCGATTTTTGGGCTTGGGCCTGATCAACCTATGTTTTGGAATTGAGGGGTATAACATAATATAATGTAAAAGTAGTAAAAAAAGAACATGAGATATAATGTGCTTCCGCAGAATGCTTATGTACATGGGAGGAAGCGCATTAGAGGCTCGATTTCTACTTTATTGTAGAAATATTTTTCTATTTTATTTTCATATGAAGTACAATGGTGAAGGTTCTTATATATAAGAGAATAAATGATCGGAATTGAAAGAGATAAAAAAGGAAAGAGATAAAATAGGGGTAAGAATAGAAACAAAGTCAACATTGGAGGATTTTCATCCACTAATTTCACAAAAGAAAAGACCAAGTGCAAGTGAAAGAAGGGTAAAAATTGAATGCAGGTAGTTCGAGAGGAAAAATGTATGCTTCTAATTCTTATCATAAATCAAATCTAATGATCATACTATGATTCATATATAATTATGGGGAAATATTAAAACATTTCAAAGTGTTTTCTTTTGTGGTATAATTTTCTCAAACACAAATAATTATAAATTTAGATATATGCGCGTGTGTGTATTTGTGTCAAAAGGGAAAGAGAAAGAGAGAGATAAAGAAAAAACCTGTAATATTTCATGAATAACGATTGCAACACTTCAGCGGACCTTGAAACAGTTGAATATGTAAAGGCCATAGAATGCTATGTAAATTGAAACGTCTTAGTTGTTTCATTTTTGTAGTGATAATTTAGCCATTCAACCTTTGAAAAAAGGGTATTGATTTCCATGCAAAGCCTCGTCAAATAAGCAGTCCTTACTTAATATCTTAGATTCGTCATCGGGTCGACCTTAAAAATATATAGACATGTGCATGTGTGTAGACCATGTAACAATGATATATTCTTTTCACATTTAGGTATAGTAGCAAAGAAGTCAATGAATCTTCTTGTTCTTCCTTTTTGTTTTTAAATTTTTTTATAGAATGATAAATAGTATAAAAGAAAAGAAATGTTTAGGCTAAAGGGGAGGCAATCTCCCACAAAGAGAGAAACAATCTAGACCAAAGCAAGGAGTTAAAAAAATAAATAAATAAAAAATAAAATAAAATAAAATTAGTTAAGTAGAGAACCAATTGGAACATAAAACTAAGTACAAAAAATAGATAACATCAAATACTAAGTTGATGGCCTGATAAATGAAATATAACAAAATGTACCAAAAGTATGCTTGGTTGGTTTCTTTATTTTCCCCCCTCATTTTAAATATTTATTATTTCTTTTATTCGAGAGTCCAATTGTCCAAGATAACTAAATTAAGGTTATATGAGGTATTATAAAGAATAAGACACATTTATATACTGTTAGAGAGTGTGGTTGTTATTTCTTTTATTTATC
The DNA here is from genome assembly GCF_030987335.1 of Cornus florida. Classification (NCBI taxonomy): domain Eukaryota; kingdom Viridiplantae; phylum Streptophyta; class Magnoliopsida; order Cornales; family Cornaceae; genus Cornus; species Cornus florida. The sequence continues at coordinate 79,265,753 of NW_026775572.1, forward strand.
AAGGGTACTATTGTTTTTATGTCTACTTAATACATAATAGGTGCGAGATGTTGGGAAAACCCTAATCTGCGTGTCTCACCTTTCATAAAATACTCCTCGCTTTCTCTCATCTTCTTCATCTTCTTCTCTACTTCTACAAACCCTAGCTTCTTGAACTTTAACTTGGTATCAGAGCCAAATCAAGTTTAGAACTCATTGACATTTAGTTATCTAACACTAGAAGAGGTTGACGTCAACGTCAATTCGCTGATGTCATTCTGACGTCAGCATATGCAGTTCGCAAATTACAGCAACTGGATCGCCTGAATTTTTTGGTAATTATGATAGTATTCCTGTTACCTTTTGATGTTTTTTTAGGGTTCTTTTCCATTTTTGAAACATTTTTAAAATTCTAACCTTATGGGTTTTGATCTGGAATTTGGAGCCATTTTTGGTTGTTTATTTTGTTGAAATCCCTTCTAAAGGGTGTCATTTATGCCTTAGAGGAGATTGCTTGGTGGTTGTGTGTTGATTCGTTACATTTGGGTTGAGTTTTTTTTTTGCCAAAAGGAGGTTTGGCTGAGGTTGTTTACAGGCTGTTGGTACTGTTTTTGTGTGTATGGTGCTAAAATCTGTTGTAAAACCTTGTTTAGGTTCTTGGGTTACAGGCTGTTGTTACTATTTTGGTTAGATTGGGGCTGAAATCTGTTGTTAAATCTTGGAATTGGGGCTGAAATCTGTTGTTAAATCTTGGAATTGGGTTGTTGGTGCTGCTATAAAACTGATATTAAAACCTGTTTGCTTCTGATTGCTTTGTGTGTTGATTATAGACTTATAATCTATTCAACTGCGGGTTTATTTTGTTTAAATATTTCCTATGGCTAAGAGTAAGCCTCAAACTATCAAGGATGATGATATGCCTGAGTCCATTACCTTGCAAAAATTGAACGGACTTAATTATCTTTCTTGGGTTCATGCGGTTTCAGTTTTTCTACGTAGGTGAAGGAAATTGAAATACTTAACTGAAAATCCTCCCTCTAATGAGAACCAGCTTGAAGATTGGGTGTGCAAGGATTGTGTTGTTATAGGATAGCTTTGGCACAGTATGGAACCTGAGATTGCTAGTACAATTGCATTTTGTGATTCTTCTAAGAAGATTTGGGACTCTATTGCAGAGTCATTTTCACACCAAAATAATGTTTCTCGAGTTTATAAGTTGTATAAGAAAATTTTTGCTACTAAGCAGTCCGGGAAACCATTGTCGGAATACTATAGTACCTTAAAAAAATTGTAGGATCAGTTACTACAACATCGACCATTTAATACTAATTTAGAGTAGTAGAAGAGACATTAGGAGGAATTTATGATTGCTTCAGTGCTATCTGGTTTAGATACAGATCTTTATGGCTTCAAAGATCAGATTCTCACTAGCGAGAAGTTACCTATAGCTACTAATGCTTATTCTAGTCTATTTTGGTCATCTTTGAAGCAAAGCTCCATTGTACCTCCCATAGAGTCTTTTGCATTAGTCTCTAGTAGTGGAGGTCGTGGTGGTTCTCATGGTAACCATGGTGGTCGTGGTTTTTGTGGTGGTTCCTGTGGTGGTGACCGTTCTAATAGACGTGGTGCCAGAAAGTGTGATCGTTGTAGTGGTACAAGTCATACTAAACCTTATTGTTGGGTGAAATATGGAAAACCACAACATGAACATTAGGTTATGGATGGTACTGCACAACCACTGTTGCCTCATACTACATCTGGACATGTGGCTTTTGATTTTGGTTCTCGTGATATGCTCACTACTCAGCTTAGTGAGCTCATCCAAGTACTACAATCGACTCTCCCACATACATCTACTACTACCTTAGCCAACTCAGGTACTATTTCATATGTGGCCCAATCTTCTCTGTCCTGGGTTATTGACTCTGAAGCTAGTTCCCATATGTCTAGTATATCATCTCTCTTTTCTGATCTCAAATCTACTAAACATCATATAGTTTTAGTTGATAGTTCTTCTCGTCCTGTCTGTGGGAAGGGTGTCACCCTACCAAGTCATTGTCATTATTTTCCAACCTTTATGTTCCTAATTTTCCTTTTAATCTGCTTTCTGTAAGTCAACTGACTAAGGCATTGCACTGTTCAATAACTTTTTCTCCCAACTCTTGTGTTTTACAGGACCTCAGGACGAAGAATATGATTGGTTCGAGGTATGAGAAGGATGAGTTATATTATTTGGATCCTAATGAACCTCCTTCTACCTTATCATCAACTTTAAGTGCTACTATTTCGCCTCTTCAATGACATTTTCTTTTGGGTCCCCCGTCATTGGCGAAGTTACAATTAACTATTCCTACATTGATTTATGTGTCTATCTTAGAGTGTGAAGCTTGCCAATTGGGCAAGCATCGCCATAGTTCTTTCCCTAGTAATAGTCATAGTCGTGAAACTGAGTCTTTTGATGTAGTCCATAAGGACATTTGGGGTCCTTCTCGAACCACTAGTTTGAATGAATTTCGTTCTTTTGTTGTATTTGTTAATGACTATTTTCGAATGACATGGTTATTTTTTATGAAAGATGAAATCCTCGTAGTATTGCTAAATTTTATAATGAAATTTTTACTCAAGTAGGTAAACACATTAAAATTCTTCGATCTGACAATGTTTTGGAATATACACAGTCAATCATGGATTCCTTTTGTGCTGATCGTTGTATCCTACATCAGACTAGTTGTGCTCACACCTCTCAACAAAATGGTGTTGCTGAACGAAAGCATTGCCATTTGTTGGATATCGCGCAAAACTTGTTATTCAATATGCAGGTTCGAAAATAGTTTTGGGCTAATGCAGTTCTTACTGCTTGTTATCTCATTAATCGTATGCCTTCTACGGCTTTAAATAATTAGTCTCCTTTCTCTCTATTGGCCGACATGCTCAAGTATTGAGATAATTAACTAAATGCTGGAAAGCACATTTGATGATCAAGACTTGGGTAAGTTAGAATTGGGTGATTTTTTAGATTAAATGTAAAGTTATGTTGATTAACTTCATTTTTAAAGTTCATTCCCTTAACCAAACATGCCATCAGCTTTCATACATTCACAACATACAACTTAGGTCCTCATAAATTTACACATAAACTGGATTTCTCACTCCTTTAGTTCATCCTCAATACAGTCTTCTTGAAGAAGATTTTAATTGTCATTATACAAGCCTTAAGAGCAAGTTTGCTTAGTCAAACCAAAGATTATTCATCTGAATAATTCTCCATGCTCTTGTATAAGGATTCACGCACATAGGCATGTTACAGAGAAAATACAACATTTTATTTCATAACCCAAGACATCTTTATGAGAATATATATATATATATATATATATATATATATATATTGCCACACGAAACTTACATGGAACTATCCTTATGAGGTTCCTCTTCTATCAGTTCAATGTTAGTTCACACCTAGTTCATTACTGACTAAAGCTTCCAAGAGAAGCTTCCTTTTTGCACCTTCCCCAGATTAGCTAACCTGACCTCCCCACTTTCCAACATAAGTCATAGAGCTTTCTATCAGCTTACTTCACATTTGTTCCACCGAACACACACTAACATAAAATGATTTAAGATTTTGACTCCAATAGTTATATATTTGAATTGTGTTAATGTATCAGCTTTATTTGAATTGAGATGTAAGTTTAGAAATGAGTTAAACGCTCAATAACACAGAAACGACACATAAAACATAATACACATCATATAATATGCCTCTTAAAGTCATCTTACACTAACACTACATTTCTCAAACAAGCATATTACACTAAACACCTCCTCCAAACACACCAACATTATAAAATTCATACAAAACACTTTCCCCCTAACATATCAGCTGTCTGAATTTCCAAAGGGCTATAAAAACCCTTATTCCTTAATGTATTGTACTTAAGAGGACTAATCATATTAACCTCCACAACCATAGACGAAAATGGTGGGTTGTTAATTTGTGTATCTTCCATTATAGATCCACATGGTTGGAAGTATGTGTGAGTTATAGTGTGCAAACACTAGTGCACTAATGTGAGTTTAAGTGTGAGTACAAAAATCAGTACTCAAGTGTGTAGAGAGCAAAACTAAGTGATGGAGTGGTTAAACTAGGACTCTAAGTGACTTGAGTGTGAGAGAAATAGATCATAATCACTAGTGCTTCTGTAAGTGAGAAAGAGTATAAATGAAACAGAGCACCTAAGCAAGCTGTAATGCATTAAAGAAACAGAGTACTTGAACTAATGTTTCTGCATGAGTTAAATAAAGCATATATATGTATATAAATTGCTTCTATAAGTGACAAAGAGTATGAGTGAAACAGAGCACATGAAGTGGTTACTCAAGTGTGTAGAGAGCAAAACTAGGTGATGGAGTGGTTAAACCAGGACCCAAAAAGAGTTGAGTGTGAGAGAAATAGATCATAATCACCAGTGCTTCTGCAAGTGAGAAAGAGTATGAGTGAAATAGAGCACCTGAACAAGTTGTAATGTATAACTGAAATAGAGTACTTGAATAATGTTTTTGCATAAGTGAAATAGAGCATATATATGTATATATATTGTTTCTACAAGTGAGAAAGAGTATGAGTGAAACACGGCACTTGAACTAATGTTTTTGTATGAGTGAAATAGAGCATATATACATATATATATGCATATGAATGAGTGAAATAGAGCACTTGCCAGTGCCTCTATATGTGAGATTGTGAGTGACTGTACATACACTGGTACACAAGTGAATGAGCATTGTACAAGTTACTGAGCAACAAGCCTGGCTTTATATTTATCAATTGAACCATCAGGCTTTATCTTCCTCTTGAAAATCAACTTATACTATAAAGGTTTAGTACCAGGAGGAAGATCCACCAGTTTCCAAGTATGATTTTGTATGATGGATTCAATTTCACTATTAATGGCCTCTTTCCATAAAGGAGCTTCAGAAGAAGATATAGCTTCCTTATAGCTTTATGGCTCATTCTCCAATATATATGTTAGAAAATCAGGACCAAACAACTTAGATGTTCTAGCTCTCTTACTACGTCTAAGTTCATCCTTTTTTTCATTGTCTATAGACTCTTGGTCTATGTCCTCTTGTATATTGCTATTAGCAATATCATGATTTCTTTTAAGAGGATTTTTATCTTGTAAATCTTTACAAGGAAATATATTCTCAAAGAAATAAGCATTGCTCGACTCAATAATAGTATTGACATGGATGCCAATAATGTCTGATTTATGTACAAGAAAATGATATGCACTATTATTATGTGCATAACCTATGAAAATACTATCAAATATTTTAGGTCATATCTTAACTTTCTTAGGAGTATGAACTGCTACCTTAGCTAACACCCCCACACTTTTAAGAATTTATAGGAAGGTTTTTGACCTTTCCATAATTCATAAGGTGTCATACTAGTTTTCTTTTAAAGTATTTAATTGAGGACATAATTTGCAGAAAGAAAAGCTTCCCCCCACAAATTTTGGGTTAAACTAGAACTTATCATTATAGCATTCATCATTTCTTTTAAGGTACGGTTTTTACATTCAGCAACATCGTTCTGTTGAGGTGATAAGGTATGGTAGTTTGGTGAATAATACCATGTTCTAAACAAATATCAGTGAATGGTGCTTCGTATTCACCACCTCTATCACTTCTTAATACCTTTATCTTTTTGCCAAGTTGATTCTCAACCTCATTCTTGTAATGTTTAAACATTTCCAAGGTTTCATCTTTGCTTCTTAGCAAATATACATGACAATATCTTATGTAATCATCAATAAAAGTAATAAAATACTTTTTTCCACCTCTGGTTGGTACACATTTGAAGTCACAAATATCACTATGAATTAATCCTAGAGATTCAGTACTTCTCTCTATGGAGTGAAATGAGGCTCTAGTTAATTTTGCCTCTACACATATTTGACACTTGATCTAAATCAATATTAACTTTAGGTATAGAATCCATGTTAATTAATATATGAATTGTATCATAATTAACATGTCCTAACCTACCATGCCACACATCAGATGACTCAATCATGTAAAAAAAAGCATTAACTTTATTATTATTAATAGCTTGGGGTACAATAGTCACTACATTGAATTTAAACAATCCATCACTTAGGTACCCTTTGCCCACATACACCACATTCTTAGTAAGCACAAACTTATCAGAAACAAAGACCAACTTGAACCCATTCTTGCTTAGGAGTGAACTAGAGACCAAGTTCTTCTAGATGTTTGGTACATGCAACACATTATTCAGATTGAGTTCTTTTCATGAGGTCATCATCAATTTAATCTTTCCTTGTCCTTCAACCTTAGAAGTAGAAGATTTTCCCATGTAAAGTTATTCTCCATGATTTATAGCCTCACAGGTAGTGAACATCTTCTTATGTGAGCAAACATGACGAGTAGCCCCTATGTCCACCCACCATTCCCTATTGTTGCTCATAAAGTTGATTTCAGAAACCACAGCTGAAAGATTTAGCTCTAACACATCATTTGTCAATTTATCTTCCTTAGTGATGTTCACTTCACTGGTCTTCTTCTTGGAGTTATCTTGTGTTTTACGGTTACGACAGTCTTTAGCTCGGTATCTTTGCTTACCGCATATATAGCACTTCCTGTTGAGCCTCTTGAAGTTTCCTTGGCTAGGACCTCGTCCAGAGTGCTTCCTCTTCTTATTTTTTTGCGCCACTACATTTGCCTTTGACACCATTAAAGAATTCCCAAATTTCTTTTCAGATATGGGGTTATCTTCTTCAATCATCAGCTTGACAATCAGGTCTTCAAGCCCCATTTCCTTATGCTTATGATTCAAGTATATTTTGAAATCTTTCCAAGTAGGCGGCAAATTTTCAATGATTGAAGCCACTTGAAAAGATTCACTCAAATTTATCTTTTCAGCATGTATCTCATGTAGGATCAACTGTGCACTTAGCTAAGAATAGTCTTGGAGTCCACCATTTTGAAGTCTATATATCGTCCAACAACGGATTTCTTCAAACCAACATCCTTAGTCTTATACTTCTTGTCTAGTGACTCCCATAGCTCTCTGACAGTATTGATCAGACTGTACACATTATATAACGTGTTTTCTAATCCATTGAAGATATAGTTCTTGCATAGGAAATCTCCTTACTTCCATGCATCAACAGTTCCTACTTTTGTAATGTCAGTCTCACCCTCTTATAGCATTGGGCAGTCTCATTTAGGAACTTGCTCAATTCAGAGTTGTAAGGTAGAATATCATTTTTTGTTGCCACCTTTTACACTCCGCCCTATTAAATTTTTTGGGCTTTTCTCCATGACTGACGGGAACATTAGGCACAGTTGTACTTATACTTGTCATTCGTCTGTTATATATGAAATATATAGACCGCAATTCAATTTACCAAAATATGATATACCAACAATAATATTTAAAAAATAATACTATAGTAAAACAAAATCTGTCTTAAGTTTAACATTAGGCACAGTTGTACTTATACTTGTCATTCGTCTGTTATATATGAAATATATAGACCGCAATTCAATTTACCAAAATTTGATATACCAACAATAATATTTAAAAAACAATACTATAGTAAAACAAAATCTGTCTTAAGTTTGTTGTCCAAAATAGTTTAAGTGTACCATATACTACAGTATTACTATTTAAATATTATATGAAAATATAATATATATATATTATAGAACAATAATATATATATATAATTTTCTAATAAAATAAAACTATAAAAAAGAACTTGTTAGTTGGTTGAGTTTAGAATTGGATTCTATCTCCTAGGATACAATGACCTTTCTTTCTTCGGTAGCAGCACTGCAAACCGAAGAAATGAGCAAACCAGCTCGGTGTAGTACTCTCTCTCTAAACCAGACTCAAACTCACACATTAACACTATGTGTATGCAAAGAAGTGAAAAGAAGAAAGGAGAAACAGAGAACTCAAAAACATAAAGAAGAATTCTGAGTTGGTGTATTTTGCAAATGGCCCCAAGGGGGTATTTATAGGAAACGTGGTGTCCCTTTGTCAACAAACGCAACCACTTCCAATGGGTTTCAATGGTTGGTGGTGTCCCTTCGTCAACATACACAAACCACTCCCAATGGGTTGCAATGGTTGGTAGTGTCCATTCATCAACATACACAACCACTTTTAATGGGTTGCAATGGTTGGTTTGAATATAACTCATATCTATTCAGATTATATACACCTCATCATTTTAACCAACCACACCTGTTATAACGTATCCCTTTCATAATACGTTAAAACACTGCAGACTACTCTGTATGTAACGTATTACCACCATATCAGTGTTGATATTCACATTGTTGGAACTTTTTAACCTATGTTGTAGACAATGTTCATTCACATATTCTAACTGTGACTTGCTACAATATCAGTTGGAACCTCTTCAGTTATTATCACTTCTGAGCTATCTGATTAAATAATTTTCCTCGGTTAGTCATTGTTAACTATTTTCCTGTGTTGGTAGATAGTGGTTATCCAATGTTGAAAAATATATGCTTCATATATTACTTAAGATAAAAGAAAAAAAAAAAACTTATACTAATATACTTATGAGATAATTAAATTATATACTAATTACTTATTTATTAAATATTCAACTCAACTATTTAATTAAGCATACAAATAAAATGATAGAACAATATTATTAATAAAAAAATAAAATATAAAAGGAACTTAAATTGAGGAGAGTTTAAGATACTATGTCTTTAAGACAAATTATGCCCCGTATAATATGGTGTTAAACGGTCTTTACAATACTTGTGTTCAAGGATACAACAGTGTCTTCATCCACCGGTAGCAGGGGCGGCTCAATGTTATCTGAGGCCTTAGGCGAAAAAAATAAAGTGGCATTTTAATTAAATCTACTTATATATTTATGTCAGTATTATGCTAATTATTTATTTTGTGATTTTTAAACCTATCACTAAATTTTTTCCAAATTGTAGTTCCATTGTTAATTAATTGGCCATGTGCTTTCTAATAGTCACATTTAACAATATAAATAAAAATTATAAAAAAAAAATATAATTTTATGATAATAAAAATTACTAAAATTATAAACTAATTTAAGTTATAGAATAATAGAAACTGATTTTGAATAATTTGGTATAATACTCTAATAAATTCTTTAATAGAATATAAGTGTATTCAAAATTTTACTGGGTGAGATATGTGAGATTGTAAATTGTAAAAGTGGAGAAGATGAAAAATAAATAAATAAATAAATAATATTATAATGAGAGAGGAGAAAAAATATATAAGGAGTAAGAAAAATAAAGAGAAAATAAAAGTTAATAGGAGTCTTAGAAAAATATAGAAAGTTTCACCAATTTTCATTTAAATATATACTTAACATTTAGTGTCTGTATATATGCTAATGTAATGAGGGTGAGAGAGAGCAAAAAAAAAAAAAAAAAAATTATAATAATACAAGGATAAAAATATTTTGGGCACACTTTGTATTTGTTGAGGTTTAATAATATAAGAAAATAAAATATTTAGGTAAGTTATAATATATAAAGAAAAAAATTTTGGGAGCCCCTCAAAAAAAAAAAAAATGAAGATCGAATAAAAATCTTTTAGGTCAACTGTCAAATTTTTCTATGTTAAAGTTTAATAATTAAAAGAAATACTATAACTGTTTTAGGAAAGTTATAATATATAAAGAAATAAAAAAAATTGTGGGACCTACGTATTGGATGGGGCTTTAGTTAACTGCCTAACTCGCCTAAGGCTCCAGCCACCCTTAACCGGTAGCTGCACTCCAAACCAATGGAACTAGCAAACCCATACTGTGTAATACTTTCTGACTCAAAGTAACACCTATACTGCTAAAATAAGGAATTGGATTCAACGAAGCATTTGGTTGTACCAGAAGACTATATAGCTTGACCGCATTGATTTGGATCTCGGACTACTCGACCATCGCTATAACCAAATCAATTTGTTCACGTTGAGAGAGGGACATAAGAATTTGTGGAAATGAATGAATCAAATGGGGTTTTGGTATTTATAGACCCAGAGGTGCCTATTCGGTCTAACCTGAAGGGGCATGGGTTGCATGCTTTTATCTGAACCATTATGAGCCACAATGGTTAATCAAGATACCCTGTACCCGTTCGGATGTATGGGTTGCATCCTTTTATCTGACCCATTTTGAGCCATAATGGGTTAATCAACACACCCTATACCCGTTTGGATGTATGGGTAACCACCCACCCGCACCTACCCGAATTTCATCGCCAACTAACACATTTAACAACAGGCCCAACGTGTAATATTTAGTTAACTAACACATTTAACTACAGGCCCAACGTGTAATATTTAGTTAAATGTGTAGTTTGATTGAGTCAAAGCCATGCCCATAATACCATTTTGGTTGTGAACTCTTATTTACATATATCTATAAATATACCCATTAAAAGTTTCTTTAGATTCCATTCAGGGACAACACTTTCATACATACTCATCTACTTAGTATTTTGTTTCACGCTTGTCAAATACTTCTGTTTGAGGCACAATATCTCATTCGCCTAGAAACTATTTTGAACAAATAAATATACTTCCAAATTATCTATATATTCTCTGTGGAAGAATTATTACAGGGTCTCAGAACTATTGGTCCGGACCAATCACCGATTGACAAGTAAATGTGTAAGTGTTTTATTTTATTTTTGTTTAGTACCAATTGATGATTGGTCGGAATTAATGATCTTGAACCATATAATAATTTTTTTTTTTAAAAAGAATTACGTTCCACTGTGGACCCACGCGGGACTCACTTTTTTAACCCAAAATAGCATCAACACTTTAAATTTCTAATTATTCAAACCTAGTTACAACATTCAAATCCATTTTCTATTGCAATCAACTTTAATGGATGAGTACCTTCATTATCCCTAAAAGTATCATCTCATGAATCAACTACTCCTTAATCCGAAATTTTCAGCGGACTAGCTTAGAAGAAATTTCTAGGTTTTCAAATGTCGAACTGACTACTCTTGAACTTTGAGTAAACTACTTCAGCTCAGGCTTTTAGCTAGCCCCTCTTATCTCGGAAGAAAATGATAATGGGCTTGATACTTTCTTTTTGGTTTGATTCATTGCATCAGCTAGGTCCTTTTACACATTAGAATCTACAATCTTCTACCTTGAGCTGCTCTATTGCTACACACACACATATATATATGTGTAAGCTTTGTCATTCAAAATGGACAATTAACAATTCCTACTGGCATAGCTTGAATTATCCCAGAATTGAGAGACATTTCTCTCGTCCCTAGTCCCTTCCATTAATCCCCTCAATTCTGCCACCTTTCTTTGTCTAGCTATCTTCCACCACGTACTCCTTCATTTTCTTTTTCTTTCCTCCACATCCTTACCCACCTTAGCACATTGTATGCTTTAAATCTCACATCCCTCACCACAACTTCCTTCTGTGGCTTGTATCCCTTAAAAACTTTCTACCCTCGACAAACCTGCATTCTTTGCCTCTTAGCAAATGGAATCCCATACTCCATCTTCTCTTTCATTGTTTTGGTCACATTTTCAACACCAATGTACCTCATCTCATGGGTTCCCTCTAACATACCGGCAGAATTCTATCTCTACTAACTCACAGATTGGCCCTTGCAGCTTGTTTCATTGCTATTTGGTTGGAGTGCCGGAACAATAGAATTTTCATAAGCATATCTTCCTCCCTTTAGTCTCTTACTGAATTCCATCAGGCTAAGGCTTAGTTCATGTACATTCAAAGACAAGATCGAGCAACTTGGCTCATTACTAACTCCTTTATTACACCTCCAACCAAAGCTCTTCATGTTTCATCATGTCATTCCACTATTTGTCCAGCTTGATGCGATTCCTCCTTTCTGTTTGACTTCTCCTTGTCAGAGTTCAATTTATTTCGACAGTTCTGTAACCATAAAACTTACTAACCCAAAAAAAAAAGAAAAGAGAGAGAGAGAGAGAGAGAGAGAGAGAAAGAGAGTAAATTACACTCATTTCTTGAGATATAAATATTAATGTCCCTTAGTAATTTAAAATTTTCACTAATCTCCCCAAGATTGTTAATATTTTGTAACATATTCCCCCCTTTACTTGAACCTAATTCAACAAAATAAAAAGATGGAACCTGCCTTTATGATCAAAATCAAATTATAAAATACTAGATTTCCTCGTAACTTCAATTCTCAACCAAAATAATAAAGACCGCCGGGGTAAAAAGGTAAATCCACATTCCCTCTTAACTTCTAATAACAATTGGAGGGTAAAAGTAATTTAAATCGACAGAAGGTACATAATGTAACTATGCTATATAACTCAGAAGAGTGGACTTTAATTTAGCCGGTAAAGAAACATTTTTTATTTGCAATATTGCCTTCTATATACAAACATTAAACATTACATAAAATTATGCATGCCTCAATGATCGGATTGAGATGGCTATATATATTTTGGGTACTCTAATTTCACCCAGCTTCATAGCATATGTAGAAATATTTTTCTCTGCTCATTTATAAAATCTAAAGCCATATTTATATTCCCCAATTATTTCTAACCCTCAATCCATTTCTTGCACTGTTTTGACAATATTATCCCCATAAAAGTATCATCAAATTGTATAGATGAACCTAGCTTCTTCTTACAGAACATTCTAAAAGTTTTATACATAATAAAGATAAAGCTTATTAGCAGATCTAGATTAAAAGATATGACTCTGATTGAGATTAAATATATCTATTATATATATATGTACGAACCTATATAATGGGTGAAAATATGCAGAAGGAAAAAAAAAATCCTAGATGTTCTAATCTTAATAAGAAAACTTCTAATTTTCATAAGAAAACTTCCAAAGTGGCAACATGATCTACCTAGATGTTCACTTTTACTAACTATTAGGTAAAGATATATATATATATGTAAACCAAAAGTACATATATATCACACAACACACATATATATACACCAAAAATTCTAGGGCTAATAGCATGATATTGATACTAGAGAAAGAAAGACACAGACTCAAGTTTGATTGAGGTTGATCAAAGTTTATTTATTTATCAATATTGTTATTTGTATTTTCATAAAGCAAGACTACTTATTATAGGTCATACTAATTCTAACTAGGGTTTTCACCATAAGTTCAGGTCGAACAGACAACGAAACAAAGGTTAACAGCTAAAGACTGTTCACTTGACAAGGCATAGCAAGGAAAACCACTCACCATATACTGTAATACTTCACAATTCTTGCAAACCAAATTAACCATCTGAAAAAAAAAAAAATTTAATAAAATAAAAAATCATATTATTGACTATAAAATTAAACAAGTCCAAGTACTTAAGCTAGAAAAGATGGAAAAGAACCAACCTTTGGCAAAACCCTAGCAGAAGATGAGATGGCGACCGACAAAGAAGTACGTGGTGTCAGTAACTTGAACTCAGTTTAATCCATTAATTCTGGGTTCAAAGCTGATTTTATAGAGAACATAAAAGATCTTCAAGGGTTCAAACGTGTGAAACTTTCATAATCTGCTACCTTTGGCACGTGAAAGAAATTTTGACTCACGGTTGATATAAGTCAAAACAATGGTGCATGTGATTTTCCCGAAACCCTAACAACCATTCCCAATTGGTGTGTATATATATATATATATATATATATATATATATATATCTGTAGAGAAAGACAGAGGACATGCAAGATTACATGATCATTAGTCTAGAGAGAGAGAGTAGATGAAATAAGGGTGAGTGGAGTAGAGTAGAAGAATATAATTAAACAAGGAAAATAAAGAAGGAAACATATGAGGTTCGCTTTGCTCGTGGGGTTGTGAAGTGCTGATAGATAAAAAAAAAATGGATGGCTGGTTTGCTTACAACCTCACATCCTATCTACCATGTCCACTTTCTTTAATACTTCAAATCTCTTAACCACCATGTCCACCCTACAAACCCTCACCAACAACCATCCTTTTCAAATGAAATTTAGTACTGTCGTGGCTAACACACATTGGCCTCACAACCCATAAAATTCATCGGCATCTTATGGTTTTAATTTTATACTAAATAAAAATAATTTTGTGGATATAAAATTTGATCTACCGCAAAAGTTATGGCAATTTACTTACGCACTTTGCTTTTAGGGAGGCTGAAACACTGGACCTCATTTTAAGTAGTAGTGGTGTGGCCTGATACCATTGGACCGTTGGTTTGATCCCCCACTAAGTTAGTTAGTATTTAGTAAGTATTCGATCAATACAAAACCTTATTAAAAAGAAAAACAAAAAATTCAACTCAAAGTTTGCACTAAGAAAGTTTGATTTTGAAAAAGATGGCTGCCATCCTCTTTTCCTCTCCCTTCCCTCTCTCCTTACATTCAACCTTCTCTAGAACTGCTTTTTTACTATGACCATGGAACCCAGCTCTTCTTCTTCATTTCCTTTTCCTCACCAGGACTGTACCAACAATTCCTCGACCTAGTTTAGTAGTTTTACATCTATACAATTTGGTTTATATTCCAAAAAAACAAAAATTAAAAATAAAATAAATTCCTCGATCTCAAACCAAACCTCAACATATGCACGACCATAATAACTTCAAACATCCATCATTGTCAAACCGACACCAATATCGGAAAACGATTACCTATACGACGACGAGACTGGGTCACTAGGCCACATCTAGGAGGCTTAAAGTGTGGTGGGGGTCAAAGCAAAGGAGGGTATCAAAAAGCTCTTCCCATATCTCCCATTCCTCACCTCCCTTCCACTCTGCCTCCATCGCAGTTGGATTTGTCATTCCTAACCTTGGGGAAACTAGTGCCAAATTTGTGTGCCAAAACAATCGAATTTAGAATGATAGTACTGAAAACAATGAAATGACATGTGACTCACCGGAGTCACACCTAATCCCAACCATAATCAGAAAGATAAATCACGTGACATTCTTCCCATTTCAACACCCTTACTTGACTTTGGAATATTAGCTCGTAAATATAAAAAATGATTATTACAAATAAACGGTGTTAATGACTTACATTTATCATTTAATGGAGATAAAGTCTAGTAATTTAAAAAAAAATGAAGTTGACCAAAATGCTGACGTAGAAATGAAAAACACTGTTTACCTTCACTGACATACCATTTTTAGGCACATAGGTATCACTTTTTTTATACATCAAGTACCACTTTTGTTTTGGGTTTAGAAGTACCACTTATATGTGCACAGGTTCCACTTTTTGTGCATAGGTACCACTTTTTTTGTATGTATTATTTTTTTGTACAACACAAAAAGTGGTACCTAATGACAAAAAATGGTACCTGTATGCATAAAAAGTGATACACATATGCCCAAAAATGGTACCTCATAACAGAGTTTTTTGATCATATTTTTGAAATTATGAGACTTTGATGTAATTATGAGTATGTTACTTCTGGACAACTCAACAAACTGTCATAAAATTAACATTAAAAAACCAACCAACCAATAAACAAACCAGAAAGCTGACATTTCAACAAAATTTTCGTCTTCAAATGTTACCAGATTCAAAGGAAAATAACATATGACCTCCATCAAAAGAAGAAACTATATATATTGTATATAATTAGTTGACAATGGACAAAAGAAATTCATATTCTCAGGAGCTGGCTCCTCCTCAACATGCTGAGCTCCCGAAGAACCCCAAACAGATTCAGGAGGAGCCGTGGTTGCGTAAACCTGCTTCTCTGGTTACTTCGCTTGGGCATTTGAAGAACTATTGCTCTTTAACTTATCAGTTTTCTTCTTCTTCCTAAGACTCTTACACATTGTTATTGTTGATCAACAACGATCCCAGTCACGCCTGAGATTTCTGAAAGATTGTACAAAAAGTAATTCAATATTAATCATTAAATTCAAACTTTTAATGATTTTTTATCATCAAAATATTTCATGTACCCTTGGTTTGAAACATTGGGTCAACAAGATAGGTACAAATCAGTGTTGTGTATTGGAAGCCACTACTAGGCAATATTACTGAATAATAAAGTGTGACGGCATTAAAAGGACCGACTTTGGAGCACTGAAAAAGACATGGAAAGCTTCAAAGGCTGTGGCCATTTGATATGATAACTGAAGTCATGACTAAAAGGCATTATTGAGGACAGGACTGTACAACATTTAAAGGAGTAACCTGAATCACTAAAAGTGACATGAGAAACTTAACATGCTATGTCCATTTGCAACGGTATTTAAAAGCTAACTGTTTTGAAAATGCATATTTACATTAGTTTGATAGCAAACACGTCTCATCTATTTTTACCTTTTTGTCCTTTGTTGATTACAAGTTTGGAGCAAGCCATCCTTCTCAATAGATTTAGCAATGTTGGCACTTTAGGATCCTATTACTGATGTGTGTAACTAGGCCAGATCAGATATATATACAAAGAACGTGTAAGAAATAGAAGGAAATGTAATTAATATAATGGAACAAGAAAGTGAAAGGAACAAAAAAAAAAAAAAAAAAACAAAGAAGCAAGAATTAAAATTCTAAAGTAAAAGGTACAAAAATAAATTAAAAAATACTACAGTTAGAAATGATCTCACCTCTACCAGAGTTACTGTGTTACTTCTGGAATGAGTTCTCAATGCATGTGATTCTAGACATGCTCTTGAATCTTCCATTTACAATTGCGAATTCATGAATTCTAACAAACACTGAAGAAGTAAAAGAATGTAATTTTGTTTTATGCTCTAAAACTAGCCACGAAACGGTTTAGGAATTTAATTTGATGGTAACCCACAAGCAAAAATGATATGCAATTATCTTTCAAAAAAAAAAATTTGATATGCAATTTAGTCATTTTGAGTGGGTGATTAATATCCACATGCATTGAGGCAAGAAGTTCCCAAATCGTATTGAGCTAGAACTTCAGAATATTTTACAATTTATCACAACAAGAAAATTTACATTTAGACAGATGTAGTTTGGCAATTAAGTAAAGAATCAGATACTTTCCACCAAGGTTTTCGTGGTAATATCATACATACAACTCAGTGCATCAGAGATGCATCCATGGCCATGAGAGAAAATTAAGATGTTACTCAAAATCAATTGTTATATAGATCGAATAATTGACAATTTAGAGAACTCGCGATGTTCAGCAAGAAAAAGCTTGCCCAGATCAAATAAATGACAATCTGATAAGGTAGTAGAAAAGATATTCCTGCAGTCAAATATATAAACAGATACATTTAACATATAAGTTGGCACGGGTGGAAGATAATTCCGAACTTCGATGAGTAAAGTTTGCATAGATCCTATTTTTCCATTCCATTCTATCTGACGCCATCAATCAAAGTATACGTTGTTATATCCTTCTTAATAACTCTATCCATATTAATATTTATCTTCCACTACCTCTAGAATTATTCTTGAAGTGGAGTATTAAATTTCATCAGTGACAATACGTTGTGTTAATCATTTAAAAGAAAAAAAGTTAGGCAGGAGAGAACCGGTCAATTACGATCTCTTGCTCTAATCTAATGCAGGCTTTCATGCTGGTTGGTTGAGCTTGGAAACCATAGAAATACTAAGGTAAAATTGTTAGAAATTAGTACAGCCACTATATTCACAAGAACTGCCCTGAGTGGCAATGACATTTTGATTATAATATTCTTTACATCTACAAAACAAACTATAAAGGTAATCTTAAATGGAGACAAACTACTATGTTTGGGGGAGCTATTTGAATTTAAAATTCCTTCTATTCTAAAGGGCTTTGAAGAATGCCTTTCAATATACAAATTTAAAAGAAAAAAGTTGTTTGGTGGATGCAATAGATCAAATTTCTTCTACAATTACCATAATTTTAACTTGATAATTTTATCCTTAACATCTACTCTTAAAAAAAATTTCAGGAAGATTTTGTAGAATAGTACAAACCTCTTAGCAATTGAATTAGCATATAGCAAGAATGAAGAAAATGAAAAAGTGGAAAATAAATAAATAAATAAAGTGGTGAAGTACTAAATATTAGCAGATGATGGATTAATAATTCTATTATTGTTGTGCTGATCAATTGTTAATAACAACTTGATAAATAGAAGATCTCTCTACTATAAAATCAACTTTTATTCCCGACATTCTTCTCTGGAGATTGTTGGGAAACCGTCTTTATATGACAACAAAATGATGGGTGACACAATTAGCAAGTGTAAGATAATTCATAGAGAGAGAAATACAAGTTAAGAGAGATTAGGGTTTTCAAAAGTAGATATTGAGAATTAAAAATTTAAGGTTAACCTACGGTTAAAATAGGAAAAATATCAAAGTATTGGAATTTGGATGAGAGTATAAGACTCTCAAAATCTCTAGTCGTTCTGGTTTATCTATGGAGTGATATGGATCGGCTAGTTTCAGGGAATATAAAGGGGCAAACTTGTCTATAAAATTTGTTACTTAAAATTAGTCTGGCTTCCCAATGAATGAGTTTTAAAAGCAAATATTCCTAGCTTCGCTTGAACGGACTTTTTAAGACTCTTGCGTTTGCTAGAATTCCTTTTCTATTATTTTATCAAACACTCCCCCAAACAACCCCAACATTTTTTAAAGAGGCCTTCATGGGTTTGGAAGCCTATTTCAAGCCTTCAGGAAGCTCCCCGAAACAGCACCAACATTTTTTAAAAAGGCCTTTATGGGTTTGGAAGCCTATTTCAAGCCTTCAGGAAGCTCCCCCAAACAGCACCAACATTTTTTAAAAAGGCCTTCATGGGCTTGGAAGCTCGTTTCAAGCCTCCAGAAAGCTCCCCCCAAACAGGCACTAGATTTTATGAAGTACAAAGACCACCCTGAATTTTTTACCATTGCTGCTAAATGAAGATGCAAGAAAAAATAGTGAAATAGTAGGAAAGAATATAAAATCAACTGGGTTCGTTGTGCTTTGCGGGTCTGCCTTTGTTCAAAACCCCCTTATAATTGGGATTCAACTTAGTACATGCCAGGATAGTATGTTGGACGGAAAAAATGCTGAAATCTCATCTTACTTTTTATTTAGTTTTAAGGGCTATTCAATAAAATGAAATTCTATGAATCACCAATGCTACATTCTTTAAAGCTAACCCTTCGACGAGACCAAAAAAAAAAAAAAAAAAAGAGAAAATGTCCCTGGGAAAAAACAAATAAAAAATAAAATAAATTGGATCCCATGTTAATCTTTTTGGGACTTCAGAACTAAGACCTCCATTGATTATGCCCAATTGTAACCATCTAACTTCTTTTAGTCCGCTTCTAAGCTTTTTGAAACCCAATACACAACACTGATTTGTATCGAAACATATTCATTATTTAATCAGCTTCTTTATTCAGTTTTTTGCAGCAATCAATTAACAGGAAACCTAAAGCTAAAGAGGTGGCACATTAGGGACCATGTGATTGGATGACATACTGCTATGTTACAAGTGATTTAGGATATTATAGTTTAAATCTCCCACCACTCCCACATGTGTCCTTCAAATTTGGCTCATGCCAACTTAATAAGGTGACTCCAATAAAAATTTGAAATTACATATATAATACTAAATTTTCTCATAAGGCGTAGAAATTTTCCCTTAATTGTATTGACAAAAATAAATTAAATTTCTCATAAAGCTTAAAAAAGAATCTCAGTGAAAAAATTATCAAGTATATAAAAAAATACTTCGTCATATTCAAATTTGAATCAGATCAAATCACTAAAATTGATTTTGATTCAATTATAATAGAATCAAGAGGTTTGAATACAGATTCGAACCATAGGATATGATTCAAATATGTAACCGAATTTTAATTGAGCAAGATTCTTGTCAGGAATGAGTTATTTGACAATGAAGTTGTTTGAGTTATGAAGATAAAGAGTACCTATTGAATATGTGTGTCAAATGGAAGAGAAAAACAAACAAAAGTATGCAACAATAAAAAATAAGAACGGAGAGAACACACTCAACTACTGTGAAAGAAACCAACATTTGTCCCTTAAACAACCATATTGAACGGCTTTTGGTAGTTTCTAAAAGTAATGTCCAATATAGAGTGAAGATAAATAAATGAGAACATCTTTCGTAATGTGCTATGTGAATTCTGGTGGAATGGTATTGTTGCTTATGATGGAGCACACTTGAATTTCCAATCCTTATGCCCAAAATTTGCGTACTGTTCGATATAGAGGTAATTTAATAAGAATGGGATACAAAGACTTTTAACAAAAAAAAAAAAAATGGGATACAAAGACAAAAGTCTTACCTTGTAAACAACTAAATTCTAGATTTATTTCTTCTTGAAATATTGCTAATCTAAAAAAAGAAGATAACAATGAAAAGGGAATCAGGAGCTCATATATACATCAAGCACAAGAAAAGCATTTTGGCCTCCATCAACAATTTTACAATTTCGTCAAAACATAAAGGAATTATGATCAAATTTCAAATTAATATGCAGAAATGCAACAAAGATGCATATTCTGTAAGCTTAAATGCAAGCCATATTGATTATTGATCCAAAAGTAACTTGGTAAAATTGCCGTACTCAATTTGAGAGCCTGACTATCATTATATACAAGAGGAAAATTACAAATATGGAAAAGAGAATAAAATCAAATCAAAATAAAGAGAATCAAATCAAATTAGAATAAAAATAAAATCCCTAAACATTAGCCTATAATGAAGACCCAATAAATCTGTCACAATCATTGAGTCAACTTATAGATATGATTTCCAACACTCCCCCTCAAGTTGGAGCAAATATGTTGACCAACCCCAGCTTGACTATGGAAGACCGGAGAAGAGAAGGCCCAACAGACTTTCTGAACACATCTGCAGTCTGTTATGAAAAGAGAACAAAAAATAGGATTAATGATACCTAATCGAACCTTTTCTTGAATAAAGTGAATGTCTATCTCAATATGTTTCGACCTTTTATGTAAAACAGAATCGTAAGCAAGCATAATGGCTGATTTATTGTTACAAAACAGCCTTAAAGAATCTTTTTCTACAAGACCCAACTCTCCCAAAATTGATTGAAGCCAAAGGAGCACACAAGTACCTTGAGCCATAGCTCGGTATTCAGCTTCAGTAGAGGATCGAGAGACAACAGCTTGCTTCTTACTCTTCCATGATATGAGATTGATGATTACCATAGAAAGAACAGAAGCCAGAGGTAGAATGTCTATCTGTCTTACATCCAGTATAGTCTGCATCAGTAAAGCATGAGAGTCCAGACTGATTTCCTAAGGCATAGAACAGACCAAAAACAGGGCATGACTTAAGATACCTTAAAATATGGTAGACTGCATCTATATGAGCTGAGTGAGGGGCATGCATGAATTGACTAACCACACTAACAGCAAATGTCAAATCGGGCCTTGTGTCAGTTAAGTAGATAAGATGACCTACTAAACGTTGATACACGGATGGATTTGGAAGTAATTCCCTTGACTCAACACAGAGTTTGAGATTGGGGTCCATAGGAATGGAAGCAGGTCGACACCCAAGCATGCCAGTATCTTGAAGAAAATCCAAAACATATTTCCTTTGAGATAAAGAAATTCCACGACAAGATCTAGCAACCTCAATTCTAAGAAAATATCGAAGAGGATCTAATTCCTTCACATCAAAGGACTTTTGAAGATGAAGTTTCGCCTGAGCAATCCCTAAAGCATCATCACCTGTGATAATGATATCATCCACATATACCAATAACATAATGCAGCGACCATTATAGCGACGTCGAATAAAGCAAGTATAGTCTGAGTGGTAGCGCACAAAGCCCATGGATAGAACAACATCGCTGAAACGACTAACCCAAGCTCTAGGAGATTGCTTCAGACCATAAAGAGACTTCCGCAGCCGACAGACTTTCCCAGCATATTCCCCCTCAGCCCGAAATCCAGGGGGTGGATCCATATATATAGTCTCAAGTAAGTCTCCATTAAGAAATGCATTCTTGACATCTAACTGATGCAGAGGCCAAGAATAGGCCACAAACAAGGAGATAAGAAGTCGTACAAACGTCAACTTTGCCACAAGAGCAAAGGTAGCACCAAAGTCTTTGGAATCTGAGTAAAGCCTTTTGCCACCAACCGAGCCTTATACCGATCAATAGAACCATCAGCTAAGTACTTCACATTAAAGACCCATTTGTAGCCAACCGTTTTCTCCCCAGCAGGTAAAGCAAAAAGTTCCCATGTATTATTATGTTGTAAAGCATGCATTTCTGTTGTCATGGCAGACACCCAATTGGGATCCTGGAGGGCCTTTGACACTGATTAAGGGATAGAAATGGTCCTAATCTTGCCCAGGAAGGATTTATATGCACCTAAAAGACCATCATAGGAGACATACTGGGAAATAGGGTGGTTAGTGCTACTAAAAAAACCATACCAATTAGGAGGGTGACGATCATAGGTAGGATAACGTAAGGTATGCTCAGGAATGGTAGAAGCCATAGGAGAAGGAGAGTTACCTGGACCTGGTTCTGAAGATAATTCTGGCACGGGAGGTTGAGTGTGATGGCGATGAGAGTAGACCTGCAAAGGTGGAGGGGAACCCTGCATGGATGGAGAAGGAGATTCCGGGACAGTGTGATTTTCAAAGAGAGGAACAGGACGGGCAATAGGAGAAATCTCCTTCTCCAGACCACAAGAGAGAGAATCCTGTACCACAGAATTAGTACTATAAAAAGAAGCAGTTTCATAAAATGTCATTTCAAGAGAATGATACATATGTTTGGCTACAGGATCATAACAACGATAACCCTTTGACATAGCAGAATACCCCAAGAAAATACACCTAATTGATTTATCATCAAGTTTATGACGAGAAGAACTACGGTTATGAACAAAACAAGTACAACCAAAAATGGTGTGACCGTCGTGTGTGCACCCAAATTTGTGCAAAGAGATGTTGGGCTAAGATGAGTGTGGCCAAGTTTTACATTTATAATTTGCCACTACTACCTTTCACTAAAAATATGGTTAGGGCGAGTAGGGATCGTCCCAAGGGATTGGTGGGTTGTATTAGGTTGTGGAATCGAGATTAGGGTTAGTAGGTCGAGTGATCAAAAAATTGGTTGGTGATTGAATTATACTAAGATGCAATTTAAACTAAAGTAAACAATTGAATGTAATAGAGAGAAAATAAGAGAAAGAGATCTTGGGGTTTAGAGATCACCACTAAACATAGCTTTTCTACACCCTTAATGAATGATTAATGAGGGGGAAAACATGTATTGCAACAATAGTGTGTGTGCGTGGTTGTTTCAACAAGTAAGGATGACTAATTAAGTATATATTGTCTAAGCAACATGGTGGATATCACAATATATCAAACTAAGCCATTAATCCTTTCTTTAAACTCACAATCCAAACATATCACAAGGTTAGAGACATATGCTACTTGTTTTCATAAGTATGAAACATCAAACAATAAGCATGGATTGTCCTCACATTTAACATCTAAACTCCAACTACACTACAATTAAGCTAATGACATGAAATTAAACTAAGGGAGAGGCACAATCCATCAAGAAATGAGTATGAACCATCAAATAAACCACAACAGCATTCTATTAAGCACTATGTCTTGACAACATCTAAATCTATAGCATCAATACACATAGACATGCATCAATAACACAAAATCTATAGACAAACACATGAACATCTATTCTAGCATACATAGACATATGGATAGAATGAAATGATCAATTAGAAGCTTTAAACCACACAAATCATTGAATGAACAAGATCTATGTATATAAATATGTCAAAACATGTATTACAATACTAATCCCCTCAAAAATACATAAATCAAGATGTAGAAAGCATACTTAAGGCTAACTCTAGCCCCAAGAGGATGTCTAGCCACTCATGGATGGTGTCTTCCAACCCTCAAGGGCTAACTCCATGGGAGAGATTGCTCATCTTCTTGGTTGATGGAAGAACTCCAAGCTTGTGTCTCTAACCTCCTCTCTTCTTTTCTTCCTCACTAAGAATATGAAATGGAAGTTGTGTCCAAAGTCTCTCTAGTGTATGTCTCTCTCTCTATCTCAAGAATGGCTCATATTCCTTATATAGGTAGGTTAAATGTCAACCCCAATGACCTGGGCTCGTACACCAATATTCTTCCCAATGATTGGATATGAGACAACTTTTAATGAGCTGGAAATTGAATTTTCTCGTACTTGGGGAAGTTCGATCGATCGAACATTCTCTGAGATTGATCGAACATGGTTGAGATCTATTGAACTTAAGCTGAATCGATCCTCTATGGCGGTGCCTTTTTGGATATAGACAAATTTGAGATATTTTGGGGAATGAGATAAAAGTGGTAGGTAGGGTGGTATAAAAGGATAAAATAGTATCTTTTCGATCGATCAGAAGAAAGTTAGATTAATCGAACTTTGTGAGATCTTTGGATAAGGACAAAATAACTTGGATCCATCCTGAAATGTCTAGATCGATGAACTTTCGATTGATCGAACTTTTCCTGAGATCGATTGAACTTGCTGAATTTCCACCACTTGCTTCCTTTTGCTCCCACTTTGCTTCTTTCTTTGATTCATCTTAAGTTTGCTTCAATTATACTCTTATTTAGCTGAGTTAGCTTATTTTGGGGATAAGTACCTAAAAATGAAAATAATACAAAATCAATCTAAAACGGAAAAATAAGATAGATAATGGTTCTAGAATACCTAAGCTTAAATGGTTTAAATGCGCAATTTTCAGCGTTTATCACACCCCCAAACTTAAATATTGCTAGTCCCTAGGAATGAACTATTAAGTAAAGGAATGAAATGAATAACTAAACAACTATAACTATAAAGCAATGAATGGATAACGCCACTTTCGTAGGGAACATGGTTACACCTAGTGGACGAGTGTATTCTCGTGAGGGTTTCTAGAAATGATACCCACAAACATTAAGCTCATTCTCACAAAAGAGACACCAATATTGTAAACAAGCATTGGGAGAAAACTACCTCAAGTATGCAATTTTTCAACCTTTTCCAAGCAATTTTCTAAAATTTCAACATCAAGCAAACAAGTATGATCCTTCACACATCAAGAAAATGATCATGCAAATCAAAATAACTCTAGAATTCTTTTTGAGTGAACCAGCATCAAATATGTTGCTATCTTAGCCAACTAAATAAATGATCACATCCTTACCCTCAAATTAGCACACAAATCTAGTACCGATTATCAAGACAAAAAGTGGACCTTTTATTAAAGCTTTATTAATCTAGGTGCGATTTTTTTTTTTTTTTTTTTTTTTTTTTTTTTTTTTTTTTCTATCCCTAAGGATCAAAGATGGAAGCATAGTGCAATGTGTTGATCTATTAAGCTTTCTAGCGATTCATAAGGTCGAGCGTTAGGTCAATGACTCCCAAACTGGACGACTTTAGGGCACTAGATGTTCAAACACCCCTAAGGACTTACAAGCTCAAATTGACTAAGCTACAAATCAAGACAAACTCCATCTAATCATTTCCCACTTCTCACCATTTGGGAGAAGTCCTCACTTTTTTATTGCTTTTGCAACTTTTTTTTTTTTTTTTTTTTTTTTATCAAGTTCAATTATTAACCTAGAGTTTGGGCCTTCCACCTTTCGGCGCGAGAAATTCAATGCTTGATGAGGGTAGAATCCCAGCTACTCAATGAAAAGGGTTTAATATCCACCTTTATCAAAATAAAAGCTTTCAATGCACTACTAGCCCAATTGGGATATAACCAATTCAATAATCAACAAAGCATGTACCCTATATATGAATGCTAGTGTGCGCTTGTGTTAGTGTAGAATCCTAGAGTGAATCTCAAAACAATCACAAAATCAGGATGATTTGGACCACAAGTGCAAGCAAGATATCAATCTTTTGAAAAATTTACTCCTAAATAGCATCTACAAGGCATACAAGGAGTATTGGACTCTCAAGTCAAGCAATTTTTAAATTTTAAGCAATATAATCCTCAAAAGATCAAAATCATAGTTAATCGTGGATCTCCAATCTCAATCATGCATTTAAAGCTCAACTTAAATAAAATACAACAAAGTCACCTTACCTCCAAACTTAAACCGCACATTGTCCTCAATGTGCAATGAGAACAATAGAAAAGATGGAAAGAATATACCGTGGTGGCAATGACATGAAGACTGGTAGTAATCCAATTAGAAAGACGTCTCCCCCAAACTTGGAATCAACCACCTACTTGAATAACCACACTAGCAAACTCATATCAAATCTCAAATGTGATAAGAATAATCAAATCATGCATTCTAAAGCAATATAACACAAGATGAAAGAGAGATATGAGATCAAACCCAATGCAAAAGTAGCATGACTACACATAAGGTCACAATGGTGAAATTTTTTATTTTTACTTTATTTATTTATTTATTTTTAGAATAAAATAAAATTCAAAAAAGTATGAACAATGATTGCTAAGTTTAACGTCTCTAGTTAGACGTAATGCTACTTTGAATAAATAAGCTTAACATTCAAAAAGGGAAGAAAAAAGTCAAACCAAAGATGTTCAGATTAATCAAGTTTAGATCGATCTCAAAAACTTTTCGATCGATCGAACATGCATAAACCTGCAGAGATGTTCGAACGATGAGACAAAAAGGTCTTTGGATGCAGGTTGGATGCAGGTTCAAAATTTTTCCAAGTGTTGGGACTACAGATCGATCCAAGACAAATCTGGATCGATCGAAGAATTTACGACTCAGACAGAGAGCTGAAATATGCAGGTTTTCTTCGAACGATTGGACAGAGAGGTGATTGGATGCAAGTATGGATGCAGGCATGATGTTCGATTAATCGAACTTTCATTGAGATCGATCGAACAGGCAAAAACTCTTCCGTTTTGCATTGCAACCTTAGATGTCTTCATAAACAGGGTCTATTAGATGTGCAGCTTCGAAATGTCTTTGGAAGACCTGTCCCTCAATGTAGGGTTTTAATCTCTGCCCATTAACCTTGAAAATGTTCCCCTTTTTCAAAATTTGAATTTCAACCACCCCATGAGGTGTGACAGAGATGACTTCATAAGGACCTTCCCATTTGGTTCTCAACTTCCCAGGAAAGAGTTTCAATCTAGAGTTAAAGAGCCAAACTTTTTGACCAGGTTCAAAAGACTACTTCACAAAGTGCTTATGATGAAAAGCTTTAGTTCTTTCTTTGTAGAGTTTGGCATTATCATAAGGATTTTGTCTCAACTCTTCCAACTCACTCAATTGTAATAACCAGTTCTCTCCTGCTTTATCAAGGTCAAGATTGAGCTTTTTAACTGCCCACAAGGCTTTATGTTCCAACTCAACCAGAAGATGGTAAGACTTTCCATATACAAGTCTATAGGGAGACATGCCAATGAGAGTCTTATATGTCGTACGGTAAGCCCACAAAGCATCATTTAACTTCTGTGACTAATCTTTCTGGGTAGTGTTAACCGTTTTCTCAAGAATATGCTTAATTTCCCGGTTAGAAACTTCTACTTGCCTGTTTGTTTGAGGGTGGTAAGGAGTGGCCACTTTATGAGTAACGGAGTACTTAAGAAATAAATGCCTTAAGAATTGGTTACAAAAATGCTTTCCTCCGTCACTTATCATAGCCCTAGGCATACCAAAACGAGCAAAGATATTGGATTTGATGGATTGAATAACCACGGAATGGTCATTCGTTTTGGTAGCACAAGCTTCCACCCACTTGGAAACATAATCAACGGCAAGGAGAATATATTGAAAACCATAGGACATAGGAAATGGACCCATAAAATCAATGTCCCATATGTCAAAGATTTCTATGACAAGGATATTAGTTAAGGCCATCATATCTCTTCTTGACATTGATCCCATCTTTTGACATCTCTCACACGACTTACAAAAGTTATAAGCATCTCTATGGCTAGTGGGCCAAAAGAGCCCACTTTGAAGAACCTTCAAGGCGTCTTCTTTGCACTAAAATGCCCACCACATGCAAGCGTATGACAAAACACAAGAGCACTCAGAATTTCGCTCTCCGGAATGCATCTCCTCACAATTTGATCCGGACAATAACGATACAAGACAGGGTCTTCCCAATAATAATTCTGGATGTTGGCAAAGAAACGATTCTTTTCGTTCTTTGACCAAGAAGTTGGAAGCTTGCCAATTGCCAAATAATTCACAATGTCGGCAAACCAAGACATTTGTCCACTGGAAATTTGAAAGAGTTGTTCATCCGGAAAAGAATCATGAATTGGTGGGCTAAGGGAAGGCTCTATCAATAACCTTGAAAGATGATCGGCAACCACATTTTCGGTGCCTTTCTTGTCCTTGATTTCAAAATTGAATTCCTGAAGAAGCAAAATTTATCTAATCAATCTAGGTTTAGTTTCTTTCTTTGTCAAAAGATATCTCAAGGCAGCATGATTAGAATAGACAACAACCTTAGACCCTAAGAGATAGGACCAAAATTTATCAAGGGCATATACTACGGCAAGTAACTCTTTCTCGGTAGTGGAGGAGTTCAATTGAGCTCCCGAGAAAGTTTTGCTTGCATAGTATATGGTGTGATACCCCTCGGATCCGAGACACGGGTTGATCAAGTCCAGGCCTAAACTCGAGGGAATATCAAACAATTAATAATTTAGCGAACACAGAATACAAAACGAATTTAAGAAATAAACATTAAGCTGAAAGAAATTAAATATAACTCCTTTAAAAATTGAAAACTAAAAATCTGACAATCCAAAATTCCAAAAGTTTAACAACTCAGGAATCCATCTCTAGTGGACCCCTAATAAAAATCCAAACTAAATTAAAACAACTAAAAGAACATCCTGATCTAAGCTATGGAGAGAAATCCTACATCGTCGGTAGAGTGAGTAGAAACCTCTGCTCAGCACGAACACGTCTAAGTCTCGAACTGTTGTGCACCTGAAAAATAGAAGTGGGTCTGGCCCACGCGCAAGTTCTATACTACTACAATCCAAACAGAGGCCCGATACGCATGTACACTCTAAACAATTCAACAATAGCTAATAGTCCGTAAATATATATATATAGTCACACTAAAGGACTCTTACTGGACTACAAGCCGGTCTCAACTTGAATAGAGGTAACATGCTAAAACGCACACGAAGTGGGCATATGTACTTAGGCCTAAACAGGGTACACCTCCAACCATCGTATCCAGCTATGCATCCCAACGCATATACGCTCCCTAACCATCGATCCTGAAACTCAAGCTCATATCGAGATACCATAATAATAATATATTTAAAATCCATTCAACCATAGTAGTGCCGCTCAACTAGTTGTTGCCATGACACTACAAATCCGTAGATTTAACTTTTAGTTAATCCATTCATTAATCCAGAGTAGGTAGGTTTTGGTATTTTGAATCCAAACCGTCCCTAGTATGCCACCGTCTAGTGTATACTCCAACCATCCAGCAGTTGAGAAAGCATTGACAGTATAAATATCAATATCAACTATTCCATACTAAGCATATTAGAGTATATTAACAAACATGCTTAAATAAAACCACCAGTTAATAAAGCATTGACAGTATAAGTATCAACATCATCTACAACATACTAAGCATATTAGAGTACATTAACAAACATGCTTAAATAAAACAACAACACGGAAGCCATTATTTGTCCCCGTAAAAGTATCTATCCATATCAATATACTCCCAGTATCCATATAATGAACAAGGCCTAAATAGAGTTTATATCACTTCATTCCATGGCCTGCATAACAAATATAAGCAATGCATCATACACTTAAATTACCTGTCCAACAACTGATGTACTAACTGCTAAAAATTTGATTATCAACTAATCTTTAGCAATGTATAGATTTCTAGCATGTTTTTCAATATCATGAATATGCTCATAGAAATTTCCATCATAAACAAGAAGTTACATTATCCAAAACCATACAATCTGCAAGTTACATAAAGTTTCATACTGTATTAACGATTAACACTCCGTGTCTAATTCTACATGAATCCATCCTTTGGGACTTTAATCTTACTTTAGACACCCTCTAAAACATCCATTACAGTATTTCTTCTCCTCAGAAAAACATAGAAATTCAACCCCCATGAAGCTTCCATACAAAAAATTGAAAAAAAAAAAGCAAACAGAACGTAAAAATATTGAAGGAAATAACATGGAGCAGGCTCCAAAATCTTGGAGCCTCCTCCAAGTGCCTTGGAGCCGCCTCCAAGTGCCTTGGAGCCTCCTCCAATCGAAAAGGAGCCGGCTCCCTCCAAGGGGAGCCGGCCCTCTCCCTCTCTGCTTCGTCGTTTCGTCTTCCCTCTTCTTCAGACGCCTTCTGCAACTACTCTGCCCTATGCTATGGTTTCCAGAAGTCTTAATCTCAATCCCAGTAGGTTCCCAGTCCTTGTTTAAGTCTTTAATACAACCCATACATAAGTTTAAGCAGAGAATTAAACAAGCAAAAATCACGTGTTAACAGTTTAAGCAAGCATGCAACCATACTATTTTAATTCAAGTTCTAGCATAAACAAATAACGTTTTGGTAATTCAATCAACCCTAGAATTATTTAGGAATGCAAAGAACACGAAGCCTAAGGGAGAGAGTAAGGATATAACTTGCCTTACACCAACGTTCGTCTATATTTTCCGGCTAATCCTTTGTCAATTCTCAGTCTTCCTTCCCAGTCGTCTCCAAACTTTCTGTGTCTTACTATGGCGTAATATTGTTTTAAAACCCTAGGCATACATCTTCGACGAGTATTTATAGGACACACTAACCCTAGGCTCAATTAAACCCTAAACGAATTACTCGGCCCATAGCACAATCTAGGTTAAACTATGCTGGCTACCTATGTAAACTGTAAACCTAAAGTATGCTACCAATCCTACAATCACGTTAAAATCTATTAAATTTAATTAAATAGATTCATACCATTTAATCAATAATTAAAACAAACACAAGTAAACAACAATAAAGTAATTAATACAACTAAATCAACAATGTAAAACAATTAAATTAAACAGTTACCACTAAATAAGTAAATTTAATTAAATCACAATAATGAAAACAACTAAATAATTAACCACAAGTAAAGCAATAACATTCACAATTAAAAATGCCATGAAAACAATAAATTAAATACAAGGACCATCCTTTTGAAATTAGGGGTATTACATTCTTCCCCCCTAAGAAAAGGAATTCCGTCCTCAGAATTCGCTCTTACCTTCTTCCAAAATATTAGAAAATTGCAAGCGAATAACATCCTTCCGTTCCCAAGTGGACTCAGCCTCATTGTGGTGACTCTTCTGAACCCGAACGAAAGGGATAACCTTATTACAAAGGATTTGATCCCGACAGTCTACAATACGACACGGTGGCTCCAAGTAAGTTGCATCCGGCTACAACTCAATCTCCCCAACATCGATATGCTAATACTGATCCTCATCTCGCAGAAATTTCCGCAACATGGAAACATGAAACACACTATGGACACGATCCAAATTATCCGGAAGTGCCAGCCGATAAGCAACAGCACCAACTCAATCTAAAATCATAAATGGACCGATAAACCGCGGTGATAACTTCCTTTTCTTCCCAAAGCGCTTTACCCCCTTCATAGGCGACACTTTGAATAGAGCCTGATCCCTAACCTGAAACTCCAAAGCACGAGTGCGACAATCAGCATAGCTCTTCTGCCTACTTTGAGCAGTATGCATGTGATCTCGAATAAGAGCAATCTTCTCAGAAGTATCCTTGATGAACTCAGGACCCAAGAATCTGCTCTCACCAACCTCCAACCAATAAACAGGTGATCGATAAGGTCTGCCGTTTAATGCCTCAAATAGTGCCATCCCAATAATCTTCTGGAAGCTATTGTTATAACCAAATTCCACACGTGGTAGGTAATCCTCCTAGTGGCCCTTGAAATCAAGAATACACGACCGAAGCATATCCTCCATGATCTGATTCACCCGCTCAGTCTGTCCACCAGTCTGAGGATGATAAGCAGTACTAAGATGTAACTCTGTACCCAAAGCCTACTGAAAACTCTTCCAAAATCCTGACACAAAGCTCGAATCCCTATCCGATATAATAGACAATGGAATGCCATACAACTTCACAATCTCGGCAATGTAAAGTCTCGCCAACTGCTCTGAAGTGTAGTCAGTACGAATAGGCAAAAAGTGAGCTGATTTCATCAGTCTGTCCACGATAACCAAAATAGAGTTGTGATTCTTGAAAGAGTTTGGCAATCCCTCCACAAAATCTATAGAAATGTTCTCCCATTTCCATTCTGGTATTAGTAGTGGCTGTAGAGCTCCTGGCGGCCTCTGATGATCAATCTTGACCATCTGAAAAGTACTACATCGTGAGACAAAAAGAGCAATGTCCCTCTTCATACCTGTTCACCAAAACTGCCGCTTCATATCCTGATACATCTTATCGCCTCCTGGATGAACAGAAAACTCAGAGTGGTGAGTCTCAGTCATCACATCCTTCCTCAAATCATCAGCAGAAGGTACCAGTAACCTCCCTTGTACCTCAAACCTCCATCAGCCCCAACATAATAGAATGAAACCTCTCTGGAAGCTATCTCTGCAACCTTGTCAATGCACTGCTGATCCATGAGTTGTGCCATCAAAACCTTATGTATGATAGAAGGTGTAACTACCATACAAGCCATGAATACATCCGACAATTCATCCACCTTCTTCAACGCATTCCACTAAGTAGTGAACAGAGTAGACAGACTACCAACAGGTCAGCGACTGAGTGCATCTGCCACCATATTCGCTTTCCCTGGATGGTACTGCATAGAAAAATGATAGTCTTTCACAAACTCCAACCACCTGCGCTATCTCATATTCAGCTCCTGTTGAGTGAACAAGTACTGCAGACTCTTGTGATCACTAAATAACCTGAATGACTCAACCAACAGATAATGCCTCCAAATACGTAAAGCAAAGACCACAGCTGCCAACTCCAAATCATGCGTTGGATAATTAAGCCCATGAGGCTTAAGCTTCTGAGATCCATAAGAAATCGATCGCTCTTCCTGCATCAAAACACATCCAAGACCCTGCAACGAAGCATTCGTGTAGACAAGATACTCTATCCCGCTCTGTGGAGTAGCCAGAACCGGTGCAGAAGTCAACTTCCTTTTTAGCTCATCAAAAGCTTACTGACAGTGCTCATCCCACACGAACTGTACACCCTTCTTGGTCAGATGAGTGAGTGGTCCTGATATCTTGGAGAACCACTGAATGAATCGACGATAATATCCTGCCAAACCAAGAAAACTCCAAATCTCAGTAGGAGAAGTAGGCTGTCCTCAGACGTAGAATAAATCAAGATATCATCAATAAAGAGAATGACAAACTGATCCAAATAAGCTCGAAAGACTCTATTCATTAAATCCATGAACACTGCAGGTGCATTAGTCATCCCAAATGGCATGACACGAAACTCATAAGAACCATATCTCGTGAGAAACGCTGTCTTAGGAACATCCTGCTCCCTAACCCTCAGTTGATGATACCTAGAACGCAGATCAATCTTAGAGAAGTATGTGGCTTCCCGTAACTGATCAAACAAATCATCGATCCTAGATAGAGGGTACTTGTTACGAATAGTAACCTTGTTCAACTCCCTGTAATCTATAGACAGGCGAAGCGAACCATCCTTCTTCTTCACAAATAGAATCGGTGCTCCCCAAGGTGATGTACTCCTACGAATAAAACCCTGGTTGAGTAACTGCTGAATCTGATCCCTCAGCTCTCTCATCTCCACTGGTGTCATCCTATAGGGTGCCCTAGTAATAGGCGCAGTGCTTGGAGCTAAGTCTATCACAAAATTGATCTCGCGACTAGGTGGCAACCCTAGAATCTCCTGAAATGCATCCGGGAAATCCTGTACAATCGGTATGTTATCCAATTATACAGTAGTCCCCTCCTCCATTTCTTCCTCCACATGGAACAAATAGGTGCTACCGACCTCGCTAGAACGTGGCATAGCGACGACACACATGTCCTGACCAGGTATGGTAAACATAATAGACCTATCAAAATAATTAACTTGGGCATGGTAGTGAGACAACCAATTCATCCTAAATATCACATCATAAATGTGCATGTCCAGGACCAATAGGTTGGCTAGAAATCTGACTCTGCCAATATCTAGTGTCACAGGCCCATCACTCTCATGTATAATAGCTATATCTCCCAATGGTGTAGAAATACCCTAAGGTCTAGTGCATACCCTCGTCCTCATCCCAGATAAAACAATAAAATTCCTAGCTACAAATGAGTGTGTAGCACTCATATCAAATAAAGCACGTCCATGAAAACCATGTACAGGAAACTTACCCTCAACAGCCTGAGGTGCCTGCATATCCTATGGCTTAAGGTTGTACACCCTGCCATAATGTAACTGATTCGGTGCCTGTCCCTGAGGCTGCGGCGATGCCGGTAAAGCCAGATGTGTCTGTCCCTGAATCTGTGGAACTTGTGGAGCTGGTAAAGGCACTGGCGCCCTCTACCCCTGCTGCACATGCTGTCCCTGTCCTTGTCTCTATCCCTGTCTAGCTGTAGGACACTGCCTGGAAGTGTGACCATACTCTTCACAAGTGTAACAACTACCCTGGAAAGTACCAAATGGCCTCCTTTGTCGGTTAGCCTGTGGCTGACCCTGTTCTGCCTGTGGTCCCCCATTCTGCTGTCGTTGAATAGGTGCCATATCCCTGAGAGCATCTGAACTACCCTTGTGCTTCTTCCAAGGCTGTTATCCTTGGAACTTGCCCGTGTCATTCTGTCGGTGACCGTTCCCATTCCCTTTCTCAACTGACTGATTAGCAGAGTCCCTGTCACCTCGCTTCTCACCCTTGGCCTGTCTGATGTCCACGGTCAACTGATACTACTGTAGAGCGGCGTCTACCACCTGAGCATAGGTAGTATAGGCTGGAATACTTGTAATAGCTCTCTTGATAGACCATATCAGTCCCTTGACGAAACTGTTGCGCTTCTTCTCCTTGGTATCCACCTCCTCTGGTGCAAAGAGAGACAAACGTGTGAACTGTTGCTCATACTCTGCCACTGTCATGTTTCCTTGTTGTAGATTGAGAAACTCAGTCTTCATGGCTGCCCTGACTACATAAGGAAAGTACTTTTGATCAAAACGTGCACTGAACTAATCGTAAGTTAAAGCCATCCTCTCCTCTGCAGTGGTAACTGACTCCCACCACTGTAGTGCATCCCCAACTAGTTTGAATGTAGCAAGCATCTGCTTCTAAACCTCTGTGCATTGAACCAATCGAAGATGTCGCTCGATATCCTATTTCCACTGGTGAGCTGCTCTCACATCGGTGGAGCCTGTGAACTCAGGTGGACTCCCCTTTGTGAAAGAACTCCTGGCCTTCTCCCAAGTATCAGTCTGAACAACCGGTGCTGGTAGGGGTGCCGACTGTACTTGAGGCTGAATCCGAAGTGCAGCTGTTACCCCAGTTTCTATAGCCCGAGCAATGAGGTCGTTAATATGTGGAGGATACTCTGGATCTCCCCCCTTATCTCGAGTCTGTTGAACTGCCTCCTGATCCTGACCATCACCATCTTGAAGCCCAAGCCTTTGCTGGTCTTCCTCCATTTGCTTACAGCGTAGGAGATATTGTTGCCTACGTGCCGCTCTCCTTTCCTTCGTAGTTCCTTGCATGTTCTGTCTGTTTCTAGCGTTAACCATCTGTTAACACGAAAAGACAGACATCAGTACAATTTCTATACGAACCGTAAGGAATACAATGAATCCTAAATTAAGGTCTAATCAAGAGAAAACGCTACGCGGAAGACTTATACGATAAAATCCTAGAGACACTTGAACCTGGGGTGCTCTAATACCAACTGTGATACTCCTCAGATTTGAGACACGGGTTGATCAGGCCCAGGCCCAAACCCGAGGGAATATCAAACAATTAATAATTTAGCGAACAGAGAATACAAAACGAATTTAGGAAATAAACATTAAGCTGAAAGAAATTTAATATAACTCCTTTAAAAATTGAATACTGAAAATCTGACAATCCAAAACTCTATAAGTTTAACAACTCAGGAATCCATCTCTAGTGAACCCATAATAAAAATCCAAATTGAATTAAAATAACTGAAAGAACATCCTGATCTAAGCTATGGAGAGAAATCCTACATCGTCGGTAGAGTGAGTAGAAACCTCTGCTTAGCACAAACACGTCTAAGTCTGGAACTGTTGTGCACCTGAAAAATAGAAGTGGGTCAGGCCCACGCACAAGTTCTATTCTACTACAATCCAAATAGAGGCCTGATACGCATGTACACTCTAAAGAATTCAACAATAGCTAATAATCCGTAAATATATATATATATATAGTCACATTAAAGGACTCTCACTGGACTACAGGCCGGTCTCAACCTGAATAGAGGTAACATGCTAAAACGCGCATGAAGTGGGCATGTGTACCTAGGCCTAAACAGTGTACACCTCCAACCATCGTATCCAGCTGTGACGGCCCAAGTTTTGTAAACCCGGTGCGTCAGTGATGACTAAAAGATGACCCGATAATGGATCCGAAAGGTGAAACAACGGTCTCTAGAGATATAACGCGTCTCTAAGACACCAATGTGACCCTCAATGAGGTCACATAACCCAAACGAAACAAATGCAGAAGTGTCGTTTCAAAAATGACCAAAAGAACCTAGGGGAAAATGGTTATTTTGCAAAAAGTGGATTTAGGTGCTATCGAGCACACCGCTGGAAAGACAATGACAAATTATTCAAGTTCAAAAAAAAGTTTACTCAATTTGGAGTCCGGACGGGGGAGAAAGGTCAAAAACAAAAATGATGTCGTGGCGGCCAGGACGAGGACAACCCACCACTGCTGCAACAGAAAGTAAAAACGGGCATCTAAACGGACTTTTTTGGAAAAACTCAAAGAAGAAACCCCTCCTAAAATCAAGTTTCCTACCCCAATTGTAGACGGAAACAAAAAAAATGCATTGTAAAATACCCAGAATGCCCCCATGAAAATCAGGTCAAGAGGAAAAAAAATAATCCAAGCTACTGCCCAAGTTTTGGAAATAGGGCTTCGGGAGGTTTTTGAATTGCCTAAATTGAAAAGGCAATCTTAAAATGCACCCACAAGACCTCCAGAAGTTTTGAATCGGTCGTGACAATTTTCAAAAAAAAAGTCGATGAATAGTACCAACTACATTTGTACTAAAAATTTGCAAAACTTGGCAGCAAGGATTTTTCGGAAAAATATTAATTTTTGAGGACCAAGATGATGTTTTCTGGAAAAACACAAAGAAGAACCCCCCTTAAAATTGAGTTTTCTACATGAATCGCGAGGAAAATGAAAAAAACGCATTGTGAAATACTCGAAATGCCCCTAGAACAGAATAGGGTAAAATTCCATAAAAATGCTACTTAGAGTTTTTGTTTCATCAAGGAAGGTATTGTTTGCCAAAGTGAGCATGCAAGTGTATGTAATATGATAAAATAGATGTGCTATAATGGCCTATGGCCTCATTGTAATACATTTACAACATTTGACATGTCAAACCTCCAAGTTAGAAAAATTACATTTCATAGACAAATCATGAACATGCTAACACTTGCATATGAACAAGAATGCTTCTAAAGAAGGTCAACTCAGCAAATCACCCAAGCAATTGCAATCTCCAATCTTGTATCCTGTACCTAAAATATGCCCCAGTATCGTAGGGGTGAGTAACATAAAGCTACTCGTAGGAAATGAGCATGCATCGACCTAAAGTTTTACAAGTTGCATGATTTAATTATTGTGGTTCATTCCACCTAACGTCTATGTCAAGGTGAGACTCAGGGAGCATCCTAGCTACCTAAGATCATTTCTAGTATCAATCACCTCATTCATGCAATTTTAACAATATAGGGTTATGCTTACACAAAGCAACAACATAGGAGCATGCTTACACAAAGCAACAACATAGTGGTTCTTAAGGTTATCAACTTGAAGTCTAAAATGTAACATCAACTAAATATAACAATTTAGCATAATTAGAATATCTAATATCACACATCAAGACATAGATTCTCTAGGTTATCAACTAGCAATCTAAAAGTGTGAAATCAACTAAATATATCAATTTAGTATAGATGTACTTAACAACATCAAATCGCCAATTACCAAAACCACAAGTCACAATTAAATATTAGTTGTCAACTTGGAATTGAATGCGAAATCAAATAGTGGAAGACTTGGACATCACAGCTCAGATTTCCGCCGAGACAAGGCAAATTTGGAGCTACTAACCCCCAGGCAGTCTACCCAACGCGCAAACTTTTGACTTAGAGGACTCTTGTCCCCGTACTAGAGCCAAACCCTAGCCATTATAGCTTAACAATGTCCCAAGCAACTCCAAAATAAATAAGTTAACAACTTATATACGTATTAAACAGTACACGAAACTACCTTCATGCACAAGTAAGTTATAACCACATAACACATGCTCTAAATCCACAACAACTATAGGATGATAATGTCGAATCTTCAGAGCGCGATTCATTACGCACTATAATAACATCACATATCGAATCTTCAATGTGCAATTTGTTACACGCTATAACAATATAATTCAATATTGGAACATAAACTCATAATTCCATTATAAGCCTAAAATCATGCCTTAAACATATTATCAATGTCAATTACATGATTCAATCAACGGTGCAACAAGGTAGAATTTAATTACATCATGATAATTAAATCTCTCAATTCTAAAACAACTCTAAATGGTCCCAAATTAACATATGCTAGTACATAAGTCATAGTTATCACAAATATCAAGCTAAACACTCAATTAGGCCAACGGAACCCTTAATTAGATTTTAATTAATCATTTTAATTAAAATCTCTAGATTTTCATACTTGTCCAAATGCTCTCAAATTAAAGTATGTTAAACAACATACCAAAACCTAATTTAGAAGCATACTACAACTTAATTTCATGCAAGGTACGGCCATGTACTTTAATCTTTCATAAAAGATAAATATTAATTAAAAAGAGCAATTCTTATTTAATTAATCCCAATTTAATACATGTTAGCAAATATATTAAAACTAGAGTTTCTAGCATGCCAAAATTCAAATCAAAGTTATATATCATCATGAATTTTAAATCTTATACAAACAAATAAAAATTAATAACTTTCAAGATTTGATACAAGGCATATATATAAGTTGTATAATCATGCTAAACACTCAATACAACACACACACAAGCCTAAAACATTCCCTACCTCAATTTGAGATGAAAATCTCAAAAGCCATCAAAATGGAACGGCTCTGAATCCGACGAAATTACTAGGTTTTGTCGGGGACAACGCCGTGAACATAACCCCCATGAAAGCCCCATCAAAATCATAACTTGACCTCAAAACCAAACTCAAGAAATGGTCAAAACTGAATTCTAATAAGGGGGAAAGGTAGAGTACGGCGAGGGGAACAATACGTTAAGGCCGAAGACTTTCCATCAAGGAAAAGTGAACCAAAAGAGGAGAGAGAAGATGGCAGCACCCCTTGGGCTGCCATAGGAGCTCCAGGTTGTGCATGAAGATCGGAGAAGATGAAAAATGAAATATCTCACCCCCCTTTTATAGAAATCTCAAAAAGTGCCCCGAACGGGCCTCGCCGGGTCCGAAAAAGTAAAATTTGAGCAGACGCACTCAAATGGCAAAACTTTGTGAACAAGAAAGATTCAAAATGACAAAATATGAACAACGGAAGAAACAGTGTAAAAAACCGAGTCCCGATCAGAAAGTTATACCCAAAACAAGTTTGGCACAAATTGGGGACTGAAACCCTGAAACTGGAAAACATCGACCAGGAGGAAACTCCAAGAGTACACAACTCAACGAAATGTGAAAATGAATCCCGTACAAGGATCCAGGCTCAAAACAAGACATTTTGTAATAACTTTCATTAATTGCACAATGGCCCCTCCAAAAAGTGAAAATTGCACTTGTTGCCCAGAATGAAAATATCTTCGAAAAATATTTTCTTAAAAATCCCTAAAATAAAATATCTTCAAAAGATATTTACAAAAAACACCCCAAGAAAAGAAAATAATTTCAAGAAACTTTACATCCATGCCTCTATGGACATCGGGAGCAACCAGAGTACTTTCTTGCAAAAGTAAAGATACGTATTTCATGGAAACCACTCAAGATAGAGATACATGAAGTCAAAAACCAACTCCGAACACAAGAAGTGTGGTTATGCCAACAAAGTGTCAAACGGGAAAAAGACAAAATAGAGAAAAGGACGAAATAGGGAAAAAGACGAAAAGTGAGTAGTGTTGAAAAATGAAAAATGTGAAAACGACTCGGTCCTCAAAGAAAGTTGTCAATCCATAGAAAAGAGTCTCAGAAATCACTCCAGAGCACTCGAGACGACACTAAGCGAAGAGGAACTAAACTCAGAAAGGAAAGACAACGGAAAAAAATATCCGTGAAAATCTGGGTCATTACACCAGCTATGCATCCCAACGCATATACGCTCCCTAACCATCGATCCTGAGACTCAAGCTCATATCGAGGTACCATAATAACAATATATTTAAAATCCATTCAAAATCCATAGTAGTGCCGCTCAACTAGTTGTTGCCATGACACTACAAATCCGTAGGATTTAACTTTTAGTTAATCCATTCATTAATCCAGAGTAGGTAGGTTTTGGTATTTTGAATCCAAACCATCCCTAGTATGCCCTGTCCGGTGTATACTCCAACCATCCAACAATTGATAAAGCATTGACAGTATAAATATCAATATCAACTATTCCATACTAAGCATATTAAAGTATATTAACAAACATGCTTAAATAAAACCACCAGTTGATAAAGCATTGACAGTATAAGTATCAACATCATCTACTCCATACTAAGCATATTAGAGTACATTAACAAACATGCTTAAATAAAACCACAACACGGAAGCTATTATTTGTCCCCGCAAATAGTATCTATCCACATCAATATACTCCCAGTATCCATATAATGAACATGGCCTAAATAGAGTTTATATCACTTAATTCCATGGCCTGCATAACAAATATAAGCAATGCATCATACATTTAAATTACCTGTCTAACAACTAATGCACCGACTGCTAAAAATTTGATTATCAACTAATCTTTAGCAACATATAGATTTCTAGCATGTTTTTCCGTATCATGAATATGCTCACAGAAATTTCCATCATAAACAAGAAGTTACATTACCCAAAACCATACAATCTGCAAGTTACATAAAGTAAAATCATACTGTTTTAACGATTAATACTCAGTGTCTCATTCTACATGAATCTATCCTTTGGGACTTTAATCTTAATTTGGACACCCTCTAAAACATCTATTACAGTATTTATTCTCCTCAGAAAAACATAGAAATTCAACCCCCATGAAGCTTCCATACTGAAAATTGAAAAAAAAACAAATAAAACGTAAAAATATTGAAGGAAACAACATGGAGCAGGATCCAAAATCTTGGAGCTGCCTCCAATCGAAAAGGAGCCGGCTCCCTCCAAGGGAGAGCCGGCCCTCTCCCTCTCTGCTTCGTCGTTT
Organism: Cornus florida; assembly: GCF_030987335.1. Classification (NCBI taxonomy): domain Eukaryota; kingdom Viridiplantae; phylum Streptophyta; class Magnoliopsida; order Cornales; family Cornaceae; genus Cornus; species Cornus florida. The sequence continues at coordinate 79,307,442 of NW_026775572.1, forward strand.
CGTCTTCCCACTTCTTCAGATGCCTTCTGCAACTACTCTGCCTTATGCTATGGTTTCCAGAAGTCTTAATCTCAATCCCAGTAGGTTCCCAGTCCATGTTTAAGTCTTTAATACAACCCATACATAAGTTTAAGCAGAGAATTAAACAAGCAAAAATCACGTGTTAACAGTTTAAGCAAGCATGCAACCATACTGTTTTAATTCAAGTTCTAGCATAAATAGATGGTAATTCAATCAACCCTAGAATTACTTAGGAATGCAAAGAACACAAAGCCTAAGGGAGAGAGTAAGGATATAACTTGCCTTACACCAACGTTCGTCTATATTTTCCGGCGAATCCTTTGTTAATTCTCAGTTTTCCTTCCCAGTCGTCTCCAAACTTTCTGTGTCTTACTATGGCGTAATATTGTTCTAAAACCCTAGGCATACATCTTAGACCAGTATTTATAGGACACACTAACCCTAGGATCAATTAAACCCTAAACGAATTACTCGGCCCATAGCACAATCTAGGTTAAACTATGCCGGTTACCTATGTAAACTGTAAACCTAAAGTATGCTACCAATCCTACAATCGCGTTAAAACCTATTAAATTTAATTAAATAGATTCATACCATTTAATCAATAATTAAAACAAACACAAGTAAACAACAATAATGTAATTAATACAACTAAATCAAAAATGTAAAACAATTAAATTAACAGTTACCACTAAATAAGTAAATTCAATTAAATCACAATAATGAAAACAACTAAATAATTAACCACAATTAAAGCAATAACATTCACAATTAAAAATGCCATGAAAACAATAAATTAAATACCAGGACCATCCTTTTGAAATTAGGGGTATTACATTCTTCCCCCCTAACAAAAGGAATTCCGTCCTCGGAATTCGCTCTTACCTTCTTCCAAAATATTAGGAAACTGCGAGCGAATAAGATCCTCCTGTTCCCAAGTGGACTCAGCCTCATTGTGGTGACTCCTCTGAACCCGAACGAAAGGGATAACCTTGTTACGAAGGATTTGATCCTAACAGTCGACAATACGACACGGTGGCTCCAAGTAAGTTGCACCCGGCTACAACTCAATCTCCCCAACATCGATATGCTAATACCGATCCTCATCTCGCAGAAAGTTCCGCAACATGGAAACATGAAACACATTATGGACGCGATCTAAATTATCCAGAAGTGCCAGCCGATAAGCAACAGCTCCAACTCAATCCAAAATCATAAATGGACCAAAAAACCGCGGTGACAACTTCCCTTTCTTCCCAAAGCGCATTACCCCTTTCATAGGCGACACTTTGAATAGAGCCTGATCCCCAACCTGAAACTCCAAAGCACGAGTGCAACAATCAGCATAATTCTTCTACCTACTTTGAGCAGTACGCATGTGATCTCGAATAAGAGCAATCTTCTCAGAAGTATCCTTGATGAACTCAGGACCCAAGAATCTGCTCTCACCAACTTCCAACTAACAAACAGGTGATCGACAAGGTCGGCTGTTTAACGCCTCAAATGGTGCCATCCCAATAGTCTTCTGGAAGCTATTATTATAAGCAAATTCCACAAGCGGTAGGTAATCCTCCCAGTGGCCCTTGAAGTCAAGAACACACGACCGAAGCATATCCTCCATGATCTGATTCACCCACTCAGTCTGTCCATTAGTCTGAGGATGATAAGCAGTGCTAAGATGCAACTCTGTACCCAATGCCTGCTGAAAACTCTTCTAGAATCCTGACACAAAGCTCGAATCCCTGTCCGATATAATAGACAATGGAATGCCGTGCAACTTCACAATCTCAGCAATGTAAAGTCTCACCAACTGCTCCGAAGTGTAGTTAGTACGGATAGGCAAAAAGTGAGCTGATTTCGTCAGTCTGTCCATGATAACCCAAATAGAGTTGTGATCCTTGAAAGAGTTTGGAAATCCCTCCACAAAATCTATAAAAATGCTTTCCCATTTCCACTCCGGTATTAGTAATGGCTGTAGAGCTCCTGACGGTATCTGATGATCAATCTTGACCATCTGACAAGTACTACATCGTGAGACGAAAAGAGAAATGTCCCTCTTCATACCTATCCACCAAAACTGCCGCTTCATATCCTGATACATCTTATCGCCTCCTGGATGAACAGAGAACTCATAGTGGTGAGTCTCAGTCATCACATCCTTCCTCAAATCATCAGGAGACGGTACCACTAACCGTCCATTGTACCTCAAACCTCCATCAGCCCCAACATAGTAGAATGGAACCTCTCCGGAAGCTATCTCTGCAACCTTGTCAATGCACTGCTGATCCGTGAGTTATGCCATCAAAACCTTATGAATGATAGAAGGTGTAACTACCATATAAGCCATGAATGTATCCGACAATTCATCCACCTTCTTCAACACATTCCACTCAGTAGTGAACAAAGTAAACAAACTACCAACAGGTCGGCGACTGAGTGCATCTGCCACCACATTCACTTTCCCTGGATGGTACTGTATAGAAAAATGATAGTCTTTCACAAACTCCAACCACCTGCGCTGTCTCATATTCAGCTCCCGCCAAGTGAACAAGTACTACAGACTCTTGTGATCATTAAATAACCTGAAAGACTCACCCAACAGATAATGTCTCCAAATACGTAAAGCAAAGACCACAGCTGCCAACTCCAAATCATGCGTTGGATAATTAAGCCCATGAGGCTTCAGCTTTCGAGATCCATAAGAAATCGGTCGCTCTTCCTGCATCAAAACACATCCAAGACCCTACAATGAAGCATCCGTGTAGACAAGATACTCTATCCCGCTCTGTGGAGTAGCTAGAACCGGTGTAGAAGTCAATTTCCTTTTCAGCTCATCAAAAGCTCGCTGACAGTGCTCATCCCACACGAACTGTACACCTTTCTTGGTCAGATGAGTGAGTGGTCCTGCTATCTTGGAGAACCCCTGGATGAACTGACAATAATATCCTACCAAACCAAGAAAACTCTGAATCTCAGTAGGTGAAGTAGGCTGTCGCCACTCTACCATAGCTGAAACCTTGGCTGGATCAACTGCTATCCCCCTTTCTGACACCACGTGACCCAGAAACTTCACTTCCCGCTGCTAAAATTCACACTTCTCGAACTTGGCATATAACTGGTGCTCACGAAGCGTCTACAAGACTTTACGAAGATGTCTAGCATGGTCATCCTCAGACCTAGAATATATTAAGATATCATCAATAAAGATAATGACAAACTAATCCAAATAAGCCCGAAAGACTCTGTTCATTAAATCCATGAACACTGTAGGTGCATTAGTCATCCCAAACGGCATGACACGAAACTCATAAGAACCATATCTCATGAGAAATGTTGTCCTAGGAACATCCTGCTCCCTAACCCTCAGTTAATGATACCCAGAACGCAGATCAATCTTAGAGAAGTATGTGGCTCCCCATAACTGATCAAATAAATCATCGATCCTGGATAGAGGGTACTTGTTACGAAAAGTAACCTTGTTCAATTCCCTATAGTCTATACACAGGCGAAGCAAACCATCCTTCTTCTTCACAAATAGAATCGGCGCTCCCCAAGGTGATATACTCCTATGAATAAAACCCTGGTTGGGTAACTGCTGAATCTGATCCCTCAGCTCTCTCATCTCCATTGGTGCCATCCTATAGGGTGCCCTAGTAATTGGCGCAGTGCTTGGATCTAAGTCTATCACAAAATCGATCTCGCGACTAGGTGGCAACCCTGGAATCTCCTGAAATACATCCAGGAAATCCTGTACAATCGGTATGTTATCCAATGATACAGTAGTCCCCTCCTCCGTTTCCTCCTCCACATGGAACAAATAGGTGCTACCGACCCCACTAGAACATGGCATAGCGACGACATACATGTCCTGACCAGGTATGGTAAACACAATTGACCTATCAAAACAATTAACTTGGGCATGATAGTGAGACAACCAATCCATCGCAAGTATCACATCATAAACGTGCATGTCCAGGACCAACAGGTTGGCTAGAAATCTGAGTCTGCCAATATCTAGTGTCACAGGCCCATCACTCTCATGTATAATAGCTATATCGCCCAATGGTGTAGAAATACCCCGAGGTCTAGTGCATTCCCTCGTCCTCATCTCAGATAAAACAACAAAAGTTCTAGCTACAAATGAGTGTGTAGCACCCGTATCAAATAAAACACATCCATAAAAACCATGTATAGGAAACTTACCCTCAACAGCCTGTGGTGCCAGCAAATCCTGTGGCTTAAGGTTGTACACCCTGCAATAATGTAGCTTGACGACGGCCGTTCCAATACGCCAAACTGAATGTAGTGAATGTGTGGTTCAAGAAAAGCCTTTTATGTCAAATTTAAATTTATAAAAACCACTACCAACACCACTACTAACGTAGCAAGAGTGAGTAGGGATCGTCCCAAGGGATTATACGTGTTGTAATTTCAACTTCGACTCTAGCGTACCAAATGATTGCAAAAGAGAATTGGGTTGGTTGATTAAGCTAAATTGAATTCAACTAAATAAAATAATATGAAGTAAACAAGAGAGAGAGAGGTCTTGGGGTGTAAAGATCACCACCAAGCAATACTTTTCTATACTACTAACAAGTGATCAATTGAGGGTAATGGATGTGTTGCAACAATGTTGTGTGTGTAAAAGACATTCAATTGGTAAGGGTGACTCAACAAGTGCAAATTGTCTCAATCAACATGTGTGAGGCCACAATACATCTATTGGTAGAGGAATATATTGTCTAAACATCATGTGAAGATAACAAAATAACAATTCAAGTCATTGAACCTTTCATTAAGCTCATAGTCCAAGTAATCCATAAGGATGATTTAGTTAAACATGCATTATCTAAACATCATGTGAGAGGTACAAAATATCTATTGGGAGAGGAATAAATTGTCTAAACACATGTGAAAGATACAACATATCATAACTAGTCATTAATCCTTCATTAAGCTCAACATCCACATACAACACAATATTAGAGGAATATGCCATTTGGACTCACAAGCATGGAACATCAAACATCAAGAGTAGATTATCCTCCCATCTAACATTACACTACCACTACACTAAATCTACACTACTAGCATGAAAATAAAGCTATCTAGACTAGGGGAGAGGCACAAACCATCAAGAATAGGCATAAACCATCAAATGAACCAAAATAACATTCATTAAGCATATCATCTTGATAATCTCTAGATCTATAGCATCAATACACATAGACATGCATCAAAAACACTAAATCTAGGGATAAGCACATGAATATCCTACTCTAGCATACATAGACATATGGATAGAATAGAATAGTCAATTGGAAGCATTAAACCATACAAACTATGAAATAATCAAGATTTATATATACATGAATATCAAGATGTATCATACAACACTAATCCCTCAATAATACACAAGATTAGAGTATAGAAAGCATGCTTGGGGCTAACTCTAGCCCCAAGAGGATGTCTAGCCACTCATGGTAGTGATGATCCAACCCTCAAGGGCTAACTCCATGGCTGCTCCTTGTTGGTGAAGATCTCCTCCAATGGTGCTCTAGCTTCCCTCCCTCCTTCTCTCCAAGAATAGCCTCCAAGATGATTTTCAATGTGTGACAAGAGACTCTAGAGCCCTCTCTAAAAAGTGTATCATATTCCTTATATAGGTAAGTCAAATACACCCTATGATGAGCTGTGGTCGTGCAAGGCATATTCTCCAATGATTGGATGAAGGACGGAATAAATGAGCTGGACTTTAACTTTTTCTCGCTGGAGGAAGTTCGATCGATCGAACCTTAACTTGGATCGATCGAAGATGGGTTCGCTCGATCGAACTGCATCTTGGATCGATCGAAGTGGTCTGACTCCTCCGGATAAGGACAAGGCTGAGATATTTCGAAGATATTTATGGGGAAAAGGACAAAAGTGGTTGGTAGGCGTACAGTTGTGGATAAGATCAATCATTTGAATAGGACAAAATAGGGTTCGATCGATTGAAGGTGATGTTCGATCGATCGAACTTGGAATTTCAGCAAAGGCTAAGGTTGGATCTATCGAGAAGTACTGTGATCGATCATAGATGTTCGATCGATCGAACTCTAAGTTGGATCGATCGAACTTTTCAGCTACACAACTTAATTCCTTTTTGCTCCTTTCTTTCTCCACTTTGCTCCCTCATTTGGTTTATCTCAGGATTGCTTCAATTAAGCTCTTATTTGGCTGAGTTAGCTCAATTTTGGGATTAGTGCCTGAAAATATAAATAACACGTAATAAGTCTAAAACGGCAAAGTAAGATAGATAAAGGTACTAGAATGCTTAAGCTTAACGGGTTTAAATGCGCACTTTTCGGTGCTCATCACAGCTGCTGCGGTGCCTGTCCCTGAGGCTATGGCGGTGCCGGTAAAGCTAGATGTGTCTGTCCCTTAATCCGTGGAACCTGTGGAGCTGGTAAAGGCACCGACGCCTTCTGCCCCTGCTGCACATGCTGTCCCTGTCCCTGTCTCTGTCCCTGTATGGCTGTAGGACACTGCCTGGAAGTGTAACCATACTCTCCACAAGTGTAACAACTACCCTGAAAAGTACCAAATGACCTCCTCTGTCGGTTAGCCTGTGGCTGACCCTGTCCTGCCTGTGGTTCCCCATTCTGCTGTCACTGAACAGGTGCCACATCCCTGGGAGCATCTGAACCACCCTTGTCCTTCTTCTAAGGCTTTGGTCCCTGGAACTTGCCCTTGTCATTCTGTCGGTGACCGTTCCCATTCCCTTTCTCAGCTAATTGATTAGTAGAGTCCCTGTCACCTCGCTTCTCACCCTTAGCCTGTCTGATGTCCATGGTCAACTGATACTTCTGTAGAGCGGTATCTACTACCTGAGCATAGGTGGTATAGGCTAGACTACCTATAATAGCTCTCTTGATAGACCACATCAGTCCCTTGATGAAACTGTTGCGCTTCTTCTCTCTGGTATCTACCTCCTCCGGTGCAAATAGAGACAAGCGTGTGAACTATTGCTCATACTCTACCACTGTCATGTTTCCTTGTTGCAGATTGAGAAACTCAGTCTTTACGGCTGCCCTGACTACATAAGGAAAGTACTTTTCATCAAAGCGTGCACTGAACTGAGCGTAAGTCAAAGCCATCCTCTCCTCTGCAGTGGTAACTGACTCCCACCACTGTAGTGCATCCCCAACTAGTTTGAATATAGGAAGCATCGGCTTCTGAACCTCTGTGCACTGAACCAAGCGAAGATGTTGCTAGATATCCTATTTCCACTGGTGAGCTGCTCCTACATCTGTGGAGCTTGTGAACTCTGGTGGACTGCCCTTTATGAAAGAACTCCTGGCCTTCTCCCAAGTATCAGTCTGAACAACCGGTGCTGGTAGCGGTGCCGACTGTACTTGAGGATGATTCCGAAGTGCAGCTGTTACCCCAGCTTCTATAGCCCGAGCAATGAGGTCGTTGATATGAGGAGGATACTCTGGATCTCCCCCCTCATCCCGAGTCTGTTGAACTGCCTCCTGATCCTGACCATCACCATCTTGAAACCCAAGCCTTTGCTGCTTTTCCTCCATTTGCTGACGCCGTAGGAGATATTGTTGCCTACGTGCCGCTCTCCTTTCCTTCCTAGTTCCTTGCATGTTCTTTCCGTTTCTAGCGTTAACCATCTGTTAACTTGAAAAGACAAACATCAATACCATTTCTATACGAATCGTAAGGAATACAATGAATCCTAACTTAAGCTCTAATTAAGAGAAAACGCTACGCGGAAGACTTATACGATAGAATCCTAGAGACACTTGAACCTGGAGTGCTCTGATACCAACTGTGATACCCCTCGGATCTGAGACATGGGTTGATCAGGCCCAGGTTCAAACCCGAGGGAATATCAAACAATTAATAATTTAGCGAACACAGAATACAAAACGAATTTAGGAAATAAACATTAAGCTGAAAGAAATTAAATATAACTCCTTTAAAAATTAAATACTGAAAATCTGACAATCCAAAACTCCATAAGTTTAACAACTCGGGAATCCATCTCTAGTGGACCCATAATAAAAATCCAAACTGAATTAAAACAACTGAAAGAACATCCTGATCTAAGCTATGGAGAGAAATCCTACATCGTCGGTAGAGTCAGTAGAAACCTCTGCTCAGCACAAACACGTCTAAGTCTGGAACTGTTGTGCACCTGAAAAATAGAAGTGGGTCAGGCCCACGCACAAGTTCTATTCTACTACAATCCAAACAGAGGCCCGATACGCATGTACACTCTAAACAATTCAAAAATAGCTAATAATCCATAAATATATATATATAGTCACACTAAAGGACTCTCACTGGACTACAGGCCGATTTCAACCTGAATAGAGGTAATATGCTAAAACGTGCACGAAGTAGGCATGTGTACCTAGGCCTAAACAGGGTACACCTCCAACCATCGTATCCAGCAATACATCCCAACGCATATACGCTCCCTAACCATCGATCCTGAGACTCAAGCTCATATCAAGGTACCATAATAATAATATATTTAAAATCCATTCAAAAATCCATAGTAGTGCCGTTCAACTAGTTGTTGTCATGACACTACTAATCCGTAGCATTGAACTTTTAGTTAATCCATTCATTAATCCAGAGTAGCTAGGTTTTGGTATTTTGAATCCAAACCGTCCCTAGTATGCCACCGTCCAGTGTATACTCCAACCATCCAGCAGTTGATAAAGCATTGACAGTATAAATATCAATATCAACTATTCCATACTAAGCATATTAGAGTATATTAACAAACATGCTTAAATAAAACCACCAGTTGATAAAGCATTGACAGTATAAGTATCAACATCATCTACTCCATACTAAGCGTATTAGAGTACATTAACAAACATACTTAAATAAAACCACAACACAGAAGCCATTATTTGTCCCCGCAAACAGTATCTATCCATATCAATATACTCCCAGTATCCATATAATGAACAAGGCCTAAATAGAGTTTATATCACTTAATTCCATGGCCTGCATAACAAATATAAGCAATGAATCATACACTTAAATTACCTGTCCAACAATTGATGCACTAACTGCTAAAAATTTGATTATCAACTAATCTTTAGCAACGTATAGATATCTAGCATGTTTTTCCATATCATGAATATGCTCACAGAAATTTCCATCATAAACAAGGAGTTACATTATCCAAAACCATACAATCTACAAGTTACATAAAGTTTCATACTGTATTAACGATTAACACTCCGTGTCTAATTCTACATGAATCCACCCTTTGGGACTTTAATCTTACTTTGGACACCCTTTAAAACATCCATTACAGTATTTATTCTCCTCAGAAAAACATAAAAATTCAACCCCCATGAAGCTTCCATACTGAAAATTGAAAAAAAAGCAAACCAAACGTAAAAATATTGAAGGAAACAACATGGAGCAGGGTCCAAAATCTTAGAGCCGCCTCCAAGTGCCTTGGAGCCACCTCCAAAGGCCTTGGACCCGCCTCCAATCGAAAAGGAGCCGGCTCCCTCAAAGGGAGAGCCGGCCCTTTCCCTCTCTGCTTCGTCGTTTCGTCTTCCCTCTTCTTCAGACGCCTTCTGCAACTACTCTGCCCTATGCTATGGTTTCAAGAAGTCTTAATCTCAATCCTAGTAGGTTCCCAGTCTATGTTTAAGTCTTTAATATAACCCATACATAAGTTTAAGCAGAGAATTAAACAAGCAAAAATCACGTGTTAACAGTTTAAGCAAGCATGAGACCATACTGTTTTAATTCAAGTTCTAGCATAAACAGATAACGTTTTGGTAATTCAATCAACCCTAGAATTATTTAGGAATGCAAAGAACACAAAGCCTGAGGGAGAGAGTAAGCATATAACTTGCCTTACACCAACGTTCGTCTATATTTTCCGGCGAATCCTTTGTTAGTTCTCAGTTTTCCTTCCCTGCCGTCTCTAAACTTTCTGTGTCTTACTATGGCGTAATATTGTTCTAAAACCCTAGGCATACATCTTAGACCAGTATTTATAGGACACACTAACCCTAGGCTCAATTAAACCCTAAACGAATTACTCAGCCCATAGCACAATCTAGGTTAAACTATGCCGGCTACCTATGTAAGCTGTAAACCTAAAGTATGCTACCAATCCTACAATCACGTTAAAACCTATTAAATTTAATTAAATAAATTCATACCATTTAATCAATAATTAAAACAAACACAAGTAAACAACAATAAAGTAATTAATACAACTAAATCAAAAATGTAAAACAATTAAATTAAACAGTTACCACTAAATAAGTAAATTCAATTAAATCACAAAAATGAAAACAACTAAATAATTAACCGCAATTAAAGCAATAGCATTCACAATTAAAAATGCCACGAAAATAATAAATTAAATACCAGGACCATCCTTTTGAAATTAGGGGTATTACATATGGCACATGGAAGCTTTCCTACTCTTTGTCCCAAGACTGCTCCCATGGCATAATCTGAAGCATCACACATTATTTCAAATGGTAATGACCAATTGGGAGGCCACATAATAGGAGCGGATGATAACATGTCACGCAATTTATGAAAAGCGTCAAGGCATGCTTGAGCAAAGACAAAAGGACTTTCCTTGGTGAGAAGATTGCATAAGGGTCTAGTAATTTTGCTAAAATCTTTGGTGAAATGGCGATAAAAGCTGGCATGACCTAGAAAGGAGCGAACTTCTCTCACTGTAAAAGTTGGTGCTAATTCAAAAAGAGCTCAACTTTCGCTTTATCCACCTCAATTCCCCTTTTTGAGATGACGTGACCCAAAACAATACCTTCTTGAACCATGAAATGGTGCTTTTCCCAACTAAGAACAAGGTTTGTTTCATGATATCTTTTAAGTACTAAATTTAGATTCTTGAGGCATGCATCAAATGAAGACCCAAAAACAGAAAAATTATTTATAAAGACCTCTAGATACTCTTCCACCATGTCCGAGAAAATTGACATCATACACCTTTGAAATGTGGCAGGGCCATTGCACAAACCAAATGGCATCCGTCTATAAGCAAATATGTCGAAAGGACAAGTAAAGGTGGTTTTCTCTTGGTCTAAGGGGTCAAGGGTTACTTGATTGTAACCCGAATAGCCATCAAGAAAGCAATAGAATTGTTGGCCGGCCAATCTTTCTAGGATTTGATCAATAAATGGCAAAGGGAAGTGATCTTTCCTAATGGCAGCATTCAATTTTCGGTAATCAATGCATACTTGCCATGAATTTAGTGGTACGCTTAGAAATTGCCTCACCTTTCGCATTTTCAACCACCGTAATTCCCGATTTCTTGGGAACTACTTGAGTTGGACTCACCCATTTGCTATCAGAGATTGGATAAATGATACCGGCATCTAAGAGCTTAACTACCTCTTTCTTAACCACTTCTTTCATGTTTGGATTTAATCTCCTTTGGGCATCTCTAAAAGGTTTTGCATCTTCTTCCATAAGAATGCGATGCATACAAATGAAAGGGTTAATTCCTTTTAGATCCGCCACACTCCACCCAATGGCTTCCTTATTGTCTTTAAGCACATTTAAAAGAGAATTCGCTTGATCTTTTCAAGATTTGAACATATGATGACCGGAAGAGTCTCTTTCGGACCTAAAAAGGCATACTTAAGATCGGGAGGGAAAGTTTTGAGCTCAAAAGTGGGTGGAGAGACTAGAGATGGAACTGGTGGAGTGCTAGAGAGTGGAGGAAGAGGTTCTTTTGGATCTTTCCAAGGTGAAAAATCTAAACTTGCAACGGATTCCATTAAATTATTAACTTCATTCATTAACCCTTCACTATCAAACCCACAATTACCATACATTTCAAGTAGACAAGATGCAAAGGGGTCCTCCAAAAGAAGAGATGAAAGATCATATCCGGTTGGTTATTTCATGACCATGGTGGGAATAGACTCTTCAACAACCTCATCCAAGACATCTATGAGACAACACTCATCTTCATCTATGGGATGTCAACTTGCATTGAAAACATTAAGCTTAACCATCATATTACCAAAAGAAATGTCCATGACACCGGATCTATAATTAATGGTAGCATTTGCGGTAGCAAGAAATGGCCTTCCTAAGATGATGGGGATGTGATTGGTGGGATTTGTAACTAGTTCGGTATCAAGAACTACGAAATCAACTGGGAAGTAAAACTTGTCAACCTTGATGAGTATATCCTCAATCATGCCCCTAGGTGTTTTAAGGGATCTATTAGCCAATTGAAGCACCACTGAGGTTGGCTTCAATTCATTCAAACCTAGTTAGACATACACGGAGTAAGGAATCAAATTAACACTTGCCCCTGAGTCAAGAGGAGCTCTACAAACTTCATGGGTTCCAATTACATATGAGATGGTCGGAGCACCAGGATCTTTGAACTTAGGTGGAGTTTTATGTTGAATGATGGAGCTCACTTGCTACGTTAGGAACACTTTTTTAGGGCCTTATCCCTTGCTCTTCCTCTTTTGTGTACAAAGGTCTTCTAAAATTTTTGCATAAGGTGGAATTTGCCTAATTGCATCCAAGAGAGGAAGATTTATGTTAACTTGTTTGAAGACTTCCATCATGTCATGGATTTTTCCCTCTTGCCTCCCAAAAGGTGAAGTTTCTTTCAAAGCAAAAGGAAATAGAGCTTTTGGCTCATAAGACCTTGCAACTTGAGGGGATGATAAAGAAGGTTGAGAATTCCCTCTAGGGCTATGCTCATCCAAGGAAGTAGGAATGGGATTGGAAATGGGACGGGTGTTAACTTTTGGTTGCACCGGTTCACTATCTTCACTTGGTTGTTCAACCCTATTGTAAACTTGTCTACCACTTCTCAAAGTAGTAATTACTTGCACTTGCTCTTGGGAAAGACACCCCGATGTGAAGTTTGCTTCCACAAAATGTTGAGCTTTTGGGTTCCTTTCGGGTTGGCTCGGCAATTTACCAATTTCTCTCGCATTCAATGCATTAGCTATCATCTCAATTTGAGACTCAAGCTTTGATATCAATTGAGAATGAGAATGCAACAAATTGGTGTTCATTTCCAAACTACCCAAAACTACTAAGACCTTATCTTCAAATGTGGGGTTGCTAGTAAGTGCATGAGGGTGATTAGAGCTACTTTGAGAATTATAAGCTTGAGGATGAGAGAAATGGTTCATTCTTTGATGAAAAGAAGAAGGTGAGATGAATCCTTTTGAGCCTCTATTTCTTTGATGAGGAGGAACATACCGGTTTTGAAAATTTTTGGCTTGAATAGGATTTGAATGTTCACTCCACACCGGAACATAAACATTCGAAAGAGGGTGAGCAAATGTGGCATTGACTTGTTCATAGTGTTCATCAAATACATGTCCTTGGGGACAATTGGAAGTAATATGCAATACACTTGAACAAGTCATGCATGGCTCACAAGAATAATGAAGATGATGATTAAGAAGAGGAGATGATTGTTTTGCCGGCTTTTGACTCAATAAAAATTGATCAAGTTTTTGAGTTAGAGTTTTGACCTTGGCAACAATCTCCATTGGACTTTCAATTTGACACACTTTCAAATTTTTCTTTTTGTTATTAGAATCTTGACTTAACTGAGAAGTGTGATATTTATGTAATGAATTTTCACTCATTTTCTCAAAAAGGTGCCAAACATCATCTTCATGTTTCCCAAAATATGATCCTCCACGTGAGGTATCAACTATGTCCTTGTGAGTGTCGGATAGGCTTTCATAGAAATATTGGACAACTTGCCATTTTGGAATACCACGATGTGGGCACTTTCTTAGCAAGTCATTCAATCTTTCCCAAGCCTCATGTAAAAGTTCTCCTTCCCTTTGAGAAAATTCACGAATAGAAGTTCGCATAACATTGGTCAAACTCACGGGGTAAAATTTCTTTAAAAATTCATTTTGCATTTGTAACCAAGAAGTTATTGAATTTGCCCCTAACCTATTGAACCAATGCTTAGCCTTATTTTTAAGAGTGAAAGGGAAAAGAAGTAACCTAAGGACTTCCTCTGGAACATTCATATACCTCACAGTGGAGCATATTTCAAGAAATTCATCAAGATGTTTATATGGTTCCTCACCATCTAAGCCATAAAATAGTGGACACATTTGAATGGTCTCGGGCTTAATTTCATATTGATTGGCCTCAAAATTAAGAAGCAGGATGCAAGTTGGAGCATGGTAATCATGAAGATTATAATGATCATGAAGGATCATTGGAGGAATTAGAGCTTGAACTCTGGGAGGCAATTGGTTGAAAGGAGGATGCTCCATAAAGTTCGGGTCTAAATAACCAAGATGACCCTCTAGATTTTCCAATGGTTATAATGGGGTTGGTTAAGACCGCATGAAATTCAAGAAACACGACAATGAAATCAACTAAGCAAACATTTTGCCCCCGCAACAAATCAATCAACAAATCTCCACATACAATGACCCCATACTCCCATGCTTAAACAACATGCAAAGAACAATAAAATTGTCTCCACGTGGGCTCACGATTTATCTAAGAATTGAAATACAAGCCTCCACGCAGGCCAACGATTTAACTAGAGATTGAGTTAAGAAAGAGCTTACAAAGGGTCCTTTGGCACTTCAATTTAATTTTCAATTTTAGCCTTTCAAATGTTTTTAGATTTTAGCTTTTTCCTTGCTTTTGCTTAGCTCCTTGCTTAAAATGTTCATTTGTTCACCTTCTAGCTCAATGCACTTAGTCAAACAAGAACCAACACAATAAGTGACCAAAATGAAAATGAAAGTAAAGTAAAGACACGATCAAAAGAGTACTAATTCCTAATTGATTCCACAAATACGACGCTGCCTTCAATCAATACCTGGCAACGGCGCCAAAAACTTGGTGTGACCATCGCGTGTGCACCTAAATTTGTGCAAAGAGATGTTGGACTAAGATGAGTGTGGCCAAGTTTTACATTTATAATTTGCCATTACTACCTTTCACTAAAAATATAGTTAAGGCAAGTAGGGATCGTCCCAAGGGATTGGTGGGTCGTATTAGGTTGTAGAATCAAGATTAGGGTTAGTAGGTCGAGTGATCAAAAGATTGGTTGGTGATTGAATTATACTAAGATGCAATTTAAACTAAAGTAAACAATTGAATGTAATAGAGAGAAAATAAAAGAGAGAGATCTTGGGGTTTAGAGATCACCACTAAGCATAGTTTTTCTACACCCTTAATGAATGATTAATGAGGGGGAAAACATGTATTGCAACAATAATATGTGTATGTGGTTGCTTCAACAAGCATGGCTGACTAATTAAGTATATATTGTCTAACCAACATGGTGGATAGCATAATATATCAAACTAAGCCATTAATGCTTTCATTAAGCTCACAATCCAAACACATCACAAGGTTAGAGACATATGCTACTTGTTTTCATAACAACAAGCATGTATTGTCCTCCCATTTAACATCTAAACTACAACTACACAACAATTAAGTTAATGACATGAAATTAAACTAATTAAACTAAGGGAGAGGCACAATCCATCAAGAAATGAGTATGAACCATCAAATAAACCACAAGAACATTCTATTAAGCACTATGTCTTCACAACTTCTAGATCTATAGTATCAATACACATAGACATGCATCAATAACACAAAATCTAGAGACAAACACATGAACATCTATTCTAGCATATATAGACATATGGATAGAATGAAATGATCAATTGGAAGCATTAAACCACACAAATCATTGAATAAACAAGATCTATGTATATAAATATGTCAAAACATGTATCACAATACAAATCCCCTCAAAAATACATAAATCAAGATGTAGAAAGCATGCTTAGGGCTAACTCTAGCCCCAAGAGGATGTCTAGCCACTCATGGATGGTGTCCTCCAACCCTCAAGGGCTAACTCTATGGTAGAGATTGCTCCTCTTCTTGGTTAATGGAAGAACTCCAAGCTTGTGTCTCTAGCCTCCTCTTTTCTTTTCCTCCTCACTAAGAATATGATATGGAAATTGTGTCCAAAGTCTCTCTAGTGTATGTCACTCTCTCTATCTCAAGAATGGCTCATATTCCTTATATAAGTAGGTTAAATGTCACCCCCAATGACCTGGGCTCGTACACCAATATTCTTCCCAATGATTAGATATGGGATAACTTTTAATGAGCTAGAAATTGAATTTTCTTGCACTTGGGGAAGTTCGATCAATCGAACATTCTCTGAGATCGATCGAACATGGCTGAGATCTATCGAACTTAAGCTAGATCGATCCTCTATGGTGGCACCTTTTTGGATAAAGACAAATCTGAGATATTTTGGGGAATGAGACAAAAGTGGTAGGTAGGGTGGTACAACAGGATAAGATGGAATCTTTTTGATCGATCTGAAGGAAGTTGGATCGATCGAACTTTGTAGGATCTTGGATAAAGACAAAATAGCTTGGATCCATTTTGAAGTGTCTAGATCGATGAACTTTTGATTGATCAAATATTTCCTGAGATCGATCAAACTTGTTGAATTTCCACCACTTGCTTCCTTTTGCTCCCACTTTACTCGTTTCTTTAATTTATCTCAAGATTGCTTCAATTATGCTCTTATTTAGTTGAGTTAGCTTATTTTGGGGATAAGTACCTGAAAAAGGAAATAATACAAAATCAATCTAAAGTGGGAAAATAAGATAGATAAAAGTTCTAGAATACCTAAGCTTAAGGGGCTTAAATGCGCACTTTTCAACACTCATCAAAAAACATAAGGCAGAAGGTGAAACAGTGTATAATCAGGCTGGAGAATCTGAAGTGGGGCTTTACCACCCAAAACTCGACTGGGAGTACGATTAATCAGAAAAGCAGCTATAAGAATAGCCATGTGCCAATAGAATTAGGCATATGCATACCACTCAGAAGACATTAGACCACAGACATAAGATGACAGTTTTTGCTTTCAGCCACGCCATTTTACTCAGGATTGTAGGGGCAAGTGAGTTGATGTAAAATCCCTTTTTACTAAGTTCAGTCCAGAACTCATTTGAAACATAGTCACGTCAATTATCAAAACGAATATTATAGAAAACAATGTTATACTGGGTTCTGATCATTTGAAGAAACTGGGTAAATAAAAGAAACACATTAGATTTCTTTTTCAGTAAATAAATCTAAGTACAACGAGAATAATCATCAACAAATGTCACATAATATCTATGTCCATATAAAGCAATAACTGGGGAAGGGCCCCAGACATCAGAATAAATAAGATCAAACGTGCTAGGAGCATGACTTATATGAGAAATATAGCTAGTTCTAGTATGTTTAGAAAGCTCACAAACTTCACATTGAAACTTATGGTCCTTACATGCTTTATTTAACGAAGGAAACAATAGACATAAATACTGAAAGTTTACATACCCCAAACGTGCATGCCACACACTAAAAGTGCGAAAAGAAACATCATAAACACTAGAAGTAGGTGGGACAGAAGCTTAAAGACTCATTCCTGGTGGTTCCCCAAAGTAGTAAAGCCCATCATGCTCATAACCCCTGCCAAAAATCCTCTTCGAACAAAGGTCCTGTAACAAACAGTGATGTAACGACCCAGTCATTTGCCTCCCTTTCCATTTTCTTGAAATTTTACGAATGAATTTTTTTCATTTAATTTTCTTTTCTGAGCTCTGTTTCATGTTGCTTAGTGTCATCTCGAGTGCTCGGAATTGGTTTCTGAGACTCTTTCATGTGAATTGACAACTTCCTTTGAGGACCGAGTTATTTTCGCATTTTCACTTTTCGGACACTATGCGCCTTTCGCACAGCCTCACTTCTCATGCTCGGAGTTAGTTCTTGACTTCACGTGCCTTCATCTTGAGTGGTTTCCTTGAAATACGTATCTTCACTTTTGCAAAAAAGTACTATGGTTGCTCCCAGTGTCCATAGGGGCGTGGATGCACAATTCTTCAGAATCCTTTTCTTTTCTTGGGGTATTTTTCATAAATATCTTTTGAAGATATTTTATTTCAGGGGTATCTAAGAAAATATCTTTTGGAAGATATTTTCATTCTGGGGCAGTTTAGAAGTTAACCCTTTTTGTAGGGGCCATTGTGTAATTAACGAAAGTTATTACAAAATATCTCATCTGGAGCCTGGATCCTCGTACGGGATTCATTTTCACTTTTCGTTGACTCATAAATTCATAGAATTTCCTTCTAGTCGTTTTTCTCCAGTTTCAGAGTTTCTGGACCCAATTGTCGCCGAATTTGTTCGGGGCATAACTTTCTTTTCGGGACTCAATTTTTGATGCTGTTTCTTCCTTTGTTCATATTTTCTCATTTTGAATCTTTTTAATTCACGGAGTTTTGCCATGTGAGCGCGTTTGCTCAAATTCCACTTTTCCGGACCCGTCGGGGCCTGTTCGGGGCACTTTTTGAGATTTCTATAAACGGGGGGTGAAATATTTTATTTTTCATCTTCCCCATTGTGCTTGCACGACCTGAATCAGCCATGGATGCCCATGCAGCTGCCACCTTCTCTCTCCTCCTTTGATTTACTTTTCCTAAGTAAAAAGTCTTCTACCTTCACGGTTTTTGTTCCCCTCGACGTGTTCTACCATCCCCCCTTATTAGAATTCATTTTTGACCATTTCTTGAGTTTGGGTTTGAGGTCAAGTTGTGATTTTCATGGGGCTTCTTTCGGATTCACGTAGATCGTGTTGTCCCTGACAAAACCCTTCGGTTTCGGCAGATTCGAAACACTTTTTTTTCAGTGGGCCTTTGAGGTTTTCATCTTAAATTGAGGTAGGGGGTGTTATAGGTTTAATTATTGTTATATAACATGCTATTGATGTTTATATAACTTGTTTACATGCTTAAATATGAAATCTAGAGATTTTATTATTTAATTTTCTTGTGAAGAATTTAATTTTCCCGGTTGTCCATAGCTTTGTTTAATCATGTGGCATGATAGAATATTACCCCTTGATATGTTGATTAACATATATTAAATTGAGAGAAATTGGACAAGTAACGAAGATTTTATTTAATATTTTACTAGAATAAAATATTAATTCATGTGGCCTTAACTAGCTTGAAATCGATGTGTGTTAGCATATTATATTAAGCCCTAGCATGCTCTTCAACATAGATTAAATTGAGAGTAATCGGAGAAGTTTTGAAATCTAGTAATATTTAATTAATTAGATTAATTAATTTATTCCGGGTGTACTATTCACCCCATTGGAATTCCGACTTGACATTCTTGATATACATGCTATATGGTTTCACATATATTAAATCTAGAATATTTGGTTAGGTTTTGAAATCTATCATTCATTATTTTTCTAGTATTAAAGTTTAATGCTCATGGCCATTCATTGCATGGAATTCACTTGTGTCATGTTTTTAAATCATCTCATGGTATGTTGTATAACATATTTAAATTTAAGATCATTTGGATGAATTTCAAAACTTAGAGATTTTAATTAAGTGTAATAATTAAAATCCATTCAATAGCTCATTGGTCTTGATTAAGTTTCTAACTTGGAATTCATGCTTTTCGTGACAAATTCCTTCACATGTATCAAATTGAGCATAATTGGATAAGTTTGAAACTTATATTCATTTACTTCCTTTGTATGGAACTTAATTCACATGGTTATGTCTTGCATGAAATGGACTTGTAACTTGACGTTGAACTTAACCTTCATATGATCCTTGACACACCTTGTTCATAGAACATTTGGACTGCCTCGTAATCGTGATAATTTAATCCCTTAAGTTGATTAAATTTTCCGTTTTATGCTTCCATCAGTTTAATCATGACCCATTGTATCTAGGTTTCATTAATGTACTTAATGAACATGCATACTTGTCTTGGAATGATTTAATTGCTCATATGTTGCTTAGAAAGTAATTGAATTATGTATCTTATACTTGTGGCATATTTACTTCAATGAACTCCATGTGCTATATATCTTGGATGTTGTCTATATAGTTGCATACTATGATTTCTTGTCATCTCACATGCCATGATAGTTGATGAACTAGGGGTATGACTTGCGTGTTCCAAAATCTTGGTTGTGCATGAAATGTGGTTAATGTATTTATTGTATTTGATACAATCTTAACTTGCACAACTTGTTGATTTTGGAACTTGGGATATCAATCAAGAATAGGGGAAGGTACCCTTGGGTTGATAATCCCTAAAGTGATCCCAAGAATAGGGGAAGGTACCCTTGGGTTGATAATCTCTAAAGTGATCCCAAGAATAGGGGAAGGTACCCTTGAGTTGATAATCTCTAAAGTGATCCCAAGAATACGGGAAGGTACCCTTGGGTTAGTAACCCTAAAGTGATCCCAAGAGTGTGGTTTTAATCCGGGCGATATCCAAGTTTCCACATTGTTTGATTTCACTCTTTAAAATTAAAGTTGCTATTCTTTGAAGATTTAAACTTTTCATGTATGTGAAATGCTCCAATCATGCCAATTGCATTTATAATGTAATTCTTGCTAACTTATATCCGAATATACTTCTTGTCGTGTTAAATAGTATGTTCCAATCATGTAAAGTGCCTTGACAATGTGAACTTGTATTCTAATAACTCCTTGTTGTGTTGTATGGATTATTCCAAACTTTGCCTAATTGTATTGATAATGTAATTCTTGTTAACTTGTATTCAAGCATCCTTCTTGTCATGTTCTTTGAATTATCTAAATCTTAATTCGTTTCATACGTGTTTAAGTATCATGATTCTTGTTGATTATTACTCTAGGGTAGCTTAGGATGCTCCCTGAGTCTCATTGTGACATAGACATTAGGTGGCATGAGCCCCTCTAACATGTTTCACCTTAAGGTGATAAAATTGTAAAATGCTAGGTCGATGCATGCTCATCTCCTACGAGTAGCTTTATGTTGCTCACCCCTACGTTACTGGGGCATATTTCAGGTACAGGACTCAAGACTTGAAGGTTTCATTGCCTTGGATGATTTGTAGCTTCTCATGACAAAACTTGTATTCTTTGATTCTATGTATGTAAAGTGTGCATAAGTACACTCTTTTCATTGTATTCAACATGTATAAGATGAGGCCGGTGGCCAATAACATGTATTATGTATTCTATGCACTTTACTTTCAAAGTTATTATGAAAACATTGAAAATTCACAAGTCTTTTCTTCATAACTTTTGCATTGGGCATGAGAATTCCACTCTTTCTTTTTCATAGGGATTCTATAATCATGTATGAGGTGTGGCCAAGGGCCAAACACCATTTAGTGTTCATTTTTGCATTTTAGTTCACATATTACATTTTGGGCAAAAATAGTAGAATCTGAGCCTTTAAGGGTTTATTTTCAAATCGGATGGTGCAAAGTGTGTTACAGCACCTCTACTAGGTCTCATTTATCTTGTATGAAGTGTGGCTAAGGGCCAAATGGTCATTTGAAACCATTTCCTAATTTTGGTTTCCATATGTTCCATTTCAAGTTCATTTTGGCCTTTTTGGCCGTTGGGGGGTCGGATTTTGACTCAGCCATTTCCGGGAGCCGCGGACCATTCTCGCGCGCTCAAAATCACCATTTACGTCTGCATGCATAATCGTTTCTGGGAAAAACCTCTTCCTTGGCAATTTGAGCCTCCTAGGGATTCATTTTGCATTTTTTTTGCATAATCTGGTTTAGGGGCACTTTGGGGTTTGCCTTCGGGAAATAAATTCCAGTCTCCTCGTGGTCATTTAGAAAACGTGATTTTAGGGGGGGTTTCTTTTTCGTATTATTCCAGAAAATGTCGTCTTGGTGCCGGAAATCGATCGCAAAGTTCAGCTTTTTGTTTTTTTTAGCAGCTTTTTGGACCTCGATGACCAGATTTCATGGAGGGGCATTTTGGGCATTCTACATTGCATTTTTTTTTAATTCTCTCGCGAGTCACGTAGAAAATTAAATTTTGAGGGGGGTTTCTTCTTCATGTTTTTCTAGAAAATTCGTTTCGGCCTCCGTTTCAAGCCTTAGTTCTGGAACCTCACTTTTTTTTTTCTTGCTGTCAGTTGGTGCATGCCATTGGGCGCCGGTGGGCTCGTGCATGGGCGCCGTGTGCGCCATAGCCTTTGTTAGGCCGCCGCAACGTCTCAACTTCAAACCCTCGTTTCTCCCTTGTCCGGACTCCAAATCGAGTGAACTTTTTTTTGAACTTGACTAATTTTTTGCTGACTTTCCAACGGTGTACTCGGTTGCACCAGGATCTTCTTGAATAATTACCAGTTTACCCTTTTAGCCTTAAGTGCTCGTTTTTCTTTGTCAGGCCGTTTCTCCTTCATCCGGACTCCGAATCATGCGAATCTTGAGTCCATCCTGACTGTTTTTTTGTTGTCTTTCCAGCGGTGTGCTCGGTGGCACCCGAATCCATATTTTTCAAAAATGACTATTTTGCCCCTGGGGGCTTATTTGTTATATTTTTGTTCTTTTTCTCCCGCATCAATTCTCATTGAGTTTCACGACCTCATGGAAGGTCACTTTGACTTCTTAGAGTCTTTTTTTCTATTTTCGCTTCCTCATATCTGATCCGTTATCGGGTCAATCTTCGGTTCATCACAGGACACGCTGGCCTAAAAACCAGGGTCGTCACAAGTGATCTGGTAAGAATATAACTGCACATTGGAGGTTTTTTACAAGCCAGCTAACAGATAAAAGGTTAAAGGCAAATTTAGGTACATGAAGGACAGATGAAAGCGTAATATCAAGAGACAAACAAATATCACCTTTATTGTGAATGTATGATGTAGAGACATCTGGAAGATACACAGATTGGGTAACAAGTATGACATTAGAAGAAAAAACTAATAACTCACCAGTCATGTGATCATTGGCCCCAGAATTCAGAACCCAAGTGGGCTGCTTGGCCTTAACATGAAATGCAATAGGAGTACCTGTAGCAATAGTGGCAGTGGGAGCAGCTGAAGGAGCACCAACTCTAGAAGCAAGGGAACCAAGCTGGTCCTGGATCTGCCTAATTTGAGACTGAAGCTGGCTCAGTCCAGGAAATATAGTAGATCCACAAGTAGTAACAAGAGTCTCTGCAACAGCCATAATACAAGAAAAACCAGGTCCAAATAAATGATTCCTAGAAAATTTCTACTTCAGTTCAGGATAAAGTTTAAAGCAACGAGCCTTAACATGTCCAACCCCTCCATAATGGTGACAAATAATCTGACCTCCAGAAGCACGCGATCCAAAGTTGGCTGCAAAAGCCATACTATCCCCAGCAAGCTCAGACACTGGTAGAGGAACAAATGAGGGCTGAATTAAACAGTGCCTGTGTGCTTCACCATCAACAGTAGCAAAGGCTTCCAACAGGGATGGCATTAGTAATGTATTCAAGGTCTGAGACTTTAGTGGGTCAAATTCTGGGCGTAATCCCATCAAAAACTAATAGGTTTACTGAAAATCACAACGTTTGACAAGAAGAGAGACTGCCTCAGAAAGAAATTCACTGGGAGGCTCATATTGAGCTAGTTCCTCCAAATACCCAAAGTAATCAGCTACAGACAAATTCAGGCCTTCCTATAAGGCCTTAGCAATATCTTGGTATAATTCAAAAATACGAGCATCATTCCTAGAATGAGCATACATTTGATTCAAAGAAGTCCACAAATCATTAACAAAGTCATAAAACATGAATATATTATAAATGTGTTCCTTCATAGAATTAAACATCCATCCTAAAATGATGTAATTGTCCATATCCCACTGAGCATATTTAGGATCTTTAATATCTGGCATCTTTTTAGTACCCAAAATCCACCCTGATTTGCCTTTTCCACCAACATAGAGGAGGAGGGAATGAGCCTAGGATGCAAAATTATGACCATTCAATAGAACACTAGTAACTCGTTGAACCGGTGTGTGTTGCGCCGAAAAAAGAGTTTATTTATTATTACTTGATTCAGCCAGAATATTAAACAGAACAATTTAACATATCACCAATAATTTCAAATAAAGGAGGAATAAACCTGATTTTGATCAAACCAAGAAGTCGGAGACACGGCGGTCTGATCCGAAAATGCTGCCGAATATCCCGGCAGAACTAAAAAATTACAAACATGTCTTCTGACCCTTAGTGCATGAAAAAGACTAAAGGAATACCCCTACAGGGATCGAACCTAGAGGAGATTAGCTCCCCCTAGGACTATCGCAACAGCGGCCTGAAGAGAAAGGGTTTGTGAAGAAAAGGGAAAAAGAAATAAGGAAGGGGCTATGACGAGATAGAGAGAAAGATCAAAAGAGGCGGTAAAAGAGATAGAGAAGGGGGAGGCGTAGGTTTGAGGCTCTAATACCAAAAAGTAACTTAGTAAAATTGGCGTACTCAATTTGAGAGCCTGACTATCGTTATATACAAGAGGAAAATTACAAATATGGAAAAGAGAATAAAATCAAATCAGAATAAAAATAAAATCCCTAAATATTAGCCTATAATAAAGACCCAATAAATCTGTCACAATCATTCAGTCAACTTATAGATATGATTTCCAACAGATCCCTTTAATCTTTGAAAATAGAATGAATAATAATGATAGCTAAATAAAGTGGTTGGCTGCAAAAAGTAAAATCTTGACAAACAAATATCAACATAGTGTTGCCAAATAGAGAATTCCATATGTAAATGGATATGTTTCTATTCTTCAATGAGCATATATATTTGTATAAAGGTGCAATGCTTTGTGGGTGTGCCTATTGTTCAAATAGAAACAAAGATGTCCACATATGTATATAATTGTATCAAAGTCCATTTAAAAAAAAAATCAGCTAAAATTTGAACAAATTAAGAGCGAAAGAAGGAAAAATATGAATAGTTTTATGGTGGATATATAAAGGAATCAGGTTAAGAAGAATACCTTGAATGTATGTAAAGCTCTGGGATGTGAGCAAGCTTATGCCAATCTTCCTAAATTATGATAGCTAAATCAAGTGGTTGGCTGCAATAAGTAAAATCAAGACAAACAAATATCAACATATATTGTTGCCAAATAGATAATTCTATATGTAAATGGATATGTTTCTGTTCTTCAATGAGAATATATATTTTTATAAAGGTGAAATGCTTTATGGGTGTGCCTATTGTTCAAAATAGAAACAATGATGTCCACATATGTATATAATTGTATCAACATCCACTTAAAAAAAATCTGCTGAATTTTGAACAAATTAAGTGTAACGTTTATGAATATATATATATATAATTATTAAGGAATACATTTTATTATTATGGGACTCACCATTATGTTATAACATTGTAAATGGCCTAAGGGCCATTAGCTGACCCATCAGTTCTCCCTCTCTGCTATGTCTCTCTGTCCTTCTTGTTTCTCTTTTTCTTTCTTTTTTTCTTCTACACAATTTAAGCTTGAGTAATCTTCAACCACTTAGAATTTTTGAGTGCCGTTCGTGGCAAATCGAAGAGCTCGGCAAGATCTTCAAGTGGGTGTAAGCAATTTCAGTTTTGGTGCATCCTAGGATTTGCGAAATTAGGGCACAAAATTAGGGGTTTTGCATATAAGTGAAGTAGGGGTCTCTAATCCACATATTCTTAGGCTTTTGTGAGTTAATTTCTAAAAATTTGTGTTTTAGCATGCTTAAATTGTGAAATTCCATGTAAATTTTACTTACTTGCTATATGAAAAAGTGTGGTTATGTTTCATGTGATATATGATAATGAAAGCATGCTTAATTGATGAATTTTCATGTTCATGGTATTAAATTGTTATATTTATGTGATAATAAAACATGAATAAAAAAAATGAAAATAAAAAATCTTACGAAGCATGTTAATTGTTGATTAATTCAAGCCCTTTGTGCCTTTAGTGCTAATTTGGTGATTAGAAAGCATGAAATATAATTTTAGAAATTTTTATATTGTAAAGCATGTCTAAGTATTAAATTTCCATGCCTATGGTGTTTATTAACTTGTTGGAAATTGCTACAAGAAAACATGTTAATTTGTATAGTATAAATTCTTCATTTTTATAGTATTGGCAAAGCATGTGATATTGATGCATAGCATTGGGCATGGAAAGGGGAAAATTATTTTGAAATGAAAAAGGGGAATTCTTAGGATAAAGTTTTGATTAAAGAGTTTTGTGAAAAAATCAGACGCCAAGGGGGTACCGAGGGTCCGTGGCGTTATTGTAGCCTAGAGGGAACTAAGAAAATCGCCCTAGCGTGGTTGAGCTATCTAGGCCCCAAATGATGCCACGAGGTTACCAAGGGTCAAGGACAGTAGCCAATCCTTCTCTCGCATTGCCAAGGGGTTACCGAGGGACGGGTTACGTTAACAGTTTGAAAAGTGAAGAAATGGAACAGATTTTAAAAATGGGGAGCGACATAGCATGTCATAACATTCCATAGCATCACATTGTCCATTTTGGCCTTATAATTGTTGTATTTTCTCCCGGCATAACATGATCCCATTTTTCTATACTTTTATTCATTGTTTGGATTCACGGGGTCATAAGAGGTGTGTTTTAGGCACCACCTCTAAGCTTTATACTCACCCTATTATTTAATATTTTTTAGGACATGGGAAAGAAGTAGCGGATGATGTTCCACCACAGGCCTAATTTGGATTAGAGGTTCTTTTTGCTATTTTTGTATCTAGTCCCATCAGTTTTTGTAAAACCTTAGTTTGTTATATTCGGTAAAGAGACTTATGAACTCTTGTTATTGTAATTTTGCTTTATGGACTGTAAGTTGATGTAATTGGAGTAAAATTCTAGTATGTGAGCATGGGACTATGTAGAAGACAGGTACTCTTTAAGGAGGTTGTTGATATTGTTATTTTGGAAATAAATTATATTATTTACATTATGTGTTGAATTAGTTTTGAAGGTCTAAGAGAGGCCATTGTTTTTTTTATGCATTTCAGCAGGTTGTTGTAAAACCCTTTTTAGCATAGGTCATGCCGATTTTTTTTTTTATTTTTTATAATTTGGTATTAAAGCAATGGTTCGAAATCCATTAGGGCAACGGGTAGAGGCCTACCTAGGGTTGTCTGGGAAGTCATTTGCATTGTTATTTCATTATTTGTAATAGTGTTTTGCTATGTGAAAAAGCATACTTAACTATTTATTTGCTTACGTGCTTATGTGCTTATATGCTTATATTAATGTGTTCATTGCATAGTCTTGCATACTAAGTGTTTGTGTAGTATCCTTTTGTGTTGAATTGTTCACGGTTGGACCTTAGTGTTATCGTTATTGAACCGTTTTCTTGTTTTATAGCACGATGCCACCGCCAAAGGAACCAAGGGGAGTTAGCCCTAAGCCGATAAGGGGCAATATTAGTGAAAGTTCTAGCTTCAATCCAGCGGAGCAGGTTAAAGAGGATACACTTCTTAGGGACTAGATTTCCCCTAGAGGTGTCTCTACACTAAGGGACAATGTTGAAGCACCCGTTGAAGTGGGTGAAGGCTCAGCTGAGCTGGCACTAAACCGTTTGCTACAGAGTGCCTTGAGGGCTACAATTGCTACTCTTCCGCAACTGGTAGTTCAGGTAAAGGAGACGCCAGTACAGAAGCGTCTCAAATTGATTTTAGGGTTTTCTAAGTTGATGCCAATGATGTTTAAGGGTGGTGTAGATCCAGTGGTAGCAGACGACTACATAGACCAAGTGGAAACCCACTTGACTTCTATGGATGTGACAGATGATCATGTGAAAATCATCCTAGCCACTTACAAGTTTTTAAAGGATGCTAAGCTTTGGTGGAAGTCGGTTACTAATTAGCACAAGATAGAAGAGATGAGTTAGGAAATGTTCAAAGAGCTGTTTTATAAGAAGTATTTTCCAGTTACCAAGAGGTGGGAGCTAAGGGAACAATTTAATGGCCTTATCCAAGGCAATATGTCAGTGACTGAGTAAGAGAGCAAGTTCACCTCTCTTTATCGCTTTACTCCTGAGTTAGTGAGAAATGAGGTAGATAAGACTCGAAAGTTTGTTTCCGATCTTGACTACAAAATGAGGCCGTTGATAACGGCACAGTACTTCAAAGTTTATTCCGAGGTAGTGGAAAGAACATTGATGCTAGATGCGGAAGCTAAAGATAGAAATGCAGGAAAGGAACAGTGGAAGCAAAAGAGAAATGCAGGACCATCTTCAGAAGGGCAATCATGGAAGAGGAACAAGGGTAGTTTGTCTCTGTTTCAAGGGTAGCAGTTTGCATAATCTACTCCTACTACTCCTATGCCAGCTGGGTCTAATAAGAGTGGAGTTGTTTATTATCAGTGTCAACAGCCTGGACATTACAAGTTTAGATGTCCTATAAACTCGACCACAGTTTCTGCGCAATCGAGAGCTTGTTATAGGTGTGGCCAGCAGGGCCATCTGATTCGAGATTGTCCTAATCGGAGAACAGGCACCGGTAGTGGCAGAGGGTCACAGCAAAGGCCATCACAGTTAGCTACAGTTCAGTCAGGTTTTAAATCACCACCACCACCACAGCCTGCCATATCTTCTCAGGGTTCACGACCAGCTAGGAGGGATACTCCTACTGTGTCGGTGCAGCAGTTAGGTGTTCAAGATGGTAGTTCTCAGGCATAGGCACCATAGGGACGTGTCTTTGCACTTGCACAGGCTGATACATCTTCTAGTCCATCAGTTCTCCGAGGTATATTTCTAGTGTTTGGTTCTTGGGCCTATGTTTTATTTGACTCTGGTGCATCTCATTCCTTCATTTCATCATTATTTTCACTTGCATCGGGATTAGAGGTTAGTTTTATGGATCGGGTGTTATGTGTTAATACGCCAATTGCAGTTTCAGTGTCTTTGAGCATAATTGTGAGGGATTGCTCCATCGTGATAGCCAGGCGGACTTTTGTGTTTGACCTTATCCTCCTAGAGATGAATAGCTTTGATGTCATTCTTGAGATGGATTGGTTAGCTTCATTTCGTGCTACGATCGATTATTTCAGAGGAAGAGTTACTGTTTGCACTCCCGAGGGAGATTGTTTCTTTTTCATGGGAGATCGAAGTGATTCCCAACCTTCATCATTGTATGGAATTCATGGACGGGGTCATGGTGATTACTTCTTGGCTAGTCTTTTAGCCGAAGAAGATGATGTTATGGAAGAGGATTATCCAACAGTTGTTCGTGATTTCTTGGATGTTTTTCCAAAGGACTTGACAGAGTTGCCTCCACACCGAGAAGTAGAGTTTACTATTGATTTAATGCCCAGTACTACACCAATTTTTATTGTACCGTATCATATGGCACCAGTAGAGTTAGAAGAATTGAAGAAACAACTTAATGATTTGAGGATGAAAGGTTTCATCCGACTGAGTGTGTCACCGTGGTGTGCACTAGTCTTGTTTGCTAAGAAGAAAGATGGTTATTTGAGGTTGTGCATTGATTACTGGAAGTTGAATCATACCACCATCAAGAACAAGTATCATTTGCCAAGGACAGATGATTTCTTTGATCAGTTGAGGGGAGCCAGTTGTTTTTCGAAGATTGACTTGAGGTCAGGCTACTATCAGTTGCGGGTTAGGGATGAAGATATCCCAAAGACAGCGTTCCGTATACGGTATGGATATTATGAGTTCTATGCGCCAATGGCATTCATGGACCTAATGAACCGCATCTTTTATAATTACTTGGACCAGTTTGTTGTAGTTTTCGTGGATGACATTCTTGTGTATTCACGATCTTAGGAGGAGCATGAGATCCATTTAAGTATTGTATTACAGATTTTACAGGAGCACCAATTGTATACCAAATATGAGAAGTGTAAGTTTTGGCTACAAGAGGTGAAATTTTTGGGACACCTTGTCTCTGAAGGTAGAGTATCAGTGGATCCATCGAAGATAGAAGCAGATCTGAATTGGGAGCAACCCAAGAATGTTTTTGAGATCCAGAGTTTTCTTAGCCTAGCGGGTTACTATCGGAGATTTGTGAAGGATTTTTCCGGTTTGGCAGCGCCTATGACTCGCTTGACCTAGAAAGGGATCAAGTTTACATGGAATGAAGCCTGTGAGTTATCCTTTCAGGAATTGAAGACAAGGTTGACTACGGCTCCAGTGTTAGTGATACCCGAGCGTGGCTTGGGTTATGTGATTTATTGTGATACTTTACGTGATGGTTTGGGTTGTGTGTTGATGCAGGATGGTAGAGAAGTGGCTTATAGGTCTCGACAGTTGAAGACTCACGAGCTTAACTACCCTACTCATGATTTAGAGTTAGTGGCAATTGTATTTGCTTTGAAATGTTAGAGACACTACTTGTATGGTGAGAGATTCGAGGTGTTCTCAGATCACAAGAGTCTCAAGTACCTTTTCTCCCAAAAGAACTTGAACAACAGACAGAGGTGATGGGTTGAATTTTTTGAAGATTATAATATTGACTTGCAGTATCTTCCGAGCAAGGCAAATGTGGTAGTAGATGCCTTAAGCTGGAAATCTCGTGGGATTTTGGCCGATTTGGCTATTCGGAAATGGAAGATGCTTGAAAATTTGGCAAAAATAGGATTACAATGTTTTGATGACGATGCTTGTTGTGAGTCGACATTCTTGTTTAGTCTTGTGGCTCAGCCTACTCTTGTCAGACGAGTGATTGAGTCGCAAAGACAGGATCCGGATTTAAATGCCATTCACATCTTGATCTCCAGTGGTGAGACAATGAAAGATTGGACCTTACATGCAGATGGAGGTCTACAGTACAGAGGCTTGTTGGTTATTTCCATAGGATGTCGTGAGGACGTCTTATGGAAGTTTCACACTTCCCGCTTTACAGTTCATCCAGGTGGTACCAAAATGTATCACAATTTGAGACGTTAGTATTGGTGGAATGGAATAAAGAAAGATGTTGCGCAATTTGTGGCTAGGAGCCTTACCTGTCAGCAGGTGAAGGCCGAGCATTAGAGACCAGCTGGTGTATTACAACCATTACCTGTAGCGCAGTGGAAATAGAAGTAGATTGCTATGGATTTTGTGACAGGTCTTCCTAGATCACGGAGGGGAAATGAAGCCGTATGGGTCATTATTGATAGATTGACCAAGACGGCTCACTTTTTACCTATTAAGGAAAAAAATGACATAGACGCTGGTATTCTTTATATAAAGAGATTGTGAGGTTGTACGGAGTTCTAGTGGCTATTGTTTTAGATAGGGATGCCAAGTTTACTTCGAGGTTCTGGGAAGGACTTCAAGTAGCGTTTGGTTCATCGTTGCACCTTAGTACGGCATTCCATCCATAAACAGACGGCCAGTCGGAGCGTACCATCTAGATCTTGGAGGATATGCTTTGGGCATGTGTACTTGATTTAGGAGGTAGTTGGGAGGATTACCTTCCATTTATTAATTTTACCTACAACAACAGTTATCAAGCGAGTATTCAGATGGCTTCATTTGAGGCATTGTATGGTAGACCTTGTGGGTCTTCTGTTTGTTGGATTAAGGTGGGTGAGAAAGTTGCCTTATGACCCGATATAGTACTTGAGACTACTGAGAAGATTAAGCTAATCAGACAAAGGTTGCTCACAGCTCAGAGCTGACAGAAGAGTTATGCGGATAGGCAGAGACGGCCACTATCCTTTGAGGTGAGAAACCAGGTTTTTCTTCGGGTTTCTCCACAAAAGGGGTTAATGAGGTTCGGAAAGAGTAGCAAGTTGTCGCCATAATTTATTGGACCTTTTGAGATCCTGGACCGGGTAGGAGAGGTTGCTTACAGACTTGTTTTGCCACCACAAATTGACAGAGTCCACAATGTCTTTCATGTATCGATGCGACGGAAGTACGAGCCGGATCCATCTCACATTTTGAGTTTGGTTGATGTGGACATTGATGAGGATGTTTCCTACGAGGAGGGACCAGTTCAGATCCTTGACACTTGGCAGAAGGTGTTAAGGAATAAGACGATATAGCTGGTAAAGGTTCTTTGGAGACATCACGGAATTGGGGAGGCTACTTGGGAGCTTGAACAGGAGGTTCGCTCCAAGCATCCAGAGTTATTTTCTCCCTCAGGTATGCCTTGATTTTGCGGATGAAATCTTTTAAAGTTGGGGAAAATGTAATGTTTATGAATATATATATATATATATATATATATATATAATTATTAGGGAATATATTTTATCATTGTGGGACCCACCATTATGTTATAACATTGTAAATGGCCTAAGGGCCATCAGCCGACCCATCAGTTCTCCCGCTCTCCTACGTCTCTCTATCCCTCTTGCTTCTCTTTTTCTTTTCTTTTTTTCTACACAATTTAAGCTTGAGTAATCTTCAACCACTTAGAATTTTTTAGTGCCGTTCGCGGCAAATCGAAGAGCTCGGCGAGATCTTCAAGTGGGTGTAAGCAATTTCAGTTTTGGTGCATCCTAAGATTTGGAAAATTAGGGCACAAAATTAGGGGTTTTGCATTAAAGTGAGGTAGGGGTCTCTAATCCACATATTCTTGGCCTTTTGTGAGTTAATTTCTAAAAATTTGTGTTTTAGCATGCTTAAATTGTGAAATTCCATGTAAATTTTACTTACTTGCTATGGGAAAAGGTGTGGCTATGTTTCATGTGCTATATGATAATGAAAGCATGTTTAATTGATAAATTTTCATGTTCATGGTATTAAATTGTTATGTTTATGTGATAATAAAACATGAATAAAAAAAATAAAATAAAAAATCTTACGAAGCATGTTAATTATTGATTAATTCAAGCTCTTTGTGCCTTTACTGCTAATTTGGTGATTAGAAAGTATGAAATATAATTTTAGAAATTTTTATATTGTAAAGCATGTCTAAGTGTTAAATTTCCATGCCTATGGTGTTTATTAACTTGTTAGAAATTGCTATAAGAAAGCATGTTAATTTGTGTATAAATTCTTCATTTTCATAGTATTAGCAAAGGATGTCATATTCATGCATAGCATTGGGTATGGAAAGGGGAAAATTATTTTGAAATAAAAAAGGGGAATGCTTGGGATAAAGTTTTAATTAAAGAGTTTTGTGAAAAAATCGACGCCAAGGGGGTACCAAGGGTCCGTGGCGTTAATGTAGCCTAGAGGGAACTAGGAAAGTCACCCCAGCGTGGTTGAGCTATCTGGGCCCCAAATGATGCCGCGGAGTTACCAAAGGTCAGGGACAGTAGCCAATCTTTCTCTAATGTCGCCAAGGGGTCACCGAGGGATGGGTTACGTTAACGGTTTGAAAGTGAAGAAATGGAAGAGATTTTAAAAATAGGGAGTGACATAGCATGTCATAGCATTCCATAGAATCACATTATCCATTTTAGCCTTGTAATTGTTGTATTTTCTCCCAGCATAACATGATCCCATTTTCTATATTTCTATTCATTGTTTGGATTCACGGGGTCACAAGAGGTGTGTCTTAGGCACCACCTACTGAGCTTTATGCTTACCCTGTTATTAACATTTTTTAGGACATGGGAAAGATGTGGCGGATGACGTTCCACCACAGGCTTAATTTGGATTAGAGGATCATTTTGCTATTTTTGTATATAGTCCCATCATTTTTTGTAAAACCTTAATTTGTTATATTTGGTATAGAGACTTATGAACTCTTGTTATTGTAATTTTACTTCATGGACTGTAAGTTAATGTAATTGGAGTAAAATTCTAGTATGTGAGCATAAGACTATGTATAAGACAGGTACTCCTTTGTTCTCGATGAATGGGATAATGATGATGGGTTATTTTGAGGAGGTTGTTAATATTGTTGTTTTGGGAATGTTTTATGTTATTTGCATTGTGTATTGGGACAGGTTGAATTAGTTTTGAAGGTCCAAGAGAGGCCATTGTTTTTTTTTATGCATTTCAGCAAGTTGTTGTAGAACCCTTTTTAGTAGAGGTCATGCCGAATTTTTATTTTAATTTATAATTGCTATCATTTTAGGGTCGTTACATTAAAAGCGGAAGAAGGAAGAATATAAATAGTTTTATGATGGATAAATAAAGGAGTCAGATTAAGGATACCTTGAACGCATGTAAAGCTCTGGGATGTGAGATTAGGCTAATCCTCCTTAATCATGATAGCTAAATCAAGTGGTTGGCTGCAAAAAGTAAAATCAAGACAAACAAATGTCAACATATATATATATATATATATATATATATATATATATTTGAATGGTAGGATTAGTATATTATAAATAAATCAAAATGTACAAACTCATTATGGGCAGGAAATACATAGAGCCTATTCGCCCAATGACTTGCAATGTACAAAAGCCAAGAAGCCCAAACCCACAAAAAACCCAGCTGGCCAAACCAATTGAATTACAAAGCTAATATTCCGGTGAACACTTTAGACCTCTAATGGTCAAAGGAGCACCAATAGTAGAGGACATTCCTTGTTAATCTGGAGGCATGGGTAGGGGATAGATGAATGATCTAGGAAACTGCCATTCAACCACAATGTATCTGGCGTTAGGACAAATTTTTGTCCAACATCAACAAAAACCTGATTGAGTAAAGCATTCACAGAGAGTGATCCTCTTCTAAAGTATCTTCAATTTTACTCCATCCAAATACGATAAACTAAAGCTGTAAGACAAATTTTCCTAACAATGTTCCTTCGTTCGCTACTGTCTACCTAAATTTGACCGGCCCAAGTGATGAGATCCCTCTATGATGAAAGCTGAGTGTAGAACACACAACAAGTTTGAAGAAATTTCCATAAGGGATTAATGAATGAGCATCTAAAGAAGATGTGGTTATGTGATTCTAGATCGGATGAGTAGAAGCTATAGAGATTTGGAGTGTGCCAATGGGCCACTGGTTTACGATAATAGGTTTGCAATTTATGCAAAATGGCACACCAAAGGATAAAATTGTGCTTTAGAATTCCATACTTGAACCAACTAAGGTGTGACTAGGGGATATTTGTTGTTGGGGAAAGGGATGAAATTGTGTGGGATATGGTGTAATTCCTATTTGGAGAAGGTAGCCATATGATGCTAGATTTGGGAGTGATAGAGTGTTGAGGTTAAGTAGTTGTTGAATGATGGTTGTAAAGGCTTGGGGTAAATTTCGTGAAGATCAATCAATGAATGAACTGACCTTAGTGTTAGGATCAATATAGGTGTTCAAAAGTTGTTCTTGAGTGACTAGATGTTGTAGAGGACCAAGAGAACACCAATTATCAAACTAGAAATTGGTGTTGTTACAATTCCCAATTTCCATTTTGACAAAAGGATAGGAAATCTAAGCTAAAGAAGTTTTCACCAATTCTATGAACATGGTTGAAGGGTCTTCAATGTCCAAATACACTTATCCCTAACCAAATGTGACCTTGACCATTGCACCCAAAGTGAAGAGCAATTTAGGTTGAGCATGAACCAAAGTTGCTTCATAATAGCAGCTTTATTCCAAGTTTGAAGATGGGCAATGCTCAGACCACCAGCAGTGATAAGTTTACAAACATTGCTCCAAGCAACTCTCGCTCCACCTCTTTTAAGTTTCTAGCCTCTCCAAAGAAACTTCCTCAAAATGCAGTAAATTTCTTCCAAGGTATTGTTAGGTAGGATGAATTTAGTTGCCTAGAAGTTAACCATAGTGCAACGAACAGATTTGATAAGTTGGACTCTGGCTACATAAGATAAGAATCTGTTTGTCCTGCTAGAGATTCTTCTTATGACTTTTTCAATGAGAACCTTACAGACAGCTGGCTTGAGCCTTATGGAAATGAGTGGAACACCAAGGTACCTGATGGGAAGAGTGGCAAGAATTGAAGATTCCAGGGATGTGTTGACTCCAAAAAGAAAAATGTTGATCTTTGAATGATTAATGGATATACCTGATAACATGGTAAAGTGATCAAGAGCCTGCTTTATAACCTGCACTGAAACAATGTTAGCATAAAAAATAAAAATAAATAAGGAGCTCATCAGCAAATATTAAATGGGACAGAGCTTGGTTATGACATCTCCAATGGTATTTGGAGATTTGAGAGGAAGAAATACAGTTTTTCAAGATAGAAGAAAATGCTTGCATTGTAATGACAAAAAGGAAGGGTGATAGGGGATCTCCTTATCTTAGACCTTGAACACCCTTGAAGAATCCATAATGTTTACCATTAAAAGAGAGAGTGAAAGAAGGGGTGGTGATGCATGTTTTGATTCAGTGAATGAAGAGGGAGGGAAAACCCAACATTGTGAGAGAGTCAAGAAGGAATTGCCATAAAATAGAATCAATAGCTTTTCTAAAGTCATTTTTAGTTGCACATCTAGGAGAGCTTGAATGTCTGTGGTAACCTAGCAAGAGCTCTTGTGAGAGTAGAATGTTATAATCAATTCTTCTTCCACTTATAAAAGCAGATTGGGTAGGATCAATTATGATAGGCAGTATAGGCTTTAACTTATTGGCCAATAATTTGGATATGCACTTATAAATGGTTGAAGAATAAGATATAGGCCTATAATCATTGAAGCAAGCTGGATTAGTGGACTTAGGCACTAGTGAGATTAAGAAGCAATTGATCTCCTATGGTAGCTTGCCAGAAGTGAATTTTTTTTTTTTTTTGATAGCATATGTAACATCTTAGACAACAATGTGCTATGTCTTTTCAAAAAAGGAAGCATTGAAGTCATCTGTACCTGGGGCTTTGTCACTGTGAATGGAAAGCATGCATAGGTGTATTTCAATGTCAGTAGGTATGGTTATAAGGGAAGGCTAGAAGGATGGAGGGGCAGTGAGGGATGGGAAAGGTTAGAGGTAAGAGATACCAGGATAGGTATGAGAGTTGGTCCCTAAAATATTTTTGAAATGTAGGAGAGTTTCACTCTTTATAGCAGCTTCAGTTTCTAGAAGTACACCATCATGAGATATTATAGAAATAATTTTGTTTCTATTGAACCTTAAAGAGATAGTTTTATGGAAGAAAAAGGTGTTTAAATCGCCACACTTTAACCATGTAATCTATGACGACCCTAGTTTTACAAACTCGGTGCGTCAGTGATGACCTAAAAGTTGACCCGTTAACAGATCCGAAATGCAAAAGCGAATAAAGGAAGCAAGGTCTCTAGAGATGTACGTCATCCCTAAGACACGAAAGTGACTTCCTGAGTAGTCCCAAGACAGAACGAAAGCAAGAAGGAAACTAGGGTTTCAAAACCAAACAAGAAATGAGCCAAGGGTAAAATAGTCATTTTACCCATAAATGGGTGCTATCGTGCACACCTTGGAAAGACAATGAAAAATCAACAAACTTAGACTCAAGAATCACTTGATTTGGAGTCCAGATGCAAAAGATATCAAGGCTTGAAGTTTTGTAAAAAGTTGTAAAAATGGCACACAAGTGAACAGGGCTTGGATCACTCGTCCAAGCTATCGTCCAGCTATCGCAATTAGGCCTAAGCAATCTGCCCAAAGTTGGATCGATCGTCCAAGAGCTTGGATCGCTCGTCCAACAAGGCTATACCAGATTTGCCATTTTGAAATGAAATTTTAAGGCCTTTAGGGGAATTTTTTGGAAAAATGATGTGAAATGACCCCCCCTAAAATCATATTTTTAAAGTGACCATGTCAAATAAAATCCTTATTTTTTAAGTGAAATACTCAAAATGCCCTTAAGATCAGATTTGGCAAAAATATGAAATTATATGTTACTCCAAGTGCCTATTTCACCAAATCAGGTGATGTGTACAATTATGAACATGCACGCAAACGTAATATGCATTTTAAGACGTGCTATAATGGTACACAGCCTCAATATACACCAAATGCAAAATAAGACATGTCAAACCTCAAATATCAATAAACTTGCTTTTAAAGGAAAAACATGGAATCAAAGTGCATAGATGAAAATAAAAAAGTGTTTGGCCCTTAGCCACACATCATATATGTAATAGAAGTCTTGAATAGTGTGTTTAGACACGCTTTACATAATCCAAGATAAAAATAACATATCAAAACTAAATTAAGCATTACAACCTCAATAAGAAAACTTAAACATGCTAACACTTGCATGTATACAATATTACACAAAAGTATATCAACGCAACCAAGGTAACCTAGGATGTTGTGCATCCTAAAACAAGGTCTCCTTACCTAAAAAAATATCCCAAACAACTAAAGTAAGTAAATAAGTTACTTATAGTAAGAAGTGTATGTGTATACCCTAAAGTTTCAAGTGTTATACAAGTTCAATATAGATCATTACAAAGGATCATTCTTCCTAACGTCTATGTTACAAGGTGAACTAAGGGATCATCTTAAGCTACACAACCAATTGAAATGAGACACAATATACGAGTATACATGCTCAAGTATACTAAACAATGTTGAAACTAAATCTACAATATACAAGTATACATCCACAAGTATACTAAACAATATTAAAGCGAAATACACAATATACGAGTATACATCCACAAGTATACTAACAATATTGAAACAAAATGTACAAAGAACAAGTATACAAGGAACAAGTATACTAAGCAATTGAAATCTCACGCACCAAATCATAAGCTACAAGTAATCAACAATTAACAACTTTGAATTGAATGCAAAATCAAATAGTTGGAAAGACTATGACATATGGTCTCAAGACCAAACAAGTTATTTCGGGTAATTACGACCCACAAGGTACTACCTAGTGTGCACTATATTGTGTAGGGAGAACTCGTATCTGCCGTACTAGGACCGAGCCCTAGCCATCACATATGACAAGTCCTTACAAGCTTTCCAAAATCAATAAGTTCATAACTCATACCTAAATATAATGCAATAAACCACCTTCCATGCACAAGTAGGGTAAAACCATACAATCCATGTCCTAAGGTTTCAAGTCTAATGGCATATGAAATGTCAAATCTTCAATATGCGATTTGCTATATGGAACAAGAATACAATATAACAACTAAATCAAGTTACCATCATGTAAGCCGCAATTACTAAATATTCCACAATCTAGTAATAAGCTACCAAGGTAAACATAAGTGATATTCTAGATAGACAATACACCTTTACAAGATATATAAATACAAGCTACGTAAAACAATGATATCATATATCATGTTAATTCAATTCACCATCCTAGGAAGCCACAAGTACCAAATTTATGACAAGTTAGTAACAAGCTTGCAAGGTAAATAATTGTATTATTCTACAAGAGTCCATCATCTCAACAAGAATAATCTCTAGAATCAAGTAACCTAGTAAATGAAATAATTTACTTACAACAAGATATGCATACTTCAAATGCTTTGAATCATTACACAAGCTATACTATGTATACAAGTTACAACTCAACAAGCAACTAAATGCAATGATATCTCAATACAATATATATACAAGTTATACATACTTTGAATCATCCAAAACCTAAGTCAAGCATATAGAATCTACACTAATATGTAATACAATAATTCAAAAGCATGTAATCAATAGATTTTAAACTCCAAAACAACTAAAACACTAAGAATATAAACATCCAACAACCCCCTACCTCAATATAGAATAAAACCTCTATAATCCTAAACAAACCTAAGAATTTTAAGAAACTGTTCAAGGGTTTTATAGAGGAGGATGAGGAGAAGCTGAAGTCTTCCAAGGCTTAAGCTCAAAAATGAAAGGAAAAGGTTCAAAACCAAGCCTTTAGGTCTAGGTTAAGGTGTATAACAATTGTAATAACCCGGATTTTCACGGATAATTTTTTTCCGTTGTCTTTTCCTTTTTGGGTTCGATTTTTCATCACTTGATGTCATCTCGAGTGCTCTGGAATGATTTCTGAGACTCTTTTCCTTGGATTGACAGCTTCCTTTAGGGATTGTGTCATTTCTATATTTTATTTTTCCGAATACTATTTACATTTTGTCTTTTTCTCATTTATCCTTTTTCCTTTCACAACCTCACTTTTTGTACTCGGATTTGATTCCGGTTTTGCATGCATTCATGATATTTGATTTTCATGATAGTGGTATTTTTACTTTTCTAGAAAAGCATGTTGATTACTTACTTCCTTCATAAAGGGGCATTAATGCATACTTTAGTGTAATTCTTCTTAACTTGTGGGGTTTTAGTGTAATTAAATAAAGCAATTATTTTTCATCTTGGGGACCATTTTGCAATTAAATTTTGAATATATTTTCAAAAGGGGCCTTTTTGTAATTTTTAAAAAAGTATGACAAGTGTCACACCCTCATTGGTCCACTTGTTGACATTTGTGTGGAAACACTTTGATGCATTGGATGATGACATTTGGAGGGTGAGGATTCACCCACTTGTTGGCCTAGGATTGGTGCAATTGTTGGCTTGGATGGTTGACAAGTGTAGGTATGGGATTAAGCCTAGGAATGAGCCATGGATTGGTGACAAGTGTAGGTTCACAATTTACTCTTGCAAATATCTTTGGGCCACTTTGGGATTATGGTTTTAAAGGAGGGTTTTTGTGCAATTGACCATAGATGTATGTGTTGACCATGGTGTAGGATCACATAGTGAGTGGAGGATTTCTATTTCCTCCACTCACACATTTTCACATTTCATCTCTTTCTTCCTCACCACAAAACCCTAGTCTCCATGGATGAAGCTTGAAACTTTAGGCATTGACCTTGATCTTTGAGGCCCTTCCAATTACTTTAGACCATAAAGCTTGGAATACTTTTTGTTCCCCTCATCCTCCTCTTCAAAACCCTTGAAGGATCTAGCCTAACTCCTAGTTTTGCTTTGGTATCTAGGGATTCAATTCTCAAGTGAGGTATTGATCTAGTATTTTTATGTCATTATTAAGTATTTTACATGCATAGAAGAGAAGGACTTGTATTCTGCCCTTAAACTGTTTTAACTTGAAATAAATCTTGTCAAATTAAATATATAAAATGAAAATATAATCAATTAGCTTCCATTTAGTTTTGGTTTCATGTAATTTGGATTTAAAATGAATTAGTTATGAATTTTTGAAGTTGCAAGCTAGTTGCTGGAAATTTAAATCTTTTCTTATCTGGTCTGGAAACGAATTTTTATATAGAGCTGTGGTACTTCAATTAACTTGAAATTTTTACTGAAACTTTCCCCATGGATTTTACACTACTCATAATTTTTTCATGATTTTAGAGCATTTCTAATTTTTTTTAAAAATCCGAGACTATCTGCTGTCCATGTTTTTATTGCAGCTGAAAAACATATTTTTAGATAATTTATTTCACTAACTTTTTGATATTGTATCATGGCTTAAATTTTTAGTTTTACACTCTCATATGTTTACTTCTAAAATAAATTAGGTTTGCCCAATTTGGATGTCAAATGAATTTTTCATGAATTTTCAAAGTTGGAAGCTACAGGCTGAAAATGTGTTTTCTGGGCAGAATTTGTTTCAAAGTTGTGGTTCAAAACTGTTTCAATTGGGAAAATATTTTGTTAAACTAAATTGATATTATAAAATTACAGTGTTTAAGCTTTCATTGGACTTTGGATTCATTCAATTTGGATTAGAATTGAATTTTTTATGAATTTTCCAAGTTGAAGGTAACAAGCTGAAATATCTGTCTAGCGGACCAAAAATTTAGGGTGATTTCATTTCGGTGGTAATTGGGATTTTCAATCCAATTGAGGTAGGAAATGTTTTAGGATTTATATGTGTTTTATTGAGTGTTTCTTATGATTATACAACTTATATGTATACCTTGTATCAAATTTAGAAAGTTGGTAATTTTTATTTCTTTGTATAAGATTTAAAATTTATGATGATATATAACTTTGATTTGAATTGTGGCATGCTAGAAAATCATGTTTTAATATGTTTGTTAACATATATTAAATTGATATTGATTGAATAAAAATTGCATATTTTATTTAATATTTATCTTTTGTGAAAGATTAAATCCCATGGCCGTACCTTGCACGAAATTGACTTGTGATATGCTTTTAAATTATGTCTTGGCATGTTGTTTAACATACTTTAATTTGAGAACATTTGGACGAGTATGAAAATCTACAGATTTTAATTAAAATGATTAATTAAAATCTAATTAAGGGTTCCATTGGCCTAATTAAGTGTTTAACTTGATATTTGTGATAACTATGACTTATGTTCTAGCATATGTTAATTTGGAACCATTTGATGTTGTTTTAGAAGTTAGGGATTTGATTATCATGATTTAATTAAATTCCACTTTATTATTCTTATGGCCTAATCGAGTTTTGATGTGATGTATGTAATGACCATGCTATATTGTTTATCATGTATTAATTAGAGGCCATTTGATTGAGATTTGAAACCTAGGGAATTTAATTAGTTTATAGATTAAATTCCGTTTCTATGGTATTATTGATTAACTCATGTATTTGACATTGATAGTATGTTTAAAGCATGACTTTTGACTTAAAAATGAATTTATGAGTTTATGTTTTCAATATTGGATTATATTGTTAGAGCGTGTAACGAATCGCACTTTGAAGATTCGACATTGTCATCCTATAGTAGTTGTGGATTTAGAGCATGTGCTGTGTGGATACAATCTACTTGTGCATGGAAGGTGACTTAGTACATTATATAAATTATGTATAAGTTGTGAACTTATTTGATTATTTTGGAGTCTTGGGACATTGTTACTGTGATATGGCTAAAGTTCGGCTTTAGTGCGGGAGGTATGAGTTCTCCCCAATTGAGATAGTGCGCACTAGGGTGGTCTTCCCAGCGGGTTAATGCCCGGAATAACCAATTTGTTCTTGGTTTAGTCCGAAACGTGATGTCCAAGTCTTCCACTGTTTGTTTTCGCATTCAATTCCAAGTTATCAATTATGTTTATATTGTGACTGTGGTTTTGGCTATTGGCGATTTGATGTTGTTAAGTACATCCATACTAAATTGCTATATTTAGTTGATTTAGCATTTAGATTTTAAGTTGATAACTTTGAGAATCTATATCTAGTTGCTTTATGTAAGCATGTTTCTATCTGGTTGCTTTGTGTAAGCATGTTTCTAACTAGTTGCTTTGTGTAAGCATGTTATATCTTATTGCTATGTGTAGCATGCTCTTGTGTTGTTGAAATTGCATAAAGGAAGTGTTTTATGCTAGAAATGATCTTAGGTAGCTAGGATGCTCCCTGAGTCTCACCTTTGACATAGACGTTAGGTGGAATGAACCACAATGATTAAATCATGTACACTTGTAAAACGTAGGTCGATGCATGCTCATTTCCTACGAGTAGCTTTATGTTACTCACCCCTACGATACTGGGGCATATTTCAAGTACAGGATACAAGATTGGAGATTGCAATTGCTTGGGTGATTTGCTGAGTTGAGCTTCTTTAGAAACATTCTTGTTCACATGCAAGTGTTAGCATGTTTATAATTTGTCTATGAAATGTAATTTTTCTAACTTGGAGGTTTGACATGTCAAATGTTGTAAATGAGTTGTAATAAGGCCATGGGCTATTGTAGCATGTTTAAAATACCATTTTACACTTGCATGTATGTTCACATCATCACACAATAGCATACAATGCAATTTGATCATGCCATGGGGAGTCATTTTGATGCCTTAGGGATGACGTACATCTCTAGTAGCCACTTAGTTTCCTTCGTTTCCGCATTTCGGATTCGTTATCGGGTCATTCTTTTGGTTCATCACAAGACACACTAGGTTGAAAAATCTAGGGTCGTCACAACAATGGAGGCAAGAAAGGGTTAGAGAGAGATATATGAGATAAAAATGAATGAGTGGAGGATTATGTATTCCTCCACTCACTATGTGCACTAGTACTACCTATCACACACATACATTTTACGAAAATGCAAATAAGCCCCTTACACCTTAGGAAGTTGCAAAAAGGTCCCTCTTCCCAAAATACCTCCAAAACAATTGCAAAAAAGGTCCCTCCTCAAAATATCTCACAAATTAAATTGCTAAATCGTCCCTAAGATGAAAAATAATTACGAAAAGATAATTACACAATTACCCCAAAAAGCTAAAATGTTTCCAAAGAAACTATACATCCATGCCCTTTACGAAAAAGTAAACAAGTAGCATGTTTTCACAAAAAAAAGTAAAACTACGTATTTCAAGGGAATTAAATGAAATGGATGGATGCAAAGTCAGAGTCAAATCCGAGCACAAACTGTGAGGACGCGAAAGAAAATGATAAATGGGAAAAGGACAAAAATAAAAATAAAAAATGCCAGAAAAGGCAAGAAGATGACACGGTCCTCACATGGACGCTACAACATCTAAAAAGAGTAGTATCGGAAACTATTTCTGAGCACTCAACACGACCCGAAGGAACAAAACCCGAACTCAAAAAGAAACATCAATGGAAAAAGAAAATCCATAAAAATAAATAAATAAATAAAAATGGAAGGAAAATGACCGGGTCATTACATAATTCGAGATTTCTGCCTGAAGATATCCTCCTCTACTTCACATAGCTTTAGATATGAGGAGAGAAGATGTTTTTCTTGGTATCTGAGTGCACCATCATCAAGTTTGTGGTCTAGAGCCCTTTGACAAGCATGGAGTTATTCCTTGGCCACCTTAACTCTGTTGGAAATAGCACAAAATGCAATTGAGCATTTATTCTTGAGAAGGTGTTTAAGAGCTTTCATCTTGGAGATAACTTGGTACATTGGTGCACCAGAGAAAGGTTTGGACCATACACTTTCAACAATAGGGTAGAACTCAGGATGTGAAGTCCAGCAATTGAAAATTTTAAAGGGTGTTTTCCTTTTAGGGGAAGGGTTTCCAAGCTTGATAACCATTGGACTATGGTCAGAAACCCCATA
This sequence comes from Cornus florida, assembly GCF_030987335.1. Lineage (NCBI taxonomy): Eukaryota > Viridiplantae > Streptophyta > Magnoliopsida > Cornales > Cornaceae > Cornus > Cornus florida. The sequence goes on from NW_026775572.1 coordinate 79,352,172, forward strand.
TGGCAGGAAAGTACATTGAGATAAGGGAAAACTTCTATTCCATGAGCCATTGATTAGTGTTCTATCTTGCTTTCTTGAGATATTAGCAGTAGGACTCTTGTTAGTCCAAGATAGGAAGATGCCACTATAATTCAAGTCCTCCAACTTTCTTTAAAAACACATGATCTGAAGTCCCTCATACCTTGATTAACTTTGTTTGAACCCCCATAATTTTCATGTACAGATAAAATGGTGCTGAAGTCACCAGAGAGAAGCCATGGATCAGTGGCAAATAATTTAGAGTGCTGAGTAATATCCTTCCACAAAAGTTTCCTCTTTGCAATATAGTTGGCAACATAAATGAAGGAGATAACAAATTTAGTATTGCATTTGAGAATTGTAGCAGAACAGTGTATAGCTTGTTTATTGCCATGGATCACACTAAGGTTAATAGTACTTGGATTCCAGAAGATCCATATTTTCCCCAATTAGGAATATTGATAATTATGCTTAATACACTATGAGTCAGAGCCTTACTTAATTGATCAGCATTGGATGGGTTCACCCTTATTTCAACAATAGATAAAATATCCAAATTATGCTCTCTAATGATTTTCTTTATCTCTCTCCGCTTTAGGGGAAGGTTCAGTCCTCTAATGTTCCATGTTGCAATACTGATCATTTAGAGGTTTGAGGAGTAAGAACTTTTGGGATGATGAGTCCCTTTGAGGCAAGGCAATGAAGACCTACAATTTTCCTACCCTTTTTCTTCTTAAGGTTGAATTCCTTTTTCCTGTTCAAATTGATGTTTGCTAGAAGGCTTGTGGTGGATTCAGAACCATAATTGTTCTCCAATTCAGCATCTATATCAGTATCAAATAGAATATTGAAAATCTTGTTGGTTTTTGGTGCATTACCAGGGATTGGTAGGATAATTGAGATGTTCAATTTCTTTTCTATTTCAGAATTATGGGAGGATATGGAAGGTGGGTTGGGGTTAAGTCTCCTTCTGGTAGGATTTATGGTTTTTGGTGTAAGGTTATTGATAAGTTAGGATTTGGAAGTTGAAGGAGAGGTGGTTAAGGATATATGTGGGGGAGAAAGAAGAGGGATTGGTGGTGTTGTTTGGGTAGGTTTGACTTTGGAGTATAGTATTATCCTTCATTATGTTACTGAGGTCTGAGCAGAGGTGGTGTGAAGGTTGGTGGTAGGGATGGTTTTGGACTTGGAGCATACTGGAGTGGCATAACCAAAACATTTGCAAGTAGAGCAAAAGGGAGGATACCATTGGTATTCAACTCTAATATTAATGGTCAATCTAATTCTCATTTTGAGCTTGATCAAATCAGGCATTAGAGAAGAAGATTGTATATTTACACATAGTCTAGTCAATTTGGTTCTGCTTATAGTTTTAGTAGCAGTATCATCATAAAGTGGTTAACCAATTCCACTAACAATGTAGCTAAACCTTCTGGAATTCCAATATTGAAGTGGCACATTATACAGTTTTATCCAAACTAGAATGCAAGATGGTGCACTTTAAACTTCAAAATTAGGGGTCCAATGTTGTAAAGTGATTGGTTTTCCAGTAATTAACCATGGACCACTTGATAGAATTGAGTCACATCCAAATTCTGAAGAGAAGAAGAAGAGGTACACACCTTTATCTGTTAAAAAAACCTCTCTTAAGCCTCTATCTGACCATAGCTTTGTGGTCATTGATTTGAAAATATCTAAGGGTGGTTTCTTATGTGCAAAGTAGCCAATGATGCAAGTTTTCATGAATTTAAGACCTTCAAGTTCAATCTCTGGATGTGGTTCAATGAGGACTGTGTTATCAACTGTAAATGCCTTAGGAGGTGGCTTGCCAAACTGGAAGGACATTTTTTATCAACCTTTTTTAACCATAGAGACCCAAGTCTTTTGGTTAGATGTGTTTGGTGAAGAAGCTTAGTGCTTAAGTGGTGGCTTAGTTTGGACTTGCGCAGTAAATGGTGAGGGGATTGTGTGGTCAATTAGAAAGCCAGGTTAAGGTTGGGGGATGTTTAGGTGGGATGATAGTGGAGGGTTGGCAATATGAAAAAGAGGGTGGGTTGATGTTATGACATCAATGATAAATGCTTAAATGTTGCACATTTCAGTACCTAAGCTAGGGTATTTCAGTCTTTACATCTATCTTACTTTCATGTTTTAGTCCTAAATTATGTTTATGTGTATTTTAGGGCAATAAAGTTAAAATGAGCTAAAAATAGTCCATTATGGCCTTTTAGAGTAAAGCCAGAGCATCGAGACAGCATTCAGAAGGAAGCAAGGATGCAGTAGTGTATCTCATCCGGACGCCATTTCTCGCGTCCAGACGAGAGTTTTTTTTTTATAAACTACGTCCGGACACCATGTTGCTAGCAGCAGACTTAAGTTATAGGTTTGACCTGTTATGATGGCTATGGGCTTTGGTCTTTTGGGCTTATTTTTGTAACCTATTGGCTCTAATAGGGTTTGTACTAAAGGGAAAACAAGGACCCATTAGAAGGATGATTATTATTTTACTAAAATTAGTTTTTAATTAGTTTTTCATATATCGTTCTCTCTGGAAAAAGGCGAAAGAGAAGAAAGAAGAAGAAGAATGAGCCAAAAGATGGAAATAGAGTTTGTTAACACCATGATCATCTCCTCTATGAGCTAGTTCTTCACTTAGGGCTTGGATGAGCCCTAAGTTCATGTAACATAAACCTTTGTATTTGTTTTCTTGGGGAATTATTACGTTGTAATTAAATGTATAGCCTTGTGATTTCTTTATATATACATGCTTGATTTGACAAATTAGGGTTTGTATTGATGAATTCTTCCATTGAAATCTCCAGTTGATTATATGTCTATATATGATTAATTAGGGATTTTATTCTTCATTAGATGATATAAAATTAATTCTTTCATTAATTCTATATGTAATTTGCATGTCTATGTGTGATTACTTTAGAATTATATTCTACACTAGATACTTCTTGTAGTTGTGTTTAGTGATAGCCATAGCGTGATACTTATTTGATACAATTGTCAATTAATTTGATGGATAAAGGCTTAATCTTGATGGGTTGTTCTATAAATTAGCTTACTTGTCATTAGTTAATTGTAGTAAAGTAATCAATTTGTGTTCGATTATGTTAATCCATACTTCTAATTACAATTAGTATTATCCTCTTGATTGATGTGTGCTCTTATCGGATACATTTGTGAATGTGTATGGTGGGTTATGACGTAGTCTTGAATGTGTTCTACAATTTAGTTTAATTGTTATTAAGTAGACAATTCATTCTTGATGCTGATAATCTATGCTTGCAATTGTGATTTGTGATGATAATGTGGCCACATCTATGATTACACTAATGATTTCCCCATTAATTGAAAGCAAATGGTTAATTGCATGGGCTTCATGGTGAATCCTAACCCTAAGACTCTCTTCATATATCTTTAATCCTTAGTTTAATTTACTTGCATTATCATTTCCATTTCTATATTTCCAATTGAACTCTAGTTTAATCACTTCACCAAAATCTTTTTCCCTCTAAACTCTCTCTCTCTTCTCTCTTTTATAATCTAATTAACTTTAAAACCAAGTTCAATCCCAACACGTGTTCAATCCCTTAGGAACGATCCCTTCTCGCTTCATACTTGACGGTATAAGTGTTAAGTAGCTTTATATAAATTTAAAGTTTGATGATACCATTTCAAAAACCAAAGTGTTGTGCATTATTTTGTGCATAAGCTCAGGTCGCATCATAGTTTTGGCGCCGTTGCTGGGGATCTAACGGTTTTAAAGAATTGAATTAGACATTAGTTCTTTGTTGATTGTTTACTTTAAAGTCATTTTAATTTTTATTTTCTCATTTGATATTTGTCAATTAGGTACTTTTTAGTAAAGTAGAGCAAACGCTGGACTTTGAAGCAATTTAAAAAAAAATTGAAGTTGCTTAAGGACTATTTGTAAGTTTCTCTTTGATTTTTGTGTTTTAATTGTGTACCATCTTGCATGTTTTGGACAGCCCAATTGGAGGCTTAATTTGAATTTTTTTATTTTTAAGTCCAAGCATACCTTCTTGTAGAAGGCATAGGCCCGTGTGGAGGCATTTATTTGTTTTAAGTGCATTGATATTATTGAGGAGTTTGGGAACATCGTATGTGGAGGTTGAAAAATTGAAGTGTTGGTGTGTTGACTTATTCTAGTGCATGCATGGTCGTAGATCACTTAATCGTCCTCTTGCTCCTATAAATCAAAAACTCGAAGTTTCTCTTCAGCGTTTAAGAGGTAATACTAGGGATAGTTATCCTAATCTTCTAAATTTTGATCCTCCATCACCTATAATGGAAGACCCAAGAGATCCAATTGAAGATCCCATTGAAGATCTTGGTCATGTGGATCATAACGATGTGCACCACCCACCACAAGTTCATATTGTGGATCCTCTAGATCCTCAAGGTATGCATCCACCCTTGGGAATGCCACGACTAATCAATCATGTTGTGCGACAACCTAATCTAGGGATGCCAAGGCTAAATGTTGTTCCCCCAATTCGTGAGCAACAACATCAATATGTTCAATGCCTACCTCAAGGTCAAATGGCATATCCTCATCAAGGTCAAATGGCATATTCTCCTCCCAATCCTCCAATGGTCCTTAGGGATCGTTATACTCCAAATCAATATAATGCACCCACTTGCATTCAGTTGCCAAATTTTCGTGCTCATCATTATGAGATTAAGGCTTCCACCATTAACATGAGCCCTCTTTTCTATGGGTTAAGCAATGAAGACCCATATAAACATTTGGATGAGTTTTTGGAAGTTTGTTCAACCGTTCCAATTTTTCCCTTTCACTCTTTGGGAAAAGGCTAAATATTGGTTCAACAACTTGAGGGCAAATTCAATTACATCTTGGGCTCAACTACAATGTGAATTACTAAAAAAAATTTACCCCACAAGTAGAACTGATACTATGAGAGCTTCTATCCGTGAATTATCCCAAAGTAAAGGAGAACCTTTGCATGAAGCATGAAAGCGTTTGAACAATTTGCTATGGCAGTGTCCACATCACAACATTCCTAAGTGGCAATTAGTTTGCTGCTTCTATGAAAGCTTATCCGATACCCAAAAAGGTATGGTTGATGCTTCCTGTGGAGGAGCCTATTTGGACAAAAATGAAGACCATGTGTGGCATCTTTTTTATCGCATGAGCAAAAATTTAATGCATCGTTCTTCATTGTCCTGATTTGGCCAAAATTTGACTAAAGGAGGGAAGAAAACCTCCATTCTTTCTCAAGTGGAGAGTTCCATGGAAATTGCCGCCGAGGTCAAAAATCTTACTCAAAGGTTTGATAAATTTCTTTCGAGCCAAAACCCAACAATTCAATCATCCAACTCTTTCCAATCTCAAAGTGTGATGTGCATGACTTGCTCTAGTTATACTCACAATACTTCCAATTGTCCTCTTAGACAAAGTTTTTCGAGTGAGTATTAAGAACAAGTCAATGCCGCTTTCACTTATCTGGGAAGTAATCCAAATTTTAACTCCTACAATTCTGGATGGAGTGATCCTAACTTTTCTTGGAGAAATCAAGGATGAGGTATCATTCCTCCTCTTCTCCAAATTCCCACGAAAAGTATGTGCCTCCCCACCTCAGAATTATAAACTCTCAAGCATACCTCTCTCCATTTTATCCTCCTCCAAATGTGAATCAGTACTCCAATTCCCAATCTTCAAATAATCAATCTTACTCTTATCCACTTCATGAGCCTCCTAGAAATGCCACTTTTAAGGACAAGGTTTTAGAAGCTTTAGGTGATCTTCAAAAGGAAAATCAAGTGTTTCATTCGCATTCTTAATCAATTGCAAAACTTAAAGTCCAAATAAGGCAAATAGTTCAATCAATGAAAGGGAAAGGGCCTGTGCAACCCAAGCTTAATCAAAAGGCATACTCCAATTCCACCTTGAGGAGTGGAAGAAAAATTGATAACAAAGTTGAGAGACCTAGTGAAGTTAGTGTTTCGGTTCAACCAAGTGTTAGCCCATTTACCATTCCCAATTCCATTCCTACTTCACTAGGGACAAATTGTCACATTAAGGAGCTAATTCTATCATCGTCATCTTCCTCCCATGCAGAGAAGCCTAATAAGCCAAAAGCTCCATTTCCTCAAGCTTTAAACTCTACTCCATTTTTTAGGCAAGAAGGAAAATTCCATGACATGATGGAAGTTTTTAAACAAGTTAAAATCAACTTTCCTCTTCTTAATGATATTCGACAAATTCCACCATATGCTAAGTTCTTGAAGGACTTATGTACTCAAAAGAGGAAGAACAAGGGACCAAGCCCTAAGAAAGTGCTTCTCACAGAGCAAATGAGCTCCATCATTAAGCTTAACACCCACCTAAGTTTAAAGACCCTGGAGCGCCAACCATCTCTTGTACCATAGGGAACCATGAGGTCCATAGGGCTCTTCTTGACTTAGGGGCTAGTGTTAACAGTATTCCTTATTTCGTATATCTTCAATTAGGTTTGGGAAACCTTAAGCCAACTTCGGTAGTTATTCAACTCTCCGATAGGTCTACCAAACAACCAAGGGGAATTGTTGAGGACATCCTCATCAAAGTTGACAAATTCTATTTCCCGGTTGATTTTGTTGTGCTTGACACCGAACCAGTACCAAATCCTACCATGTACATTCCCATCATCCTAGGAAGACCATTCCTTGCCACCGCCAATGCCACCATCAATTGTAGATCCGACATCATGGACATCTCTTTTGGCAATATGATGGTTAAGCTTAATGTATTCAACATGAGCCAACATTCCATCAATGAAGGCGAGTGTTTCCTCGTGGATGTTGTGGATAAAATTGTTGAACAAGCCATTCCTTCCATTCTTTCCAAAGATCCTCTTGAGGCATGCCTCTCTCACTTCAATATGGACGCATTTGACATTGAAAGCTCCATATATGAAGTGAATTCGCTAATGGACTCCGTGGCCATCTTAGACTTCCTGCCATGGAAAAACTCAAAAGAACCTCTTCCGCCAATCGCAAATACTCTTTCTTATTAAGAATAGGAAGAAGTGGCAAGTCCACCAATGGCCAATCCAAATTATGAGAACATTCCTTGTAATATTGAGCATGAAGTCATTGAGGCGACCTTAGTGAATGAGGAGAAAGTGATCAATGTGGAAGTTGACAAAAATAATGAAGAGACTGAGTTTCCTAGTAATCCAACAGAGTCTGTGAAAGACATTACCTTGTCAAATGCAAAGCCGCTCATTATGGACTTTATTTTCGAGACCGTGGATGAAAGAAACCAAATCACATCTTCCATTATTTCTTTCCAAATCATTCTTTTGGGAGATGTATTCATTGTTGTGAGAGAAGATCCATTGGGAAAAATAGATAAACGGATCAATGGGGATGTCTCATATCCCGTTTTTTATTCTTCCGACTAATAAGTCAACCCACCATCTTGCTAGAGACGTTAAACACTAGTTTTTCGTAGAGTTCTTTTTATTTTATTTCTTGCGTCGTCGTCTAAATAAAATATTATTTTATTTTCTTCTTTTATTTTATTTTATATTTTATTTATTGTACAATTCTGATTCCATAAATTCAAAATAAAAAAAAATTAAAAAATAAAAAAAATAAATTTTCAAGTAGCATTCCGTCTTGCTAGAGACGTTAAATTTAGCCCATTTGATTTTTTATTTTGTAGATTGTATATACAGTACCTTTTCTTTTCATATTTAAAAAAAAAAAAAAAAAAAAAAAAAAAAAAAAAAAAAGCATCATAAATATTCAAAAATATGTGTTCCGAAGCGCTTTATCTCATATCTCTTTGCATCATGTTATATATTGTTTAGAATGTATGATTCTTATCCAATTTGATATTTGATATGAGTTGCTAGTGTGGTTTTTTAGTAGGTTTTTGAATCCAAGTTTAGGGGAGACCTTTTTCTTAATGGATCATTGTCGGGCTTCATAGACTTTTGCCATCACGGTATACTCTTTTCATCATTTTTCATTGTTCTCATTGCACATTGAAGGCAATGTACAGTTTTAGTTTGGGGGTAAGGTCATCATGATTTATTCTATTTTCGGTTAAGCTTTAAAGGCATGATGAGATTCGAGATATGTTTGGCAATGATTTAAAAATTTTGAAGCATAGTGCTTTTGAAAAACAAGTTGTTAGAGTCTAATACTTCTTGTATGCTCTAGGATGCCATTTAGGAGTGAATTTTTAATTTTTGATATCATGTTTTCTCCTGTGGTACACATCATCTTGTTGGTTGAAAATTCTTTGAGAGTTGATTCTAGAATTCTACACTTGCACTTGCCCACACTAGCATTCAATTTGTGGGGTACCTGCTTAGTTGATTATTGTCTTGGTTTATCCCAATTGAGCTAGTATGCTTTGAAAGTTTTCATTCTTGATAAAATAACCATACAAAGAAAAAAAATAAAAGCACTCACCAAAGGTGAGGAACAAAAATAAAAATAAAAAAACTTCATTCTTTCAACATGTCAACTGATTAAAAAGAAAGATAGGAAAGAATGTAAGATGTATGATTAGTTTGAGTTCGTAGCTTAGCCATTCCGATTCATTACGCCATTAGGAGTGTCTTTACACTAAATGCCCTAAGACCATCTGGTTTGGGAGTCGTTGGCTCAACGCTTGTTACATGGGGTGATTAGAGAGCTTAAGGAACTTGGACATTGCACATGGTCATACATATAGAAAATAAAAAATAAAAAAAAAAGGAATGAAATCAATAATAATAAAAAAAATAAATAAATAAAAAATTATTTGATTGAATAACAAGGTTTATTCAATGTCTTGAGGATTTGTACTATATATGTATGCTTGTTTGAGGGTAAAGCTATACCATTACTTTGATTTGCTAAGATAGCAACATATTTTGAGGCTGGTTCACTCGAAAAAGATGATAGAATTGATTCAATTTTCTTGATTAATTGTTTGATGTGTGGAGGACATTTTTGCTTACATGATGTTTAAATGTTGAGAATAGCTTCGAAATGGCTGAAAATTGCATACTTGAGGTAGTCTTCTTTCAACACTTGTTTGATATGTGTCGTTGCTTCTTAAGTAAGAAAAAGCCTTTGATGTTTGTGGGTATCTTTTCTGGAAACCCTCGCGAGACATCACTCGTCCACTAGAGGTAACCTAGGGGTTTAAAAGGCTTGTTGCATATACTAAATGTAACCGTGATCCCTACGAAAGTGGTGTTATCTTTATTGCTTTATTAGTTTATAGTTGTATATTTGTTTATTTCATTTTTATACAGTAGTTCATTGCTAGGGACTAGCAATATCTAAGTTTGGGGGCGTGATAAGTCTTTAAATGTAGCACATTTCAGCACCTAAGCTAGGGTATTTCAGTCTTTACATCTATCGTACTTTCATGTTTTAGTCCTAAATTATATTTATGTGTATTTCAGGGTAATAAAGTTAAAATGAGCTAAGAACGATCCACTATGGCCTTTTGGAGTCAAGCCAGAGCATCGGGACAGTATTTAGAAGGAAGCAAGGATGAAATAGTGCACCACGTCCGGACGCCATTTCTCGCGTCACCACGTTCGGACGCCATTTCTCGCGTCCGGACGTGAGTTTTTTTTTATACACTACGTCCGGATGCCAAAAGCTGCGTCCGGATGCCATGTTACTGGTAGCAGACTTAAGTTACGGGTTTGACCTATTATGATGGCTGCGAGCTTTGGTCTTTTGTGCTTATTTTTGTAACCTATTGGCTCTAATAGGGTTTTGTATTAAAGGGAAAACAAAGACCCATTAGAAGGATGATTATTATTTTATTAAAATTAGTTTTTAATTAGTTTTTCATATATCGTTCTCTCTAGAAAAAGGCAAAAGAGGAGAAAGAAGAAGAAGAAGAAGGAGCCAAAAGATAGAGATGAAGCTTGTTGACACCATGATCATCTCCTCCATGAGCTAGTTCTTCACTTAGGGCTTGGATGAGCCCTAAGTTCATGTAACCTAAACCTTTGTATTTCTTTTCTCAGGGAATTATTACATTGTAATTAAATGTATGGCCTTATGATTTCTTTATATTTACATGCTTGATTTGATAAATTAGGGTTTGTATTTATAAATTCTTCCATTGAAATCTCCAGTTGATTATATGTCTATATATGATTAATTAGGGATTTTATTCTTCATTAGATGATATAAAATTAATTCTTTCATTAATTCTATATGTAATTTGCATGTCTATGTGTGATTACTTTAGAATATTATTCTACACTAGATACTTCTTGCAGTTATGTTTAGTGATGGCCATAGCATGATACTTTTTTGATACAATTGTCAATTAATTTGATGGATAAAGGCTTAATCTTGATGGGTTGTTCTATAAATTAGCTTACTTGTCATTAGTTAATTGTAGTAAAGTAATCAATTTGTGTTTGATTATGTTAATCCATACTTCTAATTACAATTAGTATTATCCTCTTGATTGATGTGTGCTCTTATCGGATACATTTGTGAATGTGTATGGTGGGTTATGACGTAGTCTTGAATGGGTTCTACAATTTATTTTAATTGTTATTAAGTAGACAGCTCATTCTTGATGTTGATAATCTATGCTTACAATTGTGATTTGTAATGATAATGTGGCCACATCTATGATTACACTAATGATTTCCCCATTAATTGAAAGCAAATGGTTAATTGCATGGGCTTAGTGGTGAATCCTAACCCTAAGACTCTCTTCATATCTCTTTAATCCTTAGTTTAATTTACTTACATTATCATTTTTATTTCTATGTTTCCAATTGAACTCTAGTTTAATCACTTCACCAAAATCTTTTTCTCTCTAAACTCTCTCTCTCTCTCTCCTCTCTCTTTTACAATCTAATTAACTTTAAAACCAAGTTTAATCCAAACACGTGTTCAATCCCTTAGGAATAATCCCTTCTCACTTCATACTTGACAGTATAAGTGTTAAGCAGCTTTATATATATTTAAAGTATGATGCCCGTTTGATACCATTTCCCAAACCAAAGTGTTGTGCATTATTTTGTGCACACGCTCGGGTCGCATCAATCAACATGAGTCTTTTGAGTTTGAGGATATGGGTCAAGTATAGAAGGAGCGTTACATGTGCCTTTTTGGTCAACTAAGGAAACATGTTCATTTTGGTGAAAGGTAAGGTCAGAGGTGATGTCATAGTTATGGTTTGAGGGTCGAGGAATATAAGTATTCAAATTCAAATTTGAATCTGAATCTGAAACCAGGCTGTTTGGGGTATGGTAAACCAGTTGTTAAGTTACTGGAATCCATTGGAGGGTGGTGGTGGTATTGTTGTACCTGGTGGCTATGCCTAGGAGCACTTATAATGCTGGTTGGAGCTAGAGCTTCCTTCTTGGCCAGGTCAGACCTCATCTTGGAGATGATGGAGTAGAGATCTTTCCTTAAGTCTTCAGCTTTTCCAAGGTTGTCTTGAGACCATTGTAACTTTTCTATAAGCTCCTAAATTTGATGCTCAGATGAATCATATAACACAGGGTTAAAGCTAGGGGTAGAAGCAGTTTCAACCTGTGATGGTGGATTGGATGAATATTTGTTGGTAGTTATAGATGGTCTCAGGGATGTTTGTTTGATGGTAGCTATGGATGGTCCCAGAGGGAGTGAAGAGGGTTCAGGGAAGCTGGTACCTTTAGGATTTTGGAAAGATAGTGGGATGGGGGGATAAAAAACTTAAGTGTGTAGGATATGCATTGTGGTGAAGAGGTTTTGAGCTGCTTGGGTGGAGCAGTGGTTGAGTGTAAAAAGGAAGGTGGTGTGGGTGGTTTGGAGGTTTTAACATGGTTATTGGAACATTTGAGAATGGTAATAGAAAGTGGCTTGCTGTTTGGTGTGCTATTTGTGGTGGTGAATGGTGACAGCGAAAGGTGGTTTCAGATGGTTTGGAAGAGGGTTACTAGAAGAGGGTTTCATGGTTGATTTATGGCTAAGGAGTAATATCAACATATATTGTTGCCAAATAAAGAATTCCATATGTAAATGGATATGTTTCTATTTTTTAATGAGAATATATATTTGTATAAAGGTGCAATGCTTTGTGGGTATGCCTATTGTTCAACATCCACTTAAAAAAATCAACTAAAATTTGAACAAATTAAGAACGGAAAAAGCAAGAATATAAATAGTTTTGTATTAGATATATATATAAAGGAGTCAGATTAAGAAAGATACCTTGAATGTATGTAAAGCTCTCGGATGTGAGCAATCTTAGGCCAATCTTCCTAAATCATGATAGCGAAATCAAGTGGTTGGATGCAAAAAGTAAAATCAAGGCAAACAAATATCAACATATATTGTTGCCAAATAGAGAATTCCATATGTAAATGGATATGTTTCTGTTCTTCAATGAGAATATATATTTGTATAAAGGTGCAATGCTTTGTGGGTGTGCCTATTATTCAAAATAGAAACAAAGATGTCCACATATGTATATAATTGTATCAACATACACTTAAAAAAATCAGCTGAAATTTGAACAAATTAAGAGCAGAAGAAGAAAGAATATAAATAGTTTTATGGTGGATATATAAAGGAGTCAGATTAAGAAAGATACCTTGAATGTATGTAAAGCTTTGGGATATGAGCAATCTTAGGTCAATCTTCGCCCTTTTCCTTTTGGCATCTATCATTTAGTTGCTATGAACAATCTTGGATATTCAGTTTTTGTAATGCGGTGAGCTGACGCATCCCTTCGGGCAGTGACTTCAAACTCGAGGAACAATAAATATAAGGTTTTTACAGTGATGTGAGGTTACCTTTCCACTCTGGTAAACTTTCCAAATTTTCACAAAGTTCAATGTATAGAGATTGGAAAGTGGTAACGTGTTGAAGCCCCGCGGGAAGAGACTCCAACTTAGAGATCTTGGTGATACTCGGAGAAGTTGGGTTCCTAAGGCCTTGAAAATACATGCCATCATCTAACAAATCTAACTCTTAGCATGACAAGATCTCCAAGGACATGAGGGCGGTGAGATGCCTTATCCCTCTAGACAGAGAGGTTAGTTTTGGACACCTATCAATCTGTAGTTTTAATAGAGAAGTGAGAATTTGAAATGCCTCATCTATTTGAGTAATTAGATCCTCAATGAAAGATACTGACAGTACCTCTAAGTTGGAAAGGGGAACGAGTGAAGAAGATGACGTTGCAACAATAGTTGGGGTTTCCTTTGCCATTGTCGGCAATAACTGCTGTTGTATTACCTTCCCGTTGACACTCTCAAATATTAGTTTTACAACAGTTGGTTATAGAGGCATTGATGTTAGCTGTGTGAGATATATATTTTGTAATTGGCTAATTTCGTTGTCAAAACAAGTCCGATTGAGTTGTAATTTTTCGGTTTAAAATTTAAAAGATTGAAGATCGGATGCAGATTTGAAGAAGGTCAAGTGTTCATTATATACTACACTCCGAGATGATGAGAACAATGCTATAAGATGTTTTGATAGGTAGTGAGAACATTTAGGAAGGGTTTTAGATGTTTTAGAAAAAGATTTTACATTCTGTCCATCTTAAACTGGTTCAAGAGTAATCAAACAGGTTCAACTTCAGCAGAATACCCAAAACATCAACTCTGGCCATCGTGAACTTGTTCAAGGGGGCTGAACCGGTTCAAGACTTAAGGTTGTCCACGACAAAATACTTCTGGCCTTCTTGAATCAGTTCAGCCCCTCTGAACCGGTTCAACGCATCCTAACAGTGTTAGAAACCTTCATTTCTTGCTTTGTTAGTTTCCTAGTTAGTTTAGAATTCTTTCCAAGTCCAATGCACGAAATTTTTCATATTTTCAGAGGGATTAGGACATTCTAAACTCTATATAAACCTTGTCATACACATTGGTTTATTCACGACTTTAGGAAAAATCAATTATATATTTTAAGAAAGCCTTTAGAGAGAGAGAAATTTAGAAAATCAAATCTGATTATTCTGAATTTATTTTTGAGAGCACACATATATATTCATAAGTGATTTAGTTGTATTGTTCTCTATCTCATCGGAATTAGAGCTATATTGAAGATACAGAGATTTCGGATGATCAGCAGGATTTAATTCTTCTACCGAGTTCATATCTAGAAGAACAGAAGTAAACGCAATCACACTTTGAAAGGGTTGGAGCATTTGTGGAGTGCTATCTAATCTACCTGCTACTCTTCTACAAATATCAAGTGTAAGTCTGAGGTCAAGTTGCTATTGGACGGGGAGTCATAAAGCTAGAGAATCGTCAGTAGTTGGTGTTGAGTGGAATGATAGGGTGTGAGTGAGAGTCAAAGTTTGGTATACTTTGTTTCAAGCATAGTGGATTGGTTTACTTTGGACTGCACAATCCATGAGGTTTTTCCAATAACAGTTAACGTATTTTATCAACTGAGGTTTCCTCGCTAAAATCGTGGTGCAATCTCTCTAACTCCAACTTACTTTACTTTTCATATATTTGTGATTATGGATGTTTACATTGACTATATAATTTAAATCAATCATAAATTAAGTAAGTTGACCTAATAATCAGATCTAGGTCGTTAAAATTAACTGACTGTTTCCGCACCCCGCGTAACTCTTAGTTTCACAATTTGGTATCAGAAAGGGTTACTCGATATACAGAGTAGATCATATTTGTTGATTAATTGTTAATTTTTGAGTCATGTCTGAAAATTCATCCATTGATATGCTGCCTTTACTCCTATTTTTGATTCTGTCACAAGCATGCAAATTGAGTGGTCCAAGTTTAAAAAGGATTTTAAAATTTTGTTAGAGAAATTGAATCTTGCAGAATTTGATAGAGATATTTATAAGTTAGAAGTTTCTGTCTCTAATAAAAATTTGGAAGAAATTGGCCATAAAAATTTGAATCTTCTTCATAACATTGATTTTCTGGAAAAGGAACTTAATAAGGTAAATTTAAATCACTAGAACTTAAAATTGATAATTTGAGTAGTGAATTTGTTAAATCAAAACAGTCTCTTCAGAAAGTTGATAGTGACACTTGCAAAATTGATAAGTTGAAAGGAGTGGTTGAGAATGTTATAAGTAACAAAGATTTGGCATCAACTTCAAAGGATTTATATTTACAAAAATCTACAGATGTTTTTGTGAAAGTTGAAACCAATCCCTGTGTTATTTCTAATTCACCTAAACTTATTTCAACATGTCATTTTTGTGATGAAAAAGGACATATCAAGTATAAGTGTTAGAAAAGAACAATTAAACTAGGAAAAAAATTGAAAAATCTAGAGAGTTCAAATTTGAGGAATAAGAGGATTAGGACTGTTGAGTCTTGTGACACATTACCTAGAACAAGAGGGAAATCATTACAATAATGAATCTAAAATTGTTTGGGTAAAGAAAGAGAATTTTAAGTGTCTTGCCATGCACACTGCACTTAGAGCACTTGGTCCATATGGTTGGTATTTTGATAGTGGTTGTTTTAGGCATATGATAGGGGATAGAATATTATTTACCACTTTTAAGGAATACTCAATAGGTACTGTTACTTTTGGTGATAGTAAGGCTTCTACTATAAGTGGTAAAGGTAAGATCAAATTTCCAGGAATTGGGGAGTTAAAAAATGTTCTATATGTTAAAAGTTTAGCTACTAATCCGTTGAGTATTAGTCAAATCTGTAATGATAAGTTTCAAGTCAATTTTACTCAACAAGGGTGTTTTGTAACTAATGAAAAAGGTGAATGCATCTTGAAAGGAACTAGAACTTCTGATAATTGCTATGTTGTATTTTCAGATCCTTCACTAGTGTGTCTTTTGACAGTTACTGATGGGGCAATTTTATGGCATAAAAGACTTGGTCATGTGAATTTTAATGATTTAGTGAATTTGTCTAATAATGATCTTGTTCGAGGTTTGCCTAAATTGAAGATGCCTAAGAATGAAATATGTGGTTCATGTCAATTAGGAAAACAAACTAGAGTATCATATAAGAGACTTATTCATAAAGTCACTTCTCGACCTTTAGAATTGATTCATATGGATCTGATGGGTCGTATAACACCTGATAGCATTGGAGGAAAATGATATATGGTTGTTATAGTTGATGATTTTTCTAGATTTACTTTTGTTACATTTTTTAGAGAAAAATCTGATACTTTGGTGAATTTCAGGTTTATTTGCCAACTTATTCAAAATGAGAAGGGATATCGAGTTAATCGGATTAGGAGCGACAATGGAGGTGAATTCGAACCTAAGGAGTTTATTAAATATTATAATAAGAATGGCATTAAGCATGAATTTTCAGCACCTAAAACACCACAATAGAATGGTGTAGTAGAAAGAAAAAATATGACAATTATAGGTATAACTTGTACTATTCTTCATGAGAATAAGATTGCTAGTCACTTTAGAGCTGAATCGGTACATACTGCTTGTCATATCCTAAATAAAGTTTATCTTAGGCCTGGAACTAACAAGACTTTATATGAATTGTGGTATGATAGAAAGCCAACTGTTAAATACTTTAGAGTCTTTGGAAGTAAATGTTATATCCTTAGAGATAGGGAACACTTAGGAAAATTTGACTCTAGAAGTGATAAAGGTGTGTTTTTGGATTATTCACAAACAAGTCGGGATTATAGGGTTTTTAATCTTAGAACCAAAGTGATCATGGAGTCTATAAATGTGGCTTTTGATGACATAAAATCTAAGATAAACTCGTCTTAACTTGATGAAGAAAAAACTAATTTTGAAATTGCAGGAGAAAAGAAAGAACCTACAATTCATGAGGAAGAAAGAGTTAAGGATAAAGGTGGAGAAAGTGAAGAGATTGAAGAAGATAAGGATGAGGAATTAAAGGTCACCACTGATGAACCTATAGGAGTTCCTGCACAATCTTTAGATATTCCCACATCTAGCAGTTCTAGAGTTAGATTGAGTTATCCAATTGATAATGTGATAGGTCCATGGGATAAGCATAGTACTAGCAGTGCAGTCTGCGATGATGTAGGACACTCGTGCATTGTAGATGATATAGGACACTCATGTCACATGACTCAGTTTGAACCTAAAAATATTGATGAAGCTCTTTAAAATTCTGATTGGCTTATAGCTATGCAAGAACAATTGCTTCAATTTGTGAAGAATGATGTTTGGGAATTAGTGCCTCGACCTAGTGATGTTAATATCATAGGGACCAAATGGATCTTTAAAAATAAACTTGATGAACATGGTCTTTTGATGAGAAATAAAGTTAGATTAGTTGCACAAAGATACACTCAAGTTAAAAGAATTGATTTTGATGAGACTTTTGCACATGTTCCTAGACTTGAGTCTATTCGACTTCTTTTTGCTCTTGCATGTCACTTTAAATTCAAATTGTTTCAAATGGATGTTAAAAGTGCTTTTCTAAATGGTATTTTGCAGGAAGAAGTTTATGTAGCACAACCAAAAGGTTTTATTGATCCACATAATCCTAATTTGGTTTTTCATCCTAAAAAGGCTCTTATGGTTTAAAGCAAGCACCTAGAGCATGGTATGTGAAGTTAACTTCTTATTTAATGCACAAGGGCTTCAGAAGAGGAGGAGCAGATAAAACATTGTTTATTTTTAGGAAAGGAAAAGATTTTCTTGTTGCTCAAATATATGTGGATGATATTGTTTCTTGTGTTACATGTGATAACCTTGTTCATACTTTTTCTAAAGATATGAGTAATACTTTTGAAATGAGCATGGTTGGTGAACTAACTTTCTTTTTAGATCTCCAAATGAAACAACTTGATAATGGGATTTTCATATCTCAATCAAAATATGTAAAGGAGCTAGTTAAGAAGTTTGGTATAAAAGATTCCAAGCATGTTCAAACTCTTATGAGTACTTCATCCAAATTGGATAAAGACTTTGATCCTAACAAGGTTGATCATTTCTTGTATAGGAGTATGATTGGTAGCTTGTTCTATTTGGCAGCAACTAAGCCAGATATTTCATTTAGTGTAGGTGTTTATGCTAGGTATCAAACTGATCTTAAAGAATAACACATTCTTGCAGTCAAGCGCAGTATTCGTTATGTCAATGGTACATTGAATTATGGATTACATTATTCTTCTGAGTCTAACTCTGAAATTGCAGGCTATATTGATGTTGATTGGGCTGGTAACAAGGATGATAGAAAGAGTACTTCAAGTGATTGTTTCTATGTTGGTACTAACCTTGTTTCATGGTACAGCAAGAAGCAAAATTGCATATCTTTATCATCTTGTGAGGCTGAATACATTGCTGCTGGAAATTATTACACACAATTACTTTCGATGAAACAGATGCTTCTATATTATGGAGTTGATCAAAGTACTATTTCTATCTTTGTGATAATACTAATACAATTAATATTTCAAAGAATCCAGTTTTGCATTCTAGGACTAAGCACATTGACATTCAACATCACTTTCTTAGGGAACTTGTTGAGCAAAATGTTGTGTCTTTGGAAAAAGTGAGTAATGATCAGAACTTCGCTGATATTCTCACTAAACCATTAGATACTCTTAAGTTTTCTCATTTTAGGAAATCTATTGGCATTTGTTGTCTTGATTAGATCTAGGTCATTAAAGGAGTTAATCACAATTAAAATCAACTAATTATTTCCGCACCACGTGTAACTCTTGTTTCACAAGCTGAGGGCAGTAGGAGATATTTGATTGAACAAGACAAGGAAATGATGGGTGTGATAATAGCTACTGCTCTTCTTAATTGTTTGTTGTTGATTGTTATTCATCTTCTCCTAATTTACTCCTACACCATCCCTTCAAATTTGGCATGACCCAAATAGAGAGTTTTTCCAGTGATGGAAAGAACGTTGTTTTTGTTAGCTCTCTTGAAGAAGATGGAGAAAAAGAGGAGGACTCGTCATTAACACCACCACAACTATTGTCATCTATGTATTCTTACCGAATCTAAGTCAATAAGATGAAGACTTTGGAGAGAATGAAGCTGCTCAAATTTTGGAATATGTTTGCATCTGTTGCACTTCACTAAAGAAATTTGAACAAAATTCAAGATGAAGGACATCCAGGTTGGTAATCCCACACCCCCATACGCTTCTATTTCAAGCTTTTTCAAATTTGTGTTTGGCCGGAAAGCTTCCAACATTGACTTTAACTAACCATCATCATCATCCATATAGTTTCCAAAATAAAATCCCAATTTATGCAGATCCAACACCCGTAACCTAGTGGAAACAATTTTTGCATAAACTGAATTCTCTAGTTCCACCTCATAGGAAACTATTGAATAAAATCGTCCACCTTGAGCCATCAAAAAAAATGTTCTTATCCCGATAGCTTCAGGCAACGGGGTTAGAATTTCCCATGGTTTATCATTTAAAGATGGCAAATCAACCGACACATGACAAATGATCTTAGAAGAACTTCTTTTGTGGTCAAATTTAGCATCAAACTCTCACTTTTCGCAACTAAAACAGCAATGTCATGCATAAGATCATGCATTTTACAACTTATTATATTACCAAATTCGTCTACTCTCTCATCTTGAAAAAAGGACCTTCTTAATAACTCTATAAAATATAAATCTCCAACATCCTCCATATCTTGAATTTCATTTGATAACTGGATAAATCCATGTGCACAGCACAATTGAATCAATTGTTGCTTATCAATTACATGATCCTTAAGATATAAGCAACAAAATACAAAGCATTGATGCTAGGGAAAGTGATCATAGCTCAACTTTAATATTGGTAAAACAATTTTCTCATCTTGAGCTATTTTTGGCATATCTTTTTTTCTAAAACTCAACCAGTCCTCCTTTGTGTCTATGGAGTACTATAATAGGCTTCTTAATACCCTAATGGCTAAAAGATCTCCTACACACTTCTTCACAATTTCTTTTCCAATTTCCACTTGACATGCATTCTATAACTCGTTCTTTTCTTTAAAATCCATTTTCTTAAAAAAGGACCAAGACTCTTCCTCAGACAAGCCTTCAAAAGGATACAATGAATTTTCACCTGAAACAGTTACAACTAATTTAGTGCAGGTCGTTATCATAACCTTACTTCCCCTAGCACCACCCATCCAAAGATCTCTATATTGTGGTTTTATAGAGTCTGATTAGGTAATTGGTTTTTAGGAAGATTTAATTATATGGAAACTTCAAGAGTACTGAATTTTAGAGAAAATTCAGTTTCCTGATCTGGTTTAGCTTCCTTATTGGTTTAGGGAAAATTCAGTTTCCCGATCTGCTTTAACTTCCTTAATGGTTTAAGGAAAATTCAATTTCCTGATCTGATTTAACTTCCTTATTGGTTTTCGATTCTACAAAAGGCAAGTTCTTGTAGGACAAGTTTGGGAATCTATAAATATTAACTCTAATCAAATTTTAGAGGGTGTGAAAATTAGAGATAAATTTGTGCCAATACAAGATAAAGCAATTGAGAGAGATTGAGAGAAAATTCTCTATTGTAATTCTTCATCTTTTTTATAGTGAATTTGTTCGGTGTGCTACATGGACATAACCCTAAGATTTGGGTGAACCATGTATATCTTGTGTTCTTGTGTGTGATTTTTTTATTCTTCGTGATTGCTTGTTTATTCCTTGAACAATGTTATTTATTTTGCATTTTCGCCACAATAACTGGTATCAAATCCAGTTGATTATGCAGTGAAACTCCACCAACTGGTATCAAAGCCTTTGGTTGAGAACCTAAGGCATAGAAGGTGTTTGACGATATTTTGAAAGTCTTTCGATCAGATCTGTCTGTTTGAGTGGGAGTAATGGCGTCAGAAGATAAGATATCCACATCCATGATCGAGAAGTTCAATGGCACAAACTTTAGTTTTTGGAAGATGCAAATTGAAGACCTTTTGTTTTAGAAAAATTTGTATCAACCTTTGGGAGAGAAGCCAGAAGATACAAATGATGCAGATTGGGAATTACTTGATAGGAAGGCTTCAACATCAAGAACGAGAAGACGATGATATCTCTCATGGCAGCCCTTTCTAGTATGTATGAACAGCCTTCTGCAGTAAACAAGGTACACTTGATCAAGAAGTTGTTCAACATGAAGATGGTCGAATATGGTAAGTTTAACGAACATCTAAATACGTTTAACGAGATAGTTGGGCAATTAAAGTCTGTTGATATTGACTTCAAAGACGAGGTCCGAGCACTACTAATTTTAGGGCAGTTACCCGAGAGTTGGAATGGCTCAATTACAGCGATCAGTAGCTCTGCAAGGAAGACCAAGTTAAAGTTTGATGAAGTTATGAGCATGATTCTGACTGAAAAAATCAGAAGGCAAATAGCAGGGGTTTCCACCAATGGTTCGGCGTTGATTGTTGAAAGCAAAGGCAAGGGTTCAAACAAGAAGAAGGCCAATAGTAATAGAAACAAAGGCAGATCCAAGTCAAGAAATGGAATGACACAGTCTCAAAATTTCAGGAATTCCACAGATCTCAGTGACGTTGAGTGTTGGAATTATGGAAAGAAGGGACATTACCGTGTTGATTGTAAACTTCCAAAGAAGGGAACCGAAAGAAAAACTGAAGCAAACTTTGTCTCAGAAGAATTAGATAATGCATTGATATGCTCTTTGAAGAGTAAGACGGAGTCATGGGTTTTAAATTCTGGTGCATCATTTCATGGCACCTCAAGCAAAGAGCTATTTAATAGCTATGAATCGAGTAACCTTGGCAAGGTGTATCTTAGTGATGATCAGCCTTGCAATGTCGTTGGCAAAGGTGAAGTGTAAATCAAGTTGAATGGATCAGCTTGGAAGTTAAAGGATGTGAGAGACTTGAGGAAGAATTTGATTTCGGTAGGACAATTGTCAGATGAAGGTTTTGTTACAACCTTCAATGGAGACTCGTGGAAAGTTTCCAGAGGCGCTATAACCATTGCACGTGGTAAAAAATATGACACTCTCTACACAACTACCAGTGCTTGTGGGTCTATAGCAGTTGCAGAAAATAGAGAAGATCATAACCTTTGGCACCAGAGACTATGTCACATGAGTGAAAGGGGGCTCAAAATTATGCACTCAAAGGGGAAACTATCAGGCATACGGGAAATTGATATTGACTTCTATGAGAGTTGCGTGATGGGCAAGCAGAAGAGGGTCAGTTTCAAGAAAAGTGGCAGAGTTCTCAGAAAGGAGAAACTTGAGCTAGTTCACACAGATGTTTGGGGGCCAGCCACTATTTCATCCATTGGCGAAAAATCCTACTTCGTAACTTTCATTAATGATCACACAAGGAAGGTATGGGTTTATTTTTTTAAGCATAGATCTGATGTATTTGATGTGTTCAAGAAGTGGAAGGCCATGGTGGAGAATGAGACAAGTTTGAAGATCAAGAGGTTAAGGTCAAACAATGGTGGTGAGTATGAAGACACCGAATTCAGGAAGTTTTGTTTTGATAATGGGATCAGATTAAAGAAAACTGTGCAAGGAACCCCACAGCAGAAAGGGGTGGCAGAACAGACGAACAGAACATTGATAGAGAGCTAGAAGCATGCACATACATTCAGGTCTACCTAAACAGTTTTGGGCAGAAGCAGTCAATACAACATCCTGCCTAATTAATCGTGGACCGTTGGTGCCTTTGGAGTATCGAATACCAGAAAAGGTATGGAGTGGCAAAAAAGTAAATATTTCATGGTTGAAAGTTTTTGGTTGTATTGTATATGCACATATTAGTGACCATGCTAAGGGAAAGCTTGACCCTAAGTCACTAAAATGTATCTTCGTTAGGTATGGCGGAGATGATTTTGGTTATCAACTCTGGGATAATCAGAATAAGAAAATCATCAGAAGTAGAGATGTGATTTTCAACAAGAAGGTGATATGCAAGGATAGAGATACAGCACAATTAACTAGTCCTATACAGAGTAAGCCTGAGTTTATTAAGTTAGATGATGATCCAGAGAGTATTGATGCGGAGTAGACAGATGAGGGTTCTTGGCCAAAACTCACAGAGCATAGTTCACCACAGATTCCAACTCCTATGCCTGCACCTAAAAGGTCTACAGGACCTCATGTACCGAATCAGAAATATTTGGATTATATGCTGCTCATAGATGATGGAGAGCTTGAATGCTATGATAAAGCATGTCAGGTTGAAGATGCTAGCAAGTGGGAGCTTGTAATGCAAGATGAGATGAAGTCCCTTATCTCCAACAAAACATGGGAACTAGCCAAGTTACATATGGGGAAAAAAGCTCTTCACAACAAATAGGTGTACAGGGTGAAAGAGGAATATGATGGTTCCAAGAGATAAAAGGCATTGTTGTAGCAGAGGGGTTACACCTTGAACAGTTAAACTGCTTTCCTCCATGGTGACCTAGAGGAGGAGATTTACATGCAACAACAGGAGGGTTTCTCAATCAAAGGGAAAGAGAAACTAGTGTGCAAGTTGAAGAAAAGCTTGTATGGTTTGAAGCAAGCCCCGAGGCGTACAAGAAGTTTGATGGTTTTATGAAGCATACGGCTACAACAAATGCAACGCTGACCATTGCTGCTACTTCAAAAGGTTTAAGTCAAGTTTCATTATCCTTCTACTTTATGTTGATGACTTGTTAGTGGCAGGTTTTGATTTTGAAGAAATCAACAAATTAAAGAAGCAGTTGTCTAGTGAATTCGAGATAAAGGATCTTGGTGCAGTGAAGCAGATTCTTGGGATGAGGATTAGCAGAGACAAACAGAAAGGTACTTTGCAGTTATCTCAGGCTGAGTATGTTGAACGGGTTCTGAAGAGGTTCAACATGAATAATGTTAAGGCGGTGAGTACTCCCTTAGCTAATCACTTCCAATTATCTCAAGATCGGTGTCTGAAGACAAAAGATAAGGAAAAAATTCATGGCTAAAATTCTATATGCCTCAGCCATTGGAAGTTTGATGTATGCCATGGTGTGTACAAGACTAGACATTGCATACGTAGTGGGAGTAGTAAGCAGGTTTATGAAGGAGCCGGGTAAGTTACATTGAGAAGCAGTAAAGTGGATATTGAGATATCTACGGGATACCACAGACAGATGCTTACGTTTCAGAAAGGGTGAAGTGAAGCTACATGGTTATGTAGATTCAGACTTTGCTGGTGAGGTGGACCACAAAAGAAGTACTACCAAGTATGTGTTCATGGTGGGTACAACTGCAGTTAGTTGGGTTTCGCAAATATAGAGGATTGTAGCATTATCTACTACAGAGGTAGAGTATATGGCGATGACAGAGACCAACAAAGAGATGATTTGGTTACAAGGTTTGTTAACAGAGTTGGGCTTCAAACAGGTGAAGAATGTTTTGCACAGTGATAGTCAGAGTGTGATACATCTGGCAAAGAATTCAGTATTTCATTCAAGGACCAAGCATATAGGACTTTGATATCACTTTATCAGATCTTTGTTAGAAGATAGGATGTTGACACTTGAGAAAATACTTGGCACCAAAAATCCAGTTGATATGTTGACCAAGACAGTGACCATATAGAGAAACTGAAGTTGTACACAACTTTAGTCGGTCTTCTAGTTTGAAGACAGAGAGAAGCGCACCGATATGTATGGGACATGCATGAGAAAAAGATGGAATGGGTTTACAAGTGTTCCATCCTCCAAGTGGAGATTGTTGTGGTTTTGTGGAGTCTGATTAGGTAATTGGTTTTTAGGAAGATTTAATTATATGGAAACTTCAAGAGTACTGAATTTTAGGGAAAATTCAGTTTCCTGATCTGGTTTAGCATCCTTATTGGTTTAGGGAAAATTCAATTTCTTAATTTGCTTTAACTTCCTTATTGGTTTAAGGAAAATTAAGTTTCCTGATCTGATTTAACTTTCTTATTAGTTTTTGATTCTACAAAAGGCAAGTTCTTGTAGGACAAGTTTAGGACTCTATAAATATCAACTCTAATCAGATTTTAGAGGGTGTGAAAGTTAGAGATAAATTTATGCCAATACAAAAGAGAGCAATTGAGAGAGATTGAGAGAAAATTCTCCATTGTAATTCTTCATCTTTTTTATAGTGAATTTGTTCGGTGTGCTCCATACATGTAGCCCTAAGATTTGGGTGAACCATGTATATCTTGTGTTCTTGTGTGTGATTTTTTTATTCTTCATGATTGCTTGTTTATTCCTTGAACAGTGTTGTTTATTTTGCGTTTCTGCCATAACAACTAGTATCAAATCTGGTTGATTGTGCAGTGAAACTCCAACACTCTCAGTTCTATCCATCGGTCACAGTCCTCATTCCACATATCATCCAACATAAGCAAATATTTCTTCCCATCAGTTTCTTTCCTAAGCTTATTTTGCGCTCCTTCCATTTGAAGATTTTCTGGTGATATTTTAGTGATATTTTCATCATTAAAAACTAATTGTACAAGTTTGGTTTTTCCTAGCCCCCTAATTCCAACTATTGCAATGACTGACATATTCACTTGAACATTGTAGTCCATCAACAATTCTATAATTGCCTTTCTATCATTATCCCTCCCAATAAGATCTTCAGCATGCACAAAAGAGTGAATATCCTCCCTCTTCACTTGCATATCTATAGGCCGTTCAACATTAAAGTAGAATTTGATCTTAGTTTCAGCAATACCATCTAGTCTCTCACGAATAGCCTTAACTTTGTGACTATCTTAACACAGAAAAACAACTGGTTTGACCTTTTTGGCCTTTTTGTTCTTAGTCATCACCTTTCACCGCAAATCTTCTGTTAAGAAGTCATCCAGCAAGTCATCAGCATCATCAACCACTTCTTTGAGCATTTCGAGTAAAGCACTATCCTACTTGTTTGTAGCGTCGTGCTACTGCTCTTGTGTATAGAAGAGTCCGGCTTTGACAATGGAAATGGTGTCCTCCAATTTCCCAGACTCTATTTTGAGACCACACAGCAATTGGATCTCCTAGAAAGCAGTCGAGCCCAACTTCTTTACAATTTCTTGTTTGCCATTTTTTTTAGTGGCCTTCCCTTTTTAAAAAAATTTTAACATGGCAAGCAAGGAATCCTGGACCTTTTTTTTAACATGGCAATATATATATATATATATTATCAGAAAGGCAACTTAAAACATTGCAATTGGCAAGCAAGGAATCCTGGCCCTTTTAAATCTTTAAAATTGTAATTGGAGTTGGGTTATTTGGAAAGCAAGCATTCTAAACTATTGTGTCAGAAACAAGAAACAATCTTCAAAAGTATTATTGTTTTACAATTTATTTAACGACAATTTTTATTTTATCTTATTCGGCTAGTGAAAAATCGTGGTTCCACTTTCTAGGTGAGTGGAAAGTAGGAGTGAGTTGCGGGCGTGCCAGGAACTGCAGTAGTTCCAAAGTAGAAAATCTGAACGGTTATGTAGATGGAAATTTGCAGGGATCAGGCAATTGTACGAAGGTCTGGATTAACCACCTTCGAAAAGTCTTTTTTGCCTTTGAACAAGGACTTCAAACTATTCTATGGCTAATGGAAATGAAAACGGTATTGAAGCTGAAAATTAAAGTAATTGAAAGTGCATGATTGGAAATTTAAAGACATGGAAATGAAATGCTTGGCTGAAAGTAGCAAAAGGAGTACAAGACTGAAAATTCATTGTATGGAATCAAAGCTATACTGAAAATTCATTGCTGGAATGGAAATACATGTACTAGCAAAGTGCTAGGTTTAGACATAGTGTAAATACATTGTTGAAATGAGAGATACATGAAAGCAAAGATACTTGTGTTGATGTGTTGTTTGGGCTAGGCAGACAGGCCTTGCAAACTAGCCTTGAGTGCCCTATTTATAGAGCTTTCCACGCATGCAGTAGCTTGATGTGGCAACTCCAGTGATTTCTATGTGGCCAAATCTCAGACTGCCAAGTGTCCCATGATCTCTTGGAAGTTATAACTTCTTTCTTCCATCTTCTCCCTCCTCTATTGCAGACTTCAGCCATATTCTCCTTAGTCCTTCATGAACTTGTATCGTGGGTGGGTTTTGGAATGAATTTCCACTTATCTTCTCATAAATTAACACGCGTCCCACGTTTCCTCTTCTGTCTCCTGTGAATTCTTTCTTCAATTTAGACACGATTTAATCATCTTAAACCATCATCCATAATCCACAACAACCATTTTAAGTTTTTGATAGTAATTGTATAAGACACCACCACTTTCAACTGATGCAGTCATAACAGATCAAGTATCCCACGCTCCTTGATGGTCTTTCCTTCTGCAGAATCCTACTTCTGTATAACCTCTACATATACATCATACATATATATAACAGTTACTTACAGACACACATTCCCTTGTTCTTTGGATAACTTCCTTCCAACTGGGCTTTCCTATTTGGCCATAGTTTCCATGGCATCGTGGCCTAAATTAATCACTTCTCCCCACCAGGATTGTATGAATATATATATATATATATATATTCACGGTGCAATTTACCACCCACACTCATTTTCCTTTGCGGTTTTAGACTCCACGACTCCATGAACTCCGAAATTTCAACCTTCTTCTTAATGTGGATTGGTGTCCATAACTCCTATAAGTTATCTTCTTCAAACTTCCTTTCCATGTTCAGAGCTTATGGCATTATCGTCCCAAGATTATAGCAACTCCTTTATCCTATCATGGCTGTATAATATATATATATATATTTGGGAATATATTTTATATTTTTGGAAACAATACCTCACTTCCTTGTTGCTTGACTTGGTCAAACGTAGCTGTTGAAAATCCCCTAGATTTTAGGAGAAAACCCAACCCCACGTCCTTCTTAGTTAATCTTGACTTCATAATCAAATGGTAAATATCCATTCAATTATTTCTTATAACAAATAGGACTTCCATTAACAAAATCAACTCTTTAAAAGAATTAATCTACCGTAGCAAATTCAGTTGAACTCGCCACGTGTTGATAAATCATTGGTTAGTTGATCTTTGGCTTGAATCTTCTTGTGAGGTTGCACTCACGATAGTAACTCCATGCCACCTTCTTATACTTTTAGGACATTATATCCAAAGTTGGTAAGTCCTACTAGGACTCACAACTTTCTTTTCATCAATAACTCCAGTACTGTAATTTATCTTGACCAATCATTCTTCTAATGAAACTACGTAGTTTCAATGTCCCAAAAGAATATTTTTACCAGAATTATGATCTAGCGTGACGAGTTCCATTATACCTTGCCATGTATCTCTTTTCTATTGGTAACCCATGTCAACAATTCCATATCATGCCTTCCTCTATTGGATAATTATTGTATAAATCCAATATGGCAAGCTCGCTAAAACTCGCCATTTGTCATCTTTCCATTGGACAAAAATAATAGAGTAAATATATGCCCCCCAAATTCCATACCTTGTGGAACAATTTGATGACAAAGCATTTAAACCTTTGCCATCATAGCCCACTTGATCTTTTAATATAACCATCACAATCATTCAACCTTCAACCTTTCATACAGCTGGCTTCACACCAATCTCCTTTGCCGTTAATCAAGAAGATACCGTATCTTACAAAATCCCATCCATTTATGGTATCCCATAATATCGCACTACTTCCTTCTTTTTGAATTTAAACATTCCAACTAAACCCCTCTAAATACGCCCTTTGATTCTTGGAACCCAAAAAATAATCCTTAAAAGAAAAGCTCCTATGTAACACGCGGCTGCTCCCTCGGCCTCCTCTGCAACAACCCCATTAATTCCGTATTCCACCAAGAGTCCTATCCATTTATGGCACTAAACTATTAGACTTCCCAATCCTTGATATTTTCCTTTCTAAATTTGAAATTCTCCTACTATCAACCCTTAAAAGCCATCTTGGATTCTTGGAAACTCAACGTAATCATTATATCTAATAAAATCTTCTACGCATTATTCAGCTGGTTTCTCGATCTTCTCTGCACCATTCTTTTCTGCCGCCAAACAAAGCACATTCCGTGTTCCTATAAAACTCTTACCCATTTATGGCACTAAACTATCCAACTTTCAAAATCTTTAAAAACTTCCCTTTTAAATTTCAATAACTTCAACTTCCAATCCTTGAAAAATGTATCTGAACTTTAATACCTCCCTCATCATTTCTATATATATATATATATATATATATATATATATATCTTCCATTCTCACCACTTAACCATAAAAAACCCTATTCTTCTCTCTTCTACTTTCTTCCTCTCCACCCAGAAACCCTAAAGGGAAAGGAAACTTAGCCTGCGAGAATCACGAACTATGGCTCCTAAGAAACCCTCCAAACAAACCACTAGTTCATCCCTGCAAGCCCCTTCCCTTCAAACTAAAGTCAAGACTCGAAGCCTGTAATGACCCGATCATTTTCATTCATTTTCTTTTTGCTCAAATTTTACGGATAAATTTTTTTTCCGTTGTCTTTTCTCTTTTCTGTTTAGTTTCCTGTTGCTTAGTATCATATCGAGTGTTTGGAAATGGTTTCTAAGACTCTTTTCTTGGGATTGACAACTTCCTTTAAGAACTGAGTCATTTTCACATTTTTCATTTTTCATCACTATTCACTTTTTGTCTTTTTCCCGTTTCCTTTTTGGTTGCATAAGCTCACTTTTTGTGCTTGGGTTTGACTCCGGCTTTGCATGCATCCATGATATTTAATTTTCATGATATCTATATTTTTACTTTTGTAGAAAAGAATGTTACTTGTTTACTTTCCTTGTAAAGGGCATGGATGCATAACCTTTTGATAATTTTTCTTAACTTTTGGAGTTTTAGTGTTATTATGAAAAGTAATTATTTTTCGTCTTAGGGATCATTTTATAATTTAATTTGGAAGATATTTTTAAAAAGGACCTTTTTGTAATTTTCAGAAAGTGTGACAAGTGTCACACTCTCATTGGTCCACTTGTTGACATTTGTGTGGAAACACTTTGATGCCTTGGATGATGACATGTGGAGGGTGGAGATTCACCCACTTGTTGGCCTAGGATTAGTGCACTTGTTGTCTTGGATGGTTGACAAGTGTAGGCTTGAGATTAAGCCTAGGATGCAGCCTTGGATGAGTGACAAGTGGATGCTCCAAATTAAGTCTTGCAATTATTTTTGGGACACTTTGAGATTATGATTTTAAAGAAGGGTTTTTGTGCAATTGACCATAGATGTGTGTATTGACCATGGTGTAAGAGCACAGAGTGAGTAGAGGATTTCTATTTCCTCCACTCACACTTAACCACATTATTTCATTCTCTTCCTTACAAGAAAACCCTAGCCTCCATGGATGGAGCTTGAAGCCTTAGGCCTTGACCTTGATTTTTGAGGGTCTTCCATTGATTTCCAAGCTTAACCTTAGTAATACTTTTTGCTCCCCTCATCCTCCTCTTCAAAACTCTTGAAGGATCTAGCCTAACTCCTAGTCTTGCTTTCGTATCTAGAGATTCAATTCTCTAGTAGGTATTGATCTATTATTTTGAAGTATTTTTATGTCATTATTGAGTGTTTTACATGCATAGAAGAAAAGGACTTGTATTCTGCCCTTAAACTGTTTTAACTTGAAATAAATCTTATTAAATTAAATATAGAATATGAAAATATAATCAATTAGCTTCCATTTAGTTTTGGTTTCATGTAATTTGGATTTAAAATGAATTAATTATGAATTTTTGAAGTTGCAAGCTAGTTGCTGGAAATTTAAATCTTTCCCTTATCTTTCCCCCATGCATCTTACACTACTCAGAATTTTTTTACAATTTTAGAGCATGCATAAATTTTATTAAAAATCCGAAACTATCTGTTGTTCATGTTTTTATTGCAGCTGAAAAACATATTTTTAGATGATTTATTTCACTAACCTTTTGAATTTGGATCATGGATTAAATTTCTAGTTTTACACTCTCATATGTTTACTTCCAAAATAAATTAAGTTTGCCCAATTTGGATGTCAAATAAATTTTTCATGAATTTTCAAATTTAGAAGCTACAGGCTGAAAATGTGTTTTCTGGGCAGAATTTGTTTCGAAATTATGGGTCAAAACTATTTCAATTGGGAAAATATTTTATTAAAATAAACTGATATTATCAAATTACAGTGTTTAAGCTTTCATTGGGCTTTGGATTCATTCAATTTGGGTTAGAATTAAATTTTTTTACGAATTTTACAAGTTGAAGGTAACAAGCTGAAAAATCTGTCTTGCGGACCAAAAATTTGGGGCGATTTCATTTCGGTGGTAATTGAGATTTTCATTCCAATTGAGGTAGGGGATGATTATAGGTTTATGTGGTATGTGATTTATTAATTTTGATGCTTATGCTATGTTTATGCATGAAATCTAGGATTTAATTTAATTAGTCATTAGTTAAAAAAATTAATTCACTTAGTTGTATATTGTGTAGAATTAATTAAGGACTTGGTATTTAGTTAGGCCTTGACTGTATATTAGTGATTATCATGAATTAATCTTTGTTATATATTTAATTGGAAGGATTTGAAGATATTTTGAAATCTAGGAATTTAATTATTTTTATTTAATTAAATTCTATTCAACTATTCTAATGAAGTAATTAAACTTTTGAGTTGATATTAGTGATTGTCTTGATATGTTGTTTAACATGTATTAAATTTGGGATATTTTGATGAATGTTGAAATCTAGAGAATTTAATTATTTATATTTAATTAAATTTTGTTTTACTACTCATGGCTTAAATTAAAGTATTGATATGACATATGTAATGACTACAATGTGATCTTTGACGTGTATTAATTTGAAACCATTTGGAATTGAATTGAAATCTAGAGAATTTAATTATTTTTATTTAATTAAATTCTATTTAATTGCTCCATGGATTTAATTGTGTTTTGGGAAGTTATTTCTATGTTTAAATCATGGACTTGGAATTGTTGTATAATCACTTGGTTACATTTTGAGTATTGGATAACATAATTGTTATATTTATATTTATGAGAATATGTTTTTCCTATTGAATATATCATTGTCTTGTGTAATGAGTTGTACATTTTGTATTTGACATCTTGTATGCCATAACAGTTGTGGACTTAGAGCATGTATTGTATGTGCTTCCAAATTTGGTTGTGCGTGGTAGATAGTTGATTATCTTGTATATACATGTTAATATATACGTTGTTGCACAACTTGTTAATTTTGGAAACTTAGGGATGTCGTTGTTTAGCTACGGCTAGGACTTGGTTCTAGTACGGGGGATTGTCCTTCTATATAGTCTAGTACGCACATAGGGAGGTTACCCATGGGCTAGTAACCCTAAAATAACTATGGTGTCGGTTTGATCTGGCGTGATGTCTGAGTATCCACTTTGTTTGATTTCGCATTTCATTTCAAGTTGATAACTAGATGATATGGTAACTTGTTCTTCTTTGTTTGATTTCCCATTTTAAGTTGTAAGATGTTAACTTTGAGAAATCATGCTTTATGCGTTGTATTGGAAGTTCCAATATTGGTTAAATTGCATCGATATCATGATTTGTGTTTTAAGGTTCAAATGTAGTTTAGGAATGATCCTATAGATTCATTTTGAACATAGACGTTAGGTGGCATGACCCACTCTTGTTTTTTTCGTATTTTAGATTTCAAGTTGATGACTTTGAGAATCTATATCTTGTTACTTTGTATAACATGTTTCTATGTTGTAGAAATGCATGAATGAGGTGATTTATGCTAGAAACACTCTAAGATAGCTTAGGATGCTCCCTGAGTCTCATCCTGACATAGACATTAGATGGCATGAGCCCCTTTAACATGTTTCACCTTAAGGTGATAATTTTGTAAAATGCTAGGTCGATGCATGCTCATTTCCTACGAATAGCTTTGTGTTACTCACCCACGTAGTGGGGACATTTTTCAAGTACAAGGACCTTGATTTGGGATCCACACTATGCCACGGAAGTTTCGTAGACTTGAAGTATCATTTTCATGAAAATGTTGGCATGAAATCCTATTTGTAGCCCTATATGTCAAAACTTGTATTCTTTGATTCGTATATGTAAAGTGTACATAAGTACATTCTTTTCAATGTATTTAACATGTATAAGATGAGGCCGAAGGCCAATGATATGTATCTCATTTTCTATGCACTTTTGTTTTCAAAGTTTATTATGAAAATATTGGAAAATGTTAAGTCATTACTTCATAACTTTCGCATCGGGTGTGGGAATTTCATATCTTTTTCTGCCCGGACTCAGTACCAGACAATTCTTTAGTCTAATTTTATTCATTTTTTATTGTCCTTCCAATGGTGTGCACGGTGGCAGCCATTTTAGTGAGAAATGACCATTTTGCCTTTGGTTCATTTCTTTTAGGGTTAGGCATTCTTGCTTCATTTACTAGGCTCATTTGAGTTCCGTGGCTTCATGGAGAGTCACTTTGGGGCCTTAGGGATGACGTACATCTCTTGAGGTTATTTGGCTTCATTCGCTTCCGCATTTCAGATCCGTTATCGGGTCATCTTTTGGTTCATCACAAGACGCACTGGCTTGAAAAAAAACAGGGTCCTCACAGGTGGTATCGGAGCTCCTAGGTTTGAATACCTTGGACGACGGGTTCTAGGTGCGTATCACATTTTTGTTGCTTTGTTTTGCATGTTTATATGCTTCATGATAACATGTTTTGATTTGGTAACATGTTTAAGTGCTTACGTGCTACATGTGGTATGCCGTTTGTTTAGTATGATTTTATTCCATTGTAAAGAGCATGACAAATGATTTATGCTAGGTTAGATTTGTATATGCATAACTGTTTTGTATATTTGGCATGACACGGGATTAGTCATTGAGGCACGAGTTAAGATTGATGGTGATTGTAGTCACAGTTTCATTGTAGTTTAGGTCGTTGTTGATCTAGCATTGGTTTTGAGGTAGGTGGAGAGACACCTTTTGTTTAGGCTCTAATGAGTTGAGTCATTAAGTGTAGCTATAAGGCTAGATTTGTTGGTTTTGGGCTACGATAAGGTTATGGACCTCTTAGGATCCTTGCTTATTTTGGAAGGTTCCTCTGAGATTGCAATTTTCGTGGGCGAGTACGTTATGGGCAGGTGCATGGCACTGTCATGCTATCGTACTGGCTAGCTACGAGTGCAGTTCAGATGGAATCGACGTTGGTTTTTGTTCCAATAGGCGTAGCCCTTTTGGTCAGTGATTGATGGTCATTTTAGGGACGATTCTTGAGATTGATTTGGTTGTTGATGGTATAGCTATAGTTGGCATTTTCTTTAAGTTCTCCTTGCATAATGACGCTTTTGTGGTCGAGTCGATTGATGTGATGATCCGGATTTTTTTTAAGATTTTAATTTATAATTTTATTTTGTTATTATTATTATTATTATTATTATTATTTTGAGTTTGTATAGAGGTGTAGTTGTTGGTATTTATGTTTTGTGGTCAAGTGGAAGGAAAGAGAGCGTGGCAGCCTAAGTGGGAAAAGAGAAGTGTGAATTGATTATTTTTTTGTTGCATATATTATATATAAATATATATATATATATATATATATATATATATGTATTGCATCTTGTACGTGGAAGGTTGGGAGCCAACCGAAATTGATGAGAAATGAACAAAAAGGAAAATAGGAATTTGGTGGGTGGCAGGCCCCAAGGAGTAAATGGGTTCTGATGGTGGTTATAGCATGTCTGTCTATATATATATATATTATATGTATATCTATATATATATTTAGTGCATTAGATGGAGAAGGAAGCAAGGTGGGTAGCCGAAGTGGGAAGAGAGAGGAAGGATGTATGATGATGTAACGTGTACTTGCGGGGCCCAATGAAGATTTGTTGGGCCAAATTTCTTTATGGTTTGATCTCCTTCATGTGAGTTTCTGATAGTGTATATGAAATAAAAAGATTTTGGCAGACTTACTTTTGATTAGGCTGATTTTTTTTTTTTTCACGTGGGTTTGTTGGCTGGTTTCGATGCAAGGGGGTGGATTTGCCTTTATATATGATGCCTTGTCTTGTGAATTTAGTGAGCAAACAGAATAGAAAAATGAGAGAGAGAGAAAAACAAAGTAAGAAAATGGACGGCAGACAGTGAGTGAGTCGAGAGTTGCAGAGGCGGCCGGAAGGGTGGTGATCCAGTGGAGAATAAATTCTTTTTCAGTGTAGGGTTCTCTATACCTTGAATAGCTTGGAGTGGTTTTGCTTCAATGATTTTGATTAAATGTTTTATTAAATGTTTTCATGAAATGCATGTGTATTTTGTTTATACTCACCTGTATATGTTTATTTTGTGAAGTTGTTTTGTTAAACCTCCATGAAATTTTTGTTATGGTTTTTCCTATTGGGACTCTTGTCTCACCACCCACCAGTTTCAGGTACCGAAGATGAATGGGGATCGCTAGATTCAGGCTTAGGCTAAAGAGTTGGCATTGCAGGATTTATTTTATTTATTTGGAGATTTTTTTGTGTATTTGAGGAAATTGATTTTGTATAAAAGAGATCATTTTTTTATGATCCTGTATGTATTTTGATGTATTTGGACTTGTATAAATTGAGAATTTTATTGGAATTGTCGGGTCGTGACAAAATGGTATCAGAGCTGTACCCAGCTGGAAGTGTGAGTGTAGTGATGATATAAACGGGTGTGAGTGGGCGAGTGTGTAGCACTGGTGTGCTACCACTTGTAGCCGGGTGTGTGTGGGCGGATGGCGTTCACTAGCAGCCACTGGTATGGTTGGTTAGTGTGGTTGGGCAGGTAGCCCAGATTTGTTATTGTTTGTTTTTTTTTGTGGGCAGGTGACGCATCGACTAGCTACCACAACAGTTACGGAGTGTGTGGGCGGGTGACTAGCACTGTCAGCTACCACAACATCCTACATATCACTATATCTCACATCGCCTAGGGTAGGGATTTGTGGATTAGTTTTGTGGTTATTGGTGTTTTCGAGTATGCGTAGACTGTTGGACCTAAATTTCGAGGACGAAATTCTTTTTAAGTGGTGGAGATTGTGATGATCCGGATTTTTTTTAAGATTTTAATTTATAATTTTATTTTGTTATTATTATTATTATTATTTTGAGTTTGTATGGAGGTGTAGTTGTTGGTATTTATGTTTTATGGTCAAGTGGAAGGAAATAGAGCGTGGCAGCCTAAGTGGGAAAAGAGAAGTGTGAATTGATTTTTTTTTTTTTTTTTTGCATATATTATATATAAATATATATATATATATATTTTGCATCTTGTACGTGGAAGGTTGGGAGCCAGCCGAAATTGATGAGAAATGAGCAAAAGGGAAAATAGGAATTTGGTGGGTGGCGGGCCCCAAGGAGTAAATGGGTTCTGATGGTGGTTGTCACATGTTTGTGTCTATATATATATATTATATGTATATCTATATATATATTTAATGCATTAGATGGAGAAGGAAGTAAGGTGGGTAGCCGAAGTGGGAAGAGAGAGGAAGGATGTGTGATGATGTAACGTGTACTTGCGGGGCCCATTGAAGATTTGTTGGGCCAAATTTCTTTATGGTTTGATCTCTTTCACGTGGGTTTCTGACAGTGTATATGAAATAAAAAGATTTTGGCAGACTTACTTTTGACTTGGGCTGATTTTTTTTTCACATGGGCTTGTTGGCTGGTTTCGGTGCGAGGGGGTGGATTTGCCTTTATATATGATGCCTTGTCTTGTGAATTTAATGAGCAAATAGAATAGAAAAATGAGAGAGAGAAAAACAGAGTAAGTAAATGGACGGTAGACAGTGAGTGAGTCGAGAGTTGCAGAGGCGGCCGGAAGCGTGGTGATACAGTGGAGAATAAATTCTTTTTCAGTGTAGGGTTCTCTATACCTTGAATAGCTTGGCGTGGTTTTGCTTCAATGATTTTGATTAAATGTTTTATTAAATGTTTTTATGAAATGCATATGTATTTTGTTTATACTCACCTGTATATGTTTATTTTGTAAAGCTATTTTGTTAAACCTCCATGAAATTCTTGTTATGGTTTTTCCTACTGGGACTCTTGTCTCACCACCCTCCAGTTTCAGGTACCGAAGATGAATGGGGATCACTAGATTCAGGCTTAGGCTGAAGAGTTGGCATTGCAGGATTTATTTTATTTATTTGGAGATTTTTTTGTGTATTTGAGGAAATTGATTTTGTATAAAAGAGAGCATTTTTTTGTGATCCTGGGTGTATTTTGATGTATTTGGACTTGTATAAATTGA
The DNA here is from genome assembly GCF_030987335.1 of Cornus florida. Classification (NCBI taxonomy): domain Eukaryota; kingdom Viridiplantae; phylum Streptophyta; class Magnoliopsida; order Cornales; family Cornaceae; genus Cornus; species Cornus florida. Next base: position 79,389,330 of record NW_026775572.1, read on the forward strand.
GAATTTTATTGGAATTGTTGGGTCGTGACAATTGATCAATGTTTTGGGTTAGTGAGAGCATTGCATTGTTAGTGTCACTCATAGTGTCACCTTTAGATTTGGAGATGGATTGTTAGAGTCTTACCATTGTGGTGAGGGATCATGTTTGTTTTGAGACAAGTTGTTATCACATTGATTTTTGAAGTCAGATTATAGTTGGGACTTGTTTTCCTTTTACCTAGACACTCTAGGACACGATGTCCATAGGGTTCATTGTTGCATCATTTTATCTTCTGTAGTTTCGTTTACTACCATGTTAGTAGTATGATTTATGTTATTGCAATGCATGAGTAGATGGAGGTATATCCACATTTATCTTCTTGTTGTGTGACATTAGTATGCCTTACATATATGCTTAGAGATGTCATATTGTTACTATGCTTTAATGACATACTTTTGTGCTACGTGGAGACGTGCTACATGTACCCTTGATTTTATCTTTGTGAGTAGATGTATTTTCTTGGTAGTTGCGTTTTCTTACTTTGTGCACTACTTCTATGTTCAGTTTTCCCTTTCTGGTTCCCTCTTCACATTTGTCGTGTTGACATTTGTGGGAGAATAGGGTTTCTTCTCTTTTCTTGGTTTGAGTAAGGGGCTTCACAAGGAGTGGGTCTCTTCTCTTCATTATGTTGTGCACAGTTTTGGGGTGGCTAGTCCGTGAGGATCACCATTTTTGTCTTGAGTTCTTGGTGAGGACTTGATGAATTTTGGTCGACTTACTTCCATGTAGGGGGCGAAGTCTTTGACCTTGTTGTCTTTCATTTCAGAGACTGAGTCGTGTTGTTGTCCTTCTTAGGACTGGTGGTTCCTTTTCCTTCATGTCTTCCCTTGGGGAGTTTTGCCAATGTTGTTGACGGAGTTGTGATGTTTAAAGCGAGTTGATTGGTGTGAGATCATTTTACGGGGACTTGCGTCCATATCATTGAGGATTTATTTGATTCATGAGGTGAGCTCGAGGCTAATCTGAGAATGTCCTTTGGAGACTTGTTTCAGTTTAGGAGACCTAGATATGGCTGACTCTTAGGAGAGGTTTTGAAGGATCGCTGTTGGATTTGGCTTGTTTATGGAGTTTTCTCGTCCTAGTTATGGCTAGGCATAGTTTTGAAGAATTGTAGTTCCAGTGATTGATTGTGGATTAAAATTAAGGGATTTTGATTTGGCTTAGTGATGCCAAGCACGGTTTTGAGAGACTCGTTTTGTGACCTTGGTTGTCAGGATTTTGATGTGTGTGCCACTTGGTGGATTATTATTTTGAGGATTTAGCTATCCATGATAGGGATGTGGATCTGATATTTGATTTTGGTGTGGTTTTGTAGTTGATCTGTTTTTGGGAGATATGTAGGACTTTCGATGAAATGTCTTGTAGTGAGGTTCGTTTTGATTTTTGAAGTATTGATTCGTTCGTCAGGCTTTGGATTTGTGATTGATGTTGTTGATAGGAGTGTTTTGAGGCATTGGAGTTGTTGGTTTTATTGTATTGAGGATTTAAGGCCTTAAGTGTAGCGGTGCCTATGACATTGTTGTCAGAGTTTTGGGATTTGCTACCCCAACTCTCACAAGATGCCTGGTTCCCGTAGTGCTTTTGGTAATGATGATTCATGATATTGATGTCATTGTATCGAGAGGTTCTATGGGCAGACCTAGTGGGGGTAGGGTTTGAACTAGTGCCTTATACCATCATGCTACCGTACAAGTTGTGTGTTGTGGGCGAGTGCTAGTTGCCGTCGATGGTACCTTATTGACGAGTAAGTGTGGACGGGCGCTAGTTACTGTCATTGCTACAGCACATTTGAGTACGTCGTGGGCAGGTTCTGGTCGCTATTTGTACTGCCACGTCATCTTTGTTCAGTACCTTGATTTGATCTGTGATGATCTTAGAGTCCTTCTGGTGGTTGTTTTTGGATCAGTATGATGGTTCGTCAGGAGGAATGCTTATGGTTGTTGCCTTCCATTCCTTTGTCTGACCTTGGGTTCAATGTGTGAGTTTCGACTTGTCGTGTGGCCGTGTGGTCACATTTCTTTAGAGAGGTTTTCCTGTCATGAGCACGTGGGTGCGAATGACATTGGTTTGTATATTGTCTTCCAGTTTTGGAATTGCTTTCGTAGCATGTTGTGTGGGATACTCGAAGATGTACTTCGTAGTTATCCTAGTTTCGCCTTTTGTTTCATTGGGGCAGGATTTCGAGGACAAATTCCCTTTAACGTGGGAAGGTTGTAATGACCCAGTCATTTTCATTCCTTTTCTTTTTGCTCAAATTTTACGAAGAAATTTTTTTTCCGTTGTCTTTTCTCTTCTGTGTTTGGTTTCCTGTCGCTTAGTATCATATCGAGTGCTCGAAAATGGTTTCTGAGACTCTTTTCTTGGGATTGACAACTTCCTTTAACGACCGAGTCATTTTCACATTTTTCATTTCATCACTATTCACTTTTTGTCTTTTTTCGGTTTCCTTTTTTGTTGCATAACCTCACTTTTTGTGCTCGGGTTTGACTCCGGCTTTGCATACATCCATGATATTTAATTTCCATGGTATCTACATTTTTACTTTTGTAGAAAAGAATGTTACTTATTTACTTTCCTTGTAAAGGGCTTGGATGCATAACCTTTTGGTAATTTTTCTTAACTTTTGGGGTTTTAGTGTAATAATGAAAAGTAATTATTTTTCGTCTTAGGGACCATTTTGTAATTTAATTTGGAAGATATTTTCAAAAAAAGACCTTTTTGCAATTTTCAAAAAGTGTGACAAGTGTCACACTCTCATTGGTCCACTTGTTAACATATGTGTGGAAACACTTTGATGCCTTAGATGATGACATGTGGAGGGTGGAGATTCACCCACTTGTTGGCCTAGGATTGGTGCACTTGTTGGCTTGGATGGTTGACAAGTGTAGGCTTGAGATTAAGCCTAGGATGCAGCCTTGGATGAGAGACAAGTGGATGCTCCAAATTAAGTCTTGCAATTATTTTTGGGCCACTTTGACATTATGGTTTTAAAGAAGGGTTTTTGTGCAATTGACCATAGATGTGTGTGTTAACCATGGTGTAAGAGCACATAGTGAGTGGAGGATTTCTATTTCCTCCACTCACACTTAACTACATTATTATAATCTCTTCCTTACAAGAAAATTCGGGCCTCCATGGATGGAACTTGAAGCCTTAGGCCTTGACGTTGATTTTTGAGGGTCTTCCATTGATTTCCAAGCTTAACCTTAGTAATACTTTTTGTTCCCCTCATCCTCCTCTTCAAAACCCTTGAAGGATCTAGCCTAACTCCTAGTTTTGTTTTGGTATCTAGAGAATCAATTCTCTAGCAAGTATTGATCTACTATTTTGAAGTATTTTCATGTCATTATTGAGTGTTTTATATGCATAGAAGAGAAGGACTTGTATTCTGCCCTTAAACTTTTTTAACTTGAAATAAATATTGTTAAATTAAATATAGAACATGAAAATATAATCAATTAGCTTCCATTTAGTTTTGGTTTCATGTAATTTGGATTTAAAATGAATTAGTTATGAATTTTTGAAGTTGCAAGCTAGTTGCTGGAAATTTAAATCTTTTCCTTATCTGGTCCGGAAATGAATTTTTATATGGAGCTGTAGTGCTTCAATTACCTTCAAATTTTTACTGGAACTTTCCTCATGCATCTTACACTACTCAGAATTGTTTTACGATTTTAGAGCATGTATAAATTTTATTAAAAATCCAAAACTATCTGTTGTTCATGTTTTTATTGCAGCTAAAAAACATATTTTTAGATGATTTATTTCACTAACCTTTTGATGTTGGATCATGGATTAAATTTTCAGTTTTACACTCTCATATGTTTACTTCCAATATAAATTAAGTTTGCCCAATTTGGATGTCAAATGAATTTTTCATGAATTTTCAAATTTGGAAGCTACAGGCTGAAAATGTGTTTTTCTGGGCAGAATTTGTTTCGAAGTTGTGGGTCAAAACTGTTTCAATTGGGAAAATATTTTGTTAAAATAAATTGATATTATCAAATTATAGTGTTTAAGCTTTCATTAGCTTTGGATTCATTCAATTTGGGTTAAAATTGAATTTTTTTATGAATTTTACAAGTTGAAAGTAACAAGCTGAAAAATCTGTCTAGCGGACCAAAAATTTAGGGCGATTTCATTTCGGTGGTAATTGGGATTTTCATTCCAATTGAGGTAGGGGATGATTATAGGTTTATGTGGTATGTGATTTATTAATTTTGATGCTTATGCTATGTTTATGCATTAAATCTAGGATTTAATTTAATTAGTCATTAGTTAAAAAAATTAATTCACTTAGTTGTATATTGTGTCGAATTAATTAAGGACTTGGTATTTAGTTAGGCCTTGAGTTGATAATAGTGATTATCATGAATTAATATTTGTTATATATTAAATTGGAAGGATTTGAAGATATTTTGAAATCTAGGAATTTAATTATTTTTATTTAATTAAATTCTATTCAACTATTCCAATGAAGTAATTAAACTTTTGAGTTGATATTAGTGATTGTCTTGATATGTTGTTTAACATATATTAAATTTGGGATATTTTGATGGATGTTGAAATCTAGATAATTTAATTATTTATATTTAATTAAATTTTCTTTTACTACTCATGGCTTAAATTAAAGTATTGATATGACCTATGTAATGGCCACAATGTGATCTTTGGCATGTATTAATTTGAAGCCATTTGGAATTGAATTGAAATCTAGAGAATTTAATTATTTTTATTTAATTAAATTCTATTTAATTGCTACGTAGATTTAATTGTGTTTTGGGAAGTTATTTCTGTGTTTAAATCACGGACTTGGAATTGTTGTATATTCACTTGGTTACATTTTGAGCATTGGATAACATAGTTGTTATATTTATATTCATGAGAATATGTTTTCCCTATTCAATATATCATTATCTTATGTAATGAGTTGCACATTTTATATTTGACATCTTTCATGCCACAGTAGTTGTGGACTTAGAGCATGTATTGTATGTGTTTCCAAATTTGGTTGTTCGTGGTAGATAGTTGATTATCTTGTATGTACATGTTGATATAGACGTTGTTGCACAACTTGTTGATTTTGGAAACTTGGGGATTTCGTTGTTTGGCTACGGCTAGGACTTGGTTCTAATACGGGGGATTGTCCCTCTATATAGTCTAGTGCGCACATAGGGAGGTTACCCATGGGCTAGTAACCCTAAAGTAACTATGGTGTCGGCTTGATCCGGCGTGATGTCCCAGTATCCACTTTGTTTGATTTCGCATTTCATTTCAAGTTGATAACTAGATGATATAGTAACCTCTCGTTCTTTGTTTGATTTCCCATTTTAAGTTGCAAGATGTTAACTTTGAGAAATCATACTTTATGTGTTGTATTGGAAGTTCCAATGTTGGTTAAATTGCTTCGATATCATGATTTGTGTTTTGATGTTCAAATGTAGTTTAGGAATGATCCTATAGATTCATTTTGAACATAGTCGTTAGGTAGCACGACCCACTCTTGTTGTTTTCTTATTTTAGATTTCAAGTTAATGACTTTGAGAATTTATATCTTGTTACTTTGTATAACATGTTTATATGTTGTAGAAATGCATGAATGAGGTGATTTATGCTAGAAACACTCTAAGGTAGCTTAAGATGCTCCCTGAGTCTCATCTTGACATAGACGTTAAGTGGCATGAGCCCCTTTAACATGCTTCACCTTAAGGTGATAATTTTGTAAAATGTTAGGTCGATGCATGCTTATTTCCTACGAGTAGCTTTATGTTACTCACCCACGTAGTGGGGACATTTTTCAGGTACAAGGACCTTGATTTGGAATGCACACTATTCCATAGAAGTTTTGTAGACTTGAAGTATCATTTTTATGAAAACGTTGGCATGAAATCCTATTTGTAGCCCTATATGTCAAAACTTGTATTCTTTGATTCGTATATGTAAAGTGTACATAAGTACACTCTTTTCAATGTATTTAACATGTATAAGATGAGGCCGAAGGCCAATGACATGTATCTCGTTTTCTATGCACTTTTGTTTTTAAAGTTTTTTATGAAAATATTGGAAAATGTTAAGTCATTGCTTCATAACTTTCACATCGAGTGTTGGAATTTCATATCTTTTTTCTACCTAGATTCAGTACCAGACGATTCTTGAGTCTAATTTTATTCATTTTTCATTGTCCTTCAATGGTGTGCACGGTGGCACCCATTTCAGTGAGAAATGACCATTTTGCCCGTGGTTCATTTCTTTTAGAGTTAGGCATTCTTGCTTCATTTGCTAGGCTCATTTAAGTTCCGTGGCTTCATGGAAAGTCACTTTAAGGCCTTAGGGATGACGTACATCTCTTGAGGTCATTTGGCTTCATTCGCTTCCGCATTTCAGATCCGTTATCGGGTCATCTTTTGGTTCATCACAAGACGCACTGGCTTAAAAAAAAAAACAGGGTCGTCACAAAGTCATAGCCATCAAGTTCAAGTACTATTGAAGTCCTTAAACCCTGCTAGGCTTCACCTTGAGCCTCTGGTTCATTTTAAAGACTCTTCAGTTGGATTGGGTCTAGCTTTTACTGACGTAGCTCCTTCTGAATTGGCCGAATTATATCCTTCCGGTAAGTCTTCTCTCCCCTTTGAATCAGAATTTCCCCTCATCTTAAAGAAAGGAAAGAAAATGAAGCCCTCTCTCAGCATAAAAAAATTAGCCAACATATCGTTCATCTTGGTCTTCCTGGGTAAGTCGTCTCTCGAAAGATGAAAAGATTTCTTCTCAATGGAGAAAAACAAGGCATCTTTGACATCATTCAAATTAGTAAGTCTTCCATTATGCTTGATCCAAATCTCCTTTTTCCAGCTCTCTTCTTTTGGTCTTCAACCACCAATTCCCTTCACCTTAAATGTGGAATGATGTCCCCCACTTTGAGAGATATTTGTTGCATACAAGTCTTAAACCCCATGGAGATGATGTAAGTCCCTCTTTATTGAGCAATTCTTTTTCCCTACCAAAACCACTGGAAGTAAGAAATTTATCTCCTCCCATCTTCCTTTCATCAAACACTACAAGAAAACTGGCCCAATCCAAGAAGATGAACACATTGCTTTCCTGATCTGTTGGCTTTCTGGCCATTTATTATATGTTCCATCTGGCCAAGTTACAAAGGACTTTGTTCAAGTAGCCGTTTCCTTAGCCAAAAATGGAGATTTGGCACTGGCTCCTCTCGTGCTCTCTCACTTATACAGAGGTCTACATGACCTACTTGCTTCAAAGTTTTCAAGGTTTTAAGTCCCCTTTTGGTTATTCCAGATGTGGCTTAAAGTATATTTCCAAAATATAACTTCACCCCTAACCACTTCAACTGGAAAATCTCTTATGTGCCATTCTTTGGCAACAGCAGATCCTTCTCCTTTCAGCTTTGCTGAAAATTTTGAATATTTCTACAATTAATGTGAGACTGGTGATGATGGGTTCTTTGATCCATTTACTGCCATTAGTCGCATGCCATCATGGTTGGTTCTATCTCCTGGAGTGTCTACCAAAAAACACTCTGAAGATTTGAAAAACATTTGGGCTAGCTTTCTTCTTACCCGTGATCTCCATTATAGCACTGCCCAGCCCACTTTGAAAAATAGCTTTTACGGTGTTGAGTTTTATAATCTAGCTCAACTGGCTAGGCAAATGGGTTTTACCCAAATGATTCCTCTACCACCCTACAAGTCCTATAACAGGTTCTTTAATCTTCGAGTAAGGCTTACCGATGCTAAGCAATTTCCAGCAATTGATAAGGCTTATACAACGGAAAGAGCAGCTTTTAATTTCCATGGCCATACTAGCAAGCCTTGGTCAACCAGTGAATTTAATGTATGGTGGTCAACTTATATTTCCTCTACCCAGACAAAAAATCATAAGGCTGTCTGTGATTCCAAATTGGCATCTTTCAAACCCTTGTCTCCAGGTGAATATATACTTTATTATAAATTCTGTCTCTCCATCTTTTCCTTAAACTTCCATCAATCTTCTATATTCTGAGATTTGGTAATTTTAGACAGAGAAGAAGAAATACTCGAGGAAAGTGAAGAAGATGAAGGTGAGGAGAAAACCACTACAATAACTAGCAAAATTGATGGTGTCACCGAAAGTGGTGATGTAAGTATTAGAAGTCTTTCCTCAAGTGACGATGAAGAAAAGGAAGAAGAAGTTGAAGAAGAAATACTATAAAATGAAGAGGATGCTTTATACAAAGCAAAAGGAAAAGGAAAAACCTCTCAGGTACTTCAATGTGGATGGACTTAGTTTTCTTTCATATTCTAGACTTTACTTACATCTCCTTTTACAAGAACTGGCTATTGTCAAAAAAGAATTTCAGCCACAATTTTCCTCTTCTAATGAAGATTCCTCTGATGGTGAAGTAAGTATTTTCAAAGGGTAAACCGCTACCCAACATTCCAGCAAAGCCCTCAAAGTGCGTAGCCCCTTTGGAAAGATTGTTGGAAAGGCAAAAAGAAAAATCATACGTGATCTAGACAAAATAGAAGAGTTTAAACATCCCAGAGACTCCCCAAAACACAAAAAATCAAAACCATCCAAAGAACTTGTTTTGGTAAGTCTGAATCTTTGTCCCTTTCCAGTTTCACCACCTTACGATGTTTGTAACTTTCTTCCAATTTAACCAATAGGGCTCTTCTATGGGACACAACTTCATGAATATCCATTTGGACTAGCAAATTGCACAAGGAGAAGATTTAGCCCTTCAAGTTTCGATCATGGAAAGTTTGACCAGCAAAAAAGATGAAAGTCTGCCCATTCCAACTTCTACTACTGGAATATCTATTCCTTCCGGAACTGGTGGAACTTTTACTGGCCAAGTTCCTTCCATTCCAGAGGCAGGTTTTTATACCTTTAAACTTCGCTCCTTTCTTTCTTTCTTTCTAATACAAACTTGTTCTCGCTTCAGGCCACTCCTTCTATGTCTACCTCAACCTCTTTCATGGTATAGAGAAGAGCCCTTCCAGCTTTAGCCAATCTTTACAAAGTAATCAAGGCCACCAAATCTTCAAGTACTTCTAGCTCAAGTATTAGTGTCATCATGCTCCCAGGACCTTCCAATGATGCTATTATGGAAGCCAAAGAAAAGCTATTAACTTATCTTGCTCATAATATAGAGGATATTGTATCCTTTCACCAGAGTCTAGCCAGTACTATTATGACCCTCAAAAAGCATTTTGGATTTCCTGAGTATGTCCAAGCTTCCTTAGCCAAACTGCAACATCAACTTTAATTCATTGTTGCTCATGTAAGCTCTAGTTTTTCCACAATTGCTGAGTACGAGAAAGAAGGTAAGTTCAAAAAGAAAGCTCTTAAAGATGTCCAAATTTCATTAGAAGCTTATCTATAAATCAAAGAACAAGCTAAAAAACTTATGGCCAAGAAAGAGGAGTTGAATGTAGAACTAGCCAGGATTCAAAAAGAATTGGAACAGGTTGAACATGAAGAATTTGAACTAGATCAAACAGCCAGTGCTCTTGTCAATGCATCTGAACCTTTAAGGAAGGAATAGGAAAAACGGGTTGATGAGTTTCCCCAATTTGAGGCTGCTAAGGTTAAAGCATTAGCTACTCTTAAAGAAGCAAGGAAGACTTGGATGGAACTTGGAGGTGCTCTGGCTGTTATTTAATCCCATGTGGCTCTTTTATGGTACTTTTAAGTGGTTTGTGTTTTTTAGAAAACTCATAGGTTTCTGGATAATGGAAGAAAATAAATAAATACTTTTGAAATCACTTATATGGCTAACTCTTGGTATTAGTGGCCATTTTTGGAATTTGTAATGAATTCAAGTATCTAATGGAAGTGATATCCATTTCTCAATCCTTTTGCATGTGCCTCTTCTATAATTATATGGAGAGAATTTCTAAATCATTGAAACTGAAAAAATTCCTTCATATATTAACAATAAGGCCAAGTCATCAAAGGACATCCCATCACAAAGGAACTCAGAAAAACGAAAGGAAATTGCTTAACATGGAAACGCATGTATATACAAGCAAGATGAGTAATTTCCTGTATGAATAAAACCTGGACCATGTAATGTAGCCTCTTCTCAATGAAATGCTCCATACTTAGGAAATTAATTGATCTTGGGAAAACAACTAAATCTGCTTCATAACTCTAGCCAATGTACTTTTCCAAGTACTTAGCTTTTCCTTCTTGGAATGGCCAAAGAATGGCCATTACACTTCCTTTCCAACTTTCCGGTTTACTTGGAAAGGAACGTACGAGCCACATTATGTGGCCGGTTGAATAACTATGTCTTTCTAATCTTCATAGATAGAAGGGTGATACTCTTTCAAGTACACACCATTCACAGGATGCTTGTGGGATCCTCCATCTACGTCCATCAATCTATAAGCCCCTTTTCCAAGGACTTTTTCCACCAAGTAACAACCATCCCAGCTAGGTGTCCATTTTCCATATTCCAAGGTTTTAACTCCAGGTGGAAATTTAGTTTGCCATACCAAGTCTCCGTCAACAAACGTTTTTGCCTTAACTTTTATGTTGTATGCCCACATGACTTTCTTTTTTTGAGCAATAATATGGTCTAAGGCATTAAGACAGACTTCATCGAGGTCTTCTAATTCCACCAATATGGCATGGTTGTAATCTGCTGGAGTTAGCTTATTTTGGAAAGCCACCCTTGCAGACCTAATGATCATTTCCATTAGAAGAATGGCATCATGTCCATATGTAAGCATATATGGTGTGACACCCCGTACTTGATCTTTTTGAATTCCTGTAAACCCAAAGGGCCTCAGAAAGTAGGTGATGCCACTCCCTTGAATGATTCTCAATCATCTTTTCAAGGATGTTGAGAATTACATTGTTTGAAGCTTCTGCCTGTCCATTTGCTTAGGCAAAATATGGAGTGGAACTAATTACTTGAACACCACATTCAGCATAATAGTCAATAACCTCACTTCCAATAAAGGAAAGGCTTCTATCTATGGTGAGAGTCTCTGGAATTCCAAACCTGTGTATAATATGATTCTTGATAAAATTAATCACTTTGTGAAATAATCCATTGCAACTACCATATAAGTGTAGGCATTTGTAGATGGTGGCCTTAACTTTCCAATGAAGTCCAAAGCCCACCCTCTGAATGGCCATATTTTCACTATTGGCTGCATGTTTATAGTTGGAACTCTTTGGAGCGGGCCATGTTCTTGACATGCAATACAGGTTTTTGCAAATTCTATGCAATCTTTTAATATGCCTTTTCAGTAATAACCGTACCTTCTAAGAAGCTACTTCATCTTGATTCCAGCTTGGTGTGCTCTGCATATTCCAAGGTGTGATTCTGCCATTACTCTCATGGACTCGTTTCTGCCAAGGCATCTTAACAAAAGTCCATTTTCTTTACTCTTTTTGTGGAGATCTCCATCAATCAAAATATAATGAGGTGCCAAAAGTTGAATTCTCTTGTCCACATTGGTACTAGGCTCCTGTAAGAAATGGATAATTGGTGTTCTCCAATCTTCTAAGTCTAAACCATCTATATCAACATTGAAAATCTCCTATGTCTTCTTGGCAAGTTTGATTCTTTCTGGCCCATCAGCTTGGAAATGACCTGCCATCTCATGCCGTAATTCTACAGAAGGTAAAGTCCTTCTTTTGATTGTAATCAAATTCTCTACTACACGCAGTGGGACTTTTACTCGAGAAGCTAATTGTGCTAGATCATCAGCCTCCGTGTTTAAATGCATCGGCCAATATTTGAGTTGGAAATTATAAAACTGGCCTAATAATTCCAAAGCTACAAAGTGGAAAGGCCTCAAATGCCAGTTGAGACTTCTATATTCCTCAAAAAGTTGGCTAAGTATCAAGTTAGAATCTCCAATAATCTAGACCTTATCCACCTTTAGCTATAGCAGGATTTCCAACCCAATGATTAGCGCCTCATACTCAGCCTGGTTATTTGTACACTTGAAATCCTAGAAGAAAGAAAATGTGGTCTTTCTTCCCTTTGGTGAAATGATGACTATTCCAGCTCCTCCTCCATTATGGGTGCTTGACCCGTCAAACATGAGAGTCCAAGGTGTATAGTCAAGGTAGAGATTATCCACCTCATCACATACTTCTGAATCAATCTTGGTGGAAGGATGATCTGCTAGAAATTTTGCCACTGCCCTTCCTTTGACCACCTTTTGTGGAATATACTTGAAAGAAAACTTCATCAAGGCCAATGACCACTTTCTAATCCATCCAGTAATCAAAGGCCTCGAGAGTATATACTTAATTAAATCTGTTTGAGAAATGATATACACAGCTACTGGTAATATGTAGGTTCTCAACTTCATAGCCGCATAATATAAGGAAAGACATAGCTTTTCAATGGAAGTGTACCTACATTCCACTGGGGTGAGCACCTTACTTAGATAATAGATGGCTTGCTCCTTTCCCCATTCATTGTTCTGGGCTAAAAGGGTTCTAATTGACTCATCAGCGGCCGATAAGTATAATCTTAAAGGCCGCTTCTTGATTAGAGGCATCATTACTGGAGGGTTGGCCAGGTAGCTTTTCAAACCTTCAAAAGCTTACTGGTGTTGGTCCGTCCACTTGAATTCTTTAGCACCTTTCAATTTTAGCAATGGGGAGAAAGCATAAGTCTTTCTAGCATGGTTGGCAATGAATCTCCTCAAATATCCAACCTGGCCAAGAAATCTTTGTAGTTCTTTCTTAGTAGCTGGTGGCTTTACTTCAATAATTGCCTTTGCTTTATTTTGGTCTATCTTAATACCTCTTTGGTGGACCAGGAAACCCAAGAAGTTTCCAACTGAAACCCCAAAAATGCACTTCAAGGGGTCCATCTTCAATTTATGCTGTCTCATTCTTTCAAAAGCCATCTTCAAATTATGGAGATGTTGTGCCTTGGCCGATGATTTGATGACTACATCATCAATGTATACTTCCAAAAAATGGCCGATCATGTCATGGAAAATAACATTCATAGCCCTTTGATATGTCATTCCAGTATTCTTTGACCCAAATGGCATAACAACCCATTCAAAGGTTCCAATGGAACCTGGACATCTAAAGGCTGTCTTAGCAATATCCTCATCTGCAATGTAAATCTGGTTGTACCCGAAATGTCGATCCATAAATGAAAGAATTTCATTCTTGGCAGCAGAATCTATTAACTAGTCAGCAACAGGCATGGGGTATTCATCTTTTGGAGTTGCAAGATTTATATTCCGGAAATCCACACATACCCTTAACTTGTCATTCTTCTTAATAACTGGAACTATGTTGGAAATCCAGTCAACATACCTGGCAGTTCTTATAAAACCAGCCTTATGTAGCCTTTCTATTTCTTCTTTGACCTTTAGAACAACTTCCTGGAACATCCTTCTTAGAGGCTGCTTGAAAGGCTTGAAACCTTCCTTGATTAGCAGCTCTCTGGAAAGTCCTGGCATTTCCTCATATGTCCATGCAAAGCAATCTTTGTATTCTTCAAGTAAGGAAATCAATTTTTCTCTAAAGGTTGGTTTCAAAAGCTTACTGATATAGGTAGGCCGAGGGTCTTGCTCCGTTCCAAGATTAACTTCCAAAAGTAGATCTTGTACTTCGGCCTTGAGATCATCTAACTTTATTGGTGCTGTCTTCAAGTCTGTCAATTAGATGGTATCCAACTTGTCTTCAGTATCTTCCATAATCTCTAAAACATTGGTTGAAAATGAAGTACTGACAGTTGTAGTCCTTTCCAGCCGTAATTCGGCTAGGTAAGCTTTCAACCTGGCAAGGCAACAATTAACCACCTAGCTAAGTATTCTATCTTCTTTAGGTTTCCCTTCTATAAAAACTTTTGTCTGAAATATAGTGCTGAACACTAGCCTTAGGTAAAATTGTTAGCCTTGGTGTTCCTTGGAAGAGCTCCCTTACATCTTCTTCTGTAAGAGTTCGTCTCATGGTGGCCTTCCTTGGACGGCCTTTGTTATCCTTTCCAATAAATCTGATTGGAACGAATTCTTCGCTATATAGTTCGGCATCTGTATGGTAGACCTTTGCCATAAATGACCGGTTATCAACCTCCACCACTTTTACCTCATCCCAAAATATTAGCATTTGATGGAGTGAAGATGGGATGCAAAAGTTTGGATGAATCCATTCGCGGCCTAAAAGTAAATTATAGGCCGCTGTGGACTCAATGACAAAGACGGCTATGATGGAAGTTCTATCTCCAACCATTAACTCCAACCGTATAATTTCTTGTGTCTTCACTATTCCTCTCGTGAATCCATTAATGGATACATCAGTTGGAATAATGTCTTCAGGTGACTTTCCAAGCATGCGCATGACATTAACTGGAACAACATTTAGAACTGAACCATTATCCACCAGAACTCTTACCAAGGGCCTCCCTTCCACTAGTACCTTGATATATAAAGGTTTGAGCTGCTGAGTCATACCATATGGTGGCTTTTCCAACATAATTTTCTTTAGTTTCGTGGGCTGTTTTCTTCAATCAAAACTCCCTTTAATTTTTAGAGATGCTCAACTTCATCTTCAAAGACCTCTTCTATATGGATACCCTTATTCAGTTTCATCTTAAATGGCCCGAAACTAGACTATCCAGGGTTTTCAAAAGGAGGACTTGTGTCTACTATATCTCCTTCCATTTAAGTTGGCAAGTTTGGTTGTGGCTCAAAAAATAAAGGAAGAACCACTACTATATTGCAAGTAAACTTACTCGAAAGGCTGCCAAAACAAATCTTCTTGCTGCTGCTGGAACTGTTGGAGATTTCCAAATCTGTTTCCTCTTTTGTAGGAGGGCTATCTGTCTTCAAGGAATTTCTAACTTCTAAATCCAGGTCTAGCAAGTCATCAGGATCTCTTTTCTTTCCTTTAACTGGAAATTTTGACAAATTTGATGGCTTAGTAGTCTTCTTTGGCCAGTTGGACCAACCATGGTCTTTCTCCCATACAATTTCCTTCTATCAGCCCTCTTCCTTTGCTACCTTCACTTTTGTGTGTAGGTCATATATAAATCATCATGAATAGGGAACTTGGGATGATCAAGCCTCTCCCACCTGTTAATTTGCAAGATGGGAGGCTTAACCGTTCTTAGTCGGAGACGTTCATTCCCTTTTCTGACCCATACTTTCGAGGTTAATTTTGGCTTAGAATAACTGTCACCCTCAGAGGTTCTGCCATACCATTTGTTGTTTTCATACCTTCTACTAGGACGAGACCTTGCCTCATAAGGAACCCTACTCCTTTCCAAACTCCTTGGAATGAATTCTGGTCTCCTTTCTGCTGCCCTTCTTTCTATATAGACTTGGCTTTCCTTCTCTAAAATGGTTACAGTAACTGTGTTCTCCACCTTTTGGCAAGTTAGCCGATCATGGATCTTCCTTTTCTGACCTCGATCGTCATTAGAAAACTTCTCCTTCTGCTTCTCCTTTGAAAAATCTCTTTAGCAACCTTTATTCTGAATTTTACACTTGGGGCAACAACCTTGCTGGATTAAGGAAATCTGAGCCTCTCAGAGTTGCCTTTCCAACTCAGCCACTGTTTTCTCCACGGATGTTGCTGCCTTAGGAATTTCCAGCTTTCCACTGGCTACTGGACTTGTCAAGTCCACCTTCTTTTTAGGATGTTCCGGAACCATAGAAGCAACGTTTATTACAATGACCTTGGGGAAAGGATTTCCATCAACACCCATCTCCTCTGATTTTTTTGGAAACTTCAGTCTGCCATCTTCAATTGATTTCTACACAATATTACAAAAAAAACTACACAATTGTTAGTGGAATGGCTCCACACATTATGGAATTTACAATACTCCTTCTCGGCCATTTCAGAGGCCGTTGGCATCTTATGGCTTGCTATAAAGATCAGTTGTTTGTCAGCTATGAGCAAATCAAAAATTTACTCAGCTTTGGAAATATTAAACGAGTAACTCCTGGAAGGGTCTGCCCCCTTCCACTTGGAACTAGAGGTGGCTTACAAGTTGGCTGTGGCTGATTTTGGTTTTGCCAAACCCTCACAAGTATATGCCTTCTTTATGTTGAGCTCAGCTATATTAGCTTCCAAATCTCCCTCTGTTTCAGTGGCAAACACCTCATAATTAGGATCACGATAGTAAGTGCCCTTGGAAGTAGACTTACGGTCTTGCTCTTTGTGAAGGAGGTCTTCGTACTTAGCCACTCTACTGGCTAAATCAAATAAATCATGGAAATGTACTCCTTTAAACTTCTTACGAAGCTCAAATTCCAAGCCATTAACAGCTATTTTCACATACCCTTCTGGTGGCAATGACAAATTGCATTTATGTTTAGTCCTTCTGAATCTGGAAAGGAAACTGATCACCAACTCTCCAGGTAACTGATGAAGTCTAGAAAGATCTGCCATAGACACCTCAGGCTTAGTACTATAGAACTGAGTATGGAACAAGTCCTCAAAATGCTGCCAACTTTGGATGGAGTTGTCTAACAAGTTGGAATACCACCTGAAAGCATAGCCGGTTAATATATTTGGAAATAAGCGTACCTTCAGCCATGGATTGGCTGTTGCTTTTCCACATTGGACAGTGAAACGACTGATATGCTCCAATATGGACTATTCGCCCTCTTCATCGAATGTTGTGAATTCTGGAATTTTAAAATTCCTTGGATAATCAACTCCGTCGATGAACTCCGGATAGGGCTTTCTATAGGCTGGTCTTCCACCCCTTTAAGTTAGTCCAAATTCGTGTTGGAGAAATTCTGCAAACTGGCCTCTATCAAGTGCCATAGGCTGTGGAAAGTTATTGTCTGGCCTCCCTTGAGGTTGGTTAATTCCTTGATGCCCCTCACCTGTTATCGGTGGTGGGTTAGCATCAAAAAGGTTATTCCTCCAACGGTTCCTTCCCCCTTGTTCTAGGAGTGGCTCCCTTGGAAAAGGTTGCCCCCCAACCGCCATCGGTATGGCTATGTGTGGCCTTGGAGGAGCAGGTGCGGCTGGCTGAATGCTCACAGGTGGAACATTCTGTTGTGCTTGATGAGTATGGTATGGCCACGGTTGGCTATGCTGATCATGCCAAGTATGCTGTGGAAACGCCATAGGTGGAAGGTTCTGAACTTGCTCAGTGACTGGCATGGGCACTGCTTATGGAACAATCATCTGTGCCACTGGAGCGGTCAAATGTGTAACTGGAATGTAAGTTTATGCCATTAGAAGGGACTGCACCTGCTGCTGAGTTGTAAGGAATGAACCTGCATGTTGTTGAGAGGAAGTACCCTCAACAAACCTGGCTGGCCTGCTAGCTTTGAAGGCTAACTGTTGAGACCCTTCAAAGTTGTTTGGCGGAGGGGCCAAACCTAGATTCGAGCTTCCAAGGGTTCGTTCCAACATGGACTCAAACCTACATGAGATTTGGTCCACTAGTTCTGCTAGATTCTGCTCTTGAGAAAAAACAGCTTTAGATTAGTCTTGAGCAACTCTGGCTAAGTCTTGAGCAACTTTTGCTTGGTCTTGCACAAACCTATCTTACTACATTGCCATCATATAGATGTTGTCCATGATAGGACCATTTGCCATCATTTGGGCAAACTTTTCCACTATATCAGTTTCATTAGGTGCAAACCGCGAGCCCTCAGCTGGAAAGTCACTAGCTTGCAACTCTTCAATCTCAATAGGGACTTTGACAAACTTGCCTTGCCTTCTCCACCGGCCATTGAACAATCTGTCTAAATGTCCCGCCGGGCGTGCCAATATGTTCAGCTCGTGAAAAACCGTGGTTCCACTTTCCAGGTGAGTGGAAAGTAGGAGTGAGTTGCGGGCGTGCCAGTAACTGCAGTAGTTCCAAAGTAGAAAAGCAGAATGGTCATCCAGTTGAAAATTTGTAGGGATTAGGCGATTGTACAAAAGTCTGGAATGACCACCTTTGAAGGGTCTTTTTTGCCTTTGAACAAGGACTTCAAACTATTCTATGGCTAATGGAAATGAAAACGGTATTGAAGGTGCAAAGTTGGAAATGAAAGTAATTGAAAGTGCATAACTGGAAATTTAAAGACATGGAAATGAAATGCTTGGCTGAAAGTAGCAAAAGGAGTACAAGATTGAAAATTCATCACATGGAATAAAAGCTATATGGAATAGCAAAGTGTTGGACTCAACTTAAATGAATGTAAATTCATTGCTGGAATGGAAATACATGTATTAGCAAAGTGCTAGGTTTAGACATAATGTAAATTCATTGTTGAAATGAGAGATACATGAAAGCAAAGATGCTTGTGTTGATGTGCTGTTTTGGCTAGGCAGGCAGGCCTTGCAAACTAGCCTTGAGTGCTCTATTTATAGAGCTTTCCATGCATGCAGCAGCTTGATGTGGCAACTCCAGTGATTTTCACGTGGCCAAATCTCAAACTGCCAAGTGTCCCATAATCTTTGGGCAGTTATAACTTCTTTCTTCCATCTTCTCCCTCCTTTGTTGCAGACTTTAGCCATATTCTCCTTAGTCCTTCATGAACTTGTATCGTGGGTGGGTTTTGGAATGAATTTCCACTTATCTTCTCATAAATTAACACGCATCTCATGTTTCCTCTTCTGTCTCCCGTGAATTCCTTCTTCAATTTAGACACGATTTGATCATCTTAAACCATCATCTATAATCCACAACAACCATTTTTAGTTAGTGGTAGTAATTGTATAAGACACCACCACTTTCAACTGATGCAATCATAATAGATCAAGTATCCCACGTTCCTTGATGGTCTTTCCTTCTGCAAAATCCTACTTCTGTATAACCTCTACATATACATCATGCATATATATAGCAGTTACTTACAAACCCACATTCCCTTGTTCTTTGGATAACTTCCTTCCAACTGGGCTTTCCTGTTTGGCCTTAGTTTCCATGGCATCGTGGCCTAAATTAATCACTTCTCCCCACTATGATTGTATGAATATATATATATATATATATATATATATATATATATATATTCACGATGCAATTTACCACCCACTTCGCAATTTTAGACTCCACGACGCCATGAACTCTGAAATTTCAACCTTCTTCTTAACGTGGATTGGCGTCCATAACTCCTATAAGTTCTCTTCTTGAAACTTCCTTTCCATGTTCAAAGCTTATGGCATCATAGTCCCAAAATTATAGCAACTCCTTTATCCTTTCATGGGTTGTATAATATATATATTTGGGAATATATTTTATATTTCTGGAAACAATACCTCACTTCCTCGTTGCATGACTTGGTCAGACGTAGCTGTTGAAAATCCCCTAGATTTTAGGAGAAAACCCAACCCCACGTCCTTCTTAGTCAATCTTGACTTCATAATTAAATGGTAAATATCCATTCAATTATTTCCTATAACAAATAGGACTTCCATTAACAAAATCAACTCTTTAAAGAAATTAATCTACCGTGGAAAATTCAGTTGAACTCGCCACGTGTTGATAAATCATTGGTTGGTTGATCTTTAGCTTGAACCTTCGTATGAGATTGCACTCATGATAGTAACTCCATGCCACCTTCTTATACTTTTAGGGCATTATATCCAAAGTTGGTAAGTCCTATTAGGACTCACCACTTTCTTTTAATCAATAACTCCAGCAGTGTAATTTATCTTGACCAATCATTCTTCTAATGAAACTACGTAGTTTCCATGTCCTAAAAGAATATTTTTACCAGAATTACGATCCAGCGTGGCGAGTTCCATTAGACCTTGCCATGTATCTCTTTTCTATTGGTAACCCATGTCACGCCTCCCTCTATTGGATAATTAGTGTATAAATCTAGTATGGCAAGCTCGCTAAAACTCACCATTTGTCATCTTTCCATTGGACAAAAATAATGGAGTAAACATATCTAAATAGCAGTTTTTATTGTTTTACACTGTTTCGTCAATATATTTAATGGCAATTTTTTATTTTATAGTTTTCATGTTTTTTTCAAGCAATTTGCATAAAGTATTAACTAAGTAATTATACATCAATAACTGATCAACTTTTGTAATCTTCACATTAAGAAATAAAATAGCATATCAATCTCACCCCTCCCAACAATAGCGCCAGATAACAAAGCACCAAAATAAACACACAGCTATCTAAGTCTCCATCTCATTTAATTATTTATAATTTTAACCAATTTGATCATACAATTTACAGATTGTGCATAAATTGTTAAACTAATTATCATTTGTAGGGCAAGCTTACTAAAGAATAAATATAAGACAAAATAGAGAATAATAGAAAGAATAACAGAAAAATCTTTGTGGTTCAGCCACTAGGGACTTGCGTCTATAGTAGAAGAGAGGAAAATTCTTCAATAATATTAATTAGGGACCACAATTTAAGAAAACGATCACCCTCTTTGCTATTTTTATTCTCCTATCAACATTGCTTTATAATTTTCTTCAACCTAATTAGAATATAACTTTTGACATCTCATAAAAATATTTATCTTCACTTCCCGTGATGGAGCCAAATTTTTTTTTAGTGGGAGCTGATGTGCTTTTTCAATAGTAAACCACTCGCAATAGTACAAATCCTTACAGGATAGGGCTATATTGAGGGTGTCGAACCTCAAGGACTACAGGAATTATGCCATCAAGACATTAGGATTAATTATAGTTTAAATCGAAAGAGAAGTTTTAAATTTCAATTTAACTAATTATTTAAATCTATCTAAACTAAGTAATTGGAGAGATCAAGAGATATGGAGTCTAAGGTATTGACTTAACCACTAATCCGCCATCCAATAGTCAAATTAGACATGTTATTAGGATATTTTGTACGATTAGAAGATGTATGGCTACAATCACATAACATAATTTATAAAGAAAAACCCATATGTCTAGGGCAAGCATAACCCATTTTCGGTTAGCATGGATAGTCTACCGAACTACATTAAACTAAAGGTGTAGTATGACCCATCTTCCCATAGTATGACCTATCAAACCCCTAAACATATGATCATTAAGCACCATTGCATGATAAACCTAGCCTATAATCACAGAAAATAAAGAGGTTGAGATCAATTATAAATCCTTCTTCCTGAGAAAAGGTAAGATATATATCAAATATAATTGAATTTAAGCATTCAATCCCAAAATCAAGGTACAACCATTGTTTTGCCCTTAATCATGTAATCATCATACAATAAATAATCCCAATAAAATAAATAACTAAACCATTGGAGTTAAGATTAGGCTTACATCAATCCCTTAGAAAGAGTTTAGCCGCTCATGGAGAAGGAAAAAGACTTCATGGATGTGGAAAACTCCATCTTCATCTTCTCTTGCTTGATCTTGTCTTTAAAAACTCCTCTCTAACTCTGAAGAAAAGTCTCTAAACTATACTATCAATGCTCCTCGTCTCTTCTGTATGATCATAATGATATAGAGAACTCCCTTTAAATAAGAGAATAATAGCCCCAAAGTTCCCTTTTTTCCAAATAGAAGATATATATGGAAATTCTACCAACAAATAAGGACTCCAAAATTCGTACAGATGTCTAGCCCAGTTTTGATAAGGTAAACAACTGTTTTTTGAAATTCTCGTGAAATACAAAATTGTAGATCTTTGAATTTCCTTTTAACTAATGTAAGAATTGGGCAGTTTTGACACTCGATGAGAGAGATACAGACAGATTACCAAAATGGGTTCAAGTTACCAATTTTGGAGAAAGTTTCCTAGTTGGAGAAGGATTCTTCATTTTCTTCTTGTTTCCATTCTCATCAACTTGTGACTTCTCTTGGACTCTTTTCTAAGTCTAATTAGACTTGGATCTTCATCATAGCTCGGTCCAATGGATGTGGTCTTCTAACCTCTTGAATATCATCTTTTAAAACCTGAAATAACTAGTCTTGACTAATAGTTTCATTAAAGCCATGAAATAAATAAAAATAATAAAATAATGTAAAATCACAAATAAAACGACTACTAAGAGAATAAAACATGCAAGTTAAGGGGTTAAAATGTATAATATTCAGCACCTAACACACCCCCAAACTTACATATTGCTAGTCTCATAGCAATAAAACCACTCCTAACTCCACTTTCATGGGAGACACGATTGCATTTAGCATATGCAATAAGCCTTTTAAACCCTTATGTTATCCCTTAGTGAACGAGTGAAGTCTCGTGAGAGTTTCTAGAGATGATACCCACAAACATAAAAATAATTCAATCCTTTGGCAATCAACTTATTCTCATATCATCACAATAATTAAGGGGAAGAGTACACAAAAGTACTTTAAAAATTATTAACTAACAATACTCCTTAGTCCCTATTTTTATACCTTAACCAAATGTTTTCCACACACTTTTATAAGAAGAATAATAGCAAAATCGATCCCGAATGTTGTGAATTTGTGAACTAGCAAATCACCTATGTAGTAATATCTTTTCAACTGAACCCAACTTCCATAACTTCAATTCCTCAGATCCCTTCTTAAGTTATTTCCTATGGCAAAAAAAAAAAAAAAAAAAAAATATATATATATATATATATATATATATATATATATTCTCACACACATTGTATTGATTGGTTGTGCAATGTCTGGTCTATTAAGATTTCTAAAAGGCTTATATAACAAGCTTTCAGCCAATGACTCCCAGACGAGACAGTCTTAGGGCATTAGGTGTAAAGACACCCCTAAAGACTTAATTGGTCAAGTCAACTAGGTTACAAACCTAGACGAACTAAAACCATTTATTTCAATTTCTTCTTTTCCTTTTCTTTTTTTTTTTTCATCCTTACCCCCCACTTCTTAATACAAACACTCTATGCTTATGAGACATAAGGCCCGATTACTCCATAAAAGGGTTTAGATTTTTTTTTATATATGCCATCTTAATAACCTTCAAAGTTCACTAATTCATATCCATTCATAGTCATCAAAATTCGACTAAAAGTACAAATACCCATAAATAAAATTTTTGTGTGCATGTGCATGTGAAATCCATCAAGGACTGACAAATACTAAGATTCCTATCATACTAGATAATGGAATCCATATAAGGTAAAGCACAAACATTAGGAATTCAGGACTATCTTAGAAAATAATTTTAAAAATTACTTAAGTGTCTTAATCCTCCCAACAATTCTCAAATACATGAATTAAAATCAATATACCAAAGAAAAAGAATTGAATTAAATTTTTTTAAAAAAAATTATTTTACTAGACTCTACTAGACTCTCTATGCCCCCAAACTTGAATCGGACAGTGTCCTCACAAGGCAAAAATCAAAACTGAGAAAAAGGAACAATGTTACCAGGACTGAGTGGAATGAGTGAAATCAAAGTTGATGTGAAAAAGAACTCTCCCCTAAACTTGAACAGAACATTGGGCATGAAGATTCAAAATGCATCTTAGTAATGGCATAAACTTGTGGTGGAGAAATAGAAATCACATGAGTGTAGCATAAACCTTGTTTCTCCCAAACTTGGCTTCAATTATCTGTAAGAAGTTAGGAAAAGCCAATCCACAAGGAATGTGCCACAATTGATTGAAAGAAATGAAATAATTGGCATGCACAATGACAAACTAGGAAAAGAAATAAAGAAAAATAAAGAAAATAAATAAATAAATAAAATGATAAGGTAAGAATTTTACTTGATGATCCTACAAGCTGCAGGAGTGTAAAAATTTTAAAATTCACAAACACTTTTTTTTTTTTTAATTATTGCCCCACCGTCGACCATGCGGCCGGGGGGGGGGGGGGGGGGGAGGGAGGGGTGGAAACTATCCTAGACTACAAAAATAAAAATAAAAACTAAAATAACCTATCCTAAATACAAAGAAAAATCAAAACTATTCTACATAAACAACTTATCCTAAATAAAACCTAATCGACGCTACAAAAGGAAAATAAAAATAAAAATTAATCTAAAATGGAGATGATGCCCACATCACATGTTAAGTTAAATGTCTCTAGTAGACGTGGGGGATACTTACTAGTCAATACTATCAAAAACGGGATACAGAACATCCACATTTAACCGTACGTTTATCAATTTGCCCCAATAGTTCCTCACTCACATCAATAAACAATTGTAATCTCTTATAAGGAGGTTCAAAATCTCCTTCCAAAACGTTAAAACAAATGAAAGATTTAATTTCTTTCGCTTCATCCACAGTCCACCTTGTATCCTTGTTATGCTCTTGAAGTCCATTCAAAGAATTACCTCATTTGTTATGTAGCAAGGCTAGATCTTTCAGAGACTCAATTGGATCTTTAGGAAACTCAATCTCTTCATCCTTCTTCTCTTCCTCTATATTGACTATTGTCTCCTCCCTCTCTAACGTATTAATAGCCTGAATAAGTTATTGATCACAATTACAACGAATGTCCTCATTAATCATGTTGTGCTATATTAGATTGACCACGGGCTGACTTGCAAATTCTGCCACCTCTTGACGATTAAAATCATCAATTAATTGTTCCATCTGAGTTTCAAGCCTAGCTAGAGCAAGGGAATTGGAATGCACTACTCTAGAAAATTCTTCAAGCATAGAAGATTTAACCAAAACTTCTTCCAGAAATGCGGGCCGATCAAGAAACACTTAGAAAATTTCATTACAAAAAGTGAAGGCAAATGGCAGAATGGCTGATCACCTAGAAAATTTCATAACAAAAAGTGAAGTAACAAGTGGCAGAGTGACCGATTGCTAAACACTTAGAAAATTTCATTACAAAAAAGTGAAGTGGCAAGTGGCAAAGTGGCCAATCGCCAAACACTTAGAAAATTTTCAATCAAAAAGTAACGTGGCAAGTGGCAGAGTAGCCGATCACCAAACACTTAAAAAAAATTCAAACAAAAACACTTAGCAAAAAATTCAAGAAAAAGTTAAAGACAAAAAGACTCAAAAAAATCGTCTACTATCATTAATCGGTTCAAAATACAAAGTTTTCTGTCTCTTCAATTACATTTAAAAACAAAAACATAAAACAAAAAATAAAAAACAAAAACAAAAACAAAAAAACAAAAACAATAACAACAAATAAAAAACATGAAGTAAAGAATGCCAAGAACTTAAGCCCCATCCTCTATTATCTCTACCTCAGACCCAAAGGCAGAAAGAGCAGGGGAAGGAGCAGGTCCATCCTTTCCAGTAGAATAAGGGGGAGGGGTTAGAGAGCCAGCTGCAGCTGCGAGTACCTTCTTGCATTTAGTAAAGACCTCTTTAAGGTCATTAGGAAGAGGATCCCTATTAGTACCGGGAGGGTCGATCTTTAGGTCCTAATCATAATCCTCAGGGCTATTGTACACCCTGCCCTGATTGGTTGGATTGTTGTGATCCATGAATCCGTCCCTGTAGCCATTGGTAATGAGCGCTGAAAAGTGCACATTTAAACCCCTTAAGCTTAGGTATTCTAAAACCTTTATCTATCTTATTTTCCCGTCTTAGACTAATTTCATGTTATTGCCCTTTTTAGGTGTTTATCCCAAAAATAAGTTAATTCAGCCAAATAAGAGTTTAAAAGAAGCAATCTCAAGCTGAATGGAAGAAAGGAGCAAAGTGGAAGCAAAGTGTGGAAAAACAGCAAGTTCGATTGATCTCAACATTCCTTCGATTGATCAGAGCAAGATCGATCTGGCATTATTAAGATGGATCCAAGCAATTGTCCTTATTCAAAAAGATCTCACCATCTTCGATCGATCCAACTTTTCTCAGATCGATCGAAATTATTCGATCTTATCCACACCTACCACCCCACCTACCACTCTTGTCACTTTTCCAAAATATCCCAAAATATCTCAGAGATTTGTCTTTATTCAAAAAGGCGGCACCAAGGATGATCGATCTCTGCAGCATTCGATGGATCTCACCAATGTTTGATCGATCTCAACACAGTTCGATCGATCGAACCTCCTCAAGTCCGAAATAAAACAAAGTCCAGCTCATTAAAAGATGGCTCATGGTGCAATCATTGCAAGGACCCTAATGCACGAATCCAGACCATTGGGTGTGACACTTGAGCCTCCTATATAAGGATTTTGAGCCATTTTTACACATATCTTCATAATTCAACATAACTTACACATCTCATATCTTGGAGAGGAGGCTAGAAACTAGAGAGCTTTACACATATTTGGGAGTTCTTCCATTCTTCTAGGGTTTCCATCAAGAAGGAGGTCATTCATACCATGGAGATAGCCCTTGAGGGTTGGATGACTACTTCAATGAGTGGCTAGACATCTACTTGGGGCTAGAGTAGCCCCTAAGTTTGCTTCCTAGACCTAATGTTTTGTATATTTTTGGGGATTTACTTGTAACAAATATTTTGATCTTAGATTTATATATATATCTTGTGGTTTCTACTTGATGAGTATGGATTAATGCTTTCAATTGATTGTCTATTTCTAATCATATGTCTATGTACGCTAGAATGGATGATTCATGTGTTTTTCTCTAGATTTAGTGGAGTTTATGCATGTCTATGTGTACGGATGAAGTTAATCTAGTGATGATCAAAACATAGTACTTAATTGAACACTCTTATAATTTATTTGATGGTTCACACTTGTTTCTTGATGGATTATGCCACACCTTTAGCTTACTTAGTTTAATTTCCATATCTTTAGTGTAGATGTAGTGTAGTTGTTTTAGATTCATAGATAGGTGGACAATCTATTCTTGTTCCTTAGTGTTCCATACTTATGAATGCAAAGGGTGTATGTTTCTAGATAGTTGTGTGTGCATAAATTGTGGTTTCATTGAATGGATTTTGGTCTCATTTGATAGGTTGTGGTTTCCATTTGAATTGGCTAGACAATCTATACTTGTTTGCCATCCATGCCTAGTTTCAATTAATGTCACACACAAACACACAAGTTACAATTCAATTTCCCCATTGATATACAATTGCTAATGTCTAGTGAAGTCAAGCTTAGTGGTGAGCTCTAGTACCCCAAGTCCTCTCCTCTATATCTTTTTCCCTACTTTCTAAATTGTTACCTTTTACTTGTTTTAATTTCAATTGCATTGTAGTTAATCAAACAAACAAACCATCTTTTGATCACTCGACCTACTAACCCTATATATTGTTTCCATTACAAATAGCCCACAATCCCTTGGGACGATTCTTACTCACCCTAGCTATATTTTTAGTTAGAGGAAGTAATGGCTTTTATAAATTTAAAACTTGGCCATATTGCATACTCACATTTTTAGCACATTTTTAGACATTGGTGCCATGACAACACCAGTTGGCATAGCGAACAGCCCTAGTCCGGGAGAACAGTTCCTGCATGGCTTTCTTCCCTGTCTCCACTCTGCCCAAGAGCTCAAGGAGACAAACTCTCTCCCCATTAAGCTCGTCATTTTCCTGCTCTAAGGCCAACCGATTCGGCCCGTGCATTGTCAACAGCAATAAACTTCTC
The DNA here is from genome assembly GCF_030987335.1 of Cornus florida. Lineage (NCBI taxonomy): Eukaryota > Viridiplantae > Streptophyta > Magnoliopsida > Cornales > Cornaceae > Cornus > Cornus florida. The sequence continues at coordinate 79,416,753 of NW_026775572.1, forward strand.
ATCGGCCATTCAGGCCCGGGTTTCAGCATCTTTCAGATACTCTTTATCTTTCTTTATTTAAGAAGCGAGCAAACTGATCGTTTTATCACCCTGCTCAATCATCCTCTGCATGGGCACACTACCAAACAGGGTCTGCAAGGCCAATAAGGGCATCTAAAGAGTTAAAATGAATAATTTAATGGGTAAATTCCCAAAAAAGATTGCACAGTGGCTGGAGTAGGGGCAGGATGGATCGGATAGGCAAACGAGGCATCAGTATTAGCAATCACAGACATGACGGTCCTCCTTATTCTGCCAAAAGTAAGTATCCAAGTATCCTTCATCTGTAGTGGACCTGCTGTAACGGCAATTCTCCTCAGAGCCTCTTCAGATAAGAAAGTAAGGGTGAAAGGAACGTTGTTCCAAATAAACGACTGCAAAATCCTAAGCCTCGCTCTGCAAATTTCAGAATTAAAAAGGTCAGAAGAAAACCCCAAATGATAGGCAAGGAAATCACAAAAATGTGGAAGGCAAATGGGACACATGCACTCATATGGCTATGTCTTGTAAGGGGAAAAAGTAGGAAGAGTGCTCATCCCGAACTCCGTAGGAATGATGGGTAAAGGGGTCCGAGGAGACCTCCAATTACTGTAAGTTGTGCAGCGGAATAGGGTGTGGACGTTTGTATAAAAAATAACCTAGATAGGTGGTGAATATGTTTTACTTGCTCCTTTATCCAATTTTTACTTATTTTAATTTTACCGAAATAAAACTAAAATCAAACCCAAAAAGCAAAAATAATAAATACTGAAAAGTAAAGCAAGTAAAGTTAGAGAGATAACACCAGAATTTTTAGCAATGAAACCCCGATTAGTGGAAATCAACCAATCGTTGTGGGAAATATCTTATGTCCAGAGCAAAACGATTCACTATGTTTGAAGCAAAGTACATTGAACTTTGACTTAGGCTCACACCCTATCGTTCTACCAAAAATCAATCGCTGACAATCCTTGGCTTTGCAACTCCCCCATCAACAACTCTCAACCTCAGGCTTACTCTTAATCTTTGTAGATTGTTGGCATATCAAACAACACTCCACGAATGCTTTGACCCCTTTAAAGTATGATCGCTTCACCCATTTTCTTCAATTCTGAATTTGATGAAGAATTAATAGATCTACTTTTCAGAATTTCTGAATCTTCAATTATGCTCCAATTCCGATGAGATAGAGAACAACACTCCTAAATCACTCTTGTGTTTATGTGTGTGCTCTCAAAAATAAAATCAAAAAAATCAGATTAATTTTTTGAAAAAAAATCTCACTCAAACAATTCTCTCAATTAGAAAAATATATATTTTCAAGGCCTAAAAGTTTAAGTGAGAAAACATATATTTATAGACTTTTGAAAACCTAATTGTACTTGGAAAACAAGTCAATTTCATGCAAAACCATTATAGTAAAAGTCTAATTATATGGTAAAATTCTATGCATAATATATAGGAAGCTAAAACAGATCAGGAAACTAAACTACCAAAACTGTCTGAGGATCTTGAAAAACACCAATTTTGAAACTCCAAAGTGTCCTCACACACTCTCTTACCTTTCTAAAGCGTTGTTTTCATCATCCTAGAGTGTATCGAAGTATGAATACGATCACTTCTTCAATTCCTTTTCCGATCTTGATTCTTGAAAATTGAACTGAAAATTTACAACTCGATCGAACTCGTTTTGACAACGAAATATGCCAATTACAAATTTATATCTCACAATTACCCCCTACAGCAATTAGATTTTTCTTCTAGTTTTTATCCGATTCAGAGGTATTGTTACAGATCTTCTGATCAACAATGGGGTGGAAATGGTACCAGACACCAATTTTACTAGTCCTAATTACTTTATAGCAAAATAAAAGGTCAAATGCATCTAACTGCAGACCCCGATCCAAATTTAGAAGGATCAAAGTAGATATAATCCTATAGAAGTTAGGATTGACCTGAAGCGTGGCCAAGCCTAGGACAATGAGAACTGAATGAAACAAGGGATGAAGGGGAAATCTGACCACACACAGTTGGGACGCGGTGAACAAAATCTCATTATTTTACAAGGCCCCTTTCGATGCTAGCACCTTCCTCGTCCAAATAAAGACGAGTGGTGACATCTTTAGGGATGTTACAACGAACGCGAAGGGTGTCGATATCAAGACCCATGGTAGTGAAAATAAGAGTAAAACAGAGAATGAAATTATAGAACTAACCTTAAAAATGAAGAGAACAGAAAAATAGAGGAGATCGTAGCCGGACGTTACAGACTCTCACCGGAAGGAAACTTTGTGATTAGAACACGAGAATGAAGAAGACAGTACTTGATGGTAACAAGAGAGGAAAATGACTAAAGTCATTTCGAATTTATAAAAGCAGATATCGATCACATGGGAAGATCAAGAGTCAAAGCAATCTTGACGTTTAAAAAACCGAAGCACATTATCGAGGCTAGGCCGTACACATTCTCCCACATTGTCATATCCAACCACGACTCGCGTCGCCATCATTACTAATTAATCTTGCCCTAATCATTACGGTGAGATAAAAGGGGCAGATGAAGAGGTGGAAAGGCCAATGAGACTGGGCTGAACCTAATCTAGCCCAATATGCCTAGTCGATCCAGCCCTTCGCCAACTATAGGCCCCAAAGACTAGGTCCAATCCAAAAATGGTCCGAAACAGTAGGACCGAGCCTCCATAGGGATATGTTGGAATAAGTAAATCACCCCAACAAAAGGAGGCCCACCGACTTTTTACTTGTAATGAAAGAAATAGAAGATTAGGGCAAAAAATGTAAACTTCTATAAATAGAAGTGAGAAAGGAAGGAAGGAGGTTGTTTTAGAGTATGAGAAAATCATTTCCCAATATAGAATAACATTTTATTGCGTCTTCAGGTTGGACCTTTAAGGTTGTAGGAGCATTCTTCTTTTCCCTAAGAGAAGCAAATGTGGTATAAGTTTAATTTTTTGCTTTAACGAATTTGGCAGAGTAGATTCTCACTAAATGTTGTTACCCTTTGATAAGAACGGGTGTTTTGGCTATGTTACGTGTCATTGGACTTGCAGAGATGGTACCACTTGAAGAAGTTGCAACCTTCTTACTACCTTTTGTGGTGGTGAATTTGTTTATCACAATTGTGATGGTCTTGGTGGTACTCTTGCTTTAGTTTGAACCTTACGAGAAGCCACAGATTCTAACAAAGAGTTTCTTAAAGATTTAATGTAAGCGAAAGAGATGAGATGTAGAGGCAGTCCTACTAGGCATGCTAGAAATTTGTGCATTCAAATTTTGCGACTTAAAAATTAATGAACGAAATATAGAAAAAAATTCAATTTTATTGATTTTTGTACAAATTGGGAACAATCCTCTTTGTGGCTTGGATCTAATGGTTGTTGCGTGTTGATCTTGAATCGAGTTATTAAAAGTCTTCTTCAATTACTTATAGGGAAGAACATCAATTATTTCTGATCGAGCACTAAAGAAGCTTAACCTCGAACAGTGTTGTTAAGTGATTCTTCAAACCTGTTGAATCTTGATGAAGAATGGCACGACTTTAAATGTCCTTATTGTTGTTCTTTAGAGCTTGAATGTGTGAGATATATATTTTTGTAATTGGTTAATTTCGTTGTCAAAACAAGTCTGATTGAGTTGTAATTTTTTGATTTACAATTTCAAGTTTGAAGATCGGATGCGGATTTGAAGAAGTTCAAGTGTTCATGATATACTACACTCCTAGATGATGAGAACAATGCTCTAAGAAGTTTTGAGATGTAGTGAGAACATTTAAGAAGGGTTTTGGAGGGTTCGGAAGGAGATTATACATTTTGGCCATCTTGAACTAGTTTAACAGGGCTGAACTGGTCCAACTTTTGCAGAAATTCCAAACTGTCCATCTTGAACCAGTTCAAGGAGGCTGAATTGGTTCAAGAACTAAAGTTGGCCACGACAGAAACTTTCTGGCCTTCTTGAACCGGTTCAACCCCTCTGAACCGGTTCAAGGTCTCCTGGCAGCACTTGGATTTTAGTTTCTTTGTTGCTGTTTGATTCCTTTTTTATCCCAGCTTCTTTTCAAGTCCTATGCACGAAATTTTTCATATTTTCAAAGGGATTAGGACATTCTAAACTCTATATAAACCTTGTCATATACATAGGTTTATTCACGGCTTTAGGGAAAATCAATTCTATATTTTGAAAAAGCCTTTTAGAGAGAGAAAATTCAGAAAACCAAATCTGATTGTTCTGAATTTATTTATGAGAGCATACACATATATTCATGAGTAATTTAGTAGTATTGTTCTTTATCTCATCGGAATCAGAGCTATATTGAAGATTCAGATATTCCGTATGAAGAGCATGATTTAATTCTTTTATATCGAGTTCAGATATTAAAGAACAGAAGTAAAAGCAATCACACTTTGAAAGGGTTGGAGCATTTGAGGAGTGTTGTCTGATCTACCTGCTACTCTTCTACAAATATCAAACATAAGCCTGAGGTCAAGTTGTTGTTGGACGAGAAGTCGTAAAGTTAGAGGATTGTCAGCAATTGGTGTTTGGTAGAACGATAGGGTGTGAGGCAGAGTCAAAGTTCGATGTACTTTGTTTCAAAGATAGTGGATCGGTTTACTTTGGACTGAATAGTCCACGAGATTTTTTCCATGCAAACAGTTGGCATATTTTATCAACTGGGTTTCCTCGCTAAAAATCCTGATTCAATCTCGCTAAACTTAACTTACTTTACTTTTCAGTATTTATATTTATGATTGTGGATGTTTAATTGATTATACAATTTAATCAATCATAAATTAAGCAAGTTGACTTACTAATCAGATCTAGATCATTAAAGGAGTTAATCACAATTAAAATTAACTAATTATTTCTACACTCCACGTAACTCTATTTTCACATAATATTGGGAGAGTTGAGAGTTTGGGAGAGATTCAATACTTTTTTTATGTCTTGTTGTTCTCCCTCTACATCTCCACCCGCTACCTCTATTTATAAGCTCCATTGACGGACAAAATTGCAACTTTAGTCATCTTTGATAATTATATCATTTAGTTGTGTTAATTAGCCTTCATACATACTTGTTGTTAATATATAATTATAGATAACTATTTTGTTACCCATTTTAAAAGTGCATCTGAATTTAGTTTGGCTGATTGCTCTATAACTCATGGTCAATTACACTTTAAATTATTAACCATGACTAAATGGTGATCAATGAAATTTTTTTACTGTCTACAACCTGCACGTTTGTGATTGAGTGAGCTGTTGCCATCCCTCTATTTCTTTTCTTTTCCCTGCACCAGACTCGAACCCTAGTCCTTGAGGATGAGAGTTTAAACCCAAACCCAATAGGACAAAAGTTGAGTGAGCTGTTAGCATCTCTCTATTTACTGCAACCATAAATGGATTAATGTTCTAATTATTTAAAATCTTAGAAGTAAGATTGTACCAGCCGCTCTAGTTTATGCCCTATTGGGTTTGTCGTCGGATTTGTTTGTTGAATTTCCAATCCCTCATTATGTGTGTTTGCTTAACCTTTTTAAAAATAATAATAATAATAATAATAATTCAAGAGTAACTCAATCTTTGGGCCCTTATTGATAGGGCCTAACTGCCTGGGTCTGGCCTGCTTCGTCACTGAGGCCTTTTCATAATTATTCTTCTCATATGTCTGCTTAATCTTTTTCGGGAAAAAAAATAAAATAAAAGTTAGACATAAAAGGCACGGATAATTAAGTAGGATAAAATAGTGGAGTACCAAGTACATACAGCAGTGATACTTCATGACCTTTTTTAAATAGTAGACGTGAGTTTAAATTCTGGAAGAAATAGTGTGTGAGTATATTTCATGTCAGCGTAAAATATATATATATAAATAAACAATATAAAAATTACGGAGTCACATATCTATGCCTGGAAAGGCTACCAAAATTGTTGAATTTTATCATGTTGGGGATATTTTAATTTACAATTTTTTTTTTAGTTTTGTGGGGGCTCAAACAACTTTATTTTATGAGGTAGGGAGAGATATATATATAACTAAATTACAACACTTGTTGGTTAATTTAGGGTTTGATTAGTGGAAAGTTGAAGCCTGTCTTACCTTATGACTATTGCTAAATTTTCATTCCACAAAAGCTACTAACGATGGAATTATTATTATTATTATTATTATTTTTTTCAGGCTTTGCTAAATTAAAACAGCCCACCAGTTATATGAATTGATGAAATGAGAACAAATAGTCAGTCAACCATCTCTCTGTATTTATGCCATAAAACTACACATTGTTCATTTGTATGAAAGAAGTTTATGATTTGATTTGATTTGGTAAAAAAGATAATAAAAAATAAAAAATAAATAAAAATAAAGATTACTTCTACATCTGCAGATTAATAATAAACTTTAACCAACCTATCCACAAATAAACAAATAAATTTATACATATATATGTGTATGTATAACATCTGATCAATGAGTTTCTGTATTAGATTGGAAACCCAAAGGGAACAAAAAGAAAAAAAAATTAAAAAAACAAAACAAAAAGTGTAATATTACAAATGACCTACTTAATTAAGGACAGGTGATATGAGGGTAAGAGAACTGGCTTTGCCGATACGGATCAAGCTTGTTATGGCATACAGAAGGACCAGAAGGAGGCACTGGCCCTCTGGGGAGCTGACTAATGAACATGCTTTTATCCAACGCCTTCCCCTTCAGAATTCGCGTGCATTGTCCAGTCGAAGCCATCGTAGTAAATACAATCATGAAGAGAACAAAGCAAACCCTAAAATGGTCTGTTCTATCAGAAAACCTCATGTTCGATCACTTTCTACACTCTTCCTTCTCGTTCTAATTTCTGGGATGGTATAAGTAGCTTGCTCTACTACATAGATATAGAGAGAGATATAGACAGAGAGATAGAGAGAGATAAAGAGAGAGAAGGTGGGGAAGGTTGAATTTGTAAATGCCGTTTGTATTAGACTGTTGAAATATATATATATATCTATTTGAATGGTATTATAGTTTTCAATGCAAAGAATATAATGGGGTTTGTTGAGAGTGAAATTCATTTTTTGCATTTTGAGACTTTGAAGCAAGTAGAAGTCATAAGTTGGAAAATACTAATGCAAAAAAGAGCAGCCATTTTAGAAAACACATGAAAATGGGTCTTTGGACTAATGATTTTTTTATTCCGTACTTGAAATTATTTAAGGCATGCTAAAAGTATTATTAGAAAACACGACTCTTTCAAACTTCTCCAAAACGTGACAATTGTTACTTCAAAACTAGTGTACTGCATTAATGCAGCTGGCTCGACGGCTGCAGTTTTTACCTCTTACCTCTCTCTCTCTCTCTCACACACACACACATATATACACACATACACACACACACACACATACACATATTTACCCCTCTCTGTCTCTCTCTGACTCCCTCTCAGACACACATACACACATACATACACATACATACATGTTAATCTCACGTGTCCTTTGACATCTAGCTAGTCAATATTCCATGCAAACTAAACGGCCCAGCTGCCAGAGAGGTTTGAAAATTTACGTTCATGACCTTTGAATATTTATGTTGAAGAGTACGTATTATAATTTTATAGTATATTATAATTTTATAATATATTAACCCATTGATATGGGGATTGTAAAACCTGATTGCTTAATGCAAAATATAACCCTAAAATGATTAATATGCATTGCCCGAGCTCAGCCCAAGCCCATTGGTCAAATTAGCAGACTTTAAATCCTCTCCAATATCCATTAAAAAGTGTAATGTCATCACTTTTGACTTTCCTACTATGTTATGAATTTATACAGAATTAAATCCAAACAAATATGGTGATGATTTCTTTTCTGTTAGTTAATGAGAGAGAAAAACTATTGAAAAAGATCAGTGTCCCAAATTAGTCTTTCTAATGTATGGAAAAAAAAATATATAGATATATATATATATATATATACAATAATAATAATAATAATAATAATAATGAAATTTGGACAAACACCCCCATAATCCACCATCCACCAATTACAGGATAAAAAACATCTAAAATCTTATTTAAGCAAGGTATAATTTAATTTTAGTTATTTTTTTTGCATAATTAGTCATTAAAATTTTAAATTGTTATGGCACCACTAAGGCTGCAAATAATCAAGCTGAGACGATTCAGAACTGGCTCCTTCACTCTTGGGATTGGATGGGCTCAGGCTTGGGGTTCGGTCTCGGGCTCGTAATGAGCTTAAAAAGATGGGCTTGCTCTACGTTTTAGGTAAAAGTTAAATACTCCTATATTATTTCCATCTATATCACAGAGATTTTTCAAGAATTTCATCAATTGAACCACCAAATGCAAAGACGAATATTATTGTAAAAGGTATACACAAATTATGCAATGATATCATAACCTTGGATGGCTTGTCATGTTGCATTAATTGCTATTTACTCTAATCCGGAGGAAAATTAGTTAGGTTAGGCTATTCCACCTAAATATTATTACTCTAATTGAGATTATAAGAAAATATTTAAAAGGAATAGTTAATGGGTGGAAATTCGTATTTGGGGTAGTAATCGTGTCGTGTCAATTTTGAAATATTCTATTAAATAGGCTAACTCGAACATAAACTACATTACTCATTTAATAATCGTATCAAGAATCATTAACGACGTATTTATTAAACAAATGATACGACACTACACATGTAACCTACTTAATAAATGAGTCGTGCAACACGCAACACAATTCATTTAAAAACATGTTTAATTTAAATGAGTTATTTTAATTTATTTAACTATCTATTTATTATAAAAAAAATAATTCCTAATTTAATTAAATTACTAAATAATCTATTGTCATAATAAGTTTAAAGATAATAATTTAAAAAGTTATTACATAGCCCAAATATTCAAAAGATGAAAAACATCCAACTCCCCAAAAGTCAAATAGACATAATACAAAGGAACTAAAAGATAACAGAAGAAGCAGGAAATCATCATTTTTATCTTCACTAAATGTCAACTCATGACCTTTTCTGAAAACTCTTTTTGGATGTCATAATTTTGTTGCAGGTAAAAAAGAAGCCAAATAAAACTGAGCAACAGCTTGAGAAAAGTAGACCAACCATTTGACGAAAAGACCTGGTAGGCAGAGAAGTGATTAAACCATATTTTCATTTGATTTTAAATATATAATTAGTCTTCACTCGATACCATGAATATGCAAACTTAATTAAAATGTAATTTTTTCACATAATTATGACCACATAAAAACTTATTCAAAGTTTTAATGCCAAGATCATGGCATACTAGAATCATACATAAGAAAATATTTCAATCAACACAATTTTATATCTAAACATTAGATTTTCTTGACAAACACTGTCTACCATTCACAACAACTTGCATTGTAAAATAGAAGCCAAACAATTTACTTTTAAACCTTTAATTTTCAATTTCTGGCACCACCAAACGAACAGTATATGAATACCTGCTGAATTTTCAATTTTCTGCCAGTGTTGAAACATTGGGTCATCATTTTTTATATTTAGTTGCATTACATTTTCAGCCAAGTCATCAATCTGAAACTTCATTGTATCTATATTCAAACATCTAAAAAAAATTTATATTACTTCACTATTTTTTGAAAGAAAAAAAAAAATTATAATTTAGGTTGGTTGGGTCATTTACCTTCCAAACCAAAAACCCAATCCCTAGTACATATCAAAGCCTCCATATTCTCTGGTTGAAGTGCACTACGGAACTGGACAAGAACCCGACCACCAACACTAAAGGTAGCCTTTGAAGTAACTGTGGTCATTGGATACCGAAAGCACAAGATACAGAAATTGATTGGCTTTCCAGTAGGTAAGCACATCAAAGTCCACATTCCTATTGATTTTTGGCTCATCCAAATATATTTCTAACTCTAATTTTTGGGCATTCCCAATCAATTCCTTACTCCCATATAAGTCAAATTCCTACATTCAATAATTAAATAAAAATAAGCACATCAATCAAAATAATATTTATAGAGTAGAAAAAAAAAATAGTTCCAATCAATAAAATAGGCTTAAAAAGAACTTGTTATCTCAAAAAAGTGTTGATTATCTTCGTCACATTATTGATCGCCTTAGTGAAATGTCCCTCGTCAACTTATTGGTAGCCACTTTCAACTCTTGTGAAGATGTAGATGTGGTGGTAGCCACAGGAGAATTGAGCAAAGTATTGATCAAAAAGGCCGCATCACGATCTAGTACGCTCTTAATGTTATCATTACCATTCAGCTTTTTATAGCTAAAAACAAAAATCCAAGTTGCATCAAGGGTTTAGAATCACAGTAATAGCAAGGATTAATTTAAATTCAGACCAATACTTGGAATACATTTGAGTTGTCATCTTACTCATAAACTTATCCTTATCATTCATTTCTTCTCGTAATGTCAATTGAACCGAAAATACCACTAGCAAATACAAGTTTGTTGTGGGATACATAGATCCAGAAAAGATGTTTGTAACATAAAAAAAACAAAATCAAATAAAAATCTCTTAAGAACTTGTAAATTTTTTCCAAATTACTCCACTCCTCATGAGATGGGCAATACTTATAATTTGAATCACTTAACTCCAAGTGACAAAAAGCCCAACGATAATGAATGGCAAATTCAAGTATAAGAAATCTTACATTACATCTTGTAGGAACATCTTGCCTGAACCCCTTTTTAGAATCTATGTGATAAGTGCCGAAAAATGCACATTCCGACCTTTATTCTTACATATGTTAGTACCTTAATTTAATTTTTGCTTACCTTTTTAGCTCTAATTTGTTTTATTTCAGATATTTAGGTGTTTAGGACTAAATAGGGCTTAATCTGGTGCTTTAAAGCTTCTATATGCTAAAAGAAGTTTTGGCGAAGAGTGGCGAGCAAAAGAGGGCTAAGGTGTATAATTCAGTGCACTCGATCGTTCGAGTATTATGCGATACTCGATTGATAATACTCGAACGATCGAGTTCGGATGCAAGACATTTGCAACTTCAAACCTTTATCCCTTTTGAAGACCAATTCGAGGTGCACTCAAGCGACAAGCCTTATGGACGTGGTCTCCCATTTCTTAGCCACGAGCCAATGTATAAATAGAATATTACAGCCCATTTTGAAATAGGTCGGTTTTAGGCAAGACTTGAAGGCCACTCTTTCTCTCTCTACGGTTCTCTCTTTGAAAATTAGAGAAGAAGAAGTTCTTTGGTTGTTCTTAGAGATAGAGATTCATCGTTCAATGAAGATCTACCCCACCTCTATGGCTAGCTAGACATCACCATAGGGCTTAGATGAAGCCCTAGTGTCACCTCAAACCAAAGCATGCAAAACTGTAGTGTACCAAGTTTAAATTTATGAAATGCCACTACCACTTCTAACTAAAAATATAGTTAGGATGCGTAGGGATCGTCCCAAGGGATTGGAAGCGTACTTTTGCTTGGAAACAAGGTCGGATTAGTAAGTCGAGTGATCAAAAGGTGATTTGATTGGTTAATTAAACTACAATTTTAACTAAGTGAAAGCAATGTGAAACAACTAAATTAAGTAAAGTGTAGAGATTAAAAGAGAGGTCTTGGGACCTAGAGTTCACCACTAAGCACCACCTTCCTAGCCATCCAACATTTATTGGATAAAGGGAAACATGTGTTGTAAATGAAATTGTGTGTAATTGATTAAAATAATAGCATGGATGGCTAAGTAAGCATACATTGTCTAACCAATCTAGTGAATAACACAACATATCAAGTTAAGCCATTATTCCTTCCTTTAAGCCCTCAATTAATACACACCCATAATTTAGAGAAACATCATACTTGCATTCATAAGTATGAAATATCAAACAATAAGCATGGATTGTCCTCTCATCTAAGAAAGTAAAGCAACTACACTACAACTAAGCTGGGGACATGAAAATTAAACTAAGTAAACTAAAGAAGAGGCACAATCCATCAAGAAATGAGTATGAACCATCAAATAAACCACAAGAGTATTCCATTTAAGCACCACGCCTTGACCATCACTAGATTCATAGTATCAACACACATAGACATGCATCAATATCATAAAACCTAGAGATAAACACATGAACATATATTCTAGCATACATAGATATATGAATAGAATGAAATGATCAATTGGAAGTATTAAACTACACAAATCATGGTAGAAATAAGATTTATATATATCAAAGGTCAAAACAAGAATTACAACACTAATCCCCATTAATTACAAAACATCAAAGTCTAGGAGGCATGCTTAGGGCTAACTCTAGCCCCAAGAAAATGTTTAGCCACTCATTGATGTTGTCATCCAACCCTCAAGAGCTATCTCCATGCTAGAAAATCTTCTTCCTCCTTGGTGGAAAACCTAGAAGAGAGGAAGAACTTTCCTAATTTATGTATTCTCTCTCTAGTCTCTAGCCAAGTCTCTCCCTTACTAATCTCCCTTTTACTCAAAATAGCCAAAATCTTTATATAAAATGCTCAAATGTCACACCCAATAGTCAGCCCTCATGCACTAGGACCTCCAAATGATTGCACCATGAGCACACATTTTATTTGGCTTGAAATCAACTTTTTCACGCATTTGAGGATATGCGATCGATCTCAAGGTTAGTTTGATCGATCAAACTATATCAATGCCTTTTTAGAATAAGACAAGGCTGAGATATTTTTGGAATATTTTGGGAAAAAGACAAAAGTGATAGGTGGGGATAAGATCAAGGGTGTTTGATCAATCAAAGAATTGTTGGATCGATCGAAGAAGGTATTTTGGTGAGAAAAATGAAAAAAGGCTTGATCTATCTTAGCCTTGCTGGAACGATCACTGTGTAATCGATCGAAGCTTGGTATGATCGATCGAAGAATGCTGTTTTCCACCTCTTTACTTCTACTTTGCTCCTTTCTTCCATTGAGCTGGAGATTGCATCTTTTATGCTCTAATTCAGCTGGATTAACTTATTTTGGGGATAAGTGCCTGAAAAGGGCAATAACATGAAATTAGTATAAAACGGAAAAATAAGATAGATAAAGGTCCTAGAATACTCGAGCTTAAAGGGTTTAAATGTGCACTTTTCAACGCTCATCATGCCCCCAAACTTACTTAAATATTACTAGTCCCTAGCAATGAACTATAAAGTAAATGAATGAAATGAACAACCAAACAACTATGAACTAGAAAGCAATAAATGGATAACGTTACTTTCGTAAGGAATACGATTGCATTTAGTACATACAACAAGCCTTTTAAACCCTTAAGTTACCCCTAGTGGACGAGTGAAGTCTCGTGAGGGTTTCCAGAAATGATACCCACAAACATTAAGCTCATTCTCACAAAAGAGACACCAATATTGCAAACAAGCGTTGGGAGAAAACTACCTCAAGTATGCAATTTTTCAATCATTTCCAAGCAATCTCCCAAAATCTCAATATCATGCAAGCAAGAATGGTCCTTCACACATCAAGAAAATGATCATGCAAATCAAAATAACTCTAGAATCCTTTTTGAGTGAACTGGCATCAAATATGTTGCTATCTAAGCCAACTAAAGAAATAATCATATCATTACCCTCAAACTAGCACACAAATCTAGTACCGATAATCAAGACAAAGAGTGGACCTTTTATTAAAGCTTTATTCATCTAGGTGCGCTTATTATTTTCACTCGATTTTATTTTTTATTTTTTTTCTAATCCTAAGGATCAAAGATGGAAGCATAGTGCAATGTGTTGATCTATTAAGCTTTTTAGCGATCCATGAGGTCGAGCGTTAGGTTAATGACTCTCAAACTGGACGGCTTTAGGGCAATAGGTGTTTGAACACCTCTAAGAACTTACAAGCTCAAATCAACTAGGCTACAAATCAAAATAACCTCCATCTAATCATTTCTCACTTCTCACCTTTTGGAAGAAGTCCTCACTTTTTTATTTGCTTTTGCAATTTTTTTTTTTTTTTTTTTTTTGGTAGTAAGTTCAATTATTAACCTAGAGTTTGGGCCCTCCACCATTCGGCACGAGAAATTCAGTGCTTGATGAGGGTAGAATCCCGGCTACTCAATGAAAAAGGTTTGTTATCCACCTTTATCAAGAATGAAAGCTTTCAATACACTACTAGCTCAATTGGGATATAACCAAATCAATAATCAACAAAGCATGTACCCCACAAATGAATGCTAGTGTATGCCTATGCTAGTGTAGAATCCTAGAGTGAATCTCAAAACAATCACAAAATCAGGATGATGTGGACCACAAATGTAAGCAATATATCAATTTTTCAAAAAAATTACTCCTAAATGGCATCCATAAGGCATACAAGGAGTATTGGACTCTCAAGTCAAGCAATTTTTAAATTCTAAGCAATATAGTCCTCAAAATATCAAAATCATAACTAATTGTGGACCAATTATAAAAAATCCCTCAAATACAAGTCATGCTCAAAATGTTGAATTGAAAACAAACACTGCAAAGAACACACATTACCCCCAAACTTAAATGGCACAGTGTCTTCAATGTGCAAAGAGAACAAAAGGAAAGAGTATACTAGTGCGACTTTGGCAAAGAATGGCCGGGACATAAGTATCCGAAGTAGGTGGCCCCCAAACTTGGGATTAATTGTAATCCTGAAAAGATGGCACTGGGATAAAACCTCATCAAATAACAAAAGGGATAATAATGGTGCACAGTGGGCATGCTAGTGCAAGTGGGATAGGAAATGAAATAAAGAGAGAAAGGGGAATAACGGTGGTCCTGAAAAATTTGGGCAACACTCTCTCACTAAAGTCACTGGGATGTACCTGATAATAGAGTCAATCACAAATAGACGTATCAATACATAAACTGACATCCAAAAATATTATGCATAAAGAATAAAATAGAAACAATATAGAATACATCACAGTATCGGGCCAACAAACTGGCCGCAAAAATATAGTAACAGTATCACAGTATCATACTATCAGTCAAAAACACAGGTATATATAATGATAAAAGAAAGAGATCAAGCAGAAGAGGTCGGTCTCGCGGGTCGTGAACCGCAGATATCTCTGCATATGCCCTACAACGCAGTCAGGATGTCTGTGTGGAGGTAGTCACTTCTGCTCAGAGGGAGACGACAGCATCCTCCAATGTCTGGAGACATTCCCCTAGGCTGGGTGTCTGAGATGGAGTGTCAAGAATGGTGGAATCGTGAGACTAATGCTCACCCTAACTCTACTCCTGGGAATGAAGTGGTGACCCCACTGGAGAGTGATGTGGTGACTCTTCTGGAGGCTGCTGCTCCAAATCTATCTCCATGTGTGCATCTGCAACCGCTGGTGCATCTGCTGGATCATCTGCTACTGCTACCGTCTCTGCTGGTGCCTCGGCTGCTTCTTCATCTCTGCCAACTCTGCCTCCTCAGCTGCCAAAACGGCCTCGTCCTCTAGACTCTTGATAAGAGCATTGTAGCTTTTATTCCAATCCTTCTTACCATAATGGCAAGCCTCTATCTCAAGACGCTCGACCGGGTGAAAAGGATAGTGTTGATCCCTGAGGATCTGAGTAATCAAATGAGCGAAGGGGAGGAACTTGCCCCTCTTGGGCTTGGTCTTGCTGATATAATCTAAACATTGAATATTCAAATAAGTAAAACATGCTAAACATTATAAGTATGGAATGCATCCAATGTGGAAAACACAGGCATTGGGCATAAATGAACTAGCGTGAACACGAATGAGGGTGCAGGGGCATCAATATACAAAGCAGTGAAGGTCGATCGATCATGAAAAAGTTGAGATCAATCCAAGTTGGATTGATCAAGACATGGTTGAGATCGATCTTGCTCTAATCGATCAGAGCACTAGTGTGATCGATCAAACTTGTGGAAAAAACATGAACAGTCACAAATCTGTGACGTGGACTTCACGGGGGCATTCGAATATGTTCGTGGGCCCCTCTACACCTCAACAAGTCAAGATTGGTCACTTAAATCGGCATGTGACCCCCGAAATCAAATTCGAAAACAAAAATTATATATATATATATGTATATATATATGTATATATAGTCACATGCTTCAAAGTTTCAAAAATGGCAAGAAATCAAACATGGAAGCTCTAGATCTAAGCATGGCAACATGGGAAACATGCGGATCAAGCCGAAAATGGAAAAGAGAAAAAAAGCTTACCAAAACGAGATGAGAGAAGTGGGCCGAGAGAGAAAGGATGAGATCGGGAGTGAGAGAGAGTTTTGAAGCTTAAAGGTGATCACCGGAGATGGGGAAGAAGATAGAACAGAGCCAGGAGAGACAACGAGCTGCAGATCGATGTAAAACTCGATCTAAATGACCCTTGGGTCATTTTAAAAAAATGGCTTCTGACATTCCAGATCAATCACACAGTTGGAAAGATCGATCAAACACAGATCGATCATGAAGGAACAAAGATCAATCAAGCTCACAAAACAACAAAATATTTTTCAAAGTTTTTGAATTTTTGGAAATTGAAAATATTTTTGGATTTTTTTGAAAAATGGGAATGAAAAAATAAAAAATAAAATTAATGTGTTATTATATATATATATATATATTTTTTTTTTTATTTTTTTTTTTTAAAAAAAATAAAAATTTAAAATTGAAAAATATTTTTGGATTTTTTTTTTTTTTTTGAAATTTGAAATTCGAAATTGGGAAAGTTAAAGTCAAACAGGAGTGCAAAGATCGATCAAAGATTGATCGATCTAAATTCGATCGATCAAACAGGTAAAATCCTGCATGGATCTTCGAACGATACACAGAGAGGCATTTTTCAAAATTTTAAAAAAATTTCTAAGTATGAAACACAGATCGATCAGAAGGAAAGCTAGATCGATCTAGGAATACTCAGATCAATCATCAAGAGAGTTCGCACGATACACAGAGTGATGAAATATGCAGAGATTTTCGCACGACGGGACAGAAAGATGGGAGTATGCAGGGATGAGTGTTCAATTGATCTAACTTTTCTCAGATCGATCGAACAAGCACTAAATGCCTAATTTGGAAATGAAATTGCAGGCATTCCCTATCAAAATCTCAAATAATGTGTATGATCCCAAAAGATATCTAGATGACGCAAGAAAAGAAAGGTAAAATAGAAATGGGGGAGCAATAGGGTTGTCAAACCCTACGAAATGCACTAGTTGATGTGTGACTCGGAGGTTGCACCCTGAGAAGTTTATATGAGAATGAAGTGGCCAAGTTTTATATTTATAAATTGCCATTACTACCTTTCACTAAAAATATAGCTAGGATGAGTAGGGATTGTTCCAAGGGATTGAGTGTCGTACTAGGTTGAGAAATCAAGATTAGGGTTAGTAGGTCGAGTGATCAAAATGGTTGTTGGTTGGTTGGATTAAACTAAATGCAAATTAAACTAAGGTAAACAATAATGCAATAGAGAGAATAAAAGAGAAAGATCTTGGGGTTTAGAGATCACCACTAAGCATAGCTTTTCTACACCTTTAATGAATAATTAATGAGGGGAAGAACAAGTATTGCAATATAGTGTGTGTGTGTGTGTGTGGTTGTTTCAACAAGCATGGATGACAAATTAAGCATATATTATCTAAACAACATGGTGGATAGCACAACATATCAAATTAAGCCATTAATCCTTTCTTTAAGCTCACAATCCAAATACATCACAAGGTTAGAGATACATGATACTTGTTTTTCATAAGTATGGAACATCAACAACAAGCATTGATTGTCCTCCCATTTAACAACTACACTACAACTAAGCTAATGACATGAAATTAAACTAATTAAACTAAGGGAGAGGCACAATCCATCAAGAAATGAGTTTGAACCATCAAATAAACCACAAGAACATGGCATTAAGCACTAAGTCTTGACAATCTCTAGATCTATAGTATCAACACACATAGACATGCATCAATAACACAAGAAATAGAGACAAACACATGAACATCTATTCTAGCATACATAGACATATGGATAGAATGAAATGATCAATTGGAAGCATTAAACCATATAAATCATTGAAGAAACAAGATCTATATATATATATAAGTGTCAAGACATGAATCACAATACAAATCCCTTCAAAAATACATAAATCAAGAAATAGAAAGCATGCTTAGGGCTAACTCTAGCCCCAAGAGGATGTCTAGCCACTCATGGATGATGTCCTCCAACCCTTAAGGGCAAGCTCCATGGAAGAAATCTGCTCCTTGGTTGATGAAAAGTCTCCAATGGTGTCTCTAGCCTCCTCCTCTTCTTTGCTTCCTCCCTAAGAGTTCTTTAAGGTATGGTATGATATGATGTGATACAATATGATCATCTATGTTATTTACAAAAAGTAATCCTTATCCATATATATGTAGGTCTAATGACACCCAAAATGAGCTGGGGTCGTACAACAAATATTCCATAATGATTGGATAAATGACAACTTTTGTGAGCTGGAAATTAAACTTTTTCACACTGGAGGAAGTTTGATCGATCATACCTTAGACTTGGATCGATCGAACATGGTTGAGATCTATCGAACTGAAGTTGGATCGATCCTCAATGGCGGCGCCTCTTTGGATAAAAACAAATCTGAGATATTTTGAAGATATTTTTAGGAAAAGGACAAAAGTGGTTAGTAGGGTGGTACAACTGGATAAGATCAATCATTTGGATAGGGACAAGATGTTCGATCGATTAGAGAAGGAAGTTGGATCGATCAAACTTTTGAGATCTTTGAATAGGGATAAACATGGCTCAGATCTATCTTGAAGTGTTGAGATCGATGAAAGTTGGATCAATCAAACTTTTCTTGAGATCGATCGAAGTTGCTAAAATTCCACCCTTTGCTTCCTTTTGCTCTACTTTGCTCCTTTCTTTGATTAATCCCAGAATTGCTTCAATTATGCTCTTATTTGGTTAAGTTAGCTTATTTTGGGGATAAGTGCCTGAAAATGGAAATAACACGAAATCAATACAAGACGGTAAACTAAGATAGATAAAGGTTCTAGAATAACTAACCTTAAGGGGTTTAAATACGCACTTTTCAGCGCTCATCACACCCCTAAACTTAAATATTGCTAGTCCCTAGCAGTGAACTAGAAAGTAAAGGAATGAAATGAACAACTATACAACTATGAACTAGAAAGCAATAAAATGATAGCACCACTTTCGTAGAGAACACGATTACACTTAGCATATGCAACAAGCCTTTTAAACCCCTAGGTTACCCCTAGTGGACAAGTGAAGTTTCGTGAGGGTTTCCAGAAATGATACCCACAAACATTAAGCTCATTCTCACAAAAGAGATACCAATATTGCAAACAAGCGTTGGGAGAAAACTACCTCAAGTATGCAATTTTTCAAACATTTCTAAGCAATCTCCCAAAATCTCAACATCAAGCAAGCAAATATGGTCCTCCACACATCAAGAAAATGATCATGCAAATCAAAACAATTCTAGAATCCTTTTTGAGTGGACCGGCATCAAATGTGTTGCTATCTAAACCAACTAAATAATTAATCACATCATTACCCTCAAACTAGCACACAAATCTAGTACCGATCATCAAGACAAAAAGTAGACATTTTATTAAAGTTTTATTGTTCTAGGTGCGCTTATTCTTTTCACTCGATTTTTTATTATTATTATTTTTATAGGGTCAAAGATAGAAGCATGGTGCAATGTGTTGATCTATTAAGCTTTCTAGCGATTCATGAGGTCGAGCGTTAAGTCAATGACTCCTAAACCAGACGGCTTTAGGGCATTAGGTGTTCAAACACCCCTAAGGACTTACAAGCTCAAATCAACTAGGTTACAAATCAAAACAACCTCCATCTAATCATTTCCCACTTCTCACCTTTGGGGAGAAGTCCTCACTTTTTTATTACTTTTACAACTTTTCTTTTTCTTTTCTTTTCTTTTTCTTTTTTTTTTTTTCAAGTTCAATTATTAACCTAGAGTTTGGGCCCTCCACCTTTCGGCGCGAGAAGTTCATTGCTTGATGAGGCTAGAATCCCAGCTACTTAGTGAAAAGGGGTTGTTATCCACCTTTATCAAGAATGAAAACTTTCAATGCACTACTAGCTCGATTGGGATATAACCAATTCAATAATCAATAAAGCATGTACCCCCACAAATGAATGCTAGTGTGTGTCTGTACTAGTGTAGAAGACTAGAATGAATCTCAAAACAATCACAAAATCAAGATGATGTGGACCACAAGTGTAAGCAAGATATTAATTATTTGAAAATTTTACTCATAAATGGCATCCGCAAGGCATACAAAGAGTATTGGACTCTCAAGTCATGCAATTTTTAAATTCTAAGCAATATAGTCCTCAAAAGATCAAAATCATCGCTAACATGGACCAATCATATAAAATATCTCAAATACACAAGACATGCTCAAAATTTTGAATTTAAAAACAAACACTGCAAAGCACCATTACCCCTAAACTTAAATGCCACAGTGTCCTCAATGTGCAAAGAGAACAAAAGGAAAGAGTATACCAGTGCAATTAAGGCAAAGAATGGCTGGGACTGAAGTATCCAAAGTGGGTGGCATGGCCCCCCCAAACTTGGGATTAACTGTGGTCCTGAAATTTGGCACTCGGATAAACTCATCAGATAACAAAAGGGATAATAACAGTGCACAGTGGACATGAAAGTGTAAATGGGATAACAACTGAAAATTAGAGAGAGGTGTAAAGGTGGTCCTGAAAATTTTGGGCAGTACTCTCTCTCACTGAAGTCACTGGAATGCACCTGATGAAGTCAAACAGATAGTAATAAGAATATGAAAATATGACATCCATACAGAAAACATATATAAATAAAAATAGAGTACAGTACATCCAGTATCAGAGCCGACAGACACGGCTGCAAAAATAGTACAACAATATCAAAAACATGATGAGATAAAATAACAGGAGGAAATGGATAGAGAGATCAGGAAGAAGAGATGGGATGGGCAGGTCGCGCTTCGTAGATGTCTCTGGATAGATCCCTGAATGCAGTCATGATATCCGTACGAAGGGTAGCAATATCAGCTCTGATGGAGATAGCATCCTCTCGGAGAGAGACCGTGTCGGCGCGGATGGATACTGCAGCATCCTTCAAAGGCTGGAGTCGCTCTCCAAAGCTGGGTGTCTGTGCTGGAGCCTCAGGTATGGCTGGATCGAAAAAATGATGATCCTGAGCCTGCTCCGCATTATGAATAGGTGACCCAACTGGAGAGGGTTGCTTTGCGTCCTCGGCAGGCTGCTCCATATCAATATCCATATGTACGGTAGCCGGATCTACTGGTATGTCGTCCGCTGCCAGGTCTACTGCTGCCTCCTCAGCCTCTAGCTCCTCTGCCGCCTTTGCTGCGTCCTCCTGTAATCTCTTGATAATGGCATTATAGCTCTTATCCCAGTCCTTCTTCAAGAAGTGACAGGAATCTCTTTCAGGGTGCTCCCGAGGATGGAAAAGATAGCGCTGGTCTAGTAGGATCTGGGTGATGAGTTAGGCAAATGGGAGAGACTTAGCCCTTTTGGGCCTCTCCTTGTTGATGTGCTCATCGTAGAGCTTCCTCATCATGCTCCAGATGAGCGCGAGAATAGATAGCCAATGCCCTGTATAGAAAGCGTACAGAGCTGTCAACTAATCGCCTCTCCGCTGAATTTTATGGCCGGCCATAAAGACGTTGTGGAACAAGACTAAGTCAAAGAACCACAAGTCATCTGGCAAATAGGTGCGGGTGGCGAAGGTCTAGCCATCAGCATAATGACCTGTAAGAAAAACTGCCATGTCTGCATATGAAGGCCTGTATAGCCTGGGATATATCTCTTGTAGCTCTGGAGGGCAGTCATGTGGACAATGGCATGATGTGGATAGTGTGTCCACAGTGATAGAAATCAGATGGCCATTAATGGAGGTCCTCAGCTCCGCCGTGTTACGCGGGGCAGGCCGGAGGTTCTAGAAGAACATCCGTACTAGCCTTGGGTACACGGGGTATGTGATAGGGGTAAGAATGGCTGCAAGGCCCCTCCGAAGTATATCATCATAAGCGGATCGGGTAAGTACCGACTGGGAGAAGAAATCTGTGTCGAAAACTGACTCATGCGCCACTGGAAGGCATGAATATCTGCGCAATGGCTGGTCTAACTCCCGGGCTGGTTGAGCTAGCTGTGGTGGTGGAGATGGTATATGCTCAGCCTCAGCATCACCGTGGGAAGGAGATGCACCAGCATCAAAATGTAATCTACTATCAGAATGAGAAGACTGTATGGGCTCAGCCGGCTCCTCCTGTATGGGGTCCTGGGTATGAGAAAGACCAGCCTCGTCATCGAAACGTGCCCTGCCTCGGCGGTGATAGTGTCCGCGGGCTACGGTCTTGACCCGAGCCATGGCCTGAAAAATAAATGAAAACTTGCAAGGGAAGTCAGTGCCAGAATAAAGAATTTAAAGCACAAAATAGAATCATGTATGTCAAGAAAGATAGACAAAACAAATTAATGACATGAATCTATAAAAGTGATATGATGTGAACGTGCTAAGCAGTAAGAGTGTATAATACATCCAATGTGAAAAATCACAGGGATTAGGCATGAATGAGATAGCATAGACACAAGATAAGATGCATGGAATGTATATATGAAATCTGTGAAGTTCAATCGATCACAAAAAAATTGTGAGATCGATCTCTTATGATCGATCTGAGCAATTAAGGAACTAAGTTTGATCGATCTCACTCGATCGATCTGAGAAATATGTTCGATCGATCGAACTCTGCGAAGAACGTGGACAGTCACATATCTGTGACGTGGATGACACGGGGCCTTCACGAACAAGGTCGTGGGCCTATCAACACACAAATCATCAATCCTATTCACCTATACGAGGTCCATACTCCCAAAAATAAATCAAAAATCAACCATATATACAATCATATATACACACACATATATATATATATATATAAACAACAAGCTTCAAGCTTCATCAATGGAGATTTTTAACATTAAAAGAGCATGGATCTAACATTTAAAGCAAGTATATATCAAATCGAAGCTTGAATCAAAAGGATGGATTCGGATCTCACCTAGAAATCAAGAGAGATATGTGGAAACTTGAAGGGGTGAGATGCAAAATCCAAGAGGAGAGAGAGTGATTCAGGACGAGGTGAAGCTAGCCGAAGGTCTCGCCGGAGATGGAAAAGGTTGGGTGCCGCGGCGACGAGGGATAGGGTTTGGAAGAAGGTTGGATTGATCTTTGAAATCGATCTTGAAACCCTCGCTTTCATTTTTAAAAACTTTCCCGAACCAGTTCGATCGATCGAACTGAAACCCCAGATCGATCAAACTGTTGTGATCTCTCTTTGAATTTTTTTTTTTTTTTTTTTAATTAAAAATTGAAAATTAAAAATGAAAATAAAAGTTTTTTGGATTTTTAAAATAAAATAAAATCTTTTTGGGATTTTTGGAAAATAAAATAAAATAAAATAGAAATATTTTTGGAATTTTGAAAATTAAAAAGTCAAACAAAGTCAAAGATGGTGAAATAAAGAACAGAGATCGATCGGAACAAAATGTTCGTTCGATCTAATAGAGAGCTAAAAATATGCAGGTTTTTTGGTTCAAAATTTTGTCTAAGTGTTGGAACTCAAGATCAATCGAACTTGAGGTTTGGATCGATCTAAGGACTTATGATCGATCTGAGAATAAGTTCGAACGATGGGACAAAGAGGTGATTTGGATGCAGGTAGATGCAGGTCGAAAATTTTTCTAAGTGTTGGATGCAGGTAGAAGTTCGATCGATCGAACTCTCATTTGAGATCAATTGAACTTATGCAAAATGCTCAATTTCAATATAAAAGTGCATGCAATCCTAATCACAGTTCCTAGCAATGCATATAAACCAAAAATAAGTATCTAGACTTCGCAAGAAATGAAATTAAAGATAGAAATGAAGGAGGAATAGGATTTTGACACCCTACGAAATGTCTTGCTAGTCTTTAACGTCTCTAGTAAGACGTTGGGCTCTTTTAGCCCGGATCAAACATCTTGTAGTGCATCCCTTCCTCATTGGGGTGATAAGTGCTTTGAACTCCACCCAACAAATAGTTCTTTAAAGAACTTATTGGATTAAGCTCAAAAGACATTTTCGATCCATGATCAAAACAATCTTTGGGCTTCTACGCCCTTTCAAAACAGGATTATGAAACAACTTTCTTTGGTTTCAAGGTTGAAGATGGACTTTTTGAAACCTTTGTCTCACACAAAAACTCAATTCCTTCACTTTTAAGATCATGACACTTTTCTACAACATTAATCTCTTCATGCTTGTCAAATGAATTGGGGGTTGGATTAAAAATATTCAACTTTACCTTCACATGGTCAAATGAGATTTTCGTTATCCCCGTCTTACAATTGATGTTGGCATTCGTGGTTGCCAAGAAAGGACGACCAAGGATAACGGGAATTTGGCTCTTAGGATTTGGGACCGGTTCCGTGTCAATGACAACGAAATCGACGGGAAAGAAGAATTTATCAATTTTAATCAAGACATCCTCAATGATACCTCTAGGCTTTTTAATTGATCGGTCGGCAAGTTGCAAAACTACCGACGTTGGTTTTAAGTCTCCTAAGCCTAATTTGACATAAACCGAGTATGGAAGAAGATTAACACTAGCTCCTAAGTCAAGAAGAGCCCAATTAATGACATGATCACCAATGATGCATGAAGTAGTAGGTGAACTGGGGTCCTTAAACTTGGGGAGAGTGTTATGCTGCAAAATTAAGCTTACTTGCTCGATAAAGACCACTTTCCTAGGTGTTTGGCTTTTGTTCTTCCGCTTTTGGGTGCACAAGTCCTTCAAGAATTTGGCATAAGCCGGAATTTGCTTGATTGCATCCAAAAGTGGAAGATTGACTTTCACTTGCCTAAACACGTCCATGATTTCATTTACTTTGGCCTTTTGTTTGTCATTTGAAATTGATCATTTTAAGGCATCCGGAAATGGAGCTTTTGGCTCAAAAACCTTTTCAGAATTTTTCTTTGAAGTCTCTTCAACACAAAAAGTTTTCAAATCATTTTGCACATTTTTCTTTTCAAAATCACTTTTCAACACATTCTCATTTATATGGTCATGCACATACAATGAAGGAGGAATATGATATGAAACGGGACGGGTGTCAACTCATGGTTGCACCAGTTCACTCTCTTCATTGGACACACCCACTTAGTTGTCCACAATCTTTCCACTTCTCAAGGTAGTCACCGCATTGACATGCTCTATTGTGTGACCTTCCGATGAGGAATGAGTCTCCACAACACATTGTTGCTTTTGTGGGGCATTCAAAGGCATTTTTCCTTTCTCTTTAGCATTTAAAGTGCTAGCTATTTATCCTACTTGGGTTTCTAGCTTAGCAACGGATTGAGAGTGAGAATGAAGCAATTGTATGTTTGCCTCTAAAGTGCCCAAAGCGGTCAAAACTTTCTCTTCAAAAGCGGGACTTCTAACATTTCCTTGGGAATATGATGGTTGATTGGGAAAATGAGAATTTGAAAATTGGTTTCCTTGTGATTGATATGATGATCTAAAACCTTGGGAACCTTGGCCTTGTAGTGGAGGTGGAATGTACTTTCCTTAAAAATCGCCTTGGGAAGGGTTTGAGCCCTCCCCTTGGTTTTTCCAAGAGAAATTCGGGTGATTCCTCCAACTAGGATTGTAATGATTTCCATAAGGATTGTTCCCTTGATTAACAAAAATAGCATTTGCTTGTTCATGATGTTCACTTGGCACATGTCCATGGGGACAATTAGAAGTAGAATGTAAAACACTTGAACAAGTTATACATGTTTCATTAGATGCATGATGAGAATGGTTAGGGAAGGAAGATACTTAATTCGCCGAGTTTTGGTTGATCAAAAATTGATCAAACCTTTGAGATAATGATTTCATTTCGGCGGCAATTTCATTGGAGTGGTCGACTTGATGTAAGCCAACACTCTTCCTACCACTAGAATTTCTACCATTCTTTGAAAATAAAGTACGATGCAAAGAATTTTCACTCATGCTCTCAAAAAGACGCCACACATCATCCTCATGCATATCAATGTAAGAGCCACCCATAGAAGCATCAACCATGCCTTTGTAATTGTCCGATAAGCTCTCAAAGAAATATTGAACTAATTGCCATTTGGGAATGTCATGATGTGGACACTTCCTAAGCAATTCATTAAAGTGTTCCCATGCCTCATGAAATGTTTCTCTATTCCCATGTGAGAATTCTTGAATTGAGGTTCTCATGGCATTGGTCTTAGAAACCGGATAGTACTTCTTTAAGGACTCTTGTTGCATTTCTGCCCAAGAAGTTATTGAAAAAGGCCTAAGATTGTTAAACCAATATTTTGCCTTGTCTTTAAGGGTGAATGGAAAAAGTTTAAGCCTTAAGACCTCTTCCGGCATGTCCGTATATTTTATAGTGAAATAAACTTCAAGAAACTCATCCAAATGCTTGTAAGGTTCTTCACTTCGAAGTCCATGATACTTAGGAAGCATTTGAATGGTTTGTGGCTTGATTTCATAGTGATGTGCTCTAAATGGTGGCAATTGAATGCATGTGGGTGCATTATATTCATTAGGCACATAGTGATCTCGTAAAGCAAGGGGAGGATTAGCAATTGGAGGTGTAACATGGGCACCTTGGTTGCCTTGAATGATAGGAGGTGGTGGAGCATAGATTGGTCTTGGCATTTCCAATGGAACTTGGCCTTGTTGTTGTGGTGGAAAAACATATGGCCTTAGCATGCCTAATGGAACTTGTATATTATCATGATGCATATTGGGGTGGAGGATGCCTTGTTAGTCTATGTGACCAAGGTCCTCCACATGGTCCTCATTGTGTCCTTCCATTGATGCAATGGATTAACTAGAACTACCTTTTCCCCTAGGGTTTCGAACAATGGATTCAAGATGAAAATTTAAAGGGACAAGAGTGGGTCTCAATGATCTACGACCATGCATGCATAATGCAACACAACAACCAATAACAACAAACACTTCACCTTCACAACAAATCAATAATAAACAAACTTCTTCCACATTCAATGTTCTCATACTCCCATGCTTAAACAAAATGCAAGAAAAGTAAATTGCCTCCACACGGGCTCACGATTTATCTAAGAATTGAATTACAAGCCTCCACGCGAGCCGACGATTTAACTAAGGGATGAGTAAAACAAAGCTCACAAAGGTCCTTTAACACTTCAACTCCAAATTTATAGCTTAGCATAGCAATTTTCCTTTGCTTGCTTAGCTCCTTTACTTGGAATATCCTTTGCTTGCTTCCTAGCTCAATGCTCCTTGTCAATCAAGAACAAACACAATAAGTAACAAAAATTGAAAACAAAGTAAAGACACGATCAAAAGAGTACTAATTTCTAATTGATTCCACAAATACGACGTTGTCAATCAATCAATCCCCGGTAACGGCGCCAAAAACTTGGTTTGTGACTTGGAGGTCGCACCCCGAGAAGTTTATATGAGAATGAAGTGGCCAAGTTTTACATTTATAAATTGCCACTACTACATTTCACTAAAAATATAGCTAGGGTAAGTAGGGATCATCCCAAGGGATTGAGTGTCATACTAGGTTGAGAAATCAAGATTAGGGTTAGTAGGTCGAGTGATCAAAATGGTTGTTGGTTGGTTGGATTAAACTAAATGCAAATTAAACTAAGGTAAACAATAATGCAATAGAGAGAATAAAAGAGAGAGAGATCTTGGGGTTTAGAGATCACCACTAAGCATAGCTTTTCTACACCTTTAATGAATGATTAATGAGGGGAAGAACATGTATTGCAATATAGTGTGTGTTTGTGTGTGATTGTTTCAACAAGCATGGATGACAAATTAAGCATATATTGTCTAAACAACATGGTGGATAGCACAACATATCAAATTAAGCCATTAATCCTTTCTTTAAGCTCACAATCCAAACACATCACAAGGTTAGAGATACATGTTACTTGCTTTTCATAAATATGGAACACCAACGACAAGCATGGATTGTCCTCCCATTTAACAACTATACTACAACTAAGCTAATGACATGAAATTAAACTAATTAAACTAAGGGAGAGGCACAATCTATCAAGAAATGAGTTTGAACCATCAAATAAACCACAAGAACATGGCATTAAGCACTAAGTCTTGACAATCTCTAGATCTATAGCATCAACACACATAGACATGCATCAATAACACAAGAAATAGAGACAAACACATGAACATCTATTCTAGCATACATAGACATATGGATAAAATGAAATGATCAATTGAAGCATTAAACCATATAAATCATTGAAGAAACAAGATCTATATATATATATATTAGTGTCAAGACATGAATCACAATACAATTCCCTTCAAAAATACATAAATCAAGAAATAGAAAGCATGCTTAGGGCTAACTCTAGCCCCAAGAGGATGTCTAGCCACTCATGGATGATGTCATCCAACCCTCAAGGGCAAGCTCCATGGAAGAAATCTGCTTCTTGGTTAATGAAGAGTCTCCAATGGTGTCTCTCGCCTCCTCCTCTTCTTTGCTTCCTCCCTAAGAGTTCTCTAAGGTATGGTATGATATGATGTGATACAATATGATCCTCTATGTTATTTACAAAAAGTAATCCTTATCCTTATATAGGTAGGTCAATTGACACCTAAAATGAGCTGGGGTCGTACAGTAAATATTCCCTAATGATTGGATAAAAGACAACTTTTGTGAGCTGGAAATTAAACTTTTTTGCACTGGAGGAAGTTTGATCGATCGAACCTTGGACTTGGATTGATCGAACATAGCTGAGATCTATCGAACTGAAGTTAGATCGATCCTCAATGGTGGCACCTCTTTAGATAAAAACAAATCTGAGATATTTTGAAGATATTTTTGGAAAAAGGACAAAAGTGGTTGGTAGGGTGGTACAACTAGATAAGATCAATCATTTGGATAGGGACAAAATGTTCGATCGATTAGAGAAGGAAGTTGGATCGATCGAACTTTTGAGATCTTTGAACAGGGACAAACATGGCTTAGATCCATCTTAAAGTGCTAAGATCGATGAAAGTTAGATCGATCGAACTTTTCTTGAGATCGATCAAAGTTGCTGAAATTCCACCATTTGCTTCCTTTTACTCTACTTTGCTCCTTTCTTTGATTAATCCAAGAATTGCTTCAATTATGCTCTTATTTGGCTAAGTTAGCTTATTTTGGGGATAAGTACCTGAAAATGGAAATAACACGAAATCAATACAAGACGGTAAAATAAGATAGATAAAGGTTCTAGAATAACTAAGCTTAAGGGGTTTAAATATGCACTTTTCAATGCTCATCACTAGTCTTTAACGTCTCTAGCAAGACATTGGGCTCTTTTAGTCCGGATCAAAAATCTTATTATGCATCCCCTTCTTGACGGGGTGAATGACATTTTGAGTTCCACCCAACAAATTGTTCCCTAGGGAACTCGTTGGATTTAATTCAAAAAAGATTGATGGTCCTTTGTCAATGCAACTCTTGGGCTTCCATGCCCTTTCAACTATTGTTTTTAAAACAACATCCTTTGAAATCAAGTTTAAAGATAGACCTTTTGAAATTCCATTTTCAAGCAAAGACTCAACTTTTTCAAATCCATTGTCAAGACATTTTTCCACAACACATATCTTCATGTTTATCCGTTGAATTCGGGGTTGGATTGAATATGTTCAACTTCACATTCATATGGCCAAATGAAATTTTCATTATTCCCGTTCTACAGTTTATATTGGCATTAGCGTTTGCCAAGAAGAGACGACCAAGGATAACCGAGATTTGGTTCTTAGGATTTGTAACCGGTTCTGTGTCAATGACAACAAAATCAATCGGGAAGAAGAACTTATCAATTTTAATCAAGACATCCTCAATAATACCCCGGGCTTTTTTGATAGATCGATCGGCAAGTTGTAAAACTACCGACGTCAGTTTTAAATCTCCTAAGCCCAATTGAGCATACACCGAATATGGAAGAAGGTTAACACTTGCTCCTAAATCTAGAAGAGCCCGGTTAATGACATGGTCACCAATGATGCAAGAAGTAGTAGGTGAGCCGGGGTCCTTAAATTTTGGAAGAGTGTTGTGTTGTAAAATAGAGCTTACTTGCTTGATTAAAACAACTTTCTTTGGTGCTTGGCTCTTGTTCTTTCTCTTTTGGGTGCAAAGATCTTTCAAGAATTTGGCATACGCCAGAATTTGTCTAATTATATCCAAGAGGGGAAGATTGATCTTCACTTGCCTAAATACTTCAATTATTTCATTCGCTTTGATCTTTTGCTTTTTAAGAAAATTGGATCATTTTAAGGCATCCGGAAATGGAGCCTTTGGCTCAAAAACTTTTTCAAAGTCTTATTTCACAACATTTTAAACACAAGGATTTTTCAAATCATTTTTCACCACTTTCTCAACAGAATGATCATGCACATGCAATGAAAGAGGAATAAAATGTGAAACGGGACGGGTGTCAACTTTTGGTTGCACTGGTTCAATCATTTCATTTTGGACACCAACTTGATTATCCACAATTTTTTCACTTCTCAAGGTTGTCACTGCATTAATATGTTCAATTGTGTGACCTTCCGATGAGGGGTTAGTCTCCATAAAAAATTGTTGCTTTGGTGGGGTATTTAAAGGCATCTTCCCTTTTTCTCTAGCATTCAAAGTACTAGCTATTTGCCAAACTTGGGTTTCTAACTTAGCAATAGATTGGGAATGGGAATGAAGTAATTGAGTGTTTGCCTCTAAAGTGCCCAAAGTGGTCAACACTTTTTCCTCAAAAGCAAGACTCCCAAATTTTCCTTGAGAGTAAGATGATTGATTAAGAAAATGAAAATTTGAAAATTGGTTTGCATGTGACGATTGAAAAGATAATCTATAACCTTGGGAACCTTAGCTTTGCATTGGAGGTGGAATATACTTGCCTTGAAAACCACCTTAGGGAGGGTTCAAGCCTTCCCCTTGGCTTTTCCAAGAGAAGTTTGGATGGTTCCTCTACCCAGCATTATGATGTGTGCCATAGGGATTATTCCCTTGGTTAACAAATGCAACATTTACTTGTTCATGGTTCTCACTTTGCACATGCCCATGTGGACAATTGGAAGTAAAATGTAAGACACTAGAGCAAGTCATGCAGGATTCATTTGGTGGATAATGAACATGATTAGAGGAGGAAGACACTTGATTCACTGAATTTTAGTTGATCAAAAATTGATCAAACCTTTGAGATAAAGACTTGACTTCGGCGGCTATGTCATTGGAATTGTCAACTTGATATAAGCCGACATTCTTCCTTCCACCTAGAATTCTACCATTTTTTGATAACAAAGACCGATGCATGGAATTTTCACTCATACTTTCATACAATTGCTAAACATCTTCTTCATGCTTATCAAAATAAGAACCTCCCATGGATGCATCTACCATTCCTTTGTGGTTATCCGGCAAACTTTCAAAAACATATTGGACTAATTGCCACTTAGGAATGTCATGATGTGGACACTTCCTAAGCAAATCATTAAATCTTTCCAATGCCTCATGAAACAATTCCCCATCCCCTTGAGAAAATTCACGAATGGAAGTTCTCATAGCATTGGTCTTTGATACCGGATAGTACTTTTTCAAGAACTCTTGTTGCATTTCTGCCCAAAAGGTTATTGAAAAAGGCTTTAGATTGTTGAACCAATATTTTGCTTTATCTTTTAGGGTAAAAGGAAAGAGTTTGAGTCTCAAAACCTCTTCCGATATGTCTGTGTATTTCACGGTGGAACACACTTCAAGAAACTCATCAAGATCCTTGTAAGGTTCTTCACTTGGAAGTCCATGATAATTAGGAAGCATTTGAATAGTTTGCGGTTTAATTTCATAATAATGAGCTCTAAATGGGGGTAATTGAATGCACGTCGGTGCATTGTATTCATTTGGAACATAATGATCACGCAAAGCAATGGAGGGTTTCGCAACCGGTAGTGCTAAACGAGCACCATGATTAACTTCAACTATAGGAGGTGGACCAAAAATTGGCCAAGGCATTCCCAATGGAACTTGGCCTTGTTGTTGTGGTGGAATGAATGGTCTTGGCATGCCTAATGGGACTTGAATGTTGTCATGATGCACATTAGGGTGGAGGATGCTTTGTTGGTCTATGTGACCAAGGTCCTCCACATGGTCCTCATTTTGCTCATCCATTAATAAAATGGAGTCGTTCAATTTACCTTTTCCCCTACAAATAATGGATTCAAATCAAGTAGGACAAGAGTAGGATTTAATAATTTACGACCATGCATGCACTAACAAAACAAATAATAAGTAACCAAGCAAATAGCAATCACTTCGCCTCCACAACAAATCTACCAACAAATCTCCACATACGATGTTCCCATACTCCCATGCTTTCAACAAGATGCAAGCAAAATAAAAATTGCCTCCACGCGGGCTCATGATCTATCTAAGAAATTAAAGACTTGCCTCCACGCAGGCTCACGATTTAACTAGAGATTGAGTTAAAAAAAGGCTCACAAATGGTACTTAAGCAACTTCAAATTATTTTCCAATTTTTGCTTTGCCCTATTTTGCTTTGCAATTTTTTATATTTTTGAGCTTTTTATGCTCTTGCTTAGCTTCACTTGGTTTTCTCCTTTGCTTTAACTCCTTCTGCTTCACTTCACTTGGCTCAATGCACCTAGCCAATCAAGAACAAACACAATAAGTAACCAAAATAAAAATAAAGTAAAGACATGATCAAAAGAGTACTAATTCCTAATTATTTCCAAAGTATGGCATTACCTAATCCCCGGCAACGGCGCCAAAACTTAGTGTCATCTCAAACCAAAGCATGCAAAAGTGTAGTGTGCCAAGTTTAAATTTATGAAATGCCACTACCACTTCTAACTAAAAATATAGTTAGGGTGAGTAGGGATCATCCTAATGGATTGGAAGTGTACTTTTGCTTGGAAACAAGGTCGGATTAGTAGGTCGAGTGATCAAAAGGTGGTTTAATTGGTTAATTAAACTACAATTTTAACTAAGTGAAAGCAATGTGAAACAACTAAATTAAGTAAAGTGTAGAAATTAAGAGAGATGTCTTAGGACCTAGAGTTCACCACTAAGCACCACCTTCCTAGACATCTAATGTTTATTGGATAAAGGGGAAACATGTGTTGTAAATGAAATTGTGTGCAATTGATTAAAATAATAGCTTGAATGGCTAAGTAAACATACATTGTCTAACCAATCTAGTGAATAGCACAACATATCAAGTTAAGCCATTATTCCTTCATTTAAGCCCTCAATCAATACACACCCACAATTTAGAGAAATATACTGCTTGCATTCATAAGTATGGAACATTAAACAATAAGTATGGATTATCCTCTCATCTAAGAAAGTAAAGCAACTACACTACAACTAAGCTAGGGACATGAAAACTAAACTAAGTAAACTAAAGAAGAGGCAAAATCCATCAAGAAATGAGTATGAACCATCAAACAAACCACAAGAGTATTCCATTTAAGCACCATACCTTAATCATCACTAGATTCATAGCATCAACACACACAGACATGCATCAATATCATAAAACCTAGAGATAAATACATGAACATCTATTCTAACATGCATAGACATATGAATAGAATGAAATGATCAATTGGAAGTATTAAACTACACAAATCATGGTAGAAACAAGATTTATATATATCAAAGGTCAAGACAAGAATTACAACACTAATCCCCATTAATTACAAAACATCAAAGTCTAAGAGGCATGCTTAGGGCTAGCTCTAGCCCCAAGAAGATGTTTAGCCACCATTGATGTTGTCATCCAACCCTCAAGGGCTTTCTCCATGCTAGAAAATCTTCTTCCTCCTTGGTGGAAACCTAGAAGAGAGGAAGAACTTTCCCAATTTGTGTATTCTCTCTCTAGTCTCTAGCCAAGTCTCTCTCTCACTAATCTCCCTTTTACTTAAAATAACCAAAATCTTTATATAGAAGGCTCAAATGTCACACCCAATGGTCAACCCTCGTGCACTAGGACCTCCAAATGATTGTACCACGAACACACCTTTTATTTGGCTTGAAATCAACTTTTTCACTATTTTGAGGATGTTCGATCAATCTCAAGGTTAGTTCAATCGATCGAACTATATTGGTGCCTTTTTAGAATAAGACAAGGCTGAGATATTTTTGGGATATTTTGGGAAAAAGACAAAAGTGGTAGGTGGGGATAAGATCAAGGGTGTTCGATTGATCAAAGAATTGTTGGATCGATCGAAGAAGGTATTGTGGTGAGGAAAATGAAAAAAGGCTCGATCTATCTCAGCCTTGCTGGAATGATCACTGCGTGATTGATCGAAGCTTGGTATGATCGATCGAAGAATGTTGTTTTCCACCTCTTTGCTTCCACTTTGCTCCTTTCTTCCATTGAGCTGGAGATTGCATCTTTTATGCTCTAATTCAGCTGGATTAACTTATTTTGGGGATAAGTGCCTGAAAAGGGCAATAACATGAAATTAGTATAAAACGGGAAAATAAAATAGATAAAGGACCTAGAATACTTGAGCTTAAGGGGTTTAAATGCGCACTTTTTAGTGCTCATCAAGCCCTAAGCCAAGTAACTTGTAGTTTTACTTTTAATTTTTGGGATTTCCTAAGTGTATTTATTGTATAATCTTATGTATTGACTTGGTTGTACCAAATTGAGCTTTAATTTTATAATTGATCTTCTTTTATTCTTTGTCTTGTCTTGGATATTGATTATTGTGGATTGATCTCAACATCCTCACTTTTTATAAATGTGATGATGTTGATTATACAACGGTGCTTTATGGATATGATTTTAATCAACTAGATATTCCATGCCTAGTGAAGAGGAATTATGCTAAAAATTTATATTAAAAGTGCTAAGATAGATTATACATGTTAATGCCAATTGTAGTTATTGCTTGAACACAATTGTGTGCTTGTAGCCATAATTCATAAATACATATTTGAATTCTTCAAGATTGTTGGCAATGCTATGGTTACAAGGCTAAGGGTGGATTTCATGCCCTAATTCTCTCCTCATTATCTTCTTTTGCTCATTGTTATCTCATTTTACCTGCATTCTTACTTATTTTTATTTTAGTTGTTAATTAGGAACAATTCAACCATTCTCTTATATCAATTATTCATTGAGTTTGAATTTAATCAAGCCATGGTCCTTGCGAATGATACCCTACCATGCTATACAACCCGTTTTATTATGGAAATAGTGGTCCTACAAATATTAAAATTGAGTTAAACCATGGACTACACACACCACACGTCAACTTTTTAATGCCGTTGCCGGGGATCATGTTTTAATTGATTTAATTCAAAAGTAATGATCATTTGATTCTTAGTTTAGGCATTGTTTATATCATTTTCTTATTGTTAATTTTTGTACAATTGTAGGTACTTGATCGAGAGAGGAGCAAGCTTGGTGATCATACCTTTGGCTTGAGACCTTTGTAAGCTTTTTTTAAAATTTAGAACTTATACTCGTGCATTTTGTAGCTTAGTTGTATTTTAATTTTGGATAGCCCTTGTTGAGGCTATCATTGCTCTTTGTTTTTCTTGTTGAAGCGTAAGCGTATATCGAGGCCATTTCTTTTAATTTTCTTAAACTGAGAAGGAAGGAAACATCGTATGTGGATGAATATTTGTGGAGTTATTATTCATGTTGTTGATGTTGTTATTGTTGTTGCTGTGAATTGTTTTGTTGTGGTGTATGTTTGGTAGGTGATCCTTACACAATCCTCTTATTCCCATTGACCTTGAAATTGAATCTACTCTTAGAGAGGTTATAAGGCGTGTTAGGAAACCTCAACTTTCGAGCGATCACATTCCTACTCCAATGGTGGAAAACAAAATTTCACAACCACATCCTTTACCTCAACCTCCACCTAGGGCTCTTAGAGACTACTACACTCCAAACAAATATAATTCACCCGCATGTTATCAAATGCTAAATATGCAAGCCAATCATTATGAAATTAAGTCCGACATCATTCATATGTTACCATCTTGGTATAGTAATCCAATTAAGGATCCTTATAGGCATCTAGATGACTTCTTGGAAGTGTGCTTAGCCGTTAAAATTAATAACTTCCCAAAAGAGGTCTTGAAAATGAAACTTTTTCCCTCCTCAGTTAAAGATAAGATAAAACATTGGTTTAACACCTTAGCAGTGAATACCATCACTTCATGAACTCACATACACCAAGAATTTCTTAAGAAATATTTCCCTATAGGCAAGACCAATCAAATAAGACGTGTTATAATGAATTTCTCCCAAAATAAGGGAGAACAATTCTTTGAAGCGTGGGACAAGCTCAGTGAGTTGCTTAAAAATGATCCTTATCATGAAGTACCAAAATGGAAATTGGTAAAATATTTCTATGATAGCTTATCCGAATCCCATAGACAAATGGTGGATGCTTCATGTGGAGGTACTTTATGCTTAAAAATGAAGATGAGGCGTGGACGTTGTTTAACAATTTGAGTGAACACTCCATGCATCATACCTTATCTACTAGGTCGGGAAGGATACCTATGGTAGGAGGGAAGAAAGTGGAAAAAATTTTTGAAGTACTAAACTCCCTAGATGTGTCCATTAAGGTTTATGTTTTAACCAGAAGACCTGATCAATTCATGGCCATAGGGACCCCTCTGGTGTCTTAAATGTCCCCTACTCCTCTAATGTCAAATGAAGTTTGCATGATTTGTTCCAATCCATTTCAATTTACTCGGGATTATCCCATGGGAGGACTAATTTTCGATGATCCCCAAGAGTAAGTTCGTGTTACATTCTTTAGACCCGGTAACAACCCTTTTTCCAATACCTATAATCCCCAGTGGAGAAATCATTATAATTTCTTGTGGCGAAATCAAGGCCCGAACAACTCTACTCCTTTTCAAGGGCAACATGTGCCCTCTCATCATCATCAAGCCTTTAATCAAAATCCTAATCCTCAACCATATCATCAATCATATCAACCTCAACACTTTCATCAACATTTTGGTTATTCTTCCAAACAATATCATCAATCATCCCCCGCATTTAATCCTTATCCCCACTCTTCTCAAGGTCCTCCCAAAAATTTAGCTTTTGAGGACAAAGTATTGGCCGCCTTAGGTAATCTCGAGGCTAATACACAATTATTGCATTCCCATTCCCAGTTAATTTCAAAGCTTGAGTCCCAATTAGGGCAACTAGCTAATTTATTGAGTGCTAGGGAAAAAGGTAAACTTCCGAGTCAACCCGAGACCAATCCAAAAACTCAATACATGGTGGAGGGACATACCTCATCAGGACCCTCCCACCATAAGCAAGTGCAAGTCATCACCACTTTAAGAAGTGGGCGAATCATTGACAACAAGGTCCAAGAGAGACTTATTGAAGAGAATGACCCAATGAGATCACATGAGTATCCATTGCCCATTCCAAATTTCATTTCTAATCCATCCAAAGAGAGTGAGCATGATAAGAAAGGAAGTACATCATCTTTTTCTCCTCAATTAGAGAAACCATATGAGCCTAGGGCTCCATTTCCTCAAGCTTTAAAGGGCTTTTTTCCTTTGGGAAAGTATAAGGGGAAAATAAATGATATGATGGAATTTTTCCAACAAGTAAAAAATCAATCTCCCTCTTCTTGCTATAATTAGGCAGATAGTACCGTATACCAAGTTTTTTAAAGATTTATGTACTCAAAAGCGGAAATCTAAGAGTCAAGTGCCTAAGAAAGTTGTTTTTACCGAGTAAGTATGCTCAATTATTCAGCATAACACCTCTCCAAAGTTCAAAGATCCTGATGCTCCCACCATCTCATGTATTATTGGTGAACACGAAATTCAAAACGCTCTTTTAGACTTAGGAGCGAGCTTACTCAGTGTATCTCCAATTAGGTTTGGGTGAGTTGAAACCCATGTCAGTTGTCCTACAACTTGTCGATAAGTTCATTAAATAACCACGGGGGATCGTTGAAGATATTCTCATCAAGGTGGGAAAGTTCTACTTTTCGGTAGACTTCTTAGTGCTTGATACGGAACCAGTCCACAACCTTCAGAGTTACATTCCCGTCATCCTAGGCCGTCTCTTCCTAGCCACCGCTAATGCTACCATCAATTGTAGGTCGGGGTTTATGGATATCTCATTTAGCAATATGATGGTGAAGTTAAACATTTCCAATACAAGACTACACCCAATGGATGAAGGAAGTTGCTTCCTTATGGACTTGGTTGATGACATAGTCGAAGAGTCTCTTCTTTCCATCCTTTCCAAAGATCCTCTACAGGCATACTTAGCTCATTTTAACGTGGACGACTTTGATATTGATCATTCAATTCATGAAGTTAATGTCTTATTGAAAACTGTTGCAATGATCGATTGCACCATGTGGAAGACTCTAAGTACCCTCCTCCTCTAATCTTTAGTACTCCTCATATTCCATCCCTAGAACCCCCACATTCCCTTGAGCTCAAGCCACTCCCCGCCAAACTCAAGTATGCATTTTTAGGTCCAAAAGACACTCTCCCGGTTATCATAGCTGCC
Source organism: Cornus florida (assembly GCF_030987335.1). Taxonomy (NCBI): domain Eukaryota; kingdom Viridiplantae; phylum Streptophyta; class Magnoliopsida; order Cornales; family Cornaceae; genus Cornus; species Cornus florida. The sequence goes on from NW_026775572.1 coordinate 79,455,459, forward strand.
GATCTTTCTAAAGACCAAGAGAGTAGTTTATTGAATGTGCTTAAAGAACACATGGAAGCCATATGGTAGAGTGTGGCTGATTTGAATGGGATTGACCCTTCCATTTGTATGTATTACATTCATTTAGAAGAGGGTGTCAAGCCATCTCAAGATGCCCATGATTAAATCCAAACATGAAGGAAGTCGTTATGAAGGAAGTGGTTAAGCTACTAGATGTTTGGATCATTTACCATATCTCTGATAATGAATGGGTGAGTCCTACCCAAGTACTACCAAATAAATCGGGGATCACTGTAGTTGAGAATTCCAAGGGCGAATTGATTTCTCAACGCACCACCACTACGTGGTATGTGTGCATAGATTATAGGAAACTCAACTCCGCTACTAAGAAAGACTATTTCCCTTTGCCATTCATTGATCAAATCTTAGAGCGGTTAGCTGGCCAGAGTTATAATTATTTCTTGATGGATATTTTGGCTATAATCAAGTGGCCATTGACCCCGATGACCAAGAAAAATTACTTTCACTCGTCCTTTCGGCGCATTTGCATATAGACGGATGCCTTTTGGGCTATGTAATGCCCCTAAAACATTCAAATGGTGTATGATATCTATCTTTTCAGACATGGTAGAGAAGTTTATTGAGGTCTTCATGGATGATTTCTCAAGTTTTGGATCCACCTTTGATAGTTGTCTCCATCATTTATCTCTTGTGCTTCAAAGATGTAGGGTAACCAATCTCATTCTTAACTGGGATAAAAGTAATTTCATAGTCCAAGAGGGCATAGTTTTGGGACACATCATGTCCAAACGGTGCATAGAAGTGGCTAGGGCAAAAGCAGAGCTTATTTTCAAACTTCCTCCTCCAACCTCAGTGAGATAAGTTCGCTCTTTTCTTGGGCATGTCGATTTTTTATTCATTAAGAATTTTAGCAAAATCGCTTGACCCTTGTGCAATCTTTTTACCAAGGATGCACCATTTATATTTGATGATTCTTACCTTGAAGCTTTTCACAAGCTTTGTTCTTTTCTCTCTTCTGCCCCAATTATGAAGCCCCCCAATTGGTTTTTATCATTTAAAATCATGTGTGATACCTCTAACTATGCCATGGGAGCAATATTTGGTCAACAGGTAGACCAACTTCCTTATGTCATCTACTACACTAGCAAGACTTTCTCGAATACTCAACTGAATTACACCATAACTGAGAAAGAATTCCTAGCAGTAATATTTGCCCTAGATAAATTTCGATCATATCTTTTAGGCTCTAAGGTGATAGTGTATTCTAAACACGTTGCATTAAGACATCTTTTGTCCAAAAATGAGACCAAACCCCGCTTAATTTGGTGGATACTCTTATTACAAGAGTTTAACTTTGATATTAAAGATAAAAAGGGCTCCAAAAATGTGCGGATCACCTATCCCGCTTAATTGTTGATTCTTCCCCCAATGAAGTGTTGGCCCATGATACATTCCTAGATGAGCAATTGTTTCATGTTTCTAATGGAAACTTGCCTTGGTTCACGAATATCATGAACTATTTAGCCATTGGCAAGATCCCTATAAATTGGTCCAAACAAGAAAAGGATCGATTCTTTGCTAATACAATCTTGTTCAAGTATTCTGCCAATAAAGTCATTTGTAGGTGCACTCTAAAAAGTGAGGTCCCGAGTGTCTTAGTCTTTTGTCACACTCGTGTATGTAGCAGACATTTTAGTGTTAATAATACCACCTTCAAGGTTTGACAATGTGGACTATTTTGACCCACGATCCATAGGGATGCCAATAAATTTGCAAGGCTGATGTGTCAATTTTTCAATCATAAAATACCACTCGCAATACTATGAATCATTTGTAGAATGGGGCTACTTGGAGGGTTCTGAACCTCAGGGACTATGGTGGTCTATCGTGTTTTCAATTACTTACTATTTTAATTTAAAAGGAATTTTGATTTGTTTTGTTGTGATTCAATAACATGAACAAAAAATTAAGCAAAATAAATAGATTGAGATCAAAGAGAGAAGATCTTAGGGCTTGACTTCACTACGAACCTCATACTATGGTCAATTGTCTCAACCTTAGGATTTTAATACTTATGTATAACTCGGAATTAAAATCAATAACATTCATTTAATTCAATTTAAAGAAAGATAAATCATAAATGTTTATTAATAATAACCTATCTTCGGTTGGCACGAATTATCTACCTACCTACTTCTAACTAATTTTGCAGTATAATCTGTCTTCCCTAAGCATAGATTATGAAAACATTCATTCACAAAAACAGTTTACGCACCATTGCATGATCTCTATTTTTATTGTCATGAGAAGCCCTTAGCCGCCAATCTCAAACAATAAGAATAGGTTGATTTTGATTTTAAAAGAATTAAATCTAAGATAAGGTATTAATTTATCAAAAATTAATTTGTTTAATTAAAATCATAATTGCTTAGAAGATCTAAGTCAATTGCTCAAAATCATGCAATCAATTACACATTAATACTGAAAATCCCAAAGTATAGAACAATCAAACCATAGTAATCGGATTCGGGTTACATCTATGCCCTATGAATGGATTTAGTTATACTCATAATGATAGAAGATATCATCTTGGTTGGTGTACAACTCATCATCATGGACTGCACTTCTCTTCTATGGATCTTCGTCTTCAGCTCTTTAGAGAAATTCCTAAAAACCCTAAAATCTGCCACTAGATCTAGAATTATTTGCCAGAGAGAAGAACTTCTTTTCTATGGCCTTATACATCCTTTTATAGAAGCAACTGACTTATATCCACGGTTGGATGGGCTTTAGGTCTTCTAGGTTATCTGGGCCCTTCTGGGACTTATTGGGACTTAATTATAATTAATCCCGCACTTAAAAAGCTGCCTGAAGAGAAAATGCTCGAGCAGAGAATCTTGTGCTCGAGCTTTTCTACTTGTGCTCAAGCTTCTTGGAAAAGGCTCAAGCAGGAATTCCATACTTAGCCAAATTTCTTCAATTAATTTTCAAAGCATCTTTTTTATGAACACTTAGAATATTTTAAGACTTTTTCATCATGGTGCTCGATCCTTGGTTGGAGTGCTCGAGCAGAGAATCTTCTACTTGAGCTTTTTGGGTATTATGCTCGAGCTTTTGGGAAAATACTCGAGCATTTTGGTCTCGGACTTCCGACGTAACTTTTCAACTTCCCAAGTGAGTTGGTGCTCGAGCACTATGAGAATTGCTCGAGCTGTGGCAGCTAGAATTTCCAAAACGTCTTTTTATCTTCCCAGGGGAGTTTATGCTCGAGCTCTTTGGAAAAGGCTTGAGCACCTTAGTCTTCTACTCGAGCAGAGAATATATTCTATGCTCAAGCATTTTTTCCTTAGTGACTTTTCTTGCTTCATTCCACTTTGTGCTCGAGCTAGGAAATTTTTGCTCGAGTTTTTGCACTTGAACTTCTCCAGAATCACTTGTTAGGCTCCAAAATTGCTTCAGATGGTCAAGGACCACTCGATAAGCCTCGGTAACAGTCTTTAAGTCTCCAAAATCACGATTTTATCCATTTTTTTTCTTTTTTTTTTGGGAAAGTACCTACAAAAACAAATAAACTAAATTCAGTCTAAAACTGGATAGAAGAATCACTTAAGGTCTTAACATACGCACGTTTAGGGGCTCGAATATGTGATATTCAATACTTATCACAACCCCAAACTTACATATTGCTAGTACCAAAATAGAATTTTTTCTAAGTGTTAAACCTTATAGTTCAATACTGGCCATCTTGAACCGGTTCAAGCTTCTTAGAACCGGTTCAAGAATCAAATGCTTTCTTTGAAAAAAAAACTCTGGTCATCTTGAACCGGTTCAGCTTTCCTTGAACCGATTCAAGTCTTTCAGCAGGTTTAGTTTCCTATTCTGATTACTCTTCCTAATTGGTTTAGAATTCTTCCAACAGTCCTCTGCACGAAAAATACCTTTCCCTATGCATGTCTAAGTCTTTGAAAATTCTATATAAACCTTTATTCACATCTAGGTTAATACGGCTTTTGCATTACATCTTCAGATTTCTTAAAAGCATATTAGAGAGAGATTTTGCAGAAAATCAAATCTGATTTTTCTATTTTTCTTTCTAGAACACACACATAAACACAAGAATGAGTTTAGACTGTTGTTCAAATCCTGATCATGATCAAAGTATTATTGGATATTGCGTCTACAATGATCAGAGAAAGCAGATCTACTTCTTCTACATCAAATTCAGATCATGAAGAACAAGAGTGAGGCAATCACAATTTGAAAGGGTTAAAGCATTCGAGGAGTGTTGTTTAATCTAACAGCAATCATTCTACAGAGATCAAGAGTAAGTCTGAGGTCAAGAGCTATTGGATGGGACGTCGTAAAGCTAGAAGATTGTCAGCGATTGGTGTTTAATTGGTAGAACGATATGGTGTGAGTCTGAGTCAAAGTCTATTATACTTTGTTTCAAACATAGTGGATCAGTTTACTTTGGACTACACAGTCCATGAGGTTTTTCCCACAAGAGTTGGTTTATTCTACCAATTGGAGTTTCCTCACTAAAAATCATCATGTTATCCCTAACTCTATTTACTTTACTTTATTTTATCTTGCATGAGATTGATTGATTAATTGCTAAAATAAATAAAGTTTATTAAAATAGAAAAGACATAGATCTGTTTTTAAAATCAAAATCTTTTCACACAAGTAATCTTCCGCTACACAACTCACAAATTGGTATCAGAGCCAATCTCTACACATTGAGTTGATTCTTATGGAAAGTTTTGATTGTTTTCAAAAATTTATTTCATCATGTCTTATGCGTTGAAAGAAGGTGGATCTAATCAACGTGGTCCTTTATTTGAATGAAACAATTATAATTTTTGGAAATCTAAGATGAGAGCCTATTTGCAAAATTCAGGAGGTAAAGTTTGTGTTGTAGTTGAAAAAGGTTATACACCACCTACAGAAGAAAAAATTGTGGATGGTAAAGTAACTCAAGTTTTGAAAGATGTTTTTAGTTTTACTACAATTGAAACTGAGCATAATGATGCTAATAGAAAAGCCTCATATGCAATTATAAATTAGGTTGTTCCATTTGAATATGCTAGAATTTCTGATTGTAAAACTGCTAAAGATGCTTGGGATATTTTGCAGGCTACTCATGAAGGGACTTCAAAAGTGAAGTTGTACAAAATCCAAAAGCTCTCTTATAACTTTAGGAACATTATGATGAAAAAAGATGAATCATTTTCTGATTTTTATTCTAGTCTTCTTGAAATTATTTCTGAACTACGTCACTTAAGCAAAAGAGTTAGTGATAAGAAAATTTGTGAGAAAATCTTAAGGTCTTTACCTAAAAGATTTTATATAAGAGTAGAAACTATCATTGAATACTGGGAGTTATCTAGTTCTAAATTATATGAAGTTGTATGTTCATTGAAAATTTTTGAGATGCAGAATTTTGATTTAAATCAGAAAGAAAAGAATCTTGATTTATAATCAACTCAGGTTAACAATTTTATCAATGAAAATTCTGATGAAGATGCTGTCTTTATCACAAGACAATTTAATCAGTTTTTGCAAAGACAATAGAGGAGAAGGAATGACAATGGGGCCAATCCTAGAAATTTTGACAATGGGTCAAAATTGAGGATAAATGGAAAAAAAAAAAAAAAAAAAAAAAAAAAAAAAAAATAGAACAGTCAAAAGAAACTGAATTCACTTGCTATAATTGTGGTGGCTAAGGTCCCGCGGCAAATATTTGTCCTAGTCCAAAAAAAGATCAAAATGATATGAATAAAGGAAAAGGAATGAAAGTTTCTATTTCTAAAAGTTATGCTTCTAGTAATAATGAATTTCCTAATGATGATTGCAATGATTTTTCTTTTGTAACTTTTCTTGATAAAGGTCCTCATGTTATTTCTTTGTCTGATTCTAACATTTCAGATGATAAAGCCAATGAAGTTCTTGATGAACATGTTCAAAAGGATGAAAAGGATGAAAAAAGATTGAAGAAGATGTTCGAATAAATTATTGAAGTCAAATTGACTGTCAATAAGTTAGCAAATGAGCTTATTTAAGCAAAAGAAAGTAATGAAGATCTAAGAAACCAGATTGATGAAGGAAAAAGAAAGGCTTTTGAAAGCGATTCAATCATCTCTGATCTAAATAGAAAAATCATCATTCTTGAAGATAAGGTAAGCAGTGCAAACTCCTTAAAAGAATATCTTGCTCTGAGAATTGAATATAGTGAACTTGAATTAAAAAAGACATAGGATAGACTGATAGGTTTCACTGCTGGTCAAGTGAAATTGAATAAGATGATCAACATGGGTAAGAATGTGAATGATAAAACTGGATTAGGTTTTATTAAAGGCTTATCTAGTAATCAAGATAAACAGTTTTTGTAAAACCTGTTGATCACATTGTGCCTAATCCTAGTTTGGTTAATGAATTGCATTCTGATATGTCATATGTGCCTAAATTGTTGCATTGCACTTTTTGTGGTAAAAATTGACATAACTATCATTCATGTTTTCACAAGAAAAAGAAATATTTTTCTAAAATTCATTCTCATGATGTTCATGCTAAGAAAAAGGTGCATTCTAAAAAGAAAAAGAATTTTGATTCACATAAAAATTCTAAAGCTGAAAATTTTCCTAAGAAATAGGTAAAATCTAAAAAAGCTTTTTCAGGAAGTGAGAGTGAAAACTATGTGGATCAAAAAGGATGATTTGATTAATTATGTATGTAATGACCCGGTCATTTTCCTTCCCTTCCTTTTTCTCAGATTTTCACGGATATTTTTTTATATATATATTTTTTTCCTGTTGATCTTTTCTTTCTAAGTTTGGTTTCTCGTTACTTAGTGTCGTCTCGAATGCTCTGGAATGGTTTTCGAGACTTTTTTTTCTTTGGATTGACAACTTCCTTTGAGGATTGCATCAATTCAACATTTTCATTTTATCGACACTATTCACTTTTCGTCTTTTTCCCGTTTATCGTTTTTCTTTGCATAACCTCACTTTTTGTGCTCGAATTTGATTACAGCTTTACATGCATCCAAGATATTTGATTTCCATGATATTAGTATTTTTACTTTTGTAGAAAAGCATGCTAGTTGCTTTTATTTTTCGTGAAGGGCATGGATGCATAACTTTTTAGAAATATTCTTGATTTTTGGGGTTTTAGTGTAATTATGAAAAATAATTACTTTTCGTCTTAGGGACCTTTTTGCAATTTAATTTGTAAGATATTTATAAATAAATAAAAAAAGACTTTTTTGTAATTTTTGAAAAATGTGACAAGTGTCACATTCTCATAGTACCACTTGTTGGCATTGGGGTGAAGTGACTTGGATGCATCATTTTGTGACATTTGGAGGGTGGAGATTCACCCACTTGTTAACCTAGGATTGGTGCACTTGTTGGCTTAGATGGTTGACATGTGTAAGTTTAGGATTAAGCCTAGGAAGGAGCCTTAGATTTGTGACAAGTGTAGACACTAAAATAAGTCTTGCATTAGTGTGTGTGTGTGAGAGGTAGTGTAAGAGCATATAGTGAGTGGAGGAATACTAGATCCTCCACTCACCATTTTCATTTCATCTTTTTTATTACACTTGTTCTTCAAACCCTAACCTAGCCACCATTGGAGGAAAGCTTGGTTAATAGCTTATTTCTTCATTTTGGCTTCCTTCCATTCATCTTAGACCATCAACCTTGGGAGACAAAAGTTTCATCTCACTCCCCTCTTCAAAACCCTTGTTTTGTTTTCCATTTTTGAGCTTGGTTGCTTGGGATTATAGAGATTCAATTCTCTATTGAGGCAGGGGGTATTATAGTTTATTTTTCCAAGTATTTTACTTGTTTTTGTATGAAATATAAGTTGTATGCATGTCTTTTATTAATTTCAGAAATTAATGATTTATCATAGCTTGCATATAACTCATTTTCGACTTGGTATATGGCATGGCCATTACATAATCTTTGATATATATTAAATTGAGATGATTTAAATGAGTTTTCAAATCTAGAGAATTAATGAATTTAATTTGATTTAAATTCTACTTAATTGTGTTTTGCTTGTATTCCATTTTAGACTTAATACATGGTATGATCATGACTTAGTGCTTGATATATATTAATTTGAGAACATTTGAACAACTTTTGAAATCTAGAGATTTAATTGATTTAAATTAATTAAATTTTATTTGATGATATCTTGCTCATTTTGCACTTTTGACTTGATAAATGTAATGAGCATGCTATGTTGTTTAACATATATTAATTATAGATTATTTGAATTTGATTTGAAATCTAGAGAATTTAATTATTTTTGTTTAATTAAATTCTATCTAATGGCTCCATGGATCTATTTGTGTTTTAGAAATTGTTTCTATATTCAAATCATGGACTTGGACTTATCGTGTATTCACTTGGTTGTGTTTTGAGCATTGGATAATATTGTTGTTATATTTATATTCATGAGAACATGTTTTCTTTATGGAATATATTGTTGCCTTGTGTAATGAATTGCACACTTTGTGATTGACATTATATATGCCATTTTAAAACTTAAACTTTAAGGCATGGATTGTGTGGTTTCAACCTACTTGTGCATGGAAGGTGGTTTCGTGCATTATATAAATTATGTATAAGTTGTGAACTTATTTATTTATTTTGGATTCTCTTGGGACATTGTTACATGTGACATGGCTAGAGTTTGGCTCTAGTACAGAAGATAGAGAGCTCCTTATATTATAGCGCGCACTTAGGGTGGTATTCCCAGCGGGTTAATGCCCGGAATAACCATAAGTCTCGGCTTTATCTGAGATTTGATGTCCAAGTCTTCCACTATTTGATTTCGCATCCAATTCCAAGTTGACAGTCATGTTTAATTGTGACTTGTGGTTTTGGTTATTGGCGATTTTAATGTTGTTAAGTACATCTATACTTTATGATTTTAATGAATTATTGTAAAATTTTGATGTTGTCAAGTACATCTATGCTTTATGATTTTAACGAATCATTGTAAAATTTTGATGTTGTTAAGTACATCTATGTTAAATATTCAAATGTAGCTTAGGAATGATCCTATAGGTTCATTTGGAACATAGACGTTACGTTGCATGTTCCACTTTAGTGGTTTTCATATTTTAGATTTCAAGTTGATAACTTTGAGAATTTATAACTTGTTGCTTTGTATAGCATGCTCTTATGTTATTTGGAATTGCATGAAGAATGTGATTTATGCTAGAAATGTTTTAAGGTAGCTTAGGATGCTCCCTGAGTCTAACATTTGACATAGACATTAGGTGGCATGACCCTTTTGAATTGTTTCATGTTAATGTAAAAATCTGTAAGAAATCGAATCGTTCAAGTACAGGATTCAAGATTTGGAGATTTGCATTTGCCTTGGGTGGTTTGGAGATTTAAAGCTTCGTTTAAAGTGTTCTTGTTAACATGCATGTGTTTAGCATGCTTTACTTTTGAATGATATATTTTGTATACCATGGATGTATGGTATTTTAGAAGCTAAGATGGCTTCTTTCTTGTAATGTGTATCTACGTATATTTGGAAGTCTTCATTTTACATGTACGACATGAGGCCAAGAGCCATTAACTTTAAAGATTACAAGTATGCTTTCCTTAAAACTCAAATATTGCCATTGTAGCTTATTTGTGAGAATTTAGGGCTTAGTATGCCAAAACTTGTAAATGTATTGTGATGAGGCCATGGGTCATTGTACCACATCTATTTTATCATATTACATACACTTGCATGCTCACTTTGGCAAACAATACCCTTCTTGATGGAACAAAAACTTAAGGTTGCATTTTTTTGAGTTTTTACCATATTCTGTTCCAGGGGCATTTTGGGTATTTTATAATATGTTTTTTTCATTTTTACGCAAGTTTCCAAGTAGAAAACTCGATTTCAGAGGGGGTTTCTTCTTTGTGTTTTTCCAGAAAACGTCATCTTGGCCCTCAAAAACCTATATTTTTCTGAAAAATCCTTGCTGCCAGGTTTTTTGCTGATTTTTTATACAAGTGTACTTAGTACTATTCATCGACTTTTTTTTTAAAAGTGTGACGACCGATCCGAAACTTCTGGGTATTTTAAGATTGTATTTTCAATTTAGGCAATTTAAAAACCTCCCGAAGCCCCATTTCCTTTCCTTGGGCAGTAGCTCGGAATGATTTTTACCCTCTTGACCTGATTTTCTTGGGGACATTCTGGGCATTTTGCAATGCATTTTTTTTGTTTCCGTTTGTGTTTCCGTGTAGAAAACTTGATTTTAGGAAGGGTTTATTCTTTGAGGTTTTCCAAAAAAATCCGTTTAGATGCCCGTTTTTACTCTCAGTTGCAACAGCAGTGGGCTACCTCGTCAAGCCGCTGCGACATCATTTTTGTTTTTGACCTTTCTCCCCCGTCCGGACTCCAAATCTAGTAAAAAAAAGTTTGAACTTGACTAATTTGTCGTCATCTATCCAACAGTGTGCTCGGCCACACCCGAATAATTCTAAATAATTACCAGTTTACCCTTTTTGCTTTATATGTTCGTTTTTCTTTGTTTTGCCGTTTCTCCTTCGTCCGGACTCCAAATAATGTGATTATTGAGTCCATCATAATTAGTTTTTCATTGTATTTCTAGCAGTGTGCTCAATAGCACCTGAATCCATTTTTACAAAATGACTATTTTGCCCCTGGGGGCTTCTTTGTCATATATTTTATCTTTTGCTTCCGCATCTGGATCCGTTACTGGGTCAACTTTCGGTTCATCACTAACGCACCGGGTTAAAAAACTTGGGCCGTCACAATGTACCAATTGAGTCCTTAGAACTAGTTTCCAAAAGGACTTTGGATGCAAAACCTTTAAACTAAGTCCTAGGGAGATTAGTGATCATGGATTGTGTTTAATTGACGTATCTTTTACCATTGGATCACTTTTTAGGGTTAGGGTTTGGTTAAGGTTTTGAGTCGTTAATCATGTTTTTCATGATAATATATGTGAAAATTCTTTCAGTTGAATTTATGATCTATCTGTGAATTACAAATTGAAACACGTGATGATTTAATAAAAATAGATTCTTGGATTGTAATCTATACAATGAAAAACAATTTGCATTGATTAGGAGATTTTTAGATTTGAATCTCTTAAGTTCATAATTTTTGTGCACTAGTCCGTCTTTGAGAAAATTGATTGAAAATCATTGAATTGTTGACTAGGTTATATTGATCACAAAATTTATAAAGGTTATTGTCTAAAAAAAAAAAAAAAAGAATAAATATATATATATATTAAAAATAAAAAACAATATTCAACATGAAAAGAAAAGAAAATTTGAAAATTTGCTAAATTCTTTGTTAAGGAAAATGCTACCTATTGAGTTTGGGTTAAAATCTCTCATTAGACTTTGAAGTGATTAAAAAGAAAGGTGGAGACAAGTTGAACTGGGAAATTGTTGTCTGCTTTTTAGAATGAAACTCACCTTACTTTAAAAAATTGCTCAAAAAAATACCAACAAGCCTATGACTTTGCGGTACAAAGCTCCTACTTCCCAAAGGGAGGCCAGGGGTTCGAACCTCAGTGGAGGCAGTATATATGAGTACCAACTAGGAAGAAAAAAAAATTGCTCAAAACAATCTTATCTTGATATTTTTCGATCTATATAATTTAGACAATAATTTGATGAATTTGATTGAAAATTGATGAGAATGGATCCCACACACACATGAACTTGCTAGATTAACTTCTAAATTTTTCGGTAAATTTTGCAAGTTGAATTTCATGTTGTGATTTTGAAATTAATTGAAGATTCTGTGGAATCAAAAATTCGTGTTCATAAATATCTTATAAAATTCTCTGAAAAATTTGGATTATGTGTGGACTTGAAGATTATTATGCTCAATGATATGTTTCTTGCTTTAAAAACAAATTAAAAAAAAAAATGAAAAAAATTTTAAAAATTCAAAAAGATTTTTTGTTTCTAGGTTTTAGAATTTTTTTGATCATTGAGTGTTTGAAATAATCTGGAAAAAAAAAAAAAAAAAATTTGAAATTTTTTAGTCTATGGATTCAAGTCTGGAGTACTTGAACCACTTCCACATTCCTTGAACCGGTTCAAAAATGAAAGGTTTCAATAAAATTGAAACTATCTGACTTGAACCGGTTCCAAAATTACTGAACCGGTTCAAGATGTTTTTCGTTCCTTCCAAAAGGAATTACCAGACTTGAACCGGTTCCACATTTCTTGAACCGGTTCAAGCCTGCGCTCATGGACACTTAAGGTCTACCTTTTGAGCGCCGAAGGGTCATTCTTAACCCTCACTTGTTGCGATTTTTGCCTCTCCTCTCTCATATACTCTCATATATTCATATATATCATCATATATCACTTCATACATTATTTGTTCATCATTCCATCTCTATAATTGTTCAATTGCATGATTGGAATTTTGAAATCATTGAAGATTGAAAACAAAGATTTGAAATTGTGAAGTCGAAATTGAATTGGGAGTTTGGGATTTGAAAACTTAGAGGATTGGTTAATTGATTGATTATTGGGTTGTTGAAGATAATTGAAGCTTCTAGTTGTGATTAAGGTTACAATCTTGCACTATTGTTGATTTTTGTGCAGTTTTAAAGATTAAAATAAAGCCTTCTCAAGAACACTTTTTGGGTTGCACACCAAGTGTTTGATAAAATTCCTCAAAGAAGTTTGAAGCCTCAAACCAAAATTTTCTGTGATTCAAATGGCACCGAGAATATCTAAAGAAGCTAAGGGTAAAGGAATTGAAGTTCCGAAATCTCCTAAGAGATCTAGAACTGGAATTGTCATTCGAGAACCCCAGGGAGGTTCTAATGCTCTAGTGGACACATCTTCTACTCCTATGGCGACTGATTCTCCATCATAAGCAATACCAGCTGGGTATCCTTCAGTTTCTGCTACTGGGAAGGTCAAGTTTATAGAAGATCACTTCTATAATGCTCTTGCTTGGAAAGCGTATAATGATGTCTACAAAGCCGGTCCCATTAAAATCGAGTGGAATGTGAATCTGAAAAAGCTTCGAAACAGTGTTGGGAAGAAGCTTGTTACCTACATTGAGACAAACAAGTGGATGTTCTTCACAAAGCTTAAGGGTGCTTTTTCTCTGGATATAGTTCATTACTTCTATTCCAATATCTGAGAACTCTTTGAGATGCATTTTATCGTGTCTATTTTTGGGACAGACTACATGGTTGATGAAAAAGAAATACAAGCAAACTTGCATATCCCGGATAGAGATCCAATTCCTAGAAAGGTTTTACCTTTGGAAGGTTTGGGTCCGGAATTGCCTCAAATTGCTAATGCACCTTGTGTTCCTAGATCTTCAAGGAATGATCACTATATTCCTGCTCGTTTTCTCATAGATGAAGCGGCATTTTTTAATCTGTTTGCGATGGCTAATCTGGGCTACTTTGGGAAGAATGATGAGATCACCTTAGAGCTAGCACAAGTGCTATATTTTTTTTTGCTACAAGTGAACACATTCAGCTTGCACCATCTATTGTGCAATTGATGATGGTTCACTACAAGAAAAACTTTCATCGTTATTCATCTCCGTTTCCCATTATCATTATGAATTTCTATAAGAAACATAAGATCTTGATTCCTCCCAGGGCTTACCATCAGACTATCATGACTGAACTGGATCTCCGTGCTCTAAACAAGTCCAAGAAAGAGAGAATACTAGGAAAGCACAGAGAGGATCCGAAGAGACATCGTCACAGATTCCAAATATTACACAGCTATTCCTCCCAAAGGAAATTTTACTAGAGAAGATGCAAACCTAATGTACTCTTTTCTTCTTCAAAATCAGAATACCTTGTTTGATAAAATGATGAATGAGATACGAGATCTCAAAATTGAGATGAGGCAGATTAGAGGTTAGTAGACAAGTGGTTCTTTAAAGGATGTCTACAGACCTACTCCTTCATATCCATCTTTGGTGGCTGAGGAAGATGATGAGAAGTATGATGATGATGGTGATGATGGTGGTGATAAGGATAATGGTGGAGATTATTGATGTTCTTCTGACTTTATTTCTGGGAGATGTTGATGCTTGATATTTTGTCTCTAATCATGCATTCATGACATCATATTTTGTTAACATTGTCATTATTCTTTGGATATTATTATTTTTTGGATGAATGACATGTTTAACTGCATTGATTATTTCTCTCTATTTTCTCTACTCTGAAATTCATAGCTTTTTCAAGTTGTACCAAAAAAGGGGGAGAAAACTGGATAAATTCTTAAGGGGGAGTCAGGGGGAGTTTTATAAATTGTAATATATTAAACTTTCACTAGTAGTTTTGCTTGATCTTTGTGCAAGAAATCAGGTAAAATATTTTATCCAATAAGTGAAGAAAACAGAGAATAAGAAATTCTGGAAATTCCATGTCCTTTGACAAAATTGTAATTTATTTTTTCTGCTTGAATAGATTACATATTGTTTTTAGGGTTTTGTCACGAAATTGCCAAAGGGGGAGATTGTGAGATAAATTTTTTGTAATTAGCTAATTTCGATGTCAAAACAAGTCTGATCGAGTTGTAATTTCAAGTTCAAAATTCAAGATCGAAATCGACTGCGGAATTGAAAAGTTATTCTAATTTGATATACTGAGATCTACGAAAAAGGAATGAACGATACTTTAGGAAGATTAGTTTTGAGGTTAGGACACTTTTTATACTTGGTAACTTATTCCAACTTACCAAAACAGAATTTTTACCAAGTGTCAAGCCTTATAGTTCAAGACTAGCCATCTTGAACCGATTCAAGCTTTTTGGAACCGGTTCAAGAATCAAATGCTTTCTTCGATAAAACTTTAGCCACACATAAACACAAGAGTGAGTTTGGACAGTTGTTCAAATCCTGATCGTGATTAAAGTATTATTGAATATTGCATCTACAACGATCAGAGAAAGCAAATTTACTTCTTCTACATCAAATTAAGATCTTGAAGAATAGGGGTGAAGGGATCACACTTTAAAAGGGTCAAAACATTCGAGGAGTGTTATTTGGTCTATCAGCAATTCTTCTACAGAAATTAAGAGTAAGCCTGAGGTCAAGAGCTGTTGGACGGGACATCGCAAAGCCAAAAGATTGTCAGCGATTGGTGTTTGGTAACGATAGGGTGTAAGTCTGAGCCAAAGTCCATTGTACTTTATTTCAAAAATAGTAAATCGATTTAATTTGAACTGCACAGTTCACGAGGTTTTTCCCGCAACAGTTGGTCTATTCTACCAAATGGGATTTCCTCGCTAAAAATCATGGTGTCATCATTAACTCTATTTACTTTACTTTGTTTTATCTTGCATGAGATTGATTGATTAATTGCTAAAATAAGTAAAGTTTATTAAAATAGAAAAGACACGGATCTGTTTTTTAAATCTAAAACTTTTCACACAAGTAATCTTCCGCTGCACAACTCACAATGTAACTTTGCTCATTTTTGCTTCATTGAAGACATTCTTGAACATGTGATCATATCTAGCACATTATACAATATAGATATTAGTGCCTAAATACCATTAATGATTTGTAATTATGAAAATTATTAGATTGCCCTTAGGTTAAAATCTTTAGGTCGACAACCATGTTAATGCTAAGCATGAGTGAGTTTATTGTGCACTAAGTATATAACAAACTACTCGAAGATGCAACACCCATGCAACACTTTTTCATCATTGTTACATCATCAATTTAATGTTGGAGTTGCATTAATCTCGATTTATTTAAGTGTAAGTAAAGTACAATTGACAAATATATATTGAGAGGATCTGGTTCCATTGGCAAATGAACTGAAACATCTTTGTCCTAAGTTATGGGAATACTCTCGCTCTCTCATTGTATTGAATCTTTAATGTGAAGACACATACTACTAGACGATCCATCACAATTTAGGTAGTTTTGGATTAAAAAAAATATTAAAACAAGTGAAGGATTGAAATGTCATTTACATGAACTGTTAAGGGCTTCAAATGGAATAACCTGACATGAAATGTCTGTGTTATTACTAAAATGAGAGGAAATGTTCTTGTTATTTAAGTAGAAGATGTCATTGAAAAAAAAAAAAAAAAAAAAGTTACGAAAATATTTTTAAAACCCCCAGGCAAAAAGATAGGAGAACCTTTCCAAAACACAAGTGCATTCCTCACTCTTTATTCATTCAAACTTTCCTTCATTATTGTACTTTGTCGTGCGTTTAAATTGAAAATGTAATAATATTACATTCAGACGGTAATATATTACATTAAAATGGAATGATATTACATTGAGACTGTAATATATTACATTAAAAATAGAATGTAGAATGTCAATGTAATATTTACATAACACATGTACATTCATGATACATCATATTAATGCAATAATTTTGTTAGGAAAATAGGAAGAAAAAAAAAATTAAAATTTGTTTGGTTCTCAATTTAAGGATAATAATTCATGGAGGATCTAGGATTCCTCCTATTATAGCTTTTAGTCTATCAATAGGAAGTAAAATCAATGACTTAACCTTGAGAGGATCTATGATACCCTCCCATTACGGCCTTTTTAGTCTATAAATAGGTAGTAAAATCAATGACTTAACCTCATCTTGGTCTATTCAAACCCACTCATTAGATCCTTTAGTAAATCACATGTGCATTCTTCAAAACTTTGTCACTCTTTATCCATTCAAACTTTCTTTTATTATTGTACTTTGTTGTGCGTTTAAATTGAAAATGCAATAGTATTACGTTGAGGATGTAATATATTACATTAAAGATATAATGTCAGTGTAATATTGATATAACACATATATGTACTTCAATGATACATGCACCATATTTATCTTGTGATGGAAAAATTTTGTGATGAAAATAAGAAGGAAAAAATAAATAAAAAAAATTGTTTGGTTCTCAATTTAAGCTACACATCAGAGTAGAATATATAAATTTTGGAGGATCTATGATTCCTCCTATTTTATATTCCTTCTGTCCCATTTTAAATGTCGATTTCGAAAAATTACTTCCTCCGTCTCATTTTAGATGTCAATTTCAAAAAATATTACTCACAAAATTATGAATCACATTTTTCGAAATCGACGCCTAAAATGAAACGAAGGTAATAACCTTTAGTCTCTGAATAAGAATTAAAATCAATGACTTAACCTTGACAGGATCTATGAATAGGCAGCAAAATCAATGACTTAAACCTTATCTTTGTCTATTCAAACCCTCTGATTAGAGCCTTGAGTAAATCTATGATATAATTGATAAATACAACTAATCCACGCCTTGCATCTGCACTTCCATCACAGCGATTGAGAGATTTACCGACTAATTAGAGAGAAAATTACAAAAGTTGACATGACACTAACGTTAATGGGATTCCATGCCAAAGTCACATCAGTAGCACACAAATATATATATATATATATATATATATATATATATCCTTAAAAGTCCTTAATAGAAACAAGATTCTGTTGGATTCATCCTCTCTTTTATTGGATTAAATAAATTTTTAACAAAAAAATTCACATTATCTAAATAGATGACCGGATCAGTATTGCAATCAAAGATTATAGTAAACATTTCACTTATTCTAAGTAATCTTGTTCAGAATAAGAGATGCTAATTACAATTGCAAATTCTACCATCTCAGTCTTTAATATATGAATTTCACTGTGAGAATCGCAAGATTCAAAGGTTGAACTTGAATAATATATGAATTTAATATTTTTTTTTTTTAAATTGAAAAAATAATCATGATTAATATTTGTTCTAGGGATGAAATAAGTGTGTGTTTAAAAACATTTGCGTTCAAATAAGCAAAATTCAACCGACTAATCCCAAGCATATTGGTTGGACAGTGTCAAGTAATTTTAATGAATTCTCTTTTCTCTTTTCTTTTTCTTTTTTTTCTTTTTAATTTATTTGGACATAATTTAAAATTAATGATTTGTTAGGGTGTAAAATATTTTGAAAAAAATATTTTTTTTATTTTTTGATATTTGGTTGTCCTAAAATATTTAATAAGAAAAAAAAATAAAACTTAATAAAAATAATTTACTCATTAATTTTTGACAAGTTATTTTACATGTCCCACTCAATCTCAATTTCGACTTAAATCTTTACTAAATACCAAAAAATAAAAATAAAATATATATATTTTATCTAAAAATAATAATAATTTTAAATATATATATTTTATGTTTGAAACAAACGATGCCTTAAATGTGGTTGCAATAGCATAATCACCAATTGCAACAAAACATGCATAGGATTCCAATCTTAATCATGCACAAAATAGTTCATTAATTACTAGATAGCTGTTGCATTATGCATGGTGGTATTAAGATCAAGTTGAACAAACTATCAATGACATATTTTAAAGGACAAAATGAGAAAAACACCCATAATATTTAAATTTAAGACAAATATCACTTCTAATGTTATTTTGGGATATATAAGTGTGTTATGTTTAAAAAAAATTATCAAAGAAAGATTTGAAGTCTCAATTTTGTTACAAATTTAGTTGTGCATGTTGCCGACGGTAAAGAAGAAGGAAAAAAAATAAAACACTTTAGTCATATCAAAATTAATTTTTTTATTACCTTTTTTTTTCTATTCGATCAGTTGTAGAAAGACATTGTAGTCTTTTAAGCATTTAAGTTCTCGTCCGCTCTCAAAAACGTAAATGTTGAGAATGTTTTAAAATGTATAAGAGTTATACATTCTATAAGCATGCTATAGAAATTGGACAAAAAATCAAATAAAAACAATTAATGAGAAATTAAAGTAAAAGAATGATAACAAGTAATTACTTAATTAAAACATTTGTATATTACATGCACACTTGCAGATGCTAACAAAATAATCCAGACCTGAAAAGTGGACTTTACAAACTTGTGCAGAGAACCTTTGGCCTTTTGTCCTTGTTTGCTGTAGGATCAATAATTTTTTCCATTTTTCCTTTCTTTTTTTTATTTTTTTTTTGCAAGTTTTGAGTACATAAAAATGATATTGAATTGTAGTTGCCGACAAAAGATTCATAGTGAATTTACCTAAAAAAAAAAGATTCATAGTGATGATTTATAGATTCATTGTGATGATTTATAGGTTGAATAATATGGACTATGGAGTTGCCTTTAATTTCTTAATCATTCCTATAGATATTTCTAAGATTCAAAACAATTTTTATTTTTTATTTATTTGAGATTTATTCATCCTAAGAAGAAATTTGCAGGAATAGAATAAAATGAAATATCCATTCTAACTATTTATTTATTTGGTATACAATTTAAAATAGGAATGGTTATTCCATTGGAATAAAAATCCATTTCACAACTAAACCTATAGAATGACTATTTCATTCCAAAGCAATTTTTTTTTTTAAAAAAAAAAAAAAAATCAACTTCCCCAAAAAAAACTCGCATGTTCAAAGTCCAAGAACCACCACCACCATTGCCATCAACTCCATTGCATTCCACCACCTTTCACCACAACCACCATTGCCACTGCCACTTCCACTATCGCCACCACTGCCATTATCACCTTCGACCATCACCACCACCACCACCATCACCATTACCACCACCACCATCATCACACCCTCTACCTTCCACCACCACCATCATCACCACCACTACCTTCCACCACCACCACTACCTATACCAATACCACCTTCAACCACTTCCACCATCGTCACTGTCATCGCCACCACTGTCACTGTTTTTTACCACCACCAAACTGCCACCACCTCCACTAGCTTCCACCACCACCTCCATCGCCACCGTCATTACCACCTCCGCTGCCTTCCACCACTGCCACTACCACTAACTTCTGCCACCGCCACGACCACCACCCCTGCCAATGACTTTCGCCACCGCCTTCAACCACCACCACTTCCGTCACTGACTTTCTCCACCGCCATCGCCTTCCACCACCAGTACCACCTCTACTGTTTTCCACCCCCACCATCATCGCCAGCTCCAATACCTTCCACCACTGCTACTGATTTTCACCACTCTCTCCGCCTTCCACCACCACCACCTTCTACTACCATCACCTTCCACCACCACCCGTCACCAATGACTTTCACCATCGCCACCGCCTTCTACCACCAACACCACCTCCACTACCTTCCACTACCACCACCACCGCCACCACCGAATTTCACCATTGTTATCGCCTTCCACCACCACTACCATTGCCACCACCACTACCATTGCCACCACCGACTTTCACCACCACCTTAATTCCATCACCACCATCGCCACCTCCACTACCTTCTACCACCTACACCACTATCTCCTTCCATCACCACCACCACATTACGCCACTACCTTCCACCATTATCACCTACACTATTGCTTCCATCATCACCACCACCACTACCGCATTCCGCCACCACCACCACCGCCTTCCAACACCACCACTTACAACATTGCCGTTTTCCACCTCTACCACCATTATCACCGCCACCCACCATTGCCGCCATTTGTTTTTTAAAAAATATAGAATAACCGCTTTTCACCAACACCACCACCACCTCCACTACCTTCCACATAACCACACCTACACCACTATCTCTTTCTACCACCATATTACTACCACTGCCACTGCCTTCCACCATTATCACCTACATCATTTGTAATACCCCGTAATTTATTAAAGAGTTTAGTTATTTAAATTCAATTATGTGTGGATTCCTTTACCTATTATTGTGCATACTGCATTGTTATATTAAGTTCATTTAATGGTGCATGTAAATTAATTGTGTATGTTAAAATAATAAATTTATTCATTTAATTGTGCATGTATTATTATAATTAATTTTATTTGTTGATTATGTTTAATTAAGCATTATTAGTTAATTAAAGTATTATATTTGTGTTATAAAGTATTATGATGATATAATGTATTCTTATGTAAAATTATAATTATAATAATAATAGTTTAATAATATAATAATAATATTAATATAATAATAATAATTATAAAAGTTTATTAATAATAATATTAGTAATAATAATAATAATAGTTATAATAATAATAATAGTATTAAACCAATGTCATGATGAAATTAGAGATTAGGATAGGATTGCATCAATGTTTATGGATGGAATTGAAGCCTTATGGTTGGGAAGATGGTTAGTAGATGAAAAAAATTAGATATTTGTAATATTTATATTATATATTTTGTATATAAATTAACTAGCTTACCTTAGAAGAAAAGAAAGGGAGTTAGAAGCAAAGTATAAATTCTAGTGAGCTATTTTATAAGAGTGAAAGGAAAAGAGAAAGAGAAAGAAGCTTGGACCGGTGTAGGCGATTTTACCCGACTACGCGCAGACCGACGGATTTATTTTAAATCCAAAAAGGCAAGTTATTATCTATTTTTCCCCTTTGAATTAATAAATTAATTGTTTAGTTTATTGATATTATTTTAGAGCATAGAGACCATGTAAGGAGTTAAATAAATTAGGGATTTTAGTTTATTAAATTAATGAAATTTTAATTATATAGGATGGTATATATTTATTTAATATCCTATGAAATTAATAATGGCCGAAAATAATTAAATAAGGCTTTAGGGATTTTTCTAGAATTTTCTAGATTTTTCCGGGGCTTTTCTGCAATTTCCGGCGAACCTCCGGCGAGGATTCCGGCCACCGACAGTGAAGAAGATGACCGGAGTGATCCGGTGTGATGCGGCGCATGGTAGGTTAGTGCGTGCGTGCATCCTGGCCATTGGTAGGGTCTGATTGATCCGGTGCATCGCGGTCCATGCTACCGCGGTACACCCGAATCTATGAGCACAGGATTGAGTGATGAGAGGGTGAGATGATTCAGTGTAGCGCACCCATAGTAGGATGATGCAACCACCGAATCAGGAGCCGCCGCGTCAGCAAGGTACCATTGGTGCGCGCGTGGCAGCGCATGCGCGCGCGTGGAACTCTCCAGACGCGCGTGGGAGCGCGTGCGCGCGCGTGGCTGATGCCAGACGCGCGTGGAGGCGCGTGGGAGAGTGGGGAAGGTTGGGCTGCGCGTGGGGAGGCTCTGGGAGGTGCGTGAGGGCGCGTGTGGGGTCTCTACAGCTACTGGAAATTACCAGAATACCCCTAGGGCCTGTTTTGTAAATTCCAGAACCTTAAACTTGGATTTTTAGGTACTGAGTTGGTATTTACGGGTTTAACGGGCCACGAAATTATTATTTTAATACCCGTTACTTATTCTTATGGCCGATTAATCTTTTCTAAGCATTTATTGGCTCGTTCACAGTACAGTTACTAATGTGATTTATTTAACGACATTGTTAAATATAAATAGTGTTATTATCTTATTAAATGGTATCAACCATTACTGATAAATTAAATAAGGCCATGGTTGTAGTCAGATAAATTATCCATGATATCTTATGGGATGTTTATACTGTTAATTGATATATAAACCATGATCATTATGCTGTGTGCATTTCAGGAAATAAATGGACTGTTTAATTATGTCGCATTTATATTATATGGATGTGTTGCCATATAGAACCATATGAGCTGGCTAATAAGTTTAGACTTATTTATACCTTATGTATTCGTTGCGATAGACAGATGTGTGGCTGTCGGGGTATGTGGTTTAATATTATTGGCATGTGTTGCCTAATTGACATACTCGGTATATTTATTAATATTGTTGGCATGTGTTGCCTAATTTATATGCTCAGTATATTCATCAGTACTTTGCGAGGTGTTATCACTGTGTAGTTCGTTATAGTCTGTGTTGTCAGTACCGTGCACCATGTATAATAGCTGATTTCCCGGGTAGGGAAAAGCGACACTTAACCACCTAGTGTGAGTCTAAGTGATCACCGTCTATTCTGGTTGAGGTCATGTTATACATCGGATAGTTCGCGTAGGATGTATACAGATATAGTACTCATCCGATTCATAATGATTAATTTATTTGATTCTCTGATTTTGGTCATAGTAGAGAGGACTTGCTCGTGGGGTTGACCCACCATTGTTGTTATTTCAGGATACGGTCAGTATCCGTTTCAAGGTTGAGGTTAGCAGTGTGGGACCACCATCCGAACTCATCTACTGTTACGATCCAGTCCAGGGTAGAAGTTTTACGTATTACTTCAGTTTCAGTTTTTATTTACTTTTGACGTCGAACTCTCAGGTTTATATTTAGGGATCCTTGACATAGGATTTCCAAGTTGTAATGGAGGACTGTATTTAAATAAAGGATGGATGGATGTTATATTATTTAATGTTTCTTTCCTGTCTAAATTCTTTTATTTCCATCATTTTGTATTCCATGCTTGTATATTGCCAATTGTTTTTTGATATCCCTCGTTTTTCGTGTATAAGCCTGATCAACTTATGCGTGGAAAATGTTGGGGGTGTTACATCATTGCTTCCACCATCGCCACTGCCTTCTACCATCGCCACTACCTTCTACCTTCTGTTTTCTGCCACCACCACTGTCGCATTCCGCCATCGTTGCCTTCCAACACTACTACCACTTTCCACCTCTACCACCATTATCACCGCCATCCACCATTGCTGCCATTTATTTTTTAAAAATTATAGAAAAATGTTATTTTTTTAATTTAATTAATTTATCAATAAGAAGGGTATTTCGGATAATTCAATTTGAAATTCATTCCACTCTAAAATTTAAATTGATCCAACCAAACACTAGAATGTTATTATCATTTCATTCCAACACATTTCATATTTGCAACTAAACAATAGAATGAGAATAACTATTCCATTATATTCTCATTCTCATTCTATTCCCACTTGCATTTCAATCCATTCCAACATATCAAACACAACATTAAACCATCTACTTTTCACTTTCGGAGGTGAAAAAGTACCTAGGCTACTGCCTTAATGTAATAGTAGTTCAAAACATATTTTGATATTAGAACTACTAGAATTATGATTTATTTCCAATTTTTCAATTTTGTGGTTGTTCAAAACGTATTTTGATATTAGAACTACGATAATTATGATTTATTTCCAAATTTTTTATTTTAACATCCTTGTAGAGAGAATTTATTTTCACCTAAATGAGAAAGACAAATTAGAAAAATAAGGAATTCATATATCTATATATTATTATTAAAAGTGTAAATACTTAAATTTTATGATGGTCTAATCACCGTCTGAGCAGTCAAGAAGTCAAACACTCTTAGTCAATTAAATTCCATGAATACGGGTCTTATATGGAGATGTGTCAAAATCCTTGAGGTTCAATTCTTTAAAGAAAGTGCGAGAAATTCAAATTTTATTTTCATATAAAAAAAGACATAATTTTCTCTTTTTATAAGAATTAGCACAATTAATGGAGTGTTTCCAAATGAAACACCCCCCTCTTTGGTATATAAATACGAGGTGTTATCCTACACATTCAACACACACACGGAGAAATGAACATAATACCAAAGCTCTGTCAAATCTCTAACTCGACAAATACTCTGAAGTTTCTGAAGACGAAGGGCAACAAGCATGTCACACCTACGTTGTTCTTCTTCGAAGGCCTTTAACTCACTGTTCGAGATCAAGTCTCAGCGGCCTTTGTTCGGAAATCTATTTGAGTATTCTTCAACCTTAAAGAACTCAAAATTTATTTGAGTATTCTATTTGAGTATTTGAGTATTCTATATTGTACCTCTTTTTTATATTTAATAAAATTTAATTTGTTGCTCATTTTTGTTCCTAAATTTTCGAAGACGAAATTTGTGTGTACAAAAAGTACAAAGAGTTTTAATACATTGTTGTGTGTTTTAGTACATTATTTTATAATAAAACTATAATAAAAGGAAATACTAATAACAATAATGTAGTAGTAGGAAATAATAAAATTACATAAAAAAATATCTAATTAAAGAAGAAAATATATAATATTAAAAAATTAAACTATTGAAATTCAATAAAATAAAATCTAATTCGAGAAGAAAATATATAATTTTAAAGAACTTATTTATTTAATTCAATAAAAGGAAATCTAATTATAAAAGAAAATATATTATATTAAAGAATTACACTACTGAAATTCAATAAAAGGAAATATAATTCGAAAAGAAAATATATAATATTAAAATACTTATTTATTTAATTCAATAAAATGAAATCTAACTAGATCGAGAATGAAATACTACTAACAATAATAATATAGTAGTAGAAAATATTAAAATTCAATAAGTGAAAATCTAATTAGAGAAGAAAATATATAATATTTAAAAACTTATCTAATAATATAGTAGTAGAAAATAATAATAATAATATTATACTAGTAGAAAATCTAATTAGAGAAAAAATATATAATATTAAAAAACTTATTTAATAATATAGTAGTAGAAAATATTAATAATAATATAGCAGTAGAAAATTTAATTAGAAAAGAAAATATATAATATTTAAAAACTAAATTACTAAAATTCAATAATAAAAAAAATTATTATATATATATGTATATATAATAACACATGCATCGCAGGTGTGCTTTACTGCTACTAGTTTGGTTAAAAGGAGGAAGAGGAAGAGGAAGGGGATGAAGAACAAGATGAAAGGCAAAAAGAAGAGACCGTTGGAAACTTCGGGGGGTTTTGAATGGGTAAAATGAAAATTCAATGACCATATATTGGGAAGTTGGATTTTTAAAATGGGTAAAAAGAAAATCCAAGGGTGGGGGTTTTAGTAGGGTTTGGATAGGGGTTTTATGAGGGGGCATTGAAAGGATGCACATGTAGGCCCCATTGTAACCCCAAAATTAAACAAATATCACTTGTGAAATGAAAGGGTGAGGAATGGATTCCTCAAAACACACACACACACACAAAATAAAATAATAATAATAATAAAAATATATATATATTGTCACATGGATATGAGTCATGAATGATGATGAAGGAGAAATATGGTATTGGGGCGGCTCACAAAACACTAATACTCTTATCCCATTGTGACTAGATGTGTGAAGAAAATGATGTAACCTTTACTAAAGTGGGTTACATATTGGACTAAATAAGAAATTCCAATTAGTGGGTCACATAGAATTTTCAGAAATTAAGAGACATTGAGACATTTTGTATAGTTGTTAAACCAAAGAAGAAGCCAAGAAGATAAAAGTATACGGCAGGTTTCAATTGGAAATATATATATATGGAGAAAGAAAGAAATAAATAAAGTTATTGTGTCTTTCGGCATACTCTTGGCAGCACACGCATATTGAAA
The DNA here is from genome assembly GCF_030987335.1 of Cornus florida. Lineage (NCBI taxonomy): Eukaryota > Viridiplantae > Streptophyta > Magnoliopsida > Cornales > Cornaceae > Cornus > Cornus florida. Next base: position 79,481,737 of record NW_026775572.1, read on the forward strand.
GATGTTGCCCTTCCACCAAACTCAAAACCAAACTATAGAAAGAAAAAAAAAAAAAAAAAGCTACCAAACATTCTCCCTCTCACCTATTCATCCATGAACAAGGGCCAATCACAGTCCATTTCTATAGAATAGAATTCAACTACTTGGGTCCATTGTTTTTGGATACAACTATGTTGAAAAAGTCTCAAATAGTGATCATTCTTTTTATTTTTTATAGAGTCAAAAGATTATTCGAAAATGATTGGGTTTGAACTCGTTAAAATATTTATGAACCTAGAAACAATATTAAGGGTGCACAATCTTAAGGGATTGGCTCAAATAGATAAATAATTTGACCCTGGTATTTTGTAAAGAATTAGGTCTAAAGTTCAGTACGAAAATGGAGAAAGAATGGTTCAGTTTGGTTCTGATTAATTGTTCGCTTTTGATAATATTGTTGAAACAATTTGTTTAATTTTTAAATATATATATAGGGAAACAAACTCGCTTCAATCACGGTTCTCTTCATTAATATTATAATCATATGTTTGTTTTATGTCTGATTTGGTCTTAATGGATTAGAACCGAAACGGTAAAATAACAGTTTCTAATTTTGGAATCGGAACTGAATTATAAAAGAATTGAAATGAAGCTTGGATCGATACCGATTTGTTGGTTCTAACAGTTTCTTGTGTACCCCTAAACAATATGGCTTCTCATTATTCTTGATAATTAGTTACACTTTCATCCTTACTTAACCAATGAATTTGCAAAAAAAATTCTCTTTTTACCTTTGCAGTTCGATGATCAATTTCAGGTTGAGGATCATTCTCCCTAATATGGTCAATTAGGTATTAAAAATATATATATATATATATCTTGGTGAATTGATACTTAAGGCCCTATATGTGGCAAATACATATAGTCATAGACCCACCCGAATAAAAACCCGAATAATTCGGGCGTGGGTAATGCTCGCCCGAGAGTAGAGACGAGGTCTGATGGAATTCACGCTCACCTTACCTCCAAATGAAGCTCACGTAGCGCGTATATCACGGGCTCTGCCTACGCGTGGTTTAAATTTTACCACAAGAGTACTTTTTCTCTTACTTTTCTTTTTTTTTTTTCTTTTTTTTTTTTTTAATAATAAAAAAGAGCAGAACTATCATGCGTGCAACCTCATGTAAACCATCCATTAGGCTCTCTTGTGATGTACACATATCTGAACACTATAGATGATCTTGTAAATGATAAAAAATGGCTAAAATTCAATGAATAGTTGATACACATTATTCTCATATTTATTATTTTCTCATGGGATGTGATAAATGATAGACATTATTATTCTTAATTCAATTAATGAGAATCAAGTATAAAAGATTTGTATTATTTATTTCAAGAATAAGAAAAAAAAATAAAAAATAAATTGAGTGCATTTATCACCTCCATTTTCCCATTGAAGTGATGACAACAACTATAATCTCTCACTTGTTCAATGAAGTAAATCCGATTGTGATGAGACTTAAACCATTTAATTACTAGTAATTGTTTAATTTAATATAACAATTAATTTAATATACTCCAATTATCACATCTCAGTCATTAAATGACCCAAATCCATGGTTATTATGTCATTCATAAATCATGGAGATTGTCATCTCTCAGGCTTTAAATGATGTAAGTGTGTTATTAGATTATGAAAATTAATATAGGATTATCAAAATTAATACAAAAGTTAAGTTGACCTACTATGGCAAGTCAACTAAGCTGCAATACTCATGTGTTACAAAATTCTTGTCTATTTTTCTATTCTAGGATGTCTCAAAATATACATTTCATTCTAAATTTTTTATAATATTTTCAAAGTACCCTTTTAACATTGACTTGGTTAAACGAGTGCACTAATTACAAAGTACTCATTTGTGACAAAGGTGTATAATTTTTGAATAAGTAATACTATTAAGAAGTGCACTAATTACAAAGTACTCATTTGTGACAAAGGTGTATAATTTTTGAATAAGTAATACTATTAAGAAAACGTCCCGTGATAAGAGCCACCAGCTCTCATATTTTATCACTGTATTGAAAAAATATATTAAATGATTCATTTAACTTTCTACAATTTTTTTTCATAAAATAATTGGTTACCCATTCTTATTCTCTAGTTTTTATAAGAGAGTAAGTACTAGGCACAAGCTAATTCAGCTTACCTAACATAGTTTTTGGACAAGTAAATTAAATAGAGGTATTAAATAGTTCATTTGACTTTTGATTGGTCTCAAGAATATTGACTCTCTTAGTAACATTACTCATTCTGGACCAACATTATCTTTGAAATTGCATCTGCAAAGAGTTCATGGAAACTATAATAAGGTCTAACAAGTTAGAGTTTACTCTTGAAAAAGCTCGTGCCTATAAAATCCTTTGCTAATTCGGAATCCATGGGTGCTGAGTGATATCAAATTTCGCTAAAACTAATTATCATATCTCAGACTTTGAATGATATATCATTATTAGATTACAAAAATTAATGCATGATTACAAAAATTAATATACAACTTGAATTAATCGATAACTCTCTAATTACCGTCTAATGCTCTATTTGATAGGAAAGAAGAAAATTGAATGAAAGGGAGGGAAGAAAAGATTAATGAGACATTTTTAAAGAAGATATTGCATCATTCCCTCTTTAATTAACTATCACAGAGATTATCATATCTCAAACTTTGAAGGATATATCAGTTTTAGATTACGAAAATTAATGCATGGTTACAAAAATTAATATACAACTTGAATTAACCTAAGATAACTCTCTAAGTACCGTCTAATGCTTCATTTGGTAGAAAAGAAGAAAAATGAATAGAAGGGAGAGAAGAAGAGATGAATGAGACATCGAATATATTGTATTATTCCTTCTCTTTGTTTGGTTGAATGAAAGAGAAAAATATGTAATAATACTTTATTTTGTTTGTTAGGAGAGAAGAGAAGAGAGAAGAGAGTGTTAATTATAAAATAAAATTTGTAATTTAAAAACTTTTATAGCAACCTTATCTTTCTTCCTTCGCGTTTTCGGACCATATTTGAAGGGATAAAAATTTGTAAAAAGGGAATGATGACTCATCGATTATATTTTCTTTTCTCTTCTTACATTATTTTTACCAAACGATGAAAGTTTGATTTTTTCTTCCTTTCTATCAAACGGAGTATAAGAGAATAGACACAAGGGGACTCCACTTACCCAACAAAAAATTTTCTTAGCCAACATAACTTTTGAGATTAACAAGTGGATTCCATCATTTCATTTAACGGCTGAAAATCTCGTGGATACGCTATTTTGGGGGTATTGTAGACTTTCTATGTCCCCAGAGAAGTTTCATGGGAAACTACAATAAGGTCTAACGCATGTTAGACTTTACTCCTGAAAAAACTCGTGCCTCCGAATCCCATACCAATTCCATATATCCATGGGTGCTGACTGAGCCGCAGCCAAAAATACTTTATTCCACACCCAGATTGTGACCAATAGCTTAAAACCTCTGTTAGAAAATTCAGAAAAAAAACGAAAAGAAAAGTAAAAAGAATAAAATAGACTAATTATTAATTAATTAATCTAACTAAATTAAACACTGGTATTGTATAAAAGAGAATCATCAAAATTAAAATACTACTATCTTCAATTCAAGAGAAAGGAAAAGAAACTCCCTCATGACTCATGACTCATGACATAAAACCCTACTTCTAGAGAGAGAAAGGAAGACAGAAAAAAAAAAAAACGGAAAAGTAAAAAGAAAGTTAGAGAGAGAGAGAGAGAGAGAGAGAGAGAAGCAAGCTAGAGAGAGAGAGAAGATTTTAATATAGCTAGAGAGAGAGAGGGGAGGGGTGAAAATGAAAGCATTGCCGGCAAAGACGGGAAAGAGTGAGAAGGTGGTGGTGTTGTGTTTGAAGAAGAAGGAAGTGGTGTCTATGGAGATGCGAGCCACTGAGTCCAATAGGGAAGGAACCTTCTCTGTACTCTTCCTTTTCCTCCTTTACATTCTCATTCTCTTCGTTCTTTGATTTCCTTCTCTATACACATACATATATATATAGACAGAAACACAAACTTATATATTTAATCAGTGAATTTCGTTGATCTAGGGTTTTTCTGTAACCATTTTCCGGTTTAATTTGTCCCAAATCGGACAATTAGTTGTTCTTGTTGGTGGTGGTACTGGGTTTTAGGGTTTCGTTTGCTGTTAGAGCTTGTACTGTTTGATTTGAGGTGAATCGTATCAGAACTGGGTTTAGTTGTTGGTGTTCTTCTAGGTTTCAAACTCTGGATCTTGTTTTTCTGATGCTCGAATCGACCTTGGGATCTAAATTAGCTGATGTTGATGATTCTGGGATCGGTTAGCTGGGTTTAGGGTTTGAGAGTCTCGAGCTGTTTTTTAATTGCTGTGATAGATTCATCAGGGAAAAAAGGGAAAAAAAATACACTGTTCCTTTATTGTTGTTGTTTAGATTCATTGTGTTTCCATGTCTTTTTATAATTATACGATTCTATGTAAATAAAATCCATTTTGTGCGTAATTTTAGTGGTAGCAATCGGTTTCCTTTTTTTGCCATAGTTTGTATTGGAGGAGGAATTTCATTTCCTGTTTTATTTGTTTACCAAAAAGAAAAAAAAAAGAGGGAAAAAAAAGAAAAACCAAGCTCAAAATCACCCGTTTGAGTTTCGAATCCGAGACCCACCATTTTTCTTGTGGGTTTTGTAATTTCAATTTTTTTAATTGGGTCTTTGAATACCAGCAAGTCGGAGAATTTCAAAGCAGTAGTTTTTTGTTATTTTAGTTATAATTAGGAGGAGAAGAAGATTGACAAAATTTTTGTGTTGAGGAGAAGGAATTTGGTGGTTTAACTTGGTGGGTCATTGCTTTCTATGGGAATACCTGATAGGTCACTCATAGATTTGATTGAAAGAGTTTGGTCTTGGATTTATTGGGGAGCAAGCGATCTGTCTTCTTTGTCTGAGAAACTCCATATGGATGACAACATTTGCAAAGCGTGTTGTGAGTGTGAGATGAACTTTACAGTTACTTGCCTCAGGTATTACTGCCAAAGCTGTGGTCGAATGTTGTGTAGGAATTGTGCGAGGGGCTATGGCTCTTCGGTGATCGATGCATCAGGAGATATGGGAAGCATGACAGAGATTGGGATTCGTATAAAGTCTTGCCGGTTTTGTTCCCTTGGGAAGAAATATAGTGATAAAATCTACCCATCTGAGTCTCCCCGACAAAGCCCCGAACCACCCTCTTCGAGTTTCAGTGGCGAAAGATTTGATAGTTACTCTCCCCATGCTACCAGAAGCGGTATTACCTCATTTGCAGTTCACCCTTCTCCAGTATCGTCGATCCACTGCTCTTTCAACAGGTATGTAGTAAGGTAGTTTGGAGTTATGATTTCCCTAGGTTGCTAGATCTCTATCTTTTATACAATAGAATGATAGTATGAAGCTGTTAGTTACTGAATTCTTGTGTCTTTATCTTCATTCAAGTGTTCAGAAATCATATGAAAGTGAAACCATTCTGGTTTGCGTGCATTTGAATTAAATTCTGTTTTGTTTTGGTTTATTTTTGGCATTTAGATTTACTAAATTCTTTTCAGTTCGATTAAGTAACTTCATTTTTATCTTCTTAATGTCGCTGGGGTGATTTTGGAGACTGTTATATCATTGTTCATAAATCACCTATTTGTTTCTTCCACCTCGTTTGAGCTCACAAGTTAGAATCATTTCCATACCGGTTCCAACTTAGAGGAATCTTTTAATTTTCACATGATCTGGAAAAGCTCCATTAGTGTAACGAGAACCTGTTTTCTTGAGTGGATGAGGCACTAACAACTAACAATATGTTTACATTTGTAGGAGTGATGAGGAAGATGGAGAGGATTCCATGAAGCACTTTTTCAGCCCATCTAGTGAATACTGTCATGACACTTCAGATATAGATTCCAGTAGTGTTAGTGCTAGACATGAGTTCTATAGTTTTAAGTCAGTTGGATCAAGTCCTTCAGACAGCCCCTCTAGGATTCATATTACTTCCAATAGAGTTGGGCATTCTGTACAGAAGGAGCAAGGGGGAAGACCGATATCTCCGAACGATGGTCCCTTTGATCAAGAAGCTATGGCTGTTTTTAGAAGGCCAGAGATAGGGACTGAGGATCCAGATACTACTGATGATTGCGCTGATGATTTGTCAATATTTCGGGATCATTGTGATAAGTTGCAAAAGCCATTGGATTTTGAAAACAATGGGCTCATTTGGTTTCCTCCACCACCTGGTGATGAAGATGATGAAATAGAAAGCAATTTCTTTGCATCCGATGATGAGGATGATGATATTGGAGAGTCATGTTCAATGTTTTCTTCCAGTATCAGCCTTCCAAGCATCTTCCCTGCAAAGGAGAAACAGAGTGAGGGGCACAAGGAACCGCTGAGAGCTGTGGTGCAGGGCCATTTTAGGGCTCTTGTATCACAGCTGCTGCAAGGGGAGGGTATAAAGGTGGGTAAAGAAAACAGTGTGGAAGAATGGCTTGACATAATTACAACAATAGCTTGGCAAGCTGCCAATTTTGTGAAACCAGATACTAGCAGAGGAGGTAGCATGGATCCTGGTGATTATGTAAAGATCAAGTGTATAGCATCAGGCAATCCTAGTGAGAGGTACAATATGTTCAATTTCCCCCTTTATTGAGGTGCTCCATATTCATTTATACCATGTTTCTTTCTTGTGTACTGTATGCTACTATGCTTCCATATCACAAGTCTTAAAGTTGGGTGTTTGTTGTGTTTGCAGCACACTCATAAAAGGAGTAGTTTGTACAAAGAATATAAAACACAAGCGCATGACATCACAATACAAAAACCCTAGATTACTTCTGTTAGGAGGAGCACTCGAGTACCAGAGAGTTCCTAATCAGCTGTCATCTTTTGATACATTACTGCAGCAGGTTTCTTTTTAACTGTTTTACTTGTTCATCTTTATTATAAAATCAGATTGGTGGAATGAGTTTCTGAATTCTGCTTCCTGAACAGGAAATAGATCATCTGAAGATGATTGTGTCAAAGATAGAAACCCACCACACAAACGTGCTGCTAGTAGAAAAAAGTGTATCTTCATATGCCCAAGAGTATCTATTGGCAAAAGAGATCTCTTTAGTGTTGAATGTTAAGAGGCCATTATTGGAACGTATAGCCAGGTGCACTGGTGCTCTTATAACTCCATCAATTGATCATATTTCTACGACACGGCTGGGGCACTGTGAGCTCTTCCGCTTAGAGAGAATGACTGAAGACCTTGAGACTCAGTGCAAGAAGAAGCCATCCAAAACCTTGATGTTTTTTGAAGGTTGCCCCAGACGTTTGGGTTGCACGGTAATGCTTTTTTCTTTTCTTTCTTTTATTTTTTATTATTTATTTATTTATTAATTATTATTATTATTTATCTTCTTCGTATTCTTTAATAACCTATTATTTATTCCGGTTGTATTTGAAATTGAATATATCTGAGGTTCTGAAAAGTATGTTCCACAAGGATTGATGACATGGTTGCCATGCATCCATCATGTTTGATGCTTGCATTGGAATTGACTTCTTTGGTCTTTTGTAGAATTTCCTTTAACAAGGATGTATAAGTGGACATTTAGATATGTCTGGAGCCTTTGCCATAGAAATGTAGAGCAGGATGTTGTTAATGTTATGGATAAACCAAATAATATATTTTGGTTGGTTTTGGCCATTCTGCAATTCATAGGCATTCATATAATCATTACTTGTGATTCCCATACGTTTAAGCTATTATCTTTCTCCAGTTTCTCATCCCAGATAATATGCTCACCGTTTAAATTGGATAAATCTATTAATGGCATTCTCATGCCTGTGGCCTGTTTATTTACCACTCTTATGATATGTGCCTTCATTCATTGCTGCACCCATTTTATTTGCTATATGCTGCACTCATTGATCTTCTTCATACAAGTCTATAATCTATGATGTTGGTGCATCATATTTTATGAAATCTGAAATCCTTTCATTTCTTTTTTGAAGTATTTTCTAGTTATTGTTTCAGTTCTCCATGCAGAATCTGTTATCTGTCTTGAAGGCCATTTGGGTGTTAATCATGTCATTCTAGTGGGCTATACTAAATTGCCCAGGACACAAACATTTTACCTAATAAATGTATATGTTATGTTATATATCCTTTTTGGAAGTGTTACAAAAAATGAGAGCAGTATATTTTAGACCTTTCTTTGTCTACGTATTGGTTGATTTTGGTCAAATTTTGATGCTATGTTCTCATAATGGTTTTTGTCTAATTACAAACTGACTGCTGATTTGTTTGCTTGCGTATTTTTTTCCCCCTTTCCTTCTTAAACTCATGGCATTTTTCATTCTTATCTTTGGATACTCGATGTGTGCTTCCCCTTTCCCAAAGAAAGAGAAGATCATTGTCAAGAATTATTATCATACTTGTCATTTATCTACAAAGTTTGTTAACAATGTGAAGGGATTGTCAATATCTTTTAATGATGCGAACCCCCCTCCCAAAAAAAGAAAGAAAGAAAAAGGAAGTAAATAAAAAAAGGAAAAAGGTTAGTTTCTATGAGTATCTGTTTTAGAACTACAGCCGGTTATTGGGTTCTAGATAGTGTTGTGTTTTTTTAATCTTAATTGCATGGTGTTTTCGTTTATTATTTGGGTTTCTTTACCTATTGCATTATTGTCAACATACTTTAATGTATCCTGGAGAAACCCTAGAGGCTAGAAGACATCTAAAGAAACTTTTATTGGTCTGATCTTTTTGTAGGTCCTGCTGAAGGGCTCATGTCGTGAAGAACTAAAGAAAGTTAAACATGTTGTTCAATATGCAGTGTTTGCAGCCCATCATTTATCCCTGGAGACATCTTTCCTCGCCGATGAGGGTGCTAGTCTTCCTAAAATGAAAGTGAAACCTTCAATTGCTATACCAGAGAGAACAGCTGGTTGTGATGCCATTTCAGTTATCCTTGGTTCTGTTTCTCCCAACAATTACCAAGCAGCAGGTTACATGTCGGATATTAACGAAGGACCTGCGGTGTTCAATTTAAAACTTGGTGAACAGGAATCATTGTGTGATTATCAGAATCCTGGTCATTGTTCTTCTCATGACTCAATGAAGTATAGAGGTGAAAATGTACTCTCTGATGCATCATACAATGATCATTTAGTAGCTAATCTGGCTCTAGAGGATTTAAGTGTATCCACTGTACTTCATTCTGAGATAAGCAATGAATCCCAGCATGAAGTGCGGGAAACCCTGGGTCAAGAAGAGAGGCTACCAGGGGAAAGTTATACAAAAATAAAGCCTGAAAGGATTGATGAAATGGAAGCATCCAGTGAATATTATTCAGCTACGGACAGTCACCAGAGCATATTGGTATCCTTTTCTAGCCGTTGTGTGCTAAATGGATCTGTATGTGAACGCTCTCGTCTTCTGCGCATCAAGTTTTATGGCAGTTTTGATAAGCCACTCGGGAGGTATCTTCGCGATGACCTGTTTGATGAGGTAACTTCTTTTGGTTTTCTTTTGTTCTGTTCTTTAGATTGCTTTTATAGAAAATGGGTTTGATGAATTTAATTGCATGTTATATTGCCAGACATCTTCTTGTCGGTCTTGTAAAGAGCCAGCTGAAGCCCATGTCCTATGCTATACCCACCAGCAGGGAAATCTCACAATAAATGTTAGACGCATTCCCTCGGTGAAACTACCTGGGGAGCGTGATGGAAAGATCTGGATGTGGCACCGATGCCTCAGGTGTGCGCATATAGATGGAGTTCCTCCAGCAACCCGTAGAGTAGTCATGTCTGATGCTGCTTGGGGACTTTCTTTTGGAAAGTTTTTGGAACTTAGTTTTTCAAATCATGCAACTGCTAATCGTGTTGCAAGTTGTGGCCATTCTCTGCAAAGGGATTGTCTCCGTTATTATGGGTACATGCTATTCTTGGGATCTTCTTTCAATTTCTTATTGTTGCATGCAATAATGATGATTAATTGAAAAAATTCTAACTATGAATTGTGACGATGGCGATCATTGTGTGTGTGTGTGTGTGTGTGTATTTGCCTTAACAGGTTTGGGAGTATGGTTGCGTTCTTCCGCTATTCTCCCATTGAGATTCTTTCTGTTCATTTGCCTCCTTCGGTGCTCGAGTTCAATGGCCATCTTCAACAGAAGTGGATAAGAAAAGAGGCATCAGAGGTACTATATAATATTTAAAATTGCCATTCTCTGCAATCTTGGATTCATGTTTAGCACAGATTATCCTTATATATATATATACAGAATTGTTCTCTTGCTCCCTGGTGTGCAAGAAAATGTATGCACACCTGAAGTAGTAACCGTTAGATTCTATTTGGCAGTTAAAAAGGTAGTTTATGTTTTTATATCCAACGGTGATGATTTAATTCGTGTATAAATTCCTTGCACACCAGTGAGTAGGTCAACAGTCCTATATATATATATATATATATATATTTATATAAATTATCTAGATAACTTCTGCGAATAACCATGTAGTAACGTTCTACCTTTCACTCAGCTGCTGACTAAGACGGAGGCCTTGTATGCGGAGATATCAGATGTACTAGATGGCATTGAACAGAAATGTACATCTTTTGGCCATGAACCATCTGATACAAGTGAGTTACATAGCCACATTGTGGAGTTGAAAGACCTGCTTGTAAAAGAGAGAAATGATTACAATGTAAGCCTCAACTTGATACTCGAGCCGATTTCCATATTTAATTGTTTGAATACAGTTCTTGATTGGTATGGCACATTGTACTTATAATTTTTTATCTTTAATTTTCCGAAAAAATAGTGATATATTTTTTTAGAAGGTTGTGTTTTTGTTATCATTTTTTCAAGTAATGCGTCCATATAGTTCTGAACAATTTCCATCATTTTGAACAGGATTTGCTTCAACCAGGTAGGGAAGAGAGACCACAATTGGGTCAGACAGCAGTCGACATTCTTGAACTTAATCGCTTGAGACACTCCCTACTAATAGGTTCGCATGTTTGGGATCGTCGCATTTATTCATTGGACTCTCTCCTCAAAACAAGCTGTTCTAATTCCAAGTTTACGCCGGTTGCTTTATCTGATGCTGAGCTGAAAGAGTGGAAAAGTGATCCATTACTTAAGGATGGCAGCTTTGACTTCAGTCACGAGTTTCCCAGGAATGATATGCAATTAGAGCAGAAGGAGAACCCTAACTTGTCACCTTCCGAGTCTGTTGTTCCGGAAGACTCCATGTTAACCTTAAGCCATCGTTCCAGAGAGGAGGAATTATACTCTGATGGGGATATTACAGTCAACAAGACATCCTTGGAAAGGATCCCCTCTGCTGCATCCAATCTGTCAGATAAAATAGATTCTGCGTGGACAGGTACTAATCAACCTTCCTTGAAGGCTCAGTTTCTTCGAAAACTGCAGTTGGATGGACCTGAAGCTGGTTCTGGAAGAGAAATGAATCAAAATGATAGTCCACCTTTTAAAAGGCTACTGTCACCGACTAGAGTGTATTCCTTCGATTCTGCAGTAAGACTTCAGGAAAGAATTAAGAAAGGATTGCCCCCCTCTTCCTTGCATTTATCGACTCTCAGATCTTTTCATGCTTCTGGAGACTACAGGAGCATGGTTAGAGATCCAGTACAGAGGTCTTATTCTCAAATGTCGACATGTGAGGCTCAAAAATTAAATTTTTCGCTCAATTCACCGTCATTTATCTCCTCTGCATCTCTTGTGCCTGAAGGGGCACGATTGCTGCTTCCACAGGCAGGTCAAAATAGTTTGGTCATTGCTGTTTATGACAGTGAACCCACCAGCATTATATCTTATGCCCTAAGTTGCAAGGAATACGAGGAGTACGTTACTGGTAAGCTCAGTAGGCATGGAGGCTGGAATGCTGGTGCCAACAAAGGCTCTTCTGTAGCTTCTAGCTTTTCATCATGTCAGTCTTTTGGGTCCATGGACTTGGATTATGTCCACTACAGAAGTTATGGATATGAAGATGCTTCTTCAACAACTGGAACAGTGTTTGCAGATCCCAAGAACTCTCCTCATCCAAGAATAACTTTTGAAGATGACTCATCAACTGCTGGGAGCAAAGTGAAGTTGTCTGTCACCTGTTATTTTGCAAAGCACTTTGATGCACTTAGAAAGAAATGCTGCCCTAGCAAAGTGGATTTTGTATGTTCCTTAAGCCGTTGCCGGAGATGGAGTGCACAAGGTGGAAAGAGCAATGTGTATTTTGCCAAGTCATTGGATGAGAGATTCATTATAAAACAAGTGACAAAGACTGAGTTGGAATCTTTTGAGGAATTTGCACCTGAGTACTTCAAATATTTGACAGATTCACTTGGTTCAGGAAGTCCAACGTGTCTTGCTAAAATTCTCGGTATTTATCAGGTTAGAGCTCTTTTATACAGCCTTGTGTGTAATGCCTTTTTTGTATGCGTCAGCGAATGTGTTGAATGAAAATATATTTTGGCTGGGGAGGGATAAGGTGTCGAATGTTGAATGAAAATATAATGTATTCTTGTGATCTTGTCTAATAATATATTGGTTAATTGTCAGGTCACTGTCAAGCACCTGAAAGGTGGCAAGGAAACAAAAATGGATTTGATGATCATGGAGAATCTATTCTTCAAAAGAAATATCTCAAGGGTTTATGATCTTAAGGGCTCTTCACGATCTCGCTACAACTCGGATACTACAGGGGCAAACAAAGTACTGCTTGATATGAATCTTTTAGAAGCACTACGAACAGATCCCATATTTCTTGGAAGCAAGGCAAAGAGAAGCCTAGAGAGAGCTGTTTGGAATGATACATCCTTTTTAGCAGTAAGTTGTTTTAGCAATCTAATCATTGCATCAAGATTTTGAATCCAACTTCATTCCTGAAAGCCCAAACCCACTTAGGAGGTCTTAAGGGCTAGCCCAGTGCACGAGGCTCCCCCCACTTAGTAGACCTACAAAATTTATTACTCTGTATTTTTGTATTTGATAAATTTACGTAGGATTGCCGAGGACTGTGGTCTTCTGATTCTTAATGATCACTGTTAATCTTTCTTGCTTTTGTGCAGTCTGTTGATGTAATGGACTATTCTTTGTTGGTCGGGGTGGATGAGGAGCGCAAGGAGCTAGTGTTGGGGATCATTGATTTCATGAGACAATACACTTGGGACAAGCATTTGGAGACATGGGTGAAGGCTTCTGGCATACTTGGCGGTCGGAAGAATGCTCCCCCAACCATTATTTCTCCAAAACAATACAAGAGAAGATTCCGAAAAGCGATGACAACCTATTTTCTTACGGTACCCGATCAATGGACATTTTGAACCTGCATTGTTGCATTTTTTTCCCCGAACATTGTTAATTAATAAGGAAAAGGGAGGAAAATATAGAAGAGAGAAATGGGGAGCTATATAAGATATCCCTTTCTCAATTATTTTGTACATGGTTATTGGGGGAGAAGAGGTTTATATAAAAAGGAGGGAACGAAGTTCCTTGGGAAATTCCTTTGTACTTTTTGTACATGTACACAAGCTTTCCTTGGAAAGAAGTAGTTTCTTTGAGTCGCTTGGACTACAAATAGACATTTACTATTATTAATATTAATTTTATTTTTCTTCTCCATTAAGGTTACTATTAAATTATATATATATATATATATATATATATATATATATATATATATATATATATTGTTGTGAAGAGGAGAAAGTATAAATAAAAGGGAGGTTGCTTTAAGGGGGAAAAAGGACACTATCCAAATCATGGGAAGGTGAAATGAACTCTTATTTTTTATTTTGAAGGATGAAAAAGGAATTGTTGCACATTTATTGTTCTCTGGGTTCAACCTAGCTCTATTTCTACTACATGTACAAATGTGACTAAAAGCACATCAATTGCTAAGAACTAATTCAATATGGTAAAATGTAGAGAGTGACTGAGTGAGAACTTGATTTCTCTATTTGCTGTTATGAGGCCAAAGCTAACTGGATCTCTCCATCGTTGGTTGGTAGAAAATCCCCTCGCTTCTGCATATAATAAAATCAACAAAAGAAAGAAAATCAAAGTAAATTTATAATACTAAAAGAAACTACATTTATTGTGTAAGACACTTTTGTCTTACGAAAATTTTACAAGAGTTTGTTTTTAAAAATTTATCTCAGAGTCATTGATTCGAAATAAAGAAATCGATTTTTTACATGCACAGAAAATACTGCGTGCATTTTATTATCTCTAAATTACGTCGCAATGACGGATTCTGTGCACTAGGTTTGCCTTCTCTGTATATAAAAGTGGATAGTGAGGTAGGAGAGGTCTTTGACGGAGGATGTACACAATAGGTACTGGGAATTGCACTGCAATATCTGTTCTAAAGTCAAAAGCTTCGTCTAGTCTAATTGGGTTAGGTGTTTGGATTCAGGAACAAATCAATCCTAACAGGACCAATCAATCTTTTTTATTATTTTTTTAAAAGGAAAAGAATAAAAAAAAAAAGTAATTTTTAAAAGCCGGTCCGCCTTAAGAAAGGAAGCCAATTCAATAACCTCTGCTTCATGAGGCGTGTTCTCCACTATATATATATATTTTTAATTGGTACTTACACACTGTCTCCATTGAAGTTCGAATTTCTAATTTTCTTTTAAAAAATAAAAGCCTTGTACCGTTAGGCCACTTGCCTATCTGTAACCCTCCACTATATTATTTTATATCTCACGCTTCAAATTTTTTTTTTTTTTTAAAGGATATTCCATAATAAATATCCCCATATTGTACAAGTTTTCCACAACTAAACTGCACTCGTAGTATTCACGAGTACTTACGCTTTATTAAAAGTCAATGTTAGATTCATTAAAGCTACCCATTTTTCAGCCCACCAACTTACCGCAATGTCTGCTACCCATTTTTTGGTCCACCAACGTACCGCAATGTCTTCCATCCACATTATTATTAAAATAATAATAATAAAAAAAGGAAAAATTACATATAAATGGAGTCAAAGTTCCATATTTACTTAGAGACTGAGTCAAAGTTCCATATTTCTCTAAAATGGATTACTGAGGTGGCACATGGTTTTTTACTGTTTAGAAAATTGTGGTGCCTAAAATGCCCTTCTCTAACAAAAAAGTAGTACCTTCAGTGCAAAAAAGTAGTACCTTCAGTTCAAAAAAATAGTATCTTCGGAGAAAAAGTAGTACCTTCGCGGGTGTTTAAAAAACATGGTACCTGGATACCAAAAAGTAGTACTTTCAGTTCAAAAAAGTAGTACCTTCGAAGAAAAAATAATACCTTCGCGGAAGGGTATTTTAGGCACCACAATTTCTAAACAGTAAAAAACTATGTGCCACCTCAGTAATCCATTTTAGAGAAATATGAAACTTTGACTCAGCCTCTAAGTAAATATGAAATTTTGACTCCATTTATATGTAATTTTCTCAAAAAAAAAAGTCAAACTCACGAGACATGGCACAAAAATTGGATGAGTGTCTCACAAGAAAGAATTACATACCTCACGCGCCTTAAAACCATCCCTAACCCCTCCATGACCAGCCTTCCAACGCACTTGTTGGTGCAACAACGAGCCCAACTCACCACCATCGGGTGGTGCACCACCACTCACACCCCCAGCCGCCGCCGCCCTCCTATTCGCCACACAAAGCTCCATAATCTTCTCGGCTGCCTCGCCCTCGTCTTTGCTCTGCATCATTAACTTAGCCACCTCCGCCTTCGGCAGTCTCATTTTCACCCTCGTCGCCCTCTCTTTCGACTCCCCCACCACAATGCCGCTCGGTCTCATGACCGAGAGGTCCGAAGCCGATCTCCGAGACAGCATCAGGCTCTCGAGCCGGTCCTTGGCGCTCATATTTATCCCGGACCGGACTCTTCTTGGAGCCTTCTCCTCCGGAAACTTTGGCAGCTCCACCAAGAAATAGAGCCTTTTGGGCTTGAGCTCTTGGTGAGCCTCTAATGGCATTGCCCTAACACCAAAATGCTTAACTGCCTCTGATTCTAACAGGACGTGGCCCGGGTAGTCCTTCACCACCTCCCCGGCTTGGACGGGAGTCTTCAACTTGAACGTCTCGCCGGTTATCTTCATCACTTTTGCACTCTTTTTCCCTCCTAAAGTGTTGCCCATTAGGGTTTCTTGTGCTGTATTTTGGCAAGAAACAAAATGATCTCTTCTTGGTTAATATTCAGTATGAGTTCACATGACATGGTAGGTACAAGTTCAATTAGAGATACAGTTTATGGGTAGTTGTTGTTTGGGGTCAAAGAAAGACTGTGAATTTGAAAATTGGCTCCCTCTTTGACAAAAGAGAAAAGTATGTGACCCTAGCTCTCTCATTATCAATCTAAACAAAATTTTTGTTTTTTATTTATTATTATTTTTTAAAAAAACAAGAGAGGGTTGTTGCATTTATTCTAAAAAATAAATTATTATCTTTATTTATTACTTTTCAAATTTTGTAATTACGAACTATTTTTGTATTTGTGATTAGACCATATCAGTAGTCAATACAGATGACATACTCACGGGTAGGGATGACAATTTGTCCCATGGGGACGGGTACTCGTCCCGGGTTTGGGAATGAGGTGAAAAGATCTACCGTTTAAACAATTTTGAGCGTGAACGGGGCGGGGGTTTCTAAACGTTTGTGGGGATAGAGGAGTTGTCTTTTTTGTTTTGTTTTTCTTTTGCCATATCAATCTAAACTAACCAAACCTGTTGTTTTTCTTCAATTTTTGACATATTGTGTTGTTAAGGTGGGGACCATGATTGTTTCAAGCTCTTCAAAGTTTTGTGATATGTGAGAGGCATGATTACATTAATCAGATTAAATTACTTGTCTGTATTTTCTATATATGAAAATGACATGCGATAATCACGGTGTGAATTCAAAACTTGTGAACACATATATTCCATTCACGATCACGTGGGAGATTTGACTTTGACGTTAAAATTGGAAATGATCAGATTTCACGGTGACATGAAAATTATTTTTGATATGCCAAATAGTTTATAAAGTTTTATGTTGCGATTGACTTGCATGAATATAACCGAATGAAATAATTATTTTAATTATTTTTTTTTTTGTTTGGTATGCAATTTTAAGTTGAGATGGCTATTTCATTAGAAAGAAAATTTATTTCAAAGAATAAAAATCCATTTCACAAGTAAATGTATGAAATTACCATTTGATTCCCAAATAAATTTTTTTTTTTAATTTCTTTTAATAAAAATTAAGTTTTTAAAAAATCCTTATGTTTCAAGTTCAAAAACCACCACCGCCATCTCCATTACCTTCTGCAACCGTCATTGCCATTCCTAGCACTGTTGCCGCCTTCAACCACCACACCGTCGTCGCCTCCACCACCACCGTCTTCCATCACTGCCATTGTTTTTCACCACTGCCACCTTCGACCATTGCCACCTCTACGGCCTTACACCACCGTAATTGCCACCACCACCGTCTTCATTTCCGCCATCACCACCGTTTTCATTTCCGCCACCACCATAGCTTTCCACCTTCATTGCCTTCCACCACTGCCACTTCCACCACCACCCTTGTCACTGCCACCGCCACCACTATCGCGGCCTTCCACCACCACACCACTACAGCCGCCTTCTATTGTCTTCCACTACCACCATTGTCATCTCCACCGCCACTGCCACTGCCACTGCCACTGCCACTGCCACTGCCACTGTCACCACCACCGAGTTACAAAAAAGGCTGCACATATTCCACTTCACATTCTACTGCAATACAAACTGTGATATGGATTCCCATTTGCTCTGCTCATATTTTCGGGAAGATTCTTTCCTGTTGAAGATGATCATTTTTTCTGGAAAACTCATTCCCTTTCTCCAAGCAACCCTATCTTGTAACCAAGTTAAGAACACATTGAAAATTTTTGGAACTAACGCTCCTGTTTGTTTCGATGTAAAATAATTTTTTTGGAATTTTTTTTCCTTTTTTAGGTAAAAATATTTTTTTATTTTTACTTTTTCCGTATTTAGCAAAGGTCAAGGTTGAGGTTGAGGTTGAGGTTGAGGTAGAGGTCGAGTTTATTAGGCAGAACGTGCAAAAATAACTTGTCGAAAATTGATGGGTAAGCTATTTTTGTTAGATTTTAATATATATATTTTTGTAAATATTTTATAACAATCAAACGATAGAAAATAAAAAATATTTTATATCCAAACAAACACATCATGGTTTCGGGTTGTGATTGTCATGGTGTTTCCTTGAAACAGCTTCTCTTTTCTTTCTTTTCACAAATCGGACTGCACTAACTTGCGACACTGCTTACCAACCAAGTTTCTGTATTAGCTTGGCTGAGTTTCAATGGGAAATTTTGTTTTGAGCATGCAAAATTCACAAAGCAATGGAAAGTAAGTACTTAAACCTATGAAAATTGAAAGAAAAGGTTGAAGTTATAATGTTAATCTGTACGTTCGGGTGACCCAGTCGTTAAGAGGTTTCAGAGGGCGAATCGTAAACTCGAATGTCCTGAGTTCGATTCACATTATACAAATGATATATATAATCGACGAGTAATTGCATGTATCCAAAATTTATTACTTTACAATCTTAAGTCCAAAAATTTCGTAGTTAGAAGGCTCCGTTTTCAAAAAATTAATTATAATTCAGTTGGACTGATCAGTCAATAGTGGCATGAACCTTGAGGTCATGTCTTATACATTGATCAACACCAAATTAAAGGGACATATTCTAGACGACAAATACCACTACTAATGGCAATATATATATATATATATATAATATGCATGTCACATGTAACATCTATTACATTGGGAATGAAATAGTTACAATAACATTATGTCAAGAATGCAACATTCTAATGTAATGATGTGGAATGTGATACGTTATTAATGTATTCTCCTAATTGGTGAAGCGTTTATTACATTTTCCATATAATAGGTGATGGGAGGGATTTATATGCCCTGGCATAGCAAATTTTTATTTGGATTATAGTGACATATGTTTATGATATTTCTGAAATATTTATGCATTATACAATTGGTAAATTCAATGTATTATGTTTCGATTCATTATAGAATTGATAGTGTCCACTTGATTACAAGAGATATTTATATATGTATGTGATGGCGATCAATACATGAATATAAATAGTTATCATAAATTGTTCATAGTCGGTAATTATGGATGGACTCATAATTAATTAAGACTTGAACTGGATCCGTGTTAGGTTGAGATATATTGCGAGAGCCGTCATATACAATTGCTCCCTATCACCGTCATGGCATTTGACTCTTAAGCGTGAGAGAAGTATAGACTCTTTTATTAATTAGTAATTACTTTGATTTGTTCGGCGGAATTTTCGGAATCCTTAGACCGACACTTTGGGTAATTATGTAATTAATAGTTAGAGGGTTGTATTTTCAATATTTGCATCATTGCTACTTGCATTTATTTTGTATTGATTATGGTCGATCACAAAGTAAATTCGAAGGCCTTCGTGTGTTTTTAGACAAAATGATTTATTATATATTTATGTATCTAAATTATTATTTTTGTCAAACAAATGTTTTATTGTGATCAAGCCAGAAATAATCAATGGTATCAAAATAAATATATTAATTAAGTAGTCGGATTGATAGCTTTATTTATCCGATAACTAATTATGCATAGAGGGGTCAAAGTGCAATATTGACTTAGAGGTTATTTATTATTTAATTGGAGTTCAATTAATTTATTTTAGTGGAGTAGAAATTAATTTATGAATTAATTGAATTGGGTCTAAGGATCGGGCCAATTATTAATTCATTGTAGCCAATAAAATAATAAGCCCAAATGATTCTCACTCATAACCCAACTTGATATTGGAATCCTATTAGATTTGAGACATGTGAATTAAAGATTGAAAATGATTTATTGTTTCATTTTCTTTATCTTTATGTTGCCTATATATATACATGGTTTATGTATATTTTAGGGGTGATTTTTAGTAGAAGGAAAAATGAATATATTTTCTCTCTCTAGAAAATTAGGGTTAATGTTCTCATCTAATGGAGGCTCCCACAAGCCTAGTTTTCCAAGGTCATTCATGGAGGCTTATGAGTGATTCCTAAAGGCAAAACAATTACCAAGAAGATGGAGATCCAAGGAGAAGGCATCTTACTAAGGGGTTTATAATAAGTGAGAACATTCACTTTAGAGGAAAGATTTAAAGATTTACTCAGACATTTGATGTAAGGATTTAATCTGTTAATTGAATGATACATCATGTTTTATTTTTGCATAAAACTTGTCTCTATGTGATGAATCAAGATCTGTGAATGAAAATCCCTTGAAAAGTTTTAAAACTAGCACGTTTCCCAATACTAACAAGATGATAGTTCAGGTAAGATTCATTCCTCTCACATCGAAGAATAGCCCGACCTACTGTGTCACATCCTCACAAGAGAAGCCGAATATTCTGGCTCGACTAGGTTCCCATCACTACCTTACACGTGGCGCTCATCCAAGCATGGACTTCAATTCGCCAAAATGGAGAAAGTGTTTTTGCAACAACCAGAATCCAACACTTTGCTTTTAGGCTTTAGCTTTATTTTCTTATCTTTAGATTTAGCTTAATTTCATGTCAGTTCATTTTCAAACTTGTTACACTTAGGGCCCGTTTACTAACGCTTTCACTTTCTTACTTTTACTTTCTTCAAAAGTAAAATTATACTTTTCACTTCTAAAGTTGAAATATAAAGTAAAATTATGTTTATTAATTCGTTATGCTTTCAATATTTTTAAAGTAAGAAATTAAAAAGTAAGTTTAATAATTATATAATTTTGATTTTGCTTTCTATTTAACCATTAATGTTATATATATATATATATATATATATATATATATATATATATATATATATATCATCATCATCATCATCATTGCTGCAATCCTAGGGTTTCTTGATCGGGATTTCTTGATCGGTCAAATATCATGCCGTACCTCTCTATTCTGGAAACTTGAAAGTTCATGAAGAATTGCTTTCCAATCCTAGGGTTATACAAATTAAGAGTATTTGGTTTCTAAACCTGCGTCTCGCCTTTATAGACATAGGTCTCTCTCCCTCTTTTTGGGTCTATCTATGCTCCAATCTTTGTCAATTGTCTGGCCCAAGTCTCTCTGGTCAATAGAGACTATTTCAACCCTTTCGAAAATTCTCTTTCATAAGTCTTCATTCTGGACTGAAGAATTGCCTTGCAATTGACGCCGGAATGGACCACCACCAGGCATGGGAAGAAATTCTGGACTGAAGAATTGCCTTGCAATTGAAGCCTGAATTGCCTTGCAATTGATGGTGGGTTTTGCAAGTGTTTGTAGAGAGAGAAAGAGAGACATAGGAGGGAGGCGTTCTAACATAAACCAAAGAAGATTTCGGATGTGGCGATGGTGGAGGTGGTTGTCGGCCATGGCAATGGTGGTGGTGGTTGTCGACGGCGAGGGTCTGCCCTTTAGGGAATTTTTTTTTTTTTTTTTTTTTCTTCTTCTTCTGTGACTGGTTGATGGATTTGGGTATTATATTGTTGATGGTGTGTATGAGAGAGGAGAGATTGGTGCTTCAATCCAATTTTGAATACAGAGAAAGAGTGATTGGGGCTTGATCCAATATCGAATACAGAGAAACTGAAGCTACATCATCGTCTTCTTCGGCATCGTCGTCTTCGTCCAGATAGACAGAGAGCGATACTGATAGAGAGAGAGTGTGGTGGCTGGGTGGTGTCTTCCATCGTCGTCGGTGGTTAGTGTCTTCCATTGTTGCCGGTTGGTGGGATGAAATGATGATGATACAGAGGGAGAGGGAGAGGAGAGGATGATGGGTGATGCTTGGCTGGGTCAATGAATGCTACAGTAACATAAAGTATTTCTGTGTACAGTGGAGAGAATAGAGAAAGTAACAAATCTTTACTTTCTCTTTCCTTCATTAAATGTGAAAGTACTTTCTAAAAGCTGAAAAGTAAAATCATCTTGATAAACATAATTTGTACTTTTACTTTATATTTTTAAAACAGGAATGATTCCTGTTAATAAACAGGCCCTTAGTGTAGCTTTTCTCTACTTTAATTAAATGTTACTTCTCTTTAATTTCATATCAGCTCTAATTGGTGTATGTTCATTTCTTTACTTTTATCGAATCATTACACTTCAAAATTTTGATAGAATTCTCACAGTAAGATCGAAGCAAAATGGCCAAAAGACCTAAATACCCTTTATTGAGCCTAACACTCTTAACAAACAACACTGAGCAATAGCCAAAAAGAAAATATAATGAGCATCCCATTACTCCCTATAAATTTTTTGAATAGCCAACCACAAGGACCAAAATTTTCCCATGAAAACTTCACCACCACCAGTAAAAGAAGCTTTTTGTATACATCATTCTCAGACCTTAAGCATATAGAGATTGACACAACAAATATATCAAACAGGGAAGTAATGGTATGAGTAAGTTCTCTTGCTTTTCAATATGTGTCAAACATTTTGATAATATATATACATTTCATGCAACAAATATATCAAACAGGAAAGCTAGTTCAACAAAAGCCAGATCAAATGAATTTTTTGCACACTAATAAAGAAGGAATAAATGGAGAGAAAGCGGTGAGAATGACTTTGTTTTCTCACGCTTATATCCTCAGTTCTCAGGCGCAAAAAAAATCGTGTAAAATTAATTGTGAGATAAAAATCAAAGAAGCAAATGATGAATTCTTCAATGCTGCAACCAATTAGAGTTGCTGCAGATTTCGCAGAAGCTCCAGCAAGGACGTAGCCTTCCTCTTGGCTCTCTCCGTGCCACTTTTAGCAAGTTCCATCAGGGGTATAACGGCACCAAGCCTACTTATACAAGCAAGATTCTCAGTGTTTCTCTTGCACAAGGAAAGTAAAATGGCAGCAGCATTTTCTTTGTTGCGGGGAAGACCGGTCCTCACAAGATCTATTAAGACTGGTATTGTGCTAGCTTTTACAATCACGATCTTAGCCTCTTGGTGGCTGGCAAGAACTGACAGTATAGTCAGAGCTTCATCCACCATAACACTGCTTGAATCTGTGAGCATCTCCAATAATGCTGAAATAATCCCGGCCCTCACAGCCCGGCCCTTGTTTCCCTGATAAATACACAAATTGAACAGTGCTGTCGCAGCATCCTTCTTCCCTCTCGCGCTTCCATTCTGAAGCAAATCTACCAAAGCCGGGATGGCGCCTGATGCACCAATTATTATTTTGTTTTCATCTGCAAGTGACAAGCTAAAAAAGGTTGCTGCCGCATTTTCTCTTGCTTCCATGCTTCCAACCCTGAGCACTTGCACAATAGAAGGAACAGCACCAGCAAGCATGATGAGACCCTTGTTATTTTCGAATATTGAGAGATTGAGAATGGAGGTGACGGCATTTTCTTGGGTTAAACCATCATCTGCTGTTAATAGATGAACCAGAATTGGAATAGCACCTGCTTCTGCTATTAGTATCCTATTATCTGTACTTCTTTTGGATAATGATCGAATTTCAGCCACGGCAGCCCTGCGTTCCTCAACGGATGGGCTTGAGAGCTTCCGGACAAGTGCCTCAATGGTTGCTACGTCCCCACTAACATCACAGAGTGATCCGTCAGTCTTTTTTATCCTTCCATTTGTTAATGCCATTGGTTGCTCAATATTGTGTATTGCACACCACTGGGAAATTAGACTTCTCAACACATAGTTTGGGGTCAAAGTGAGATTTTGGAGTCTTTGCTGAGTTTTGGGGCATGTTGTATTATCGCAATCTATCCATCTCTGAATGTAAGATCTCTCATAAGTCTGCAGAATCAACAGAAAGATAATGAAGTCAAGAATAATGTAAGGATTTTGAGATACCAGAAAGAGATGATAAAAATATTAAATTGCATATGAATGTCGGAGGATACCTGTCCTGTTGCCACAATAACAGGATCCCTCATAAGTTCTAGAGATATAGGGCAGAGAAAATCAACAGGAATTACAGGAGAATCAGGTTTCTTATTCTCATCTAGACCATTGCTGGCTGAAATTACTCTGCCAGCATCAACATTTCTCGGCCTTTCTGATTCATTAATCATCTGATCAACACAATCACCAGTCGAAGCATTGCCTTTTGGAATAGTGTCCACCATTACTTTAACTTCATGGTCAATAATACCTGCATTCTCTATATGCAAGCTTCCGATCATCCTACTGCCAGATTGTGCCAGATCAATTTCTTTGTCCAGTGGCTGAGATAAGGCACGTGATAGTATTGTTGAACTAAGAGGCCCACCATATTTTTCTGTGGCTCTTCTCAACTGTGCCCTTACCAGTTCAACCTGGGAAGGAAAAAGAGAATAATGTGGGCAAATTAAGTCAAGTCAAGAACACAACACACATGATGCAACTCAAATCCTACCTGTTCCTGAACTTCCTCTGAGATGTTAAAATGGTCATATGGTAAGCTTCCCAATGCTTTCTCTAACTTCCATGTCACACATTGAAATTGAAAGGCGATTTTCTTGGCAGCTCCATCCTTAAAACAAGAATTAGGAATTCTTTGAGAATGAGCACGATGAATTTTATCAATAGTTACTTTAGTTTATGATTAACATGACAATTGAAGCGTATGTTGTTCGAGGGTAACAACTAGACAAAAAACTAGACGGTATACCTACATCACTCTCTCCAAGGTAGGAGCGTAAATTTTCTATTAATGTAGCATCTGTTAACATTTGAATAGTACCAAAATGCAACATTTAATGATAAACAAGAGGCATACATCTTTAAGATGATGATTGAAAATGCTTCAACAGAACAAACTATATGCCTGCCAAACAAACATACTTTTTGTTCACAAAAACCCAAACATTGAACTTTATTCAACTGATTGTCAAAAATCACAGTGCCATTAATTATCCTGTTGGCACAGCCATGGCCTAAGAAGTACTGCAGGAGGCATTCAGATATTTATTGCTGGTTCATAAAATATTTTTCTTCCTCAGAAAAAAAAGATGTGTATTGCACAATGTACTTATCATAAGATTATAACAAGTCTGTTGGGATAGTTTTGTCATATTCAATATAAATCAGCTAATGCATCAGTGGTTATGATTAATTTGATTCGAGCTGAAGGTACATTTCATAGAAGAAAGACAAAAGGAATATGAGTTGAGATTGTGAAAAGGGACAAGGATCCTTTGGGCTTAAACAAGGACATGGATTTACAAAGAACTAAGTCAACTAACAAGATAAAATAAATCCCAATAGCGAAACCCAAGTAGAATTGAGAATGGCTTGTTGATTTGAGAAAAATCAAGTTAATATGTTGTTGGGGTCCCGGTTAACATATAATTTAAGACCTTTATCATAACTAATCATTAACAAAGTCTATGGTATTGTGAAATGATCCAACCTATCCCAACAACACTGCTTCTTGATGAATGATCAGGTTGTAATGGGTCATTTTCAACAAATCCCTAGGTTAAAACTAAACTCCAATCTGCATAACAACCAGTTCTTTTCTCATCCAACTTACATAGAGAAGATTGAAGACGAAGCCTAGCTAGAAAAATCATGATTTCTACACCAATCGACCCCAACATAAAAATACATGAATAAATGGTTTATGGACTCTTTTTCCACAACCAGAAACAATTGATCTTAATGAATAACAATTGAGGTGTTAGTGTGTTACAATGTTGAACTAAATTAAGAACAGTGGATAAGATCATCAATTACCCAATCAAACAATCCCAACAACTTGCACATTGCAATTAAATTGAGAATGACAATGTCAAAACTACACCTAAAACCTATTCTCATCATATTCAATGAACTAATTGTGTTAGTCATATACTAATTGTCATAGAATTATTACAAACTAACGATATTAGTATCAATAATTTCACAATATAAAGTAACCAATTAATCTATGTCCTTCAAATTCAGGAACAAAAATGTAAATATCCATACACACATATACATATATATGCTTATGAGACTTACAGATGAGATCTGGGAATTGAAGTTGCCGGCGGCGGAGAGGAGTCGCTTAGCGGCCTGAAGCGCCACCGTGAGATCAGAAAGGGAAGTAGATCTAGACGACGAAGAGGTGGAAGCATCGAGCGGCCTGAGATCTCCAAAGAAATCCCTGATCTCTTCGAGCAGGTGAGCTAGAAGCGCGACCCTCCGCGAGAGATCCGTACAGTCCCTCTTGAAGGCACCGCCAAATCCGCCGCTGGACATCCCTACGACTTCCCGGACGAGGCGGAGTGGTGCTCGAGTCACCTCGCCGCCGACATTGGCGTCTCCGTCCGCCATGGCTGGTGGTGGTACTTTCTCTCTCTATATCTATATATGTGTGTATATCTCTACTCTAAATGGAGGACTGGGCTAAATAAGACGTTGAGACTTTCATAAATAATTTGAGACTTGGATAAATAAGTTACTATTTATTGATTTATTGATATATATATATATATATATGTGTAAAATATATAGTAATTGTAGAGAGAGAAAGAGTGCTTTTAGAGAGAGGGGGAAGGGGGAAGGGGGAAGGGGGAAGGAAAGAAAGCGAGATGCTCGAAACGATGTAAGAAAAGTATACATTAGCATAAATTAAAAAATGAAAGAGAGAAGAAAACAAAGTAATACAGTTGGATTTGGAATATTGTGAATTGGATAACATAACAACTCACGCCCTTTTTCTTTTTCTTTTTTTATTTTTTTAAGTAGCTATAAGGTTTTTTGGGCTGTAAAGAGCTATCTAATGACCCATACCTTGCATTTTATTGGCA
The DNA here is from genome assembly GCF_030987335.1 of Cornus florida. Lineage (NCBI taxonomy): Eukaryota > Viridiplantae > Streptophyta > Magnoliopsida > Cornales > Cornaceae > Cornus > Cornus florida. Next base: position 79,508,621 of record NW_026775572.1, read on the forward strand.
ATGTCCAATTATTACAAAGTTGTATATTATATTATATTATATATATGTACACACACAATTATATTGTATATATATATATAATGAAAAGTCGTTGGTTTTTCTGTTACGGAATTCCCATACCAATGGGCGCCATGTAAAATACTGTTTTATCCTTGTTTGTCAGCATAATGCCCAATTAGTCCTTGACTTGTGAAACCAGTCATATATTTTAGGTAAAATGCAAAAAACACCCCCTTCAACTATTGAGGTTTTGCAAGAAACCCCTTGAACTACAAGAAACCCTTTTGAATTATGATTTTGTTGCAATTTATCCTATTAGGTCATCGAAAAAGGCAAAAGACCATTTTGCCCTTAGTTTTAATCCTTAGACTCTTAAGCTGTAGACATGGCTACTGAAATCTCAGCAACCAATGGAATTATGATTTTGTTGCAATTCACCCCATCAGGTCACTGGAAAAGGCAAAAGACCATTTGGCCCTTACTATAAAATGACGTAGCTTTAATCCTTAGAGTCTTAAGTTGCAGACATGGCTACTGAAATCTCAACTACCAATGGAATTTCACCAACACATCCAACTTCATCACTGCCATATTCTTTATTTCATATATCACCTTCCAAAAAACAATCTCTTTCAGCGAACTCCTCCAACATAATGAATCATCGTAAAAGGAAATACTTAATCACACGTAGAAAATAAATCCAAACCCTAGAACTGATTCACCATTTTTTCCAGCGATGAAGTCATGGTGGTGGTGATGGTGATTGCAGAAGTGGTGGGTGATGGTAGTGGCTCGGGTGGTTCAGTTTGATATTTGAGTTTCCAAAAATTTATGGTTAAATTGGTTTGATGATGATGGTGGTCATAGTGGATTTGTAGGGTTCGATTAGGTAATTGTTTTAGAGAAGTTTGTGACTCGATTGATTAACATTATGACAGTATTGAATATGGTGGATGGGGTGGTTTGGTATGAATTATTTGAGTTTCCAAAAATTTATGGTTCAATTGGTTTGTCGATGATGGTGGGGACGGTGGGTTTGTAAGATTCAATTGGGTAAATGTTTGAGAGAACTTTGTGGCTCGATTAGTTGACGTTATGGTGGCAATGATGGCAGTGGCTGGGGTTGTTCAATATGAATTTTTTGAATTGGTTCGGTGATGATGGTGGTGATGGTGGGTTTGTAGGATTCGATTGGGTAATTATTTGAGAGAAATGTGTGGCTCGATTAGTTGACGTTATGGTGACGGTGATTGTAGTGGTTGGGGTGGTTCAGTATGAATTATTTGAATTTCCAAAAAATTGTGGTTCAATTGCTTCGATGATGACGGTGGTTGCAGTGGGTTTGTAGGGTTTGATTAAATAATTATCTAAGTTCTCAAGATGATGGAGAAAGAAGTTTGTGGCTCGATTGGTTGGCGTTATGATGGTGGTGATGGTGGTTGTAGAAGTGGTGGGTGATGGCGATGGCTAGATTCAGTGGGTTTTGGGGTTCATTGGGTTTGACTATGTATGGTTTAATTGAGATGGTGGTGGTTGAATTGATTGACTTTGAGGGAAGGTGGTGGTGGTGTAAGTGGTGGGGTGGTGGCAATGCGAACACTGCCATGGCTAAGGAGAGGAAAAAGTGACGTAGCAATTTAGGCATAGACAGTGAAGTAAGCAATTGGGTTATGTATGGTTAGGGGGTGTTTATGTGTGTTATAAGGTGTTTGGGTCTGTGTTTAAATAAGGGTATTATTGTCTTTTAATGTTCATAAGGGCACCATGGTCTTTTAATTTTAAAACGTTGGTCACATGATAGCATATGTGTCAGAGCATTGACGGATGGAGTTATCTGCAACAAAATGTATAGTACATGGGGTTTTTTTTACAATTTTTATAGTTCATGGGGTTTGTTGCAAGTTTACCAATAATTTAGGAAATTCTTTTTTCTTCTTTTTACCCTATAATTTATGCATGAAAAATGATAAAAGATGACATTTGGGGGTTACTTAAGTTGGAAATATTGTATTTGGTCTGAAAGAATGAGCTGAGTACAGATGTGATATTGTGTTGATTTCGGTAGTTTAGGAGTGAAAATATAGTAGTGAGTAAATTAGGAAAATGTAATATCCACATAAATATTAGTAAGAAATGTGATCAAAAGAGATAGTTACTAAAAAGACATAGTAATCATATCCAACTGTTACTATTGTTGGTGTAGATAAATTTCTTACTCACGGCCAGAAGTATCATTTATATTGTTAGTGTAGAGAAAACATATTTTATTATTGTGTTTATTTTGACTTATTAGCGATGATGTCGTGTTTATTATTTACATTTATATGGCGATGGTGATGATATGGAGGAGAAATGATGATGATGTGGCGAAAGATGGTCCCAATAGAGGAATGAGAAGAGTGATGAGGGACTTGACTGAGCTCAAGGTTGGCTTAAGCTGCGTACGTATCCCATGGCATGGGAATAAAGTTAGAACGTAGTTTAGAATAGGAAATGAGTTTAAGGACCTCCGTCCACTAGAAAAGGGTGAACCACGATGGATTCGATTTGAAGGGTGAATCGCGGTGGATTCGATGAGAAGACTGAATCACGGTGGATTCGATGAGAAAGGTGCATCGCGATGGAATCGATTTGAGTTTTAGGGACTCCGCTTAAAGGAGATGAAAGGGAATAAGTTGTATGTAACTATAAATGAGTTTAGGGACCTCCGTCCATGGAAAAAGGATGATGTGAATCTTATGTGGTTTGAATTGAGTTTTAGGGCCTCCCCCATGAGGGTTGAACTGAAGATAGACACATGCATTATGGCACCTATTTTTGAGTATTTTGGGATCTCCAACAACATAGGGTGAAATGAGAGGAGTTAAAGGAATATGAATGTTATAACGCTCATGGTTGAGTATTATAGGGTCTTCACCCATGAAAGATGTATTGAGGATAGACATGGGCGTTATGGATCCCATGAATGAGTATTCTAAGGTCTCTGTGATATCTCCCAATTTCTGAACGCTGGTTGATCAGGTCTGCACCTGAAGAACTGGGGATATCAAAACAATTAGTAATAAACGAACATAAAATACAAGAGATAAATAAAAATAAATAAATAATCGCTGAAAGGGAAACTAAATAATAAATAAATAAACTCCTCTGATAATAATCTCCAAGAAATAATCCCATGATAATGAATCACCATAAATAACCATAAATAAAAATCCTCTAAAATACAACTCGAGAATCAATAAATACAGGACCCCTAAATAAATCCCAAAATTGAAATACTAATAAAGTCTAAACAATAAATGAAATATAGGGTAATGTCCTATATTGACAATCCGGAAGAGTGAATATGAATGCTCTCTGATTAGCACAAACGAACTCTAAGTTTGGAACTGACGTGGATCTGAAAAATAAATAGTGGGTCAGAGTAATAAAAAAATTCTTTCTACTATAACCCAATTAGAGAACCGATAAACGATACGCCCTTAGCCAAACTCATGCTATAACTACATAGTCGATAGATATATATACACACACACACGCACAATAAAGACTCTCATTGGACTATAGGGCAAACTCAACCAGATATTGGGTATCTCAAGAAAAATCGCACACAAAGTGGTCTAGAGTCCCCCTTTACCAGGGCACACACATCTCCTATATCCAAGTACCGATCTCAACCGACAATATACGCCTCAGTCCTAACCACAAATCCTGAGACCTCAACCGTGTATCAGGGCATTTATATAAATATATAGTATGGCCATATTCCAACAATGACACACCAAATATATAAAATATCGTAGCCATATCTTGACAATGTCACGAACAATTATATAAAATATCATAACCATATCCTGACAATGGCACAATAAATGTCATAACTATATCTTGACAATGACACAACATAGAGTGAGTCTAAACTTATTAGTCAGCTCACCCGACAACACATATCACATATCCATATCCTGACAATGACATAAAATATAATGGATCTAACCTATTAGCCAGTTCACTTAAACTCATCAATATAACATAGTCATATCCTGACAATGGCTCCAATAGAACAATCAATCAAACCAGATAATAAAAACGAGTCTATATTTATTAGTCAACCCACATGCTCTCCACAATGTACACAACTCATATATGAATGATTATAATCATTTACAACTTATAAGTTAAACAAGCTCGTCCTTGTGCATAGTATAAATCATTAATATGATAATCATCATTTAAGAATAGAAATGCATGATTAGCATCATTTGTTACAATATCTCATAGTACTCCAATATGATTTGTATCATAAACAAAACTACAATCTCATTATGATTAATCATTATAAGTAACATGATTAATATCATAAATCCCTTTAAATCCGATTATGATAAATTTTATTTATAATATAATTAATATCATAAATCACATTATGATTAACATAATTTAAAATATGATCAATATTACTTATCAAATATCCAATAATAACAATGGTATAATAAATATCATTTATCAACGAGAGTAAATAATTACGCTTAATAGCGTTTATCACATTGCACCATGTACTCCAACAATGATTATTATCTTTTAATACAATACTCAGTATATTTTCAATATGATTAATATTATTTATCAAACATACACCATATATTTAACTCATCATTTAAAATTTACCTAGTTTTAGTGCGACGAACGCAATTCCGAAAATAAGCCTAAAAATCAAATTTCTCTAAATATTCTGGAAAACTTGACTAAGAAACATAATCAATAAAAACAACCAAATTTAAAATATAAGGACAATCAGACTTCATTTCAACCTCCAACAAAATTGCAAAAATACTACGATGCCTTATAACAATTACAAAACGCGATTTCGAAACCCTAAAAGATGGTTTTTGGCTATAAACTTATATGGGCCACAAGCTTGAGTAAGTGGGGTTTTCTCAATCTATTGTTTCCACCCAAAAAACACTACTATCCACTCGAAAACATATTTATCGAACTACTGTTCAAAATTACGACTTGCATCGTCTAAAGATTATTTCTTAATAATTGTATAGAACAGATTAATCATTTAATTATAGTTAAACCCTAAAGTCAAGTATAATGTATATAATTTATAAGAACTAAGGGGAGTAGTAGAACATAGAACTTATTTCTTTCATTTTCAGATAAAAAATCAATTACAACTTCTCCGATCGTCTTACTCAACTTCGGCAATAATTCCAGTCACCTTCTTCCTTTTCTCTTTCCTCTTATGCCAAGTCCTCTTTTATTCTTCTCTTAAAACTCATGTAGAAACTAAAAACCCTCTTCTCTAACTATTACACACATATATAAGCTATCCACAAATTCTAACCGAAATCCAATTAACATAATAATAATAATAATCATACCTCTAATATATATATATGTATATATACACACACACACACACACACAAACATACAAATATACAAATATATATATATCATGACATATATGATAATTTAATTTAAATAAAATAATAGTTAAATAAATAAATAAATATATATATATATATATATATATATATCATGAGAATCTCTCTTTCTCTATATATAACTAACACATTCCTTGTGGCCCAAATCCTTCTCAATATACCTAGGCCTCTTCCAACTAGCCCAAACCCATTACTTTGGGTTCTACTAACTCTAAGCCCAATCCATACTAAATTAAAATAAGACAAATAATTAAATAAACCAAGTAATTACACCTCAAGCAATTAAACACATATGCATAAGTTAAATAATATATTTAAATTAAACAAATGATAAAACAATTTAAATTAACCAATTAAATCAAATAAAACAAACAACACAAATAATGCAATTAAATTAAATTAAATAAGCCTTTAAAATATAGGGGTATTACAGTCTCTACCCACAAAGGGTGGACTGAAGATAGACATGGGCATTATGGCGCTATGAATGAGTATTATAGGATCTCCACACACAAAGGGTGGACTGAAGATAGATATGGGTATTATGGCGCCCATGAATGAGTATTCTAGGGTCTCCACACACAAAGGGTGGACTAAAGATTTACATGGGCATTATGACGCCCATGGATGAGTATTCTAAGGTCTCCACCCACAGAGAGTGGATTAAGGATAGGCATGGGTATTATGGCGCCCATGAATGAGTATTCTAGGGTCTCCACCCACAAAGAGCGAAATGAGGATAAATATAGACATTATGGCTGTAATAACCAGGTCATTTCCCTTCTTTTCTTTTTTCGGTGGATTTTTTTTTTTTTTTTTTTTTTTTTGTCTTTTCTCTATTTCGTCCTTTAGTCGTTTTTCATTTTTCCTTACATAACCTCACTTTTTGTGCTCGGATTTGATTCCGACTTTGCATACATCCATGATATTTAAATTCTATGATATCTACATTTTCACTTTTGTAGAAAAGTATGTTGAATGTTTACTTTTCTTGTAAAGGGCATGAATGTATAACTTTTGGTAATTACCCTAAACTTGAGGGGTTTTGTGTAATTAAATAAAGTAATTATTTTTTATCTTACTATTTTACAATTTAATTTGGAAGATATTTTCAAAAAGGATCTTTTTGTAATTTTTGAAAAATGTGACAAGTGTCACATTCCTAAGGTGCCACTTGTGGATTTTGTGGTGAAACCACTTGGAAGCCTTGTTTGATGACACATGGAGGGTGAAGATTCACCCATTTGTTGGCCTAGGATTGGAGCACTTGTTGGCATGGATGGTTGACAAGTGTAGGTTGGATACTTAATCTTGGAAATTTACATAGGATGTTGACAAGTGTAGGCTTCACAATTGGTCTTGCATTAGTATGTGTGTGAAAGGTAGTGCAAGAACACCTAGTGAGTGGAGATCCCCACCACTTTTAACTTAGGGTTTCCATTCTACTTTAATTCATTCACCATTTTCCTCTCAAGAACCCTAAGAAAACTACCATTGAAGCTAAGCTTGGTTTAAAGCTTTAAACTTCATTTTGGAGCCCTTTCACTCACCTTAGAGTTTTGAACTTGGAATACTTTATTTTCATCTCACTATCCTCTATAAAACCCTAGCTTGGTTTTCCATTTTAAGCTTTGTTGCATTAGATTATAGAGATTCAATTCTCTATTGAGGTAGGGGGTGTTTTACTTTATTTTTTCTAAGTGAATACATTGTTCTTGTAATAATATACAAGTTATATGCATGACATATGTTAAATTAAGAAATAAATGACTAATGGTAGCTTGCTTATAATTCACTTTGGACTTGATATATGGCATGGCCATGACTTGAATCTTGTTGTATATTAATTTGATAGGATTTAAATGATCTTTTAAATCTAGAGAATTAATTAATTTAAGTTGATTTAAATTCTACTTATTTGTACCATGCTTGTATTTTAATTTGGACTTGATACATGTCATGGCCATAATTTACTTCTTGTTATATATTAAATTGGAATCATTTGAACAACTCTTGAAATCTAGAGAAATTAACTAGTTAGCCTACTTAATTTCTACTTTACTGATTTAATGATTTAGTCATAGTTCATGGAGCTTTATTGTGTTTGTATCACATGTCATGACTTGTTACTCAACTTGTTGATTTTGGAAACTTGGGATTTTATCAAGAACTTGACTAGGCTAGGACTTGGTTCTAGTACGGGGGATTGTCCTCCTACATTATAGCGTGCACTAGGGGAAAGGTACCTGTGGGTTAGTAGCCCTAAAGTGATCTCAAGAGTACGGTTTTAATCCGGGCAATATCCAAGTATCCACTTTGGTTTGATTTCGCACTTTGATTTCTAAGATGATAACTTTGTGAAATTGTATCTCATTATGCTATGTCGAAAGTTCTAATGTACTTTAATGGCATGGATTGCATTATATTGAATTGTAAACCTTGTGATAAATTAAGCATATGCATGCTCATTCCCTACGAATAAACTTGTTTATTCACCCTGAAGTTACTGGGTGTTTTTCAGGTAAAGAAGCAATATTGTGGGATGTACAACAATCTTAGACTTGCTAGACTACTTGGAGTATTTTTGCTATGTTAGAATATGCACTTGTTAGCATATTTAGTTTCATTTTGCTTATTACGACAAAATATGTATTTATTATTCAAACCATGTAATGTGCACTTAAGTGCACCTTTTGATACTCTATGGATGTGTTTGTAATGAGACCAAGGGCCAAACATGTTTACTTTAGCACTTGTATACACTTGGTATATTAGTTTGCCTTAAAAGCATACTTTAACTAACTTTGGAAGTTTAGCATATGAGAATCTTATAAATGAAGAGTATGAGGCCATGAGCCATTATTTTTACATTCATTCATTCATATTAAGGTTGTTGGCATACTGTGATACCCCTCGATTCTAGAGCCACGGGTGATCAAGTCCGAGCACAGATCCGAGGGATATCAGACAATTAATATGTAAACAAGCAGAAATAAAACTGAATTAAGAACAAATTAATAATACGCTGAAAGAAATCTAACATAAGAATCCTCAAACTTGAAATAAATAAATTAATAAGATTTAAAACCGTACAACTCGAGAATCCACCTAGTGGACCCCTAATCCCAAATCCTTGAATAAATTTACAGAATTAAAATCCAAAATTTAAAATAGAAAGGAAATCCTATGTAACCAGAAGAGTGAGTGTCTGTATCTGCATCAACACGATCCAGCTCTAAGACTGGTACTGTCGAACACCTGAAAAATAATAGAGTGGGTCAGGCCCACATGCAAGTCCTGATCTACTACGATCCAAACAGTAATCCGATAGACAGATACATCCTAGAAAGACTCAACAATATCTAGAGTAGTCCATATATGTATATATAGTACACACTATAGGACGCTCGCTAGTCCAGTAGGTCTGTCTCAGCCTGAATAGAAGGTAACATGCAAATACGCACCCTAAAGTGGGCATGAGTACTTAGACCTACCAGGGGACAACACCTATGTCCAGTTATCCATCCTAGGCGATATACGCGCCCTAACCATGGTCCTGAGACTCAGGCTCATACCATGGCACATATAATAAATATATAAAGTCCGTACTCCTCCTAATATAGAATATCATCCATCTGTGTAGTGGTCTGATATCTGTATAATAAATCCATCCTGAAACCATAGTAAATCATTCAATTCACAATTGATATGACACATGTAGGTGATGGACTTAACCTATATGGTTAATCCATACCTGAATCCAAATTGGGTCGGACTTAGTATTTTGAACTAATCCATTCCCAATATAGGTAGGTCTTAGTGTTTTGAACTAAGCCATCCCTAATATGACACCATCCCATACCGGTTCATTTACATCCATATAAGTGGGACTTAACCTTTTTATGGTTAATTCAACTCATTCCAAATTAGGTAGGACTTAGTGCTTGAACTAATCCTTACCTAGTATGTCACCGTCCCATACCGGTACATACAATCCTCCAGCTAACATAGTTGATAAATCAATATTAAATAACCATTAACCATTATCCATAATATGCACAAGACAAGTTAATTCATGTACATAAATATTAGACATTTAATGCAGAGCCCAAAATCCAACTCCAATAATGTAAATTGATACATAATTTGCACACATTTACATTCTCCAACATAATCCATGAATTGATACAATTTAGTACCATTTAAGTATAAAATAAATCCAAATTAAGCATAAGGAAAATTAGTTAATTTCCAATACTTCAAATACTATAGAAATATGATTTATATGTATATTTAAATCATACATAACAACCTTGCCAAGCTCCGGTATATAAACCTACCAAATCCTCCAATATAATCCATGAATTAATACAGTTAATAGAAATTTGAGTATTAATTAAACCCAACCTAAGTATAGTTGATTTCTAATTAATTCACCATACTTAACATTGTGGAAAAATACAATTTTACCCAATTAAATCATCCATACGACTTATTAAGTTCTAGTGGATACAACAGTGTACACTACACTAAGTTTCATTTAGACTTTGTATTTCTCCCTCAATTAATCCCAGTTTAAACTAATGTTCCTAAAGACTAAGTTTAGGTTTAAAATAGCTCCATACAATGTTTAAAATAATTTAAACGAAGTCCTAATACACTGCACAGTCAAAACCACGCACAAAATCACACAGTAATGTAATTTCTGGGCAAGAGCAGGCTCCAAAATTTGAGAGCCTGCTCTATTTAAAGGGAGAGCCGGCTCTAGGCTCCAAGAGCCGGCTTTAGGGCTGTAAGAGCCGGCTCCCCCATCCTTGGAAGCCGGCTCTAAGAGTAGGAGGAGCCTGCTCTTCCTCTCTTAGATGCCGTCGTCTGTTTTTGCGTCTTCTTCTCCAACTCCGGTGATTACAGAGCTTCTGTGGTATGTTTTAATTCTTATTCTAGGTTCAATATTAGTCCTAAACAAGTTTAAACCACTGAGATCCAACCCTAACATGTGTAGGAACACAAGTTCTAAAGTAACAACTACAACACCTCTGTTAACCAATTTTAAGCAAGCTGCGATAGATTTAGTTCAGATTAATTTGATGCAATTAAATACTGTTCTAAAATCTTGTTCTAGGGATTAAACTCATTCTCAGAATAATTGTAAGGCATCCAATCATATTACTAATCTCACTAAAACAGGCTTAAACGTAAAAGACACAGATAGCATAAAATCAACCAATATGCAAAACAGTTAACTCACTGAGATCAAATAAATTCATATCTGCATGGAAAACATGTTATTATGTTTGTGTCAATCCGTTTTATCTTTTATTAAAACCCTAAAGTCTAACCAGGCATACACAGAACACGAATTAAGGGGAAATAATAGAACAGAGACTTGCCTCTAGGTTTCAGTTTGAAACCTTCAACCTTCGTCTGCAAATTCCGGCAAACCTAATACATTCCCTTCCTCCTTTGGTCACTGCCCCTTTTTCCTCTGTTTTGCCTTCTCAAAACTAATACGTGCATAGGGTTTTCTAACCCTAGTAGACTTATTTTGTTCAATATATATAGGCCTTCATTCTATATTTAACCTACTTTTAAATTTTGACTAATTTACAAGTCGGCTAAATACTCCCCGTAAAAGAAAACCCTAACCCTAATCTATATCCACGACCATTTAAAATATAAACCAAATGAGTCACCTAAGCATAACTGTAAATAAAGCAAAAAAAAAAATTAAATAAACAATTAACAAATAAATTATATAAACTAACCAACAAGACACGTCAATTAAATCATACTAATAAAATAATTAAATTAAATCACACATAACAGTAATTAAGCAATTTAAATTAAATACACACAACTAATAATTAAGCAACTAAGCAAATACACATAAAATAAATTTCCCAAATAAAACAATCAATTCAAACAACTAAGTCATATAATCAAATAAAAATGAAATAAAAACCAAAATGCAAAATTAAATTCCCATTTTGTCCTTTTGAAAACTAGGGGTATTACACATACTCACATTCTAGAATCTTCATGAAAATCAGTTTTAAACATTCAATTTTGAACCAAATCATCATGGGAATCAAAGTATAGGTTGAACCTTAATACCTTGGGCTTGCAATAGACCTTTCAGCAGCTTTTCGAGAAGTTTCGATCGACCGAAACTCTATTTTGGTCTACCGTTGGCCTCAAATCGGTTTACTAAACCAAATGAACAGTAAAAAATGTCTTCAGAAAGTATTCTGTCCAGTTCGGTCGTCTGAACCTTTATTTCGGTCTACCGAAAGTCCCCCTCTGCGCCTGTCTTCCAAATTTTGTTCCAACACTGATGGTCCAACTTCGAAAGGCCATAACTTCTTCATTTCTAACCCAAATGGGGTGATTCTTGAGCCTAAACTCAAGGATTTTGAGTTATCTTTCCAATGATATAAATATAATTCTAAGATTCAAATCACAGTGGGAGTTATTAATGTTTTAGTGGGATAGTGTCAGTTTTCGCTTAAACCGGGAAAGGGCGTTTTGTGGGATTTTTGTCCAAAGTTCTTGGAACCTCTTGGAATATTGTGAAATGATTAGATTAGGTTGTATTAACCTTGTTTGACTTGTTTAGAGTCAAATTTCCCTTCTCAATTGTAAATTAACCATTTTGCCCTTGATTGACGAATTTTGCCCGTTTTGACTTTCAGTTCCCTTTTTGCTTTCTTTAACTTCCGTGGCTTCATGGAATATCACGTTGGTGTCTTAGAGATGATTTATATCTCAAGAGACTTTAGTTTCATCTTTGTTTCCGCATTTTGAATCCGTTATCGGGTTAACTTACGGGTCATTACTGACGCACCAGGTTGAAAAACCTGGGTCGTTACAATGGTGTCCATGAATGAGTATTATAGGGTCTTCACCCCTGGAAGATGAAAGGAAGATGATGGAAACATGAGCGTTATGGTGCTCATAACTGAGTATTATCGGGTCTTCACCCAAAAAGATGTACGAGGATGGACATAAAAAGAATATGAGTGTTATGGTGCTTATGGTTGAGTATTATAGGGTCTTTACCCTTAGATTCGAGATTAAGTGGACCGAGTGTAGCCTATGATATGTTTTAGGTTTGTGTGATGATTGATGAAGGGGTGATAGAAGTTTGGGTTCATTTGATCCTAAACTGAAAGTTCATTTACTCAGAGGATGTTTCCAAATTACCAACTGCGATCCCTTTAGCGCACAACCAAGAGTGTTCTCGGAAAGGATGGGCGAGATCATTATAATCTTGCTTAAGACCTAAACTCCCTAGATGACGTAATCACCTATTTTTTACAGAACATTTTCCTAGATATTGTGCGAGTTAAAACATTCATCGGTGGTAACGATGATCTGCTATCGGAGTGAACTTCTATGTTTAGAAAATGATGATTCATGATTTGATATATTTGGGGGTTTGAAGGTACTTTGAAGGGACATTTCTAAATTATCAATTAAAGTTTCAATAATTTACGACTAGAAAAACTCCCAGGTAGATGGAGGAGTCACATTGGTCCCACTTAAAAACCATAAACAATAGGCCCGTAAGCCGATTGATAGAACTTAACTAGACATTACAGTGTTATAAGATGCATTGATTGACAATGATTCATTCTCACCGAGTAACTTCAAATAAGGAATGATTTTGAGAACTTATGTGCTCTCGGGAAGTGCATGTGTGTGAGTGCTTGTGATTTATTTTTGAAGGATGCATTAGTTTATTTTAATGGTATATTTGATTTGGATTGTTTTAAAACGAATATTTCAGAAGAGAGGCAAAGTGAATTTGGACTCGAAAATGGTCGCTTTCTTTAGAGATAGTGTTCTAAGAATCGAAAAATGCACACTTCACTTGAAGTGATTTTTAATGACTCATAGTTTTCTAAGAATCGAAAAATGCACACTTCACTTGAAGTGATTTTTAATGACTCGAAATGTAACCAAAATGGTCACTTTGTTTTGCAAAATGTTTTGGTATAAAAAATGACCAAAAATTAACACTTTGAAGTGAAAAATAATTTGGTGTTAAAAGTGACCAAAATGACCACCTTGATGTGAAAGATGATTTGGTGTCAAAAATGAAAAAAAAAAGACTAATTTGATATATAAGATATTTTTGGATGCCAAAGGGGCAAAAATGACCACTTAACTAAAAGTGGGTTTGTAAAGTGTCAAAGGTGAATGCCCATTTTAATGAAAAAGTGTTGGAAATGACAAAAATGATCATTTTAGCAAAAATAGGTTTTAAAAGTGTCAAAAATGAAAAAAACGACCTCTTTTAAATAAAACGACCATTTTGAAGGAGTCAATTTTGAGGCGAAAGTGGTAGAAAGTGAGCGAGATGATTGTTTAATGAAGGAAATGTTGGGAATGCCTAAGATTATGATTAGTGCATGTGTTATGTGTGAAATAGCCAACGGTGGTTGTCCCAAAACTGGAAAAGCTATCGGTGCATCCCGTAAAGGGAAATTACTTTGGTTAGCTTCTGAAAGATTGTAGTAACCTCACGTAAACTATCTTTTGCATGTATAATGCCGATTATAACGACGATTTGACAAGAAAGTCATCCTGCTGAAATAAACACGCATGTCCTCGTGTGTATGTGTCCCTTTTTATTACAAAAGTAAAGTAATGAACACTAAAACACATAAAAATGGTTGGAAATTGAAAAACGCAAAGAATACTTTGTATCAAGGCATTTCATGAGTAACTATATGACATACAATACCGTACCCCATATTTCTCCCCCATTTCCATCATAGAGACAAAGTATACCCATTTCTACGATCTTGGTTTCTAGAGGAGCGATATCGGATCCCCGTATACCATCCTTTTAGAAACCATTCCCGTAGAGATGGGGGCTTCAATCATATAACCATGGACAAAGATAACAAGATTATAACAAAGAGAGAAAAAATGAACAAGAATGTAAAAAGTAAGCAAAATAAATGGAAAATAGAAGAGAAAGTGACTTTTTACCCCACTTTGTTTTAGCTTGCTCCTTTGTTTGCGTTTCTTGTTCCTTTCTTCAAGATTTTGATGATCAAGAGATCTCTCTCTCCAAAGTGTAGAGAGAGAGAGAGAGAGAAAAAGGAAGAAGATAAAGAAAGGTGTGTGTAGTAGTGTGAGAGAAATGTGTATAGATTTAGTGTGTGCTCTTGGTGTGTGTGTGTGTGTGTGCGTGCATATATATTTATAGAGTAATTTTAGAAAGAAAGAGTTTCTACTAAAGTGTAAATTGTGAACCCTAAAACATGAAGAAAATAGGTCCTATTTCTAGACAAAAGAGGGGTTAAACTCTAATTTTCAAGGGGACTAAAAAGTAATTCCAAGAGGACCAAAGTGCAATTTCCATGGATTAAAGTGTAATTCAAAAAAGGTACAAAATGATCAAAGAGTGGAGATAAAGTATTCCATGATGAGGATGGCATCAAGGGTGGAGCACAATTTTCAAAAAAAATAGGGGCCCGGGGGGGGGGGGGGGGGTGGAGGGTTGTGTGAATTCACGCAACCACCTCTTTTACTTTTTGAAAAATCATGCTGTGAAATCCCATAAATGCCCCTGTAGTTCAAAAAATTACATTTTGGTGCCATTATGCAATTTATGATCATTTTTTAGGATTTTTGACCTCACTCTAACATCACACATCTGATGTGGAATATTTTATCCTTTTGTGTGGGCTGAAAATCATCTACACAGTGGTGAATTGACTGATTTGCCATTGGGAGTAGTATTTAGGTCAAATGGGCCCCATACTGGAACATAGCCAATATATAACGGTTTCTAAGGTTTTTGGACCCTATGAATCCATTGGTGATGTTCGTTTGACTCTTATTTTGAAAAGTCAAACCTTAAAGTTGATTGTTTGGCTTCTGTCGTAGAAACTTAATCAAAAGTGGGCCCGGGCTGGAAGGTAGGGAATATTACAGTGTTTTTTTAAGGTTTTTGGAACTTCTAAGCATAATGGTGAGGTCTATGGGTGAGTTTGACCATCGGTGTGAAATGTCAAACTCGAGGTTGACTGTTTGGGCCCCGCCGAAGGATTTGGTCAAAGTAGGTGGTGGAAAAGGATAGAGACTTCGAAGGGAGGTGTACCCTAGTGTTTTTGGGTGCTCTAAAGTCAATGGTGAAGTTCGTTTGTCTTTATTGAAATTAGATGACATAGATGCAATGTAAAATTCTAATTTTGCCATTTTCGGGAAATTGGTGATTGGGTGCCGGGAAGTGTGTGATGTGGTCGATTGAAGTATTTCCTATGGTTTCGTAATGTTCTAAGTGAGATGGTGAAGTTTGATAACTGATCGGATGGTCTGGTTCTCAATTCTTAGTTTTTTACCGTAAGTAAGCCCTACCGATGAACCGGTCTCGGGAGATGGAAATGTCGTTCCTTCTTCAAGGTTTATATGATTGTTAGGATAAAGAGGGAGGGAAAAAATGAGGTGCCTTGTAATACCCCTAATTTTAAAAGGATAATCTCGGTATTTTAATTAATTATTTTGTTGCATTTTTATTTGATTATTTGCTTATGTGCCTAATTGTATAATTGTTTTTATTTAATTGAATTATTTGTTTTAATTATTTGTTTTCATTAATGATATGCTTATGTGGCAGTGTATTAATTGTGTAAATTGCTTCTTTCTTTGTTTAATTGAATATTAGGTTTAAAATTGTTTTCTTTGTTTAAATTAAGTGTTGAATTAAAATTTTTTAATTTAGGGTTTTATACGTATGAAATTGCCGACTTTATTTAATATTATATTTTTGTTTTCTGTTCCATCTAGTCACAAGATTATAATTAGGGTAAAGTTAATTGGCCTATAAATATACTTGTATAAGTCTGCCGAGGGTTTTAGAGCCCTATTCACGAAGCATAGTGGTGGAGAGATACAGAGAGGTCTGAGAGAAAATGGAGAGAGGAAGACTAGGGTTTGGCTAAGACTAAGGCTGAATGAAGGAGAGAAGGAAGGAGTGTTACTCGTGGGTTGAACCAAGGGGCAACAGAGGAGTTAGAGCAGTGAAGGATTGCCGGAAAAGCTAGGAAGACGACGTCGAGATTTTATTCTGAAATCTCAAAGGCAAGTTCTGTTTCTTACTCCTTTCATTTGACTTGTGTTCTGTGCATGCCTAGAGAACATCCAGGACTTAATCGGACGTTAAAATTAATCTTGTATGCATGTTTATTCATTGATTAAACTGGATTGTATGTTATTAAATTAAAATTTATTTATTGTATCAATTGTTTCATTATGTGTGTTAATTGTTGTGTTGATGCATATTGTAGTTTTAATGAGTTTCTGGGTTGGTTTTAGACATGGATTAGATCCTAGTAACTGTAACAGAGAGGTTCAAAAGGGTTAGAACTTGCCAGAGACGAGGCAGAAGGGTAAAACGGGTTCAAGGCTCTTAAAGGGGGAGAGAGCCGGCTCCATGGAAGTGGGAGCCGGCTCCCTCAAGTGAAGAGCTGGCTCCATGGGTTAGGGAGCCAGCTCCCTCATGTATAGAGCCGGCTCCAAGGTATAGGGAGCCGGCTCCATGTGTGGTTAAGCTTGCTTCCAATTTTTGAGAGCAGTGTTTTAATGCTTACTGGAGGTGGTTTTGGACACTGTTTGGTTGATTTGGGTTTCCCGAACTGTTCTGGGTTAATAATGAGGGTTCTAAATATTATTTCATGGTATATTAAAACCCTATAATGCATGGTTTAATCTATATGTTAATGATTTGAACAGTATGAAAGTTTAAATAATTTTGCATGCTGTTAACGGATATAAATGATTTAATTGCTTCATTTTATTTCAGCAATTTAACGGACTGTGACATGATTTTTAAATCTTATTTTGGATGCATAATATGGTTATATACATATCAGATCTTTATTATGCTTATTCTGGACTTTAATTGATGAACCATTAAAATTTGTTTTGTTAATTACATGGATGCTACGGATTGTATGCATCGGTATGGGACGGTGGCATACTAGGGACGTATTAGTTCAAAATACTAAGTCCTACCTACTCTGGAATAAGGGAATGGATTAACAATAATGTTACATCATACTTATATATCGTGTCAAGGCAACGAACAGTTGAGCGACACTACTTTGGTTATGGATGGGTTATAAATATATATTTATGGTATCACGATATGAGTTTGAGTCTCAGGATCGATGGTTAGGGAGCGTATATGCATTGGGATGCATAGCTGGCTATGTTGGTTGAGGTGTACTCTGTTAGGTCTAGGTACTCATGCCCATCTCAGGTGCGTTTTGCATGTTGCCTTCTATTTAGGTTGAGACCCCCTTTGTAGTCCAGTAAGAGTCCCTTAGTGTGGTTATATCTATGTATGGACTAGATAGATATTATTGAGTTATCTCAGATGTATCTGCTTATCGGGTCTTTGTTTGGATTGTAGTTAGAATAGAATTTGTTCGTGGGCCTGACCCACTATTATTTTTTCAGGTATCAGACGGTTCTAGCCTTAGAACTTGTTCGTGCTGAGCAGAGACGACCACTCATTCTTTTGACTACGTAGGCTTGCTATTTATGTTTAGTTTTGGATTTCTTCTTTAGTTCAGTTATTTTCAGTTGGGATTTTTATTAGGGGTCCGCTCGATGGATTCCCGAGTTGTTCTTTTATTATAGAATTTTATGAATTTTGTTGGAGGATTATTTAATTAGCATTTTTAAGGATTATTATTATTTAGAATTCTTTTTAGCTTATTTAATTATTTCTTATTATTCGTTTTGTATTCCGTGTTCATTTATATACTTAATTGTTTGGTATCCCTTGGATCTGTGCTCGGACTTGGTCACCCGTTGCTCTAGATTTGAGTGGTATCGCAGTTGGTATCAGAGCACTCCTGGTTCAGTGTCTCTAGGGTATTTCATATTAAGACTTCCGCGAAGCGTATTCTCTTGTTTAGAGCTGAAGTTTAGGATTCGTTGTAATCCTTTAGGGTCTGTTTAAAATAGTACTGATGTCTGTCTTTCTATGTTAACAAAATGGTTAACGCTAGAAGAGGACAGAATTTCCAAGGAAATAGGCGGCAAAGGAGAGTGACACGTAGGCAGCAATATCTCCTACAGTGTCAACAAATGGACGAGGA
The DNA here is from genome assembly GCF_030987335.1 of Cornus florida. NCBI lineage: Eukaryota > Viridiplantae > Streptophyta > Magnoliopsida > Cornales > Cornaceae > Cornus > Cornus florida. Next base: position 79,527,200 of record NW_026775572.1, read on the forward strand.
GCAGCAATTACCTGGGTTTCAGGATGATAATGGTCAGTTTCACGAAGAGCAGGAGGAAGTTCAGCAGATTCAGGGTCAGGGAAGTGATCCAGAATATCCTCCTCATCTCAATGACCCCATTGCTCGGGCTATAAAAGCAGGAGTAACAACTGCACTTCAGAATCATCCACAGGTTCAACAGGCCCCTGTACCAGCACCAGTGGTTCCGACTAATCCTTGGGAAAAGGCTAGGAGTTCTTTCACAAAGGGGAGCCCACCCGAGTTCACAGGTTCCACCAATACGAAAATAACTCATTAGTAGAAGAAGGATATCGAGCGACATCTTTGAATGGTTTAGTGTACAGAGGTTCAAAAGCAAATGCTTGCTACCTTTAAGCTAGTCGGAGATGCACTACAGTGGTGGGAGTCAGTTGCCATCGCAGAGGAGAGGACTTCATTGACTTACAATCAGTTTAGTACTCGCTTCGATGAGAAATACTTTCCATATGCATTGAGGACAGCTATGAAGATAGAGTTCCTTAATCTTGATCAGGGGAACATGACGGTGGTAGAGTATAAGCAGCAATTTACACGCTTGTCTCTTTTTGCACCAGAGGAGGTGGATACAGAGGAAAAGAAATGTAATAGTTTCGTTAAGGGACTTATGTGGTCTATTAAGCGAGCTATTACAGGTAGGCCAGCCTACACTACTTATGTTCAGGTAGTAGACGCCGCTCTACAGCAGTTTCAGTTGACCGTGGACTTCAGACAGGCTAAGGGTGAGAAGCAGGGTGACAGAGACTCTGCTAATTAGTCAGCTGAGAAAGAAAATGACAAATGATATCGACACAATGACAAGGGCAAATTCCAGGGACAGCAGTCTTAGAAGAAGCATAAGGGTAGTTATGATGTTCATAGGAATAGGGCACCTGTTCAGAGGCAGCAGGATGGGGGACCACAGGCAGGACAGGGTCAACCACAAGCTAACCAACAGAGGAGGCCATTTGGCCCTTTCCAGGGTGGTTGCTATACTTGTGGAGAGTTTGGTTATACTTCCAGGTAGTGTCCTAAAGCAGGACAGGGACAGGGACAACATGTGTAGCAGGGACAAAGGGCACCGGTACCTTTACCCGCTCTACAGGTTCCACAGATTCAAGGACAGACATATCTGGCTTTACCAGCACCGCCACAACCTCAGGGATAAGTACCGCAGCAGTTGCATTATGACAGGGTGTACAACCCCATGCCACATGATATTCAGGCACCTCAGGCTGTTGAGGGTATGTTTCCTATTCATGGTACACAGGGTCATGTTTTGTTTGATACAGGTGCTATGTTTCCTATTCATGGTACATAGGGTCATGTTTTGTTTGATACGGGTACTACACACTCATTTGTATCTAGATCTTTTGTTGCATTATCTGGCATGACGACGCGAGTTTGCGATAGACCTCATGGTATTTCTACACCTTTAGGCGATACTGCCATTTTATGTGAGAATGACGGGCATGTGACACTAGATATTGGTAGACTAAGATTACTAGCCAATTTATTGGTCTTGGAGATGTACACTTATGATGTGATACTTGGGATGGATTGGTTATCTCACTATCATGCCCAAATTAATTGTTATGATAGGTCTGTTGTTTTTACCATACTTGGTCAGGATATGTACGTCGTCGCCATGCCACGTTCTAACGGGGTTGCTAGCACTTATTTGTTCTATGTGGAGGAGGATACGGAGGAGGAGATTATTGTGTCATTGGATAGCATACCAATTGTACAGGAATTTCCAGATGTTTTTCAGGAGATCCCAAGATTGCCACCAAGTCGAGAGATATACTTTGTGATTGACTTAGCTCCAGGCACTACGCCTATTGCTAGAGCACCATATAAGATGGCACCAGTGGAGATGCGAGAGTTGAGGGATCAGATTCAGCAATTGCTTAGTTAGGGTTTTATTCGCAGGAGTACTTCACCCCTGGGAGCACCAGTTTTATTTGTAAAGAAGAAGGATGGTTCACTTCGCCTGTGTATAGATTACAGGGAGTTGAACAAGGTAACTATTCGGAACAAGTATCCTTTACCCATGATTGATGATCTTTTTGATCAGTTGAGGAGAGCTACATACTTCTCTTAGATTGATTTTCATACTGGATATCATCAACTTTGGGTTAGGGAGCAGGATGTTCCTAGAACCGTGTTTCTCACTAGATATGGTTCTTATGAGTTTTGTGTCATACCTTTCTGATTGACTAACGCACCAGTAGTCTTCCTAGATTTAATAAACAGAGTTTTCAGGGCTTACTTAGATCAATTTGTCATAGTCTTCATTGATGATATTTTGATTTATTCTAAGTTGGAGGACGATCATGCTAGACATCTTTGTATAGTGTTGCAGACGCTTCGTGAACACCAGTTATATGCCAAGTTCGAGAAATGTGAATTTTGGCAGAGGGAAGTAAAGTTTCTAGGTCATGCAGTGTCAGAAAGGGGAATAGCGGTAGATCCAGCTAAAGTTTCAGCAGTAGTAGAGTGGGGACAGCCTACATCACCTACCGAGATTCGGAGTTTCCTCGGATTGGCAGGATATTACCGTAGGTTCATTAAGGGGTTCTCAAAGATAGCGGGACCACTCACTCCCTTAACTAAGAAGGGTGTACGGTTCGTGTAGGATGAACACTGTCAGAAAGCTTTTGAGGAGCTAAAGAGCAAATTGATTTTTGCACCGGTTCTGTTTACTCCACAGAGCGGGATATAGTACCTTGTCTACACAGATGCATCTTGGCAAGGTCTTGGGTGTGTTTTGATGCAGGAGGAAGGACCAATTTCGTATGGATCTCGTAAGCGTAAGCCTCATGAGCTTAATTATCTAACACATGATTTGTAGTTGGCAGCTGTGGTATTTGTTTTACGTATATGGAGGCATTATCTGTTGGGGGAATCCTTCAGATTATTTAGTGATCACAAGAGTCTGCAGTATTTGTTCACTCAACGGAAGCTGAATATGAGACTGCGCCGATGGTTGGAGTTCGTGAAAGACCATCATTTCTCTATACAGTACGATACAGGGAAAGCGAATATGGTGGCTGATACACTCAGTCGTGGACCCTATGCGAGTCTTTCTGCTTTGTTCACCACTGAGTGGAATGATTTGAAGATAGTTGATGAGTTGTCTGATGCTTTTATGGCTTACATGGTAGTTATATCTTCCATTATTCACAAGGTCTTGAAGGCACAACTCACGGATCAGCAGTGCATTGATAAAGTTGCAGAGATAGTTTCTGGACAGGTTCCATTTTACTATATTGGGACTGATGGAGGGTTGAGGTACAAAGGGCATTTAGTATTACCTTCTCCTGATAATTTAAGGAAGGATGTGATGACTAAGACTCATTATTCAGAGTTTTCTGTTCATCAAGGAGGAGACACAATGTATCAGGATATGAAGCGACAGTTTTGGTGGTCAGGTATGAAAAATGACATTGCTATTTTTGGCTCTCAATGTAGTACTTGTCAAATGGTTAAGATTGATCATCAGAGGCCGCCAGGAGCTCTACAGCCACTACTTATACCGGAGTGGAAATTGGAGAGCATTTCTATGGATTTTGTGGAGGGATTGCCTAATTCATTCAAGGATCACAATTCCATTTGGGTCATCGTTGACAGATTGACTAAATCAGCTCATTTCTTGCCTATTCGCACTGACTTCACTTCGGAGCAGTTGGCGAGACTTTACATTACAGAGATTGTGAAACTACATGGCATTCTGTTATCTATTATATCGGACAGGGATTCGAGCTTTGTGTCAGGATTTTGGAAGAGTTTTCAGCAGGTTTTGAGTACAGAGTTACATCTTAGTATTGCTTATCATCCTCAGACAGATGGTCAGACCGAGAGGGTTAATCAGATTATGGAGGATATACTTCGTTCTTGTGTTCTTGAACTCAAGGGCCACTGGGAGAATTACTTTCCACTCATCGAGTTTACATATAATAATAGCTTCCAGAAGACTATTGGTATGGCACCGTTTGAGGCATTGTATGGCCGACCAAGCCGATCTCCTGTTTATTGGATGGAGGTTGGCGAGAGCAGATTTTTGGATCCTGAGTTCATTAAGGATAACTCCGAAAAGATCGCTCTTATTCGGGATCACATGCGTACTGTTCAGAGTAGGCAGAAGAGTTATACAGATCGTCGTACTCGTGCATTGGAGTCTCAGGTTGGGGGATCAAGTTCTCCTCAAAGTGTCTCTTATGAAAGGAGTAATGCACATTGGTAAGAAAGGGAAGTTGTCACCGCGGTTTATCGGTCCATTCATGATTATGGATCGAGTTGGAGCTGTAGCTTCTCGGTTGGCACTTCCGGATCATTTGGATCGGGTGCACAATGTGTTCCATGTTTCCATGTTGCGGAAATTACTATGATTGTTATGATAAAGAGGGAGGGAAAAAATAAGGTGTCTTGTAATACCCCTAATTTTAAAAGGATAGTCTCGGTATTTTAATTAATTATTTTATTATATTTTTATTTGATTGTTTGCTTATTTGCTTATTTGCCTAATTGTTTAATTATTTTTATTTAATTGAATTATTTGTTTTAATTATTTGTTTTCATTAATGATATGCTTATGTGACAGTGTATTAATTGTGTAAATTGCTTCTTTATTTGTTTAATTGAATATCAGCTTTAAAATTGTTTTCTTTGTTTAAATTAAGTGTTGAATTAAATGTTTTTAATTTAGGGTTTTATACGTATGAAATTGCCGACTTTATTTAATATTTTATTTCTATTTTCTGTTCCGTCTCGTCACAAGATTAGAATTAGGGTAAAGTTAATTGGCCTATAAATATACTTGTATAAGTCTGCCGAGGGTTTTAGAACCCTATTCACGAAACATAATGGTGGAGAGATATAGAGAGAAGAAGACTAGGGTTTGGCTAAGACTAAGGCTAAATCAAGGAGAGAAGGAAAGAGTGTTGCTCGTGGGTTGAACCAAGGGGCAACAGAGGAGTTAGAGCAGTGAAGGATTGCCGGAAAAGCTAGGAAGACTACACCGAGATTTTATTCTGAAATCTCAAAGGCAAGTTCTATTTCTTGCTCCTTCCTTTTGACTTGTGTTATGTGCATGCCTAGAGAACCTCTAGGACTTAATCGGACGTTAAAATTAATCTTGTAAGCATGTTTATTCAACGATTAAACTAGATTGTATGTTGTTCAATTGAAATTTATTTATTGTATCAATTGTTTCATTATATGTGTTAATTGTTGTATTGATGCATACTGTAGTTTTAATGAGTTATTGGGTTGGTTTTAGACATGGATTGGATCCTAGTAACTGTAACAAAAAGGTTCAGAAGGGTTGGAACTTGCCAAAGACGAGGCAGAAAGGTAAAACGGGTTCAGGGCTCTCAGAGGGGGAGAGAGCCGGCTCCATGGAAGTGAGAGCCGGCTCCCTCAAGTGCTATGGTTTAGGGAGCTGGCTCTCTCATGTATAGAGATGGGTCCAAGGTGTAGGGAGCTGACTCCATGTGTGGTTGAGCCTGCTCCTAATATTTGAGAGCAGACTCTCTTGTTTTGATGCATACTGGAGGTGGTTTTGGACACTGTTTGGTTGATTTGGGTTTCCCGAACTGTTCTGGGTTAATAATGAGGGTTCTAAATATTATTTCATGGTATATTAAAACCCCATAATGCATGGTTTAATCTATATGTTAATGATTTGAACAGTATGAAAGTTTAAATAATTTTGCATGCTGTTAACGGATATAAAGGATTTAATTGCTTCATTTTATTTCAGCAATTTAACGGACTGTGACATGATTTTTAAATCTTGTTTTGGATGCATAATATGGTTATATACATATCAGATCTTTATTATGCTTATTCTGGATTTTAAATTGATGAACCATTAAAATCTGTTCTGTCAATTACATGGATGCTACGGATTGTATGCACCGGTATGAGACGGTGGCATATTAGGGACGGATTAGTTCAAAATACTAAGTCCTACCTACTCTGGAATAAGGGAATGGATTAACAATAATGTTACATCCTACTTATATATCGTGTCAAGGCAACGAACAGTTGAGCGGCACTACTTTGGTTATAGATGGGTTATAAATATATATTTATGGTATCACGATATGAGCTTGAGTCTCAAGATCGATAGTTAGGGAGCGTATATGCATTGGGATGCATAGCTGGCTATGATGGTTGAGGTGTACCCTGTTAGGTTTAAGTACTCATGCCCACCTCAAGTGCGTTTTGCATGTTACATTCTATTCAGGTTGAGACCCCCTTTGTAGTCCAGTGAGAGTTCCTTGGTATGGTTAAATCTATGTATGGATTAGATAGATATTGTTGAGTTATCTAGGATGTATCTGCGTATCGGGTCTCTGTTAGGATTGTAATTAGAATAGAACTTGTTCGTGGGCCTGATCTACTATTATTTTTTCAGGTATTAGACGGTTCCAATCTTAGAATTTGTTCGTGCCGAGCAGAGACAGTCACTCATTCTTCCGACTGCGTAGGCCTGCTATTTATGTTTAGTTTTGGATTTATTATTTAGTTCAGTTATTTTCAGTTGGGATTTTTATTAGGGACTCGATGGATTCCCGAGTTGTTCTTTTATTGGAGGATTTTATAGATTCTGTTGGAGGATTATTTAATTAGCATTTTTAAGGATTATTATTATTTAGAATTCTTTTCAGCTTATTTAATGTGATACCCCTTGGATCCGAGACACGGGTTGATCAGGCCCAGGCCCAAACCCTGGTCCAAAGTCTACTGAACAGTCTCCTGTTCCTCCTGAAACTGACCCATGTCATCCTGAAACCCAAGCCTTTGCTGTTCTTCCTCCATTTGCTGACGCCATAGGAGATATTGTTACCTACGTGCCACTCTCCTTTCCTTCCTAGTTCCTTGCATGATCTGTCCGTTTCTAGCGTTAACCATCTGTTAACATGAAAAGACAGACATTAGTACCATTTCTATACGAACTGTAAGGAATACAATGAATCCTAGCTTAAGCTTTAATAAAGAGAAAACGCTATGCGGAAGACTTAATACGAAACATCCTAGAGACACTTGAATCTGGAGAGCTCTGATACCAACTGTGATACTCCTCGGATCCTAGACATGGGTTGATCAGGCCCAGGCCCAAACCCGAGGGATATCAACCAATTAATATGTTATAATGAACACAGATTACAAAATGAAATAAGAATTAAAGTTAAAGCTGAAAGAAACTAAAATATAAAAAAATCCTTTAATAATTAAATACTTAAATTCGGTAATCCAAAACTCTATATTTTAACAACTCGGGAATCCATCTCTAGTGGACCCCTAATAAACTTTAAACTGTATGAAAGTAAAACTAAAGATAGAATCCAAATTTAACATCTGGAAAGAAGTCCTACATCGTCGGTAGAGTGAATAGAAACCTATGCTCAGCACGAACACGTCTAAGTCTGGAAATGTTGTGTACCTGAAAAATAAAAGTGGGTCAGGCCCACGCGCAAGTTCTATACTACTACAATCCAAACAGAGGCCCGATACGCATGTACACTCTAAGCAATTCAACAATAGCTAATAGTCCGTAAATATATATATATAGTCACACTAAAGGACTCTCACTGGACTACAGGCCGGTCTCAACCTGAATAAAGGTAACATGTTAAAACGCACACGAAGTGGGCATGTGTACCTAAGCCTAAACAGGGTACACCTCTAACCATCGTATCCAGCTATGCATCCCAATGCATATACGCTCCCTAACCATCGATCCTGAGACTCAAGCTCATATCGAGGTACCATAACAATATATTTAAAATCCATCCTGAATCCTAGTAGTGTCGCTCAACTAGTTGTTGCCATGACACTACATTCAATAGGACTTAACTTTTAGTTAATCCAAATTCTCAATCCAGAGTAGGTAGGTTTTGGTATTTTGGAACCAAACCGTCCCTAGTATACCACCGTCCCATACCGGTTTATACCATCCCATCATCCAACAGTTGATAATACTAACAATTAAAGTAGACCTCAACTGTATCCATTTCTCCATCACAGATACTAAAATCATAGTGTAAGCATCTAGGAACACAGTCAACTATATATATAATCATGTCCAGCTTTATCCATTACTGATACTAACAATTTTAATGTAAGCATTAATTCACATAATCACAGTATATACATAAACCTACACAATTTAGGTTCTTCCATAAAAACTGATATAGTGACAAGATTAATTCAAACTAGCATTCAATACTCAGCAGTTGATATTACAGACATTTAGAGTAACCATCAACGAAGTCCATACCGCCAACAGTTGACACTAACAGTAAATAGTGCAAGCATCAAAATAGAATTTTTAGTATGTATATAGACATGCTTGTTCAGATTAAATCACAAAATCCAGTTAATGTTAAATTTAAAGTTTAATTTCATTCGACACTAACACATCTTACTCATGTATAATTCAGACACATGACCATGGTATTGGGTGAAGCATGTTTTGATTCTATTGTCCAACTCAGAACATTACAATGCAGAGAACTAAACACTGCAAGTATCCAACTCCAATACAGTGTAATTATCTGTTCAAGTCCACTTTTGTCCAAGCTATGCTAAGTGAATAGATTAATTAACACTCCTTCTGGAACCTTAACCTAGACCTGAGCCTCTTCTAAACCTTCCATATTCAGTCCTAAACTCATCTGAAAAATTCTAAAACCATCCACTGCATGAAAAACTGTCTAGAAACGAAAAAAAAAAAAAAAAAAATTTACAGCAAGGAGACGTCTCCAAAAATTGGAGCGGCCTCCTTTAGACCTTGGAGCTAGCTCCACTCTTTGGAGCCGCCTCCACATCAAAAGGGAGCCGGCTCTCTCCCTCTCTGCCTTGTCTTCTCCGATCCCGATGGCTTCTGCACCCTTTATATCCTTCTACTATGGTTTCCAGAGGTTGAAACTAAACCTCTAAACATTCCTAGTCTGTGTTTAAGTCCTTATTACATCACCAACATGAATTTAAATAGCCAAACATGCAAGTAAAATTCATGTTTTAACAGGTTTTCCTGCACACAACACATACTGATATGTTTCAGTTTTTAGCACGAACAGAAAACATCTTTTGTTTTAATTGATTCAATTTATTCCTAGAATTATTTAGGAATGCAAAGAACATAAGACCTAAGGGAGAGAGTAAGGATAGAACTTGCCTTACACCGACGTTTGTCTCAAATTTCCGGCGAAACCTCTGTTTCTTCACTTGATTGTTTTCCCAGACGTCTCCAAACTTCCTGTGTCTTACTATGGCGTAATATATTTCTAAAACCCTAGGTAGACACCATAGGTGAATATTTATAGGCCACACTAATCTTAGGCTCCCTTAAACCCTAATTGAAATACTCGGCCTATAGAAAACTACGTTAAATTCAATGTCGGCTAACCTATATACAACCAATCCTACAGTCACGATAAACTGATTAAAGATAATTAAAACATAACATTGAAGCAATAATTAAAACAACGAAGTACCACCAAATAATTAAATAACAATTAAATAATTAATACAATTAAATCAATAAGTAAAACAGTAACGCAATTAAATAAAATTTACGACAACTAAATCAATAATTAAAACAAGTACATAAAATAACAACCATCAAAGCAATTAAACAATTGATCATTTTAAAAAAAAAATTGCAATTAATAATTAATGAAATTTTAGGACTATCCTTTGTAAAATAAGGGGTATTACATTTAATCATTTCTTATTATTCGTTTTGTATTTTATATTTATTTATATACTTAATTGTTTGGTATCCCTCAGATCTGTGCTCGGACTTGATCACCCGTGGCTTTAGATTTGAGGGTTATCGCATGTCTATACATGTTGTACATAAATAATAAAATAAAAATAACGGGCGAGTAATTAAATGATTCAATGATCGGCACGCGACCTGTCATCTTCACAGTAGTAGGTGACGACCTCAGTGGTCGTTTACCAGCGACCTTGCTGGTAATGGAACATAGATCTTTGGTTGCTGTTTAGTGACCATTTGCTTCAGATGTACTTCTACGAAACTTGTTCATACCTTAAATTCGCTCATTTCACAGCGAATCAAGCTATCCTCGAAGCATTTGCAGGAGCGAATAGGGTTCACAACATCGATTTCAGCTTAAAACAGGGGATGCAGTGGCCGACGTTGATGGAAGCTCTCACATTACGTATCGAAGCCCTTCTAGCGTTCCATCTCACTGAAATTGATGTACTTTTTAGTTCGTATTCAGCAGGGCCGACCCTGATCCAAGGTGACCAAGGCGGTCACCTAGGGCTTCAGAATTTAAGGGGCCTCAAAATTTATAGCCCATAAATGATGGGCCACAAAACAAAATTGTAACCAAATGCAAGGGCCCCCAAAATTTATAGGCTCATGAATGATGGGCCACCAAAAAAAAAAAAGAAAAATTTGTAACCAAATGCAGCAAGTCATTTAAGGGGCCTAAAAAAAAAAAAAAATTTCTATATAGAGGGCCTCATTTTTAAAGTTCGCCTAAAGCCTCTCAAGATTTTTTCAATCTTAGGACCGACCCTGTTCGTATTGATATAGAATTTAAAGTATGGGGATTCAAATTTTGACCGAGCGAGGTGGAGGCAATGGCGATGAACTCAGTGTTCGAGCTCTATCATCTACTGGCTAGGCCGGGTGCGATCGGAAGGTTTTGTCATCGATTAATATGGTGAAATAATCAATCCATGATTGTTATACCCCTGCTTACTGCCCCTTCACCCTCAAGGTTGTTGAAAAATCTAGCCTCGACACCAAGCTCGACGCTAATCGTCGTGCTTGATGGGAACTCTCCGTTCTGTCTCATTTATCCCGACACACTCTTTTCTTCCCACTCTAATCGGATCCTTTAAGACCCATGAGTTCTTAGGGTGGGCCGTCCTTTACTGCCCCTGCGATAACCTCTACGTCTTTCGGTACCGTCAAACCGACAACGTCTTCTCTCCGGTGGTCATTTGATTTCACAAATAGAGTCCATATATATATATATATATATATAAGAGTGAGAGAGACAATTAAAATGTGTTGTGGGACCAAGATTTGCATGTTATGCACACCTTTGATACTCGTGGTGAATGGTGATCGTCAGGAACAGAGCCAGAAAAAAATTTCAGGGGGGGCACATTATGGTATTGTATACCATACCATATATTTATAATATAATGTATATGTATATAAGTCAATATTTATGAGTATATATATATATATAGAAAGAGATAATGATATTTTTAGAATGAAATTAATTTATAGATATAAAATATAAGGATTAAGGAAACAATTTAGAATAAAAAAATATGAAACATATATAGAATTCTATGGAGAATGAGAAAATTCAGAGGGGCCATTTTCCATATTTTCATTAATATATATATATATATATATATATATATATATATATATATTATAAAATATATATAGAATATAAGAGAGGGAGAAAATCTAGGGGGGCACGTGCCCCTCCTGGTCCTTAATTGGCTCTGTCCTGGTGATCGTGATCGGTTTTCTATTTGGATTTGGGGTGTACAAAGTTGAAGGACATAATTCATGATTGCGATAATAATGGTACGTATTAATGTGGAAGACCATTCACGGGTGCGGGTTTCAAATCCTAATCTATGATTTGGTGGGTGAAGAGGAAGACGACTCACTAAAAGGGGTAGTTTAGTAATTTAAAATTATAATTATTAGTTTTTAACTTAACATTAAATAATAAGGTTCATTTTGCCATTTTACAACTTAGTAATCAGTTTTGGGGTAACTTGATAGCTTTTTTTTTTTTAGTGTAGGGGGTTGTTTAGTTTTAGTGCAGTTTTTTGCACAAATTTAGAAGCAGAAGACTCATTCATTTCATGCTTAGTAGTATCTCATCTTCTTTCAAAGGAAAAGATAGAGGGTTCAAGTTAGTACTGCACAATTTATTTGCCAGAAACCCCACCTTCCAAAAAATAACCAAAAAAAACAAAATCAAAATTACTAAATAAATAATCTCATATTAATATTATAAAATTCATGCATGAATCAATTTTAGTGTCGTCAATTATTTATATACCTCATAAACCAAACATTCATTTCAAATTCATCACTCATTTTCCTACAGTAGGATTATAAACAAAACTGTTTTGCATTGTTTTCTCCTATTGCTCTCTTACTGCATTTGAACTTTGGATTATTTTATTCAGTTGCTTGTTTTTTTTTTTTTTTTTTTTTTTTCTTTTAAAAAAAAAACTTTGTATTATTTCGTAAGACTACTGTCCTTGTCCATAAGTAATTGTTGTAGTTTCAGATTTTTAACCCATTTGATTTAAACAAACAAAATCTGAACAGGCCAATAGATCAAAACAAAGAGAAATTACCCAAAATTAAGGTAAAGTCAATATAGTAAAATGTTAAAAATGTACTTAATTTAACTTGGAGCTAACCTTTCTCTGTTTCACATTATATACATATATATTACTAGTATATATTATGTGTGTGTATATATATATATATATTATATAAGTACGTTTGAGTACCGATATGTCCGATTATATATATATATATTTTACACACACACAAACATAGAGTCTTTGCCTGCCAAGAAAAGCATCAAATATTATGATTTTCCAAAATACCCAAGTCCAAAATTGACATCCTCAATCCTTTATAAGGATATGTATTCCCTGACGTGGTCTCAACGACTAGTAGTTTATTTGGTTCTCTGACGGCCATTCATTCGGCAGTGTCTATTTTTTAATTTTAATTTTAATTTTATTTTATTGAAGTAATCCACAAATTGATTGCATCCATTAAGTCCCACGTGAATTCAATTGTGAAACTTTCTTATATAATGTTCAAAGTTTTATTTTTCCCAAGATTCCACGTGAATTCCATTGCGAAACTTTCTTATATGATGTTCAAAGTTTTATTTTTTCAAAGATTTACTTAATTAGATGCATGATATTGATCTGTTATGCTGACAAAGTCTTTGTTTGTTTGGAAGTAAAATACTTTTTAATAAATATTTTTTTTATTTTTTAGTGTTTAATTATCGTATAATATTTATGAAAAAAAAAAATTAAAACTTAATTCGAATGGAACCAAAACCCATGTGCCCGTCCTTGAACAAATAAAGCTGACTGACTGAAGCCTCCTATAACCCAAAACTCAAAATGAGTCTTGAGGCTTGAACTCGTGTAAAAGTGAGTTTGTACCAATTGAACTATTGCCCATTTGATTAAAGTATTCTAGTTGCAAACAGAAAATAGGGGTAGTAAGAAAGAGTTTGGGCTAACTGTTGTTGAAGAACAAATAATTGTTTTTTGGAAGGTGAGCCCACATGTTTCTGGTCCTATGGGCAGTAGTGATGGGTTGCTTGTATCGATTGTTAAAAGCTTGTCTAAAGAATATGTAAGTTTAGGCCCATATATGAACATTTTTTTCCAAGGCTTTGGCAAAATCAAGAGCTTAGTGGCCCAATTATTACTTTCACCATCCTTCACTTGCATATTTATTTATTTACGTATCAATTAATTATTATTTTTAATCTGCCAAGCAAGGAAGGATATATAGAACATCCACAACAAATACATTCCTTCATGTTATGTTTGGCAGCATGGAATTCGTGTATTGAATTTGAAATCAGAGAAAGTTTAATTCAAAATTTATTCTAAATTTGATTTAATCCCAAATCTAAAACATCGATTCGATACCGCCAAATATAGCATTAACATCTAAAATCTATCTCCACCTATCATAATGTATACTCTCAACAGGACATGGATTTCGGTGGAGAAGTGCCATCTTTCAATTTAAGAGTCCATTTATTATTTTTTATTGATTATTAATTTTGAGACGGTTCCATTATACTTTTCTCATTTGAAGTCAAAGTAAGATAAATGCATCTTTTATAAATACTGTTGAAGTTTTCAAAAAAATTAAAATAAAAATAAAAATCTGGTTGATAATATAAACTTTAAATGAGACAATATATGCATTAAATGTATGTACTCTAAAAAAAATAATAATATAAAAAATGGACAATTAAATTGAAAATGGAGAGAATTTTTTCTTTTCATAGTAATTGTAAAGATTTAACCTTTTAACCTGTATATAATAATAATAAAAAAGTAATTATCATATGAACTTAAGAGTTCAAATGGCTAGCGAGTGGGCTAATTATTCATTAAAAAAAATGTCTTGGAGCTCCGCATCAAATTCTCTTGTATTTGGAGCATTTGGCAACCCATTAGAACACACCAAAAGAGTGCAACTTAAGTGTATAAGGTTGCTCTTGAAATCATCATAGTTTCAAGAAAAAGAAAATTGTTAGACCAAGAGGGGGAGGGGTATTTTGGTCTAAGTGAATTCCAATCCACTTTTCTTGATCAATCTTATCAATTCAAAGCACACTTAAGAACATAAGAATAGTCAAACCACAATTACACAAAGTTTATAAGGAAAACTCCTTTTAATAAGGAAAAATATTGGTTCTTGGCCTCAACCAATGTAATCTCCACTAATTGTAAGCAAGTAGTTACACACTCAGCTGTTTCACACCCATGCACACACCCATACACACACCCATACACAAGTTGAAACTCTAGTTTTCACAGCCTCTACACATGCACTAGCTCAACACAGTGCTCACAAGCACTCCCATTATCCTAAGCACCCTTGTCATAACCATATACACTTGCTTGAATGAATTGTACACAATTAGATGAGCAAGGTAGCATAGTGTAAGTACTCAACTTGCTTAAACCCCAAATGTGAGGGTAGATTAGTCACATCACAATGCAGCTTCAGTTCAGACCTGCAATTGACTTCCACAGCCTTGTACCACCAAAGTACAATTACTCGATGCCGACAATTCAAATAGCAAAGTATAACAATATAACCATTGAAAAAGCTTAACATTAATAAACCTTAGGTTTCAAAGGATCAAGTTGTCATTCTCTAATGTAACTACAAAGAGAACCAAAATTTCAATTCCACAGTCTTCAATAGCCAAGATACACTTGCACAAATGTAACTCATACTAAATTTATCAAGGTATAACATTATAAGAACTTAACAACCTTGTATTATACCAAAAACCCTACTTTCAGGCACAATAGGGTAAAACTAGAATTTCACTTGAAACTTAAGTTGAATATGGTTCCCACAGTCTTGATACAATTAGAAAATCTTACTCAATAGATAGTAAAAATAAGTATAGAAAGATATAAACATTTAATGTGCAAATCAGCAATACAAAGGATAAACCCTAGCTTTACAAGGTACAACTAACACAGCTTTGGAACACTTCAAATTCTCCTCAACCAATGACTCCCATAACTTCAAATCAATGAATTAC
This sequence comes from Cornus florida, assembly GCF_030987335.1. Lineage (NCBI taxonomy): Eukaryota > Viridiplantae > Streptophyta > Magnoliopsida > Cornales > Cornaceae > Cornus > Cornus florida. The sequence goes on from NW_026775572.1 coordinate 79,542,592, forward strand.
ACTTTCTCAGATGAATAGTCAAGATACACAAGGAAGTATGATATAATGTAGCTCAAAATAGTAAATAATAACATACAAGCTGCAACTGAAATGTCACAGGTTCGAGGGTATAAATGGAATTCTACAATGTCTCAGGCCTGAACAATGCTCTCATAGTCTTGAATCATCATTATACTGATTCTCAGATGTCAAGCACAATGATGTAAACATGATTTATAAGGTTCAGTTCACAAATCACAAAATTAGGCTCTCAACCTTAAAAGTTCACAATACCTGAAATTGAAACGGTCACTTTCTTAGTCAAGTCTCAACTTGATGAGCTTCAAATCGTTGAATCAAACATGCTCAAATGATAGACAGTCAATGTATAGCATGATTCTAACATGATAAGCATAGATTCAAAGTCATAAACCAAAAAATCAAGTTTTAGTAGGTTTAAGACATGAAAATTTACTACAGCTCACTTCTGAACATTAAGGTACCTTCTGCAGTTCTAAAATAGACAAATACACTTTCTCAAACCTTGCTCCAGCTCCAGAAATGACCGCGGCAATTTTGAACCTCCTCAACCCTTCATTTGCACCAGAAAATTGTCTCAAATTAGCTCTCTTCTTGAACATATGTGGCATATACTCTTATTACTAAATTCAAAGTTGAATCTCTGCTCAAATTATCATTCAAAACCTCAGAGAACCTCCCTCATTCTTTGCCCTAGAATACCCTGAAGTACAATAGCTCACATATAGCTTAAGAGGCTTAATATTTATACACACTTTTTGCAGCTGCTATAACAGTATATTTATACTGTAATCTTATTGCCCTAGAATGGATAAGTGTGAGACATTATCAACCAATCATTTAATAAGAAATACTCAAATATTTTTAGTGATAAAAGGACCACAATACCCCTTGAACAACACACAATTTGTCTTCAAGTGCACTCTCATTTCAGAGCTCACATATATACACATCAGAAAATATTTATGTAAACTTGAGCCTAAGGATAAAGCAAGGCTGTTACCATACTCTCTCACAAGGACCACTATATACACGTGTCAGTGGGAAAGGCATTGTACATTCTCATCAACAGAATTGTACATGAACTTCCAGAATTACCCTTAGATTGACACTTGTTGTGCATATAGGAGAATTAGCAACGTTCAACAAGAAAACAAGGACCATTGTTACAATGTACCTTTATCTCTTCCAACTAAATTGACCGAAATACCCTTGAGGATGTAGATAAGGTTACTAAAATACCATTTATGAGACCACATGTCACTTAGACCAAAAACCTGTTTACAGCAGCATGTATATATGTACTTTGATCCTAAAATTGACTTTTGTGGAATAATATAGTATCTCAAGCATATAAAATAAGTTCACACTTATATGTATAACGACAAACCTACCCCTGAGAGTGAATATAATTAGGCCATGAGTGGTGAACCAGCAAACTAAGCTTTCTTAGCCCGTGACAAGCCTTGACAGCACAATGAACCTTCTTTGTTGAGACTGCCGTGAATGTAGTACTCTTGTAACGAGCCTACCATACTGAGGAAATGACTGTAATGCCCCTTGATCATAATAGAAGACTTAAACATGCAAGAACAAGTTTTTGACATTAAAAGAGCAAACCTCAAAATGACCCTAGGATCAACAAAAATAAATCACCATGATTTCCGTAAAACCTATGCACAAGAATAGGAGGTCCTTGGAAAATTCTGATCTACATAAATCTATTGCTATTTTGATTGATACTTGCATATGTAATTTTAAAGTTGGGTCAAATTTTACTTTATACATCCTTTTAAGATCCTGCATAGACTGGACGAACATATACTCAGTAATGCACCCATGAGATTGGTCCCTAACCCAATCCTTGACAAAATCCAACAACTACGAGCTCACAACTTAAGGTAAGGGTGGACCTTGGGGAGGGTTGGATCATGATGAAGGTTTTAGAAAAGAGATATGTGGAAGTCCCGATCCCAATTCTTCTTGCTTGGAAATGTGTGTGACTGTTTTACTATATATAACAATGTGTACAATCGTTACACTTAATTTTAGGAGAAAAACGTATTCATGAATGTAGCCTAGAGAAAATCATGGAGAGAGATTCAAGTTATCTCTGCACAACTGGGTTTCAATTATGATTTGAAATTATTCAAATCCGTGATTATGTCTTTACTACTCCTCAAACTGGGATGTAAATAATTCAAAAGACTCACTTAGTTTGACACATAAACGAATAAATGCCTGTCGTTGTTAGGGCTGCAATTAATTTAAGCCGAGTCGAGCCGGTTAGGGGTTAGTTCGAGCTCGGCTTAATCATGTACCAATGGTGCTCAAGCTCGGTTCAAGCTTCTACATCAGCATTCGAGCTCGGCTTGATCATGTTCAAAAAAGTTTGAGCTAGGTTCGACAGCTCAATTTGATAAACTGTGTTTACAATACATTTGTATATATATATAGACGATACAAATGAAGTACGAATAGATCATAGAGCGTATATTCACTATATATAAACACGGTACAAACAAATTTGTTATCTCACAGTCACTATATATATATATACACACACACACAAACACAAGTATATATTCTTTCTTGTATCCTTCATCCAAATTTGATTGTTACTTAAATATTCACTTCCAATTCATTGTCCAAATGGAGAAATTGAGAGGTGCAATATCGCCTGATATATGACAGAGATAAAGAAGGATAGGGATAACCAAGTATTTTGGGCATGATGAAGTATGCGACCATTACGGGTGTTGAAGAGTAGATTGTCAGTAGTGCTTTGGTCTAAACAAAAAAATGCTTCCTAAGGTTGGGGATGGAATTCGGGTGAGAGAGTGAAAGGGTTTATATGATGGGCTTGACCATTGTGAGTAGAGAGAGTATTAGAGTGCAAAGCAAGATCAAGATCAAGATGATATTAAGGAGTGATAACTGAAGAGTGGGTGAAAATTTTCAATTTTGCTGTGTATGTCACATGGGTAGTGTCAAAATTAGAGGCTAGGATACGTAGATTATGATGACAAAGAAAGACTTTTGTTGGTTTTAATTTTGTTTTCCGTGTCACATGGGTTGAAAGAGTGAAAGAAAAGCTTTTTGCTGGGTGGATCATGTAGGTGGTACCAGAGAGGTTAAAATTTTTAGATACTTTTGTATGTATTATATTAAATTATATATATATATGTAAATGCTTTATAATTGAAAATTTTCATGAACGCATTATAGAGTTTAGTTCATGAACGGCTCATGAGCAAACGAGCTAACTCTATTGATGTTCGACTCAGCTCATTTATAAATCAAGCCTCATAATTCAGCTCAAGCTCGGTTTGCTCATTAAATAAAAGAACTCGAATTAATGGCTCGACTCATTTGCAGTCCTAGTCATGGTAAACCCTCGGTGAAAATATCAACAACTTGCTTGGTAGAACAAAACATAGCAACTGATCAATGAGTTAATTGCAACCTTATTGCAGACATAATGATAATCAACTTTAATGTGTTTTGTCCGGGCATGAAACACTCGATTAAATTTCATGTAGAGTGCTGACATGTTATCACAAAATATTGTTGGTGGTTAGTGCAGAGGGATTATGATGTCTCTCAAAATAAAGGAAAGTCATGTAACTCCAGCAACTATAGAGGTATAGGCCCTATTCAGCTTCGACACTTTATTACAACTATAACTTGCTTTTTTGCGGACCAAGAGATACATTTACCACCCAAGTAGATACAAAAACCTGTAGTCAAGCTATGCGTGATAGGGCATCCAGCCAGTCGGCATAAGTGAATCCGTATAAGTCTAAGAGATTGTTAGAATGTAATCAAATTCCACAATTAAGTGTGCAATGAATTGAAAAAAGGAGAAATATGGATTTGACAAGTTTTTTGAAAATTATGTGTTTACATGATTACTTGATTGATTTTTTTTTTTTTTTCCTATCTCGAAAGGCGATACTGGTGACCTCGGGTTAGGATTTTGCATGCATAGTGTTGCCTGGGACTGGGACTGATTTCCTCATGGAGTAGGGTCAAAACCTCCTCCTCACATCCGTTAGTGATTTCTTTAGACCACAATGAACCCCTTTCAAGGCTGATGCGACCCGAGCATATGCACAAAATAATGCACAACACTTTGAGTTTAGAAATTAGTGTCAAGTGCGTATCATACTTTAAATTTATAAACCGCTTAATACCTATACTATGTAGTATGAGTGAAAAGGGATTATCCCAAGAGATTATACGTGTTGGAATTTAATTTCGACTCTAATGTACCAAATGATTGCAAAGGAGTGTTGGTTATTTGATTACACTAAGATGCAATTAATTAAAATGCAATAAAATCAAGCTAAAGTGAGATAGGGATTTAAGAGATGAGAAGTGAGGTCTTGGGACATAGGAATCGCTACCAAGCTTGTTCACCAAACCACACACTTGAAAATAATTTGGGGAAAACCTTCTTGTGAATAAATTCAAGAATGAATTGTGTACCAATTTCAATATTAAGCATGGACCATCAAATTCAAGAATGAATTGTGTACCTAACCAACAATTAAACTAAGTGTAGCATAACCCATCAATTCTAAGCTTGACCCATTAAACTAGTCACAATTGTATCACACATCAATCTAGAGAATCATGTAATTTGCAATAATGAGCCATGGAATATCAAATCAAGTATAGGTTGTCTACCTACCTATAAGCATAAATTAAATTGTTGAACAACCCATCAAGTATAAACATAATCCATTAAATTAATTGACAAACCCATCTAATAAAAACCATGTCGAGCCATCACTAGATTCTCAATCAACCACACATAAACATGAATTTAATATAGAAAAACTAGTATAGAGAACAGTTCCCAAATAATCACATATAAGACAATATGTAATCACATAGAGAATCAATAGAAAGAATTAATCCATAAAAATCAAAGGATAATCTAAGATTCATTAAATTCACAAGGCTAAAACACTAATTACAAGATATTATTCTCCAAAAAGTATGAAAGAGATTGATGTTTAGATTTACAAACTTGGGGCTCATCCAAGTCCCAAGGAGAAGTCCAGTAAATCATGGAGGAAGTGGGTGTGATTTTGGAATCCTTAAGGGCAATCCCCAAACATGACTCCATTTTCTTCTTTTTCTTCTTTGTTGAGTTTTAGAGAGAGAGGGTGTGTAAATCTTGAGATATGTTCTTGGTGCTTCCACTCTTCTCTTTTCTTCTAACTCTAATCTCTAACTTTTCTGGAGAAAGAAACTAACTATTACAATATAAATGTAAAATAAATTGAATACAAAAGATATTTTACAAAATGATTCAATTCCATTTAAATACAAGGTCCTTGGAGTAGTGAACAAGTTAGAAAATAAGTCTTTAAAATATCTAATCCCGCAGTTATGTGGTAGGTGGAGTTCGGGCGCGCAGGAATAAACAGCTGGCTGCTAGCGTATCTTTGATCGATCGAAGAAATCTGCGATCGATCCAAACCCACTGGTGGTGAAATTATGCATTTTTGACATTTTTTCAGATTTTTCTGGAATCTTCTCGGAACTTTTGTTTGACTCCAAAAAAGCTATAATGGACCATTTTTAGTTCGTTTGAACCTTATTGACCTTAAAATAGACAAAAACATAAATTAGTACTAAAACGAAAAAATAAAGATAGATGAATGGACTAAAATACTCTAACTTAGGTGCTAAGATGCATTACAGTTGAGCACTCATCAAAGGCCATCATGGCGAAGTTGTTTTGGTAACACTATGAAACAGTTCACAAACTTGCAGTTCCATAGTGACAGCCGTGGGTTGACGGTTTCAATCTCAGTGGAGGATGTTGCTGATGAAATCGAGTTTTGGAATACATCTATGGTGGGTTATGTTATGGGTATGAGACCTTAATACCATTGCTTTAAAACTTACTTGGAACGGTTGTGGGAAAAAAGTGCTACGGTGGTGTATGTAAAGGAAGGATTCTTCATTGTGCGTTTTCAGGCCGAGGAGGATGTTAAGAAAGTTTTGTCTAGGGTTCATACCTTTGAAAGTCAGCCGATCATACTCAGGAAGTGGTGCAAGAACATGTATCATGAGAAGGATGTTTTGGAAACCATTTCGGTTTGGCTTCGTATCCATGACTTACCACCAGTCTACTGTCATAAGGCTGTGGTGATTTCCAAGGTATGATCCTCCTTTTCAAAACCTATATATATGGATGACCCTACTCTTCATTGAGATAAAGTAGGGTTTGTTAGGGTTATGGTGGAGATAGGCATTAAAGATGATCTTCCAGATTCTTTGGAGATTGACATTCATGGTGAAATCTGTTGCCTCAACTCTGAATATGAATGGAATCCAAAATTGTGTTCTCTATTTAAACGGGTGGACCATCAAGAGGAAAGATGTTCGAAAAAGATATTGCAAGCTAAACCTAAGAAAACAATTGATCGATGGGTAGTCAAACAGAAGGGGAAGCTGGTTGATTGTGATAATGTAGATAATGTGGTTAATAGTGTGCGTGAACCGAATGTGTAATGTATTACTCATGGTATTTTGACTGGTTTCGAGACTTCCAATTCCTTTACATTGCTTAGTGTTGTTGTAGAAGGTGTTCCTTACAATGGAGAGGGTGGTAAGGATGTGATGGTCGATGACACTGTTGTTTCATTGGATGTTGTTGTGGAGGATGAGGCAGTGACAACTACTGGGGTTTATGATGACACAGGTATTGTAGAGGTTACTGTTGAGATGAATGAGGATTTAATTGCTGGAAATACTACTTCTGTTGTCAATATTGTTGGCCCTAATGCTACTATAGATGTTATTGTTGAGGGGATCGAAATGTGTCCCTCTAAGTCCTGATGGAGGTACTGGTGTTGGGTCTCAGTCTGTTGACCATGGGAAGACCAAAGGGTTAGCTGTGGGTAAGCATAAGGGCAAGGAGATCTCTCGGTGGAAAAAAAAAATTAAAAACTAAAGTTGTCACCGCTAACAGGGTTATTAGGAGTCATGTAGGGGTTCAGGCCCACCCTCCTAATATCTGATGTTAAGCTGTTGGAATGTTAGGGGCTTAAATAAGCCCACAAGGCAAAAGGAAGTGAGGAAATGGATTTAAGAAAATTCCTTACTCTTTGCTTGTTTGATTGAGACAATGGTTAAGGTTGGTAAGTTTGCTGTTATTTCTAATAAAATTTGTACGAATTGATATTGAGTTAATAATTATGCTTCTCATTGCCTGGGTAGGATTTGGGTGTGGTGGAACCCTCTCATGTTTGATGTCACTGTCATGGAGGAGGGTGATCAATATTGTATGCTGCTCCAATTTACTATTGTACAATCAGGGAAAATGTTTTATTGTTCACCTGTTTATGATGTAGATGCTCATTCTAATAGGTTACTGTTGTGGGATTGTATCAATTATTATTCTGGTTTGGTTAATGGTTCATGGATAACTCTGGGGGATTGGAATGCCACAAGATTTCACAGGGACAAAAGGGGTGGTTGTAGGGACGTTCCTCAAAGGTTATCAGACAAGTTTAATGATACTCTTCATTAGGCTGGGCTTTTAGAGTTAACTTCCACTAATGGTGAATGGTCCTGGTGCAATAGACAGAGAGTTTCAAGAGACTATATGCTAAATTAGATAGAGTGTTTATTAATGCAAATTGTTTGGATGAACTCCCGGGTACCAAGTTGTCTTACTCAGTTGCTGGATGTTCTGACCATTATGGGGTTTTAGAGAATTTTGCTCAACATTTTGCAACTGGACCAAAACCTTTCAAACTGTTGAAGGTTTGGTGCATGCAGGATTTAGTCCTTCCATTGGTTCAACAAGATTGGGAAATACAGGTACATGGTACTGCTTTGCATAGGTTGTTAAAGAAACTCAGGAATGTGAAGAAGATTATCAAGACTCGGAACTAGAATTGCTTTGGACTGGTCGGGGAACAAGTTATTCAAGCTAGACATTAGTTAGAAGTCCAAATGCAAATATTAAATACTCCCAACAAAATAAATTAGATTGAAGAAAATGCCGTGAGTTAAGGGTATAATTGTCTTTTCGATCATACGGACAAAAATGTCTTTGACTCTTCACAACAATTTAACCAACCCGCCGATAAACATAAGAGAAAAAAACATTATTTAATTATGTATGAATATTAGAATTGTATCCATATAACTTCCACCAGAAGTGTTCATACTATATGTCATATTAACTTGTGATAAAATCAATTAACCAGACTATTTATCATAATTAAGATGAACAACATTAAAAAGTTTGCAATAAAATCCATGAAAATAAATTTGGGGTCTTAAATTTCAACCTGATCCAAATCCTAAAACCTAAAAATGTTATCCAATCCTGCAAAGCATTCATGTCGAGTTAGGATTTCTTGGGTTAGGTGAGCCCATGACCCACCCAACTCGAGGCGCACATAGATAAAAATGTTAATCTTCTACCTATGTGGTTGATGGAGTTTCACTTGTCCTTATCATGAGAAAAATTGGAAAAAAAACCTCTATCAAACACAACACCAGACGGCATTCAAATGACCCCCCATTGGGCCATTGCCGACAGGTGAAACTCATTCCAATCTAGCATCCAAAGTTCATTAATGGCGATCCAGCTAAGGTCCAAATTATTTGGGTTGGGATCTTTTTGCAGATATAAATGGTCTTTGTGAAGCTTCACAGGTGCTTCAAACCCCACCAAACAACAAGTATTCCTCAGTTGAAGACTTGTAGTTCAGGAGGGTAAAAATGTCCTGTTCACACAGAGTTAACCACCGCATGCATGCTTATCACCAAATGAAAGCTCTTATTCTTGAAAAAATTTGTATGGTTTTAACGTCAGCGGTATTATGCTCTACTTTTTTAAAAAAAGTTAAGGTTCGGGTCTCCGTATAGAGTAGGTTGCGCAAGTGAATTGCATTTCATTTGTTTATGTTTTGTCCAAGCTATTTGCACAATGAGTTCTTCATAGCCTGTCAACTCAACAATGCATCATTTTGATGGAGCTAAAGGAAACTATAGGCCTGGCTGTATCCTTTTGCTTATATTTTTATATATATATATAACTTTACTTTCAGGACTATTATATATATATATTGACAAATACCCTTTCCAGGGGTCATTAAAAGTTTAGAAAAATTACTACTAAGTCGTACTTCTTTTCTGTAAAAACACAAATAATTCTGACATTTTTTTCATAGGATCAATGAGTCCTACTTTTAAAATCCTTTTCAATTTAAGGTCTAATAAACAACTTAAAAATTCATTTATAACCTTACATCATAAAGTAAATTAAGTTTTTCAATTATAGTTTCTATTCTAAATTTGATAAGTAATGATTTTTATTTTATTTTTTCTATGTTCTTTTAAGTTTTAGCTAATTAATGAATAGTATATTATAATTTAAATTATAATTAATCTAATTGACGTTTGATTCCCAAAATATTTTTAGATTTTACCTTAATAATTTTTAATATACAAAAAATTTAAAATTTAGGTAAAAAAGTTAATGAAATATTATAATTTTTATTTGTTTATTTATAGCAATTTGAATAAAATTTTATCCTTTTGAAAAATAGACTAGTTATTTTAAAAATAAAAAAGTAAATATGAAAAAGATTCAGTCGCTAATAGACAAATTTTAAACATGTTTAAATAATCAAATAGAAAAAATTGGCTTACATAATTGGTATAAATTATAATTAAAAAATTTTAGATCTAATTTGGTAAGGGTACCAGTGAAAAGTTGAGTGACTTAGAAATTAAATGACAAAGAATTTCAAAAGTATAACTTATTAGTTTGATGAAAATATGTACAATTTATTTGTCTTTTACAAAAAAACCAGGATTTAGTGGTAATTTTTTCTTTAAAGTTTGAGTAGCAAGAGCTAGTGGGAGAAGGTGAGTTCAACAGCTAGCATTGTGTATACAGATAATTTCGAAGACTATATCTATCATTCTGTATATACTCCTTACTTCTTTAAGGGCCCTTCTTTGAGGAATCTAATAAAAAAGTTCACCGTCCATTGATATATATATATATATATCTTATGATTCTTATGCCCTTTCTCTCAACTGTCATGTCAACTAACTAGGTAACGAAAAAGTGTAGCGATAGATCGACCACCTACTTGATTTTAGTCACCTACACATACAGTAAAAAAGAGAGTATTTATTTAACATCCAATTTAAAAATAAGGTTGTCTACCAAATTATAAGAATGAGAACTTGTTGTAAGTATTCGTAAGGTTGAGAAACATTAATGCAAGATTTGAAAGATTGTGCACTAAGGTAGGTAATGAGTAGGTTTCTTTTGTCTGGAGGATCGATCAGTCATGTTATAATGACGATTAGGCTTCTTTGTCTGGTGGATCAGCCATGTTATAAATTACAATATATTTCATTTATAATCGATGTTTTTGGAGTAATAAAAATGTTATTCTAAGGAATATTTAGTGGAATGATAATCTCATAAAAAGTGTTTACTTTTTTTTTTTATTAATAAATAAAAAATTATACTCTTAAAGTGTAATACTTCTCAAAAAAGATATTTTTTTAGAACAGATGAAATATAATTTAATTTACAATCTTTCAAGAGGAGGAAAAAAAATAAGTGAATGTAAATGCGTTTCTTCTCCCTAAAAATAATAATGAAAAAATAAAATAATAATAAAGATATTCATGGACTATTTTTGACCTTGAAGAAATAAAGACATGTGATGCATGTAATGCCTACGTGTATGATGCAGCTCCAAACCAAAAAAAATTATCAGCTGGTTCACTTATTTTACATTTTTTTTTCTTTTCTTAAATGAGGTTGATTCCATTAATGAATAAAAACATTTAGTGCATAGGATACCCTCTTTTACATCAAGCTAATAATAACAAGTGAAATAAACTTATTATTATTATTATTAATATTGTTGTTTTGTTTACTTTAGAAACAGGCATCTAATAAGGTACAAGGTAAAAGAAAAACAAAAGCAATTCAAGAAATTTCTCAATCTTTATCATATGATTTTTCATCAATTATAGTGATTCTTTTCTCGCCCATAGACATTACTCAAGTTTTGAGTAACGTGAACCACATAAATTCAGTTTTTAATTTGTGATGGTCTTTGTTGTTTCGCATTCTCTATCCAATGAGTGGTATCAGAGTTGATTCATCTTGAAACGTTTAGCTTTTATTCGACGAAGGTCTAGAAAAAAAACAGGGTTTCAGTTGCAAGTAGAGTATGTAAGTCTGCTTTTTTGACCACGATGGTTAGAAGCTGTGATGTGTTATATGGCATGGAGCTCAAGTAATTAAGGTGGGGCCTAGTTGGTTGATTGTTCAAGTAACATAGGGACAATTTAGAATTGTGCAGGATTGAAGCCGCATGAGTGGTCCGACTCAATTGCCGTGGAAAATGATGATAATGTGGAGATTGTTAAAAATTGTCTGTCAAATTATAGTCTAACTAGGTTATATTAGCATAGCATTTTATTAGGCAATTTGATGTTAGACAAGGCATTTTTTATTTTTTTTGGGTTAAAAGGTAAGCTTTATAAAAATAAAAAGAAGAATGTATAAAGGAAAGAGTCCACAAAGGACTAAACAAGCACAAGGCCAAACCCAAAATATACGCATAACACCAACACCCTAACTTTCCAGATTAATCCAACCTAACATAATTAGACATAACCAAATTTTGGAATCATACATCCATCCAACATTTTTGTCTGCTACACCTGAACTCTTGAAGGTCATGAAAAGGTAGTTGCACACCAGGTTTGGTTTCCTGCAAAAGCACAATCATATAGGAATTGATGAGCACTGAAAAGTGCGCATTTAAACCCGTTAAGCTTAAGCATTCTAGTACCTTTATCTATCTTACTTTGCCGTTTTAGACTTATTACGTGTTATTTATATTTTCAGGCACTAATCCCAAAATTGAGCTAACTCAGCCAAATAAGAGCTTAATTGAAGCAATCCTGAGATAAACCAAAGGAGGGAGCAAAGTGGAGAAAGAAAGGAGCAAAAAGGAATTAAGTTGTGCAGCTGAAAAGTTCGATCGATCCAACTTAGAGTTCGATCGATCGAACATCTATGATCGATCGCAGTACTTCTCGATAGATCCAACCTTGGCCTTTGCTGAAATTCCAAGTTCGATCGATCCAACATCACCTTCGATCGATCGAACCCTATTTTGTCCTATTCAAATGATTGATCTTATCCACAATTGTACGCCTACCAACCACTTTTGTCCTTTTCCCCATAAATATCTTCGAAATATCTCAGCCTTGTCCTTATCCGGAGGAGTCAGACCACTTCGATCGATCCAAGATGCAGTTCGATCAATCGAACCCATCTTCGATCGATCCAAGTTAAGGTTCGATCGATCGAACTTCCTCCAGCGAGAAAAAGTTAAAGTCCAGCTCATTTATTCCGTCCTTCACCCAATCATTGGAGAATATTCCTTGCACGACCACAGCTCATCATAGGGTGTATTTGACCTACCTATATAAGGAATATGATACACTTTTTGGAGAGGAGTCTAGAGTCTCTTGTCACACATTGAAAATCATCTTGGAGAGGAAGAAGGGAGGAAGCTAGAGCAATCATTGGAGGAGATCTTCATCAACAAGGAGCAGCCATGGAGTTAGCCCTTGAGGGTTGGATCATCACTACCATGAGTGTCTAGACATCCTCTTGGGGCTAGAGTTAGCCCCAAGCATGCTTTCTATACTCTAATCTTGTGTATTATTGAGGGATCAGTGTTGTATGATACATCTTGATATTCATGTATATATAAATCTTGATTATTTCATGGTTTGTATGGTTTAATGCTTCCAATTGACTATTCTATTCTATCCATATGTCTATGTATGCTAGAGTAGGATATTCATGTGCTTATCTCTAGATTTAGTGTTTTTGATGCATGTCTATGTGTATTGATGCTATAGATCTAGAGATTATCAAGATGATATGCTTAATGAATGCTATTTTGGTTCATTTGATGGTTTATGCCTATTCTTGATGGTTTGTGCCTCTCCCCTAGTCTAGATAGCTTTATTTTCATACTAGTAGTGTAGATTTAGTGTAGTGGTAGTGTAATGCTAGATGGGAGGACAATCTACTCTTGATGTTTGATGTTCCATGCTTGTGAGTCCAAATGGCATATTCCTCTAATATTGTGTTGTATGTAGATTGTGAGTTTAATGAAGGATTAATGACTAGTTATGATATGTTGTATCTTTCACATGTGTTTAGACAATTTATTCCTCTCCCAATAGATATTTTGTACCTCTCACATGATGTTTAGATAATGCATGTTTAACTAAGTTATCCTTATGGATTGCTTGGACTATGAGCTTAATGAAAGGTTCAATGACTTGATTTGATATTTTGTTCTCTTCACATGATGTCTAGACAATATATTCCTTTACCAATAGATGTATTGTGGCCTCACACATGTTGATTGAGACAATTTGCACTTGTTGAGTCACCCTTACCAATTGAATGTCTTTTACACACACAACATTGTTGCAACACATTCATTTCCCTCATTAGTCACTTGATTATGGTTTGGAATAATATTGTTTGGTGGTGATCTCTACACCCCAAGACCTTTCCTTCTTACTTACTCTTTATTTTATTGTATTTTAATTAATTCTTTTCTAGAAGTAATCAACCAACCCAATTCTCTTTTGCAATCATTTGGTACGCTAGAGTCGAAGTTGAAATTCCAACACGTATAATCCCTTGGGACGATCCCTACTCACTCTTGCTACGTTAGTAGTAGTGTTGGTAGTGGTTTTTATAAATTTAAATTTGACATAAAAGGCTTTTCTTGAACCACACATTCACTACATTCAGTTTGGCATATTGGAACGGCCGTCGTCAGGAATAACTGCAATAAATCCTCCTGTTCTCCCATAAGCCTAACTTCAACACCCCTTCTCAATTTCAGGGATGCAAGTTTGGCCCTAATACAACCTTTGATGAGGCTGATGATATGTTGTGGTGATGCTGCGTTGTTCCTAAATGCCCTTGCATTTCTTTCCAACCATATGAAGTAAATTGCAGCATTGAAGAGAAGCTTATGAACATTGAACTATCCTGTATTCCATGTAACAGAGCACCAGCTGATGAGCTCCATCCAACTATTGGGCACAATATAAAATCCAGCAATATGCTGAATGAACCTCCAAATTTGTGCACTGAAATTGCATTTAAAGAAAATAGGATCAAGTGAATCATATCCAGAGAGGCACAGGTAGCATGCATTGGTGTAGTACTTCTTCCTCATTGCCTTAGAGTCCAATATAAATAGTTTGCCTCTACAAGCAAGCCACGTAATACAACTATGCTTTAGAATGTTGATCTTAAACCAAAGTATGTAGGGGAGACTAAGTAAAGAAAATTGATGGTGCAGTCAAGTATTTGATTGTATGGGAGAGGGAAAACTGGTTTGTAGGCCCTGGTACCCAAACAATACTGTCATTCTCTAAGATGGGTAAAGGAATGTCATACAACTGGGATGTGTACACATTTGAATGGAAGAACTGTAAGTGTTGTAAATCAGGTGGAACCACCCACTGATGTAACACCCCCACATTTCCCACGCATAAGTTGATCAGGCTTATACACGAAAAACGAGGGATATCAAAAACAATTGGCAATATACAAGCATGGAATACAAAATGATGGAAATAAAAGAATTTAGACAGGAAAGAAACATTAAATAATACAACATCCATCCATCTTTTATTTAATACAGTACTTCGTTACAACTTGGAAATCCTACGTCAGGGATCCCTAAATATAACCCTGAGAGTTCAACGTCAAAAGTAAATGAAAACTGAAACTGAAATACTACATAAAACTTCTACCCTGCACTGGATTGTAGGAGTAGATGAGTTCGGATGATGGTCCCACACTGCTAACCTCAGCCTTGAAACGGATACTGACCGTATCCTGAAATAACAACAATGGTGGGTCAACCCCACGAGCAAGTCCTCTCTACTATGACCCAAATCAGAGAATCAAATAAATTAATCATTATGAATCGGATGAGTACTATATCTGTATACATCCTATGGGAACTATCCAATGTATAACATGACCTCAACCAGAATAGACGGTGATCACTTAGACTCACACTAGGTGGTCAAGTGTCGCCTTTCCCTACCCAGGAAATCAGCTATTATACATGGTGCACGGTACTGACAACACAGACTATAACGAACTACACAGTGATAACACCTCGCAAAGTACTGATGAATATACTGAGCATATCAATTAGGCAACACATGCCAACAATATTAATAAATATACCGAGTATGTCAATTAGGCAACACATGCCAATAATATTAAACCACATACCCCGACAGCCACACATCTGTCTATCGCAACGAATGCATAAGGTATAAATGAGTCTAAACTTATTAGCCAGCTCATATGGTTCTATATGGCAACACATCCATATAATATAAATGCGACATAATTAAACAGTCCATTTATTTCCTGAAATGCACACAGCATAATAATCATGGTTTATATATCAATTAACAGTATAAACATCCTATAAGATATCATGGATAATTTATCTGACTAAAACCATGGCCTTATTTAATTTAACAGTAATGTTTGATACCATTAAATACGATAATAACACTATTTATATTTAACAATGTCGTTAAATAAATCACATTAGTATCCGTACTGCGAACGAGCCAATAAATGCTTAGAAAAGATTAATCGGCCATAAGAATAAGTAACGGGTGTTAAAATAATAATTTCGTGGCCCGTTAAACCCGTAATTACCAACACAGTACCTAAAAATCCAAGTTTAAGGTTCTGGAATTTACAAAACAGGCCCTAGGGGTATTCTGGTAATTTCCAGCAGCTGTAGGGACCCCACACGCGCCCTCACGCGCCTCCCAGAGCCTCCCCACGCGCAGCCCAACCTTCCCCACTCTCCCACGCGCCTCCACGCGCGTCTGGCATCAGCCACGCGCTCCCACGCGCGTCTGGAGAGTCCCACGCGCGCGCACGCGCTGCCACGCGCTGCCACGCGCGCACTAGGGGTGCCTTGCTGACGCGGCGTGTGCTGGTTGGTCGGTTGCATCAGATTTCCTACGTGCGCGCCACACCGGATCAATCCATCTACATCTCCTCCATCCAACGTCCACGGATCCGGGTGTACCGCGGTATCATGGACCGCGATGCACCGGATCAATCAGACTCCACTAATGGCCAGGATGCGCGCGTACACCCTCCTATGGTGCGCCGCGTCGCACCGGATCACTCCGGTCGTCTCCCCCACTGCCGGCGACCGGAAAACTCGCCGGAAGGTCGCCGGAAATTGCAGAAAATGCCCGGAAAAATCTAGAAAATTCTAGAAAAATCCCTAAAGTCTTATTTAATTATTTTTAGCCATTATAAATTTCATAGGACATTAAATAAATATATACCATCCTATATAATTAAAATTCCATTAATTGAATAAAATAAAATTAATAATTTATTAACCTCTAAACCTTGGCTCTATGCATAAAACTAAACTAAACAATTAATTTATTAATTCAAAGGGGAAAAGTAGATAATAACTTGCCTTTTTGGATTTAAAATAAATCCGCCGGTCTGCGCGTAGTGGGGTAAAATCGCCTACACCGGTCCAAGCTTCTTTCTCTCTCTCTTTTCCTTTCACTCTTATAAAATAGCTCTCTAGAATTTATACTTTGCTTCTAACTCCCTTTTATTTTCTTCTAAGGCAAGCTAGTTAATTTATATACAAAATATATAATATAAATATTACAAATATCTTATTTTTTCATCAACTAACCATCCTCCCAACCATATGGCTTCAATTCCAACCATAACCATTGATGCAATCCTATCCTAATCTCTAATTTCATCATGACTTTGGTTTAATACTATTATTATTATTATAACTATTATTATTATTATTACTAATATTATTATTAATAAACTTTTATTATTATTATTATTATTATATTCTTATTATTATTATTATTAAACTAATATAATTATTATTATTGTTATTACAAAATAATATATTATATCATCATAATACTTTATAACACAAATATAATACTCTAATTAACTAATATTGCTTAATTAAACATAATCAACAAATAAAAGTAATTAAAATAATACATGCACAATTAAATGAATAAATTTACTATTTTAACATACACAATTAATTTACATGCACAATTAAATGAATTTAATAAAATAATGTAGTATGCACAAATAAATAAAATTAATTAACCTAACACAAAATTAATTTAAATACATTCTTTAAAATTACGGGGTATTACATTCTCCCCCCCTAATAAAGGAATTTCGTCCCCGAAATTCACTACATACCTGTCTTAAAAAGTTCTGGATACTTGGCACGGATAATATCTTCCCGTTCCCAAGTAGACTCTGTAGCACTATGATGACTCCACTGTACACGTACTAATGGAATAGTCTTCGTGCGCAGTATCTGATTCCTACGATCGAGAATACAGTAAGGTTGTTCCAAATAGGTTGCATCGGGTTGCAACTCAATCTCACCCACATCAATGTGTTGGTATCGATCTTCATCCCGTAGAAATTTTCGCAGCATAGATACATGAAAAACATTATGTACCCTATGAAGATTATCTGGTAGAGCCAGACGATAAGCTACTGCCCCAATCCGATCTGTAATCATAAAAGGACCCACAAAACGAGGCGATAACTTACCCTTTGACCCAAACCGCATTACTCCCTTCATGGGAGAAACCTTAAGCAAAACCTGATCACCAACCTTAAACTCCAAAGCACGAGTTCGACGGTCAGCATAACTTTTCTGTTTGCTTTGAGCTGTACGCATCCGATCCCTAATGATAGCGATCTTTTCTGACGTGTCCTTAATAAATTCAGGACCCAGAAAGCTGTTCTCACCAACTCCAAGCCAACAGACAGGAGACCTACACGGTCTGCCGTACAAAGCCTCAAATGGTGCCATACCAATAGTTTTCTGATAACTATTGTTATAAGCAAACTCTGAAAGCGGCAAATATTCCTCCCAATTGCCCTTAAAATCAAGAACACATGCCCGCAACATGTCTTCTAAAATCTGATTAACTCGCTCAGTCTGTCCATCTGTTTGAGGATGATAAGCAGTGCTAAGATATAGTTCTGTACCCAAAGCCTGCTGAAAGCTCCTCCAAAATCCTGATACAAACTTCGGATCTCTATCTGATACGATGGACAATGGTACACCATGAAGTTTCACCATTTCTGCAATATACAGCTTAGCATACTGTTCTGACGTAAAGTTTGAACGAACAGGCAGAAAGTGAGCGGACTTGGTCAATCTATCAACAATGACCCAAATAGAGTTGTGATTATGCTGTGAAGTAGGTAATCCCTCTATAAAGTCCATGGAAATACTCTCCCATTTCCACTCTGGTATGGGAAGTGGCTGTAACGATCCTGGCGGTCTCTGATGATCAATCTTAATCATCTGACAGGTGCTACATTTAGAGACAAAGATAGCTATATCTCTTTTCATGCCGGCCCACCAAAACTGGCGTTTCATGTCCTGATACATCTTGTCTCCCCCTGGATGTACAGAGAACTGAGAAGTGTGTGTCTCTCTCATCACAACATTTCTCAAATTATCAGCTGAAGGCACAATTAAACGTCCCTTGTACCTCAATCCTCCATCAGTCCCTATAGAATAAAAAGGAACATCTCCGGAGGCTAACTCCGAAACCCGATCAATACACTGTTGATCTGAGAGTTGCGCTTGAATGACCTGATGAATGATAGAAGGAGTTACTACCACACATGCCATAAAAGCGTCTGCTAACTCATCAACAGTCTTCAAAGCATCCCACTCTGTTGTAAACAAAGCTGAAAGGCTGACATAGGGTCGGCGGCTGAGTGCGTCTGCTACAACATTCGCTTTCCCTGGATGATACTGAATAGAGAAGTGATAATCTTTCACGAATTCCAACCATCTGCGCTGTCTCATATTCAGTTCCCTCTGTGTGAACAAATACTGTAGACTCTTATGATCGCTAAACAATCGAAAAGTCTCCCCCAAAAGATAATGTCTCCAAATAAGCAAGGCAAAAACCACTGCGGCGAGCTCTAGATCGTGAGTCGGGTAATTAAGCTCATGAGGCTTAAGCTTCCTAGACCCATAAGAAACTGGTCGCTCTTCTTGCATCAACACACAACCCAAACCCTTCAGAGAAGCGTCGGTAAATACTAAATACTCGATTCCACTCTGAGGTGTGGCTAAGACAGGTGCAGAAGTTAACTTACTCTTCAATTCAGCAAAAGCAGTCTGACAAGAATCATCCCATACAAATGGTACATTCTTCTTAGTCAAATGAGTAAGTGGACCCGCAATTTTGGAAAATCCCTGGATGAACCGGCGATAATACCCTGCCAATCCCAGAAAACTGCGGATCTCTGTCGGTGAGGTAGGCTGTCCCCACTCCATAACGGCCGCAACCTTGGCTGGATCTACTGCTAACCCTTCTTCTGACACTACATGACCCAGAAATTTGACCTCTTTCTGCCAAAATTCACACTTCTCAAACTTCGCAAACAACTGATGTTCTCGAAGTGTCTGCAATACTGTGCGTAAATGTCTGGCATGGTCCTTCTCCGACTTAGAGTAAACCAGAATATCATCAATGAAAACAATGACAAACTGATCTAAGTATTCTCTGAATACTCTATTCATCAAGTCCATAAAGACAGCTGGAGCGTTCGTCAAACCGAAAGGCATAACACGAAACTCATAAGATCCGTACCTTGTGAGGAATGCTGTCTTTGGAACATCTTGTTCTCTGACTCGTAGCTGATGATAACCAGACCTCAAATCGATCTTTGAGAAGTAAGTAGCTCCCTTCAACTGATCAAACAGGTCATCAATTCTGGGCAACGGGTACTTGTTGCGAATAGTGACCTTGTTCAGTTCTCTGTAATCAATACAAAGACGAAGAGATCCATCCTTCTTCTTTACAAACAGTACTGGTGCTCCCCATGGTGAAGTACTTCTGCGAATAAATCCCTGGCTGAGCAACTGTTGAATTTGATCTTTCAACTCTCGCATCTCCACTGGTGCCATTCGGTACGGCGCCTTAGCAATAGGCGTAGTGCCTGGAGCTAAATCAATAACGAAATCTATCTCTCGACTCGGTGGCAAGCCTGGAATTTCCTGGAATACATCCTGGAATTCCTGTACTACCGGGATGCTGTCAAGAGATACCGCAGTCGCTTCCTGTGAGTCCTCCTCAAGAACGAATAAATAAGTGCTAGGCCCTCTATCAGGTTATGGTACAACGAGAAGATACATCTCCTGTCCTGGTATAGAAAATACAATAGACTTTTCGTAACAGTTAACCTGAGCATGGTACTGAGATAACCAGTCCATCCCAAGTATAACATCATACGAATGCATATCTAACACTAACAAATTTGCAAGAAATCGAAGCCGGCCCATATCTATAAGGATATCACCGCTATACTCTCGTAAAATTGCGCCAACTCCCAATGGTGTATAAATATTAAGAGGTTGGTCACATAACTGAGTCATCATACCAGATAAGATAACAAAAGATCTAGAGACAAAAGAATGTGATGCACCAGTGTCAAACAGTATACGAGCAGTTCTACCATGTATAGAAAACATACCCTCAATGGCCTGAGGAGCCTGCGCATTATGTGGCATGAAGTTATAAACTCTGCCATGATGTAACTGCTGTGGAGGTTGTCCCAGAGGAAATGGTGGTGCTGGAAGTGCCGGAACATTTTGAACTTGCCCACGTGGCATCGGTGGGGCCGGTAGAGTTAACGGCTGATTAGGTCTCGGCTGCCCATACTGTCCCTGCTTAGTTTTGGGACACATCTTGGCCGGATGCCCAATCTCTCTACAGTGATAACAACGTCCCGTAAAAGGACCTGCCTGCCTTCTCTGTTGATTTCCCGACCACTGTTCCTGTCCGGTCTGAGGTATCCCACCTTGTCTACCCTGATTAGGGACTCCATCCCTCTGCACATCTAGGTTTCCTTTGTTTTTCTTCCAAGGTTGATGTCCTTGAAATCTGCCCCGATCATTGGACTTGGCACCACTGTTGCTTCCTTTCTCCACTGTCTGGTAGTCTCGGTTAGTCCGCTTATCTCCCTTGGACTTCCGGTAATCACTCCTCATCTGGCAGTGCTGTAAGGCGGCATTAACCACCTGGATATAAGTAGTATATGCAGGACTACCTATGATCACCACTTTAATCAGCCATATCAACCCCTTCACAAAGCGGTCTCGCTTCTTTTCTTCCGTATTGACCTCCTCTGGTGCGAATAATGACAAATTAATGAACTTCTGTTCATACTCAGCCACAGTCATATCTTCCTGTTGCAGATCCAGAAATTCAGTCTTCATCGCTGATCTTACTGACATAGGAAAATACTTGTCGTCAAAGCGAGTCTGAAATTCAGCATACGTCAATCTGGTCCTCTCATCGACAGTAGTAATAGACTCCCACCACTGCAATGCATTGCCTATCAGCATAAACGTAGCCAGCATCTGTTTCTGCACTTCGGTACAGATTACCATCCGAAGATGACGCTCGCTCTCCTGTTTCCACTGATATGCTAACAGGACATCTGTGGACCCTGCAAATGTCGGTGGATTTCCCCGGATGAACGAGTGACGAACTTTGTCCCATGACATTGGCTGTGCCACTGGTTCAGGAACAGGTACTATCGGAGGAGGTTGCTGGTTTCGTAGAGCAGATGCTACTCCTGCTGCCACCGCTCGTGCAATGATATCAGCAACTTGAGGAGAAAATTCCTGATTCTCATTTTGAGTTGGGGAAATACTGCGATGACGGTTCGCATTCCTTGTCCCACGCCGAGACATCCTTCTTTTAAATTCAGAAAAATCTAACGTCAGTACATTACAATGGACCGACTAAAAGAATACAAAGAACCCTAATATTTAGGCTCTAATTATCAGAATACACAACGCGGAAGTATAGTAATCACAGATCCCTAAGACACTCGAACCTGGAATGCTCTGATACCAACTGTAACACCCCCACATTTCCCACGCATAAGTTGATCAGGCTTATACACGAAAAACGAGGGATATCAAAAACAATTGGCAATATACAAGCATGGAATACAAAATGATGGAAATAAAAGAATTTAGACAGGAAAGAAACATTAAATAATACAACATCCATCCATCCTTTATTTAATACAGTACTTCGTTACAACTTGGAAATCCTACGTCAGGGATCCCTAAATATAACCCTGAGAGTTCAACGTCAAAAGTAAATGAAAACTGAAACTGAAATACTACATAAAACTTCTACCCTGCACTGGATTGTAGGAGTAGATGAGTTCGGATGATGGTCCCACACTGCTAACCTCAGCCTTGAAACGGATACTGACCGTATCCTGAAATAACAACAATGGTGGGTCAACCCCACGAGCAAGTCCTCTCTACTATGACCCAAATCAGAGAATCAAATAAATTAATCATTATGAATCGGATGAGTACTATATCTGTATACATCCTATGGGAACTATCCAATGTATAACATGACCTCAACCAGAATAGACGGTGATCACTTAGACTCACACTAGGTGGTCAAGTGTCGCCTTTCCCTACCCGGGAAATCAGCTATTATACATGGTGCACGGTACTGACAACACAGACTATAACGAACTACACAGTGATAACACCTCGCAAAGTACTGATGAATATACTGAGCATATCAATTAGGCAACACATGCCAACAATATTAATAAATATACCGAGTATGTCAATTAGGCAACACATGCCAATAATATTAAACCACATACCCCGACAGCCACACATCTGTCTATCGCAACGAATGCATAAGGTATAAATGAGTCTAAACTTATTAGCCAGCTCATATGGTTCTATATGGCAACACATCCATATAATATAAATGCGACATAATTAAACAGTCCATTTATTTCCTGAAATGCACACAGCATAATAATCATGGTTTATATATCAATTAACAGTATAAACATCCTATAAGATATCATGGATAATTTATCTGACTAAAACCATGGCCTTATTTAATTTAACAGTAATGTTTGATACCATTAAATACGATAATAACACTATTTATATTTAACAATGTCGTTAAATAAATCACATTAGTATCCGTACTGCGAACGAGCCAATAAATGCTTAGAAAAGATTAATCGGCCATAAGAATAAGTAACGGGTGTTAAAATAATAATTTCATGGCCCGTTAAACCCGTAATTACCAACACAGTACCTAAAAATCCAAGTTTAAGGTTCTGGAATTTACAAAACAGGCCCTAGGGGTATTCTGGTAATTTCCAGCAGCTGTAGGGACCCCACAGAGCCTCCCCACGCGCAGCCCAACCTTCCCCACTCTCCCACGCGCCTCCACGCGCGTCTGGCATCAGCCACGCGCTCCCACGCGCGTCTGGAGAGTCCCACGCGCGCGCACGCGCTGCCACGCGCTGCCACGCGCGCACTAGGGGTGCCTTGCTGACGCGGCGTGTGCTGGTTGGTCGGTTGCATCAGATTTCGTACGTGCGCGCCACACCGGATCAATCCATCTACATCTCCTCCATCCAACGTCCACGGATCCGGGTGTACCGCGGTATCATGGACCGCGATGCACCGGATCAATCAGACTCCACTAATGGCCAGGATGCGCGCGTACACCCTCCTATGGTGCGCCGCGTCGCACCGGATCACTCCGGTCGTCTCCCCCACTGCCGGCGACCGGAAAACTCGCCGGAAGGTCGCCGGAAATTGCAGAAAATGCCCGGAAAAATCTAGAAAATTCTAGAAAAATCCCTAAAGTCTTATTTAATTATTTTTAGCCATTATAAATTTCATAGGACATTAAATAAATATATACCATCCTATATAATTAAAATTCCATTAATTGAATAAAATAAAATTAATAATTTATTAACCTCTAAACCTTGGCTCTATGCATAAAACTAAACTAAACAATTAATTTATTAATTCAAAGGGGAAAAGTAGATAATAACTTGCCTTTTTGGATTTAAAATAAATCCGCCGGTCTGCGCGTAGTCGGGTAAAATCGCCTACACCGGTCCAAGCTTCTTTCTCTCTCTCTTTTCCTTTCACTCTTATAAAATAGCTCTCTAGAATTTATACTTTGCTTCTAACTCCCTTTTATTTTCTTCTAAGGCAAGCTAGTTAATTTATATACAAAATATATAATATAAATATTACAAATATCTTATTTTTTCATCAACTAACCATCCTCCCAACCATATGGCTTCAATTCCAACCATAACCATTGATGCAATCCTATCCTAATCTCTAATTTCATCATGACTTTGGTTTAATACTATTATTATTATTATAACTATTATTATTATTATTACTAATATTATTATTAATAAACTTTTATTATTATTATTATTATTATATTCTTATTATTATTATTATTAAACTAATATAATTATTATTATTGTTATTACAAAATAATATATTATATCATCATAATACTTTATAACACAAATATAATACTCTAATTAACTAATATTGCTTAATTAAACATAATCAACAAATAAAAGTAATTAAAATAATACATGCACAATTAAATGAATAAATTTACTATTTTAACATACACAATTAATTTACATGCACAATTAAATGAATTTAATAAAATAATGTAGTATGCACAAATAAATAAAATTAATTAACCTAACACAAAATTAATTTAAATACATTCTTTAAAATTACGGGGTATTACAACTGATTAGTGGAATTAGGCTATCAACTTGGATACTTGGATTAAGTTGAAGAATTTCAATATCAGTAATGTGTAGTTGATAACATAAGGGGCCATTTGGAAGCCAGTAATCCAGCCACAAACTAGTGTCAATGCCATTTCCAACTCTGTGGTTGATGAGTCCTTTTGACATCCCTCTCAGCTTCAATAATCTTCTCCAAAACCCTTAGCTTAGGGCAGTAGGTTTGATAGTCTATAAGGAGTTGGCTTTAATAAGGTACCTCTTAGTCCATGCAACCCAAAAACTGTCCTTTCCAGAGCACATCTTCCAAATGTGTTTAAGGTTAGAGATTAAGTTAACCATTCCAATATCAAGGAACCCTAATCCACCATGACACCTAGGCCTACAGACTGCAGCCCAAGCAACTTTTGCACCCCCCTTCTTTAGCTCAATTCCAGACCAGAAAAATGATCTAATAATTTGATTAATTTAATCAATGACCCCTTTTGGTAAAACAAAAACTTAAGACCAGAAAGCCTACATTGAGCTAAGTATTGCTTTGATGAGCACAACCCTTCCAGCATAAGATAAAAATCTAGAAGTCCACATACTGATTCTTGCTGTAATTTTTTGAACAAGGGTTTGACAATCCCTAGCATTAATTGAAAAAGATGAGAGAGGGAGCTCAAGATATGTAACTGGAAGTGAACCAGATTCGCAATGCAACAGAGAGAGTATTGAGGCCTTGGCTTGACTGTTAACCCCTGTGAAGAAAACCCAACTTTTTGAGCAATTGATTGATAACCATGAGTATAAGAAGAATCTGTCAAGAGCTATGGAGAGGACTTACACAGAACTTAGGCTCCCACGAGAGAACAAGAATATATCATCCGCAAAAATTAGATGGGTTAGTGACAGTTTACCGCATCTCCAGTGATAAACAAAGTTGGGATTCTGTTGGATAGCATTGTTAATGGACAATGTAAGGACCTCTATGGCAAGTACAAACAACATTGGTGATAAGGGATCACCTTGCCTAAGGCCCCTCTTGCCTTTGAAGAAACCAAACATTTCCCCATTCAGTGAAATTGAGTAAGATGGCGTTGTAATACATTGTGAAATCCAATGCACATACTCTTCTAGAAATCCAAATAGCAACATTGTATCCAAGATGAATTTCCAGTGAATAGAGTCAAATGCCTTCTTGAGGTCCACCTTAATGGCACAATTAGGAGTGTGGTTTGATCTATAGTAGCCATTCAAAAGCTCATATGCCAAAATGATATTTTCTGACATATTCCTTCCCTTAACAAAGGCATTCTGAGAGTTGCTAATTAGTGAAGGTAACACCAGGCTAACTTTGTATGCTAATAGTTTTGAGATACATTTATAGAGGATATTACTACAAGAAATTGGTTCGAAATCATTGACAGTAGATGGGATTAGGTTTTTTGGGTACATAAGTAATGTAGGAACAATTGACTTCAAAAAGCATCCTTCCAGATGTGAAAAAATCCCTTATAGTAGCAATGATATCATGCCCAATAATAGTCCAAGAATGTGTGAAGAAACATGCATTGAAACCATTAGGTCCAGGGCTTTTGAAGGGATGAAAAAAAATGATGCAATTTTAGTTTCCAAGTCTGAAGGGATGGACATGAGAGAAGGTAGGAGGTGAGAGGGAACAAACTTGGAAATAAGATTAGAGAAGGAAGTCATACCTGGAAAATCAGAATAGCTTTGACCCAGCAATCCCTGAAAGTGGTTGAGTAGTGCATTATGAAGTTCCTGGCTTGGATCACATTACCAAGTGGATCTTCTAGTGATTAGACCCTTATTTTATTAGCTTTAGATGAGAAACACTCACGAAATATGATATATTCTGATCACCCTCCTTAAGCTAATGAATTTGTATTTTTTACTTGAAAAACATCTTCTCTATAAGGTATAGTTTAGAGAATTTAGCAGCAAGTTCCTTCTCATTCACCCTTAGTTGGCCATCCACAGGATTGGGATCAAGGCATTGTTGACATTGGTAGAGCTATTCCCTACAGACCTCCACCCTAGATGAGATGGCTTTATAATCATTCTTGTTCAAAAGTATAAATGGCTGTTTAAGTGCCCTTAGTCATTTGATAACACAAAACTTCTTAGTACCTGTCACCTCCAATTGCCAACCCTGTGACACAATATCCATAAAATTTGAATTTAAAGTCCAGAAGTTGAATAACCTAAAAGGGATGTTCCTTATGAGGGGAGAGAACACCAAACTTTACCACCATTAGTGAGTGATCAGAGATGCCATGTGGAAGGAAATTGCATTCTCCTTGAGGAAATTGATTCATCCATATATGGTTGACCAGAACCCTATTAAGCTTTCTTGAGATGTTAACACATCCAAGACTGCCATTCGACTAAGTGAAGTAAATTCCAGTAAACTTTAGGTCTTCCATTCATTCCTATGAAGGCATTCTGTGAACTCATGCATTCGAATAGTCCATCTTAGGGCATTCCCAAAAGACTTATTGATATGAAGAAGAACATTGAAATCCCATATTAGAATCCATTGTATAGTTGTGTCCCTTTGCAGATTAAGACTTCTCCACAAGGACCTTTGATAAGAGCTGAAAAGTGCGCATTTAAACCACTTAATCTTGAGTGTTCTAGGACCTTATTCTATCTTATTTTCTCGTTTTAGTACTAATTTATGTTTTTGTCCA